>NC_065433.1:9383199-10017663 GCF_024362695.1 Pectinophora gossypiella
TAAAAATGACAAATATTTTTAAAAGGATCGTAGGGCTTGGCGACACCTATGCTAACAATGATTATACAAATGTCGATACATACATATAAACACTATAAATTGTTACCAAGTAGGTATTGTATTTAAGCTCACACTTTCTTCAGTCCATATACATTTATGTAAACCCACTTTGAGAGATATTTACTGTTGCGAGGATTGAACAAGTAAATAAACATGTTGTTTACGGCTGACTTTTCACAGATTAAGCAATATATTTCGTTAAAGTTGCAGCACCTCGTTATACGACTGAGTAAACTAGTAGGTAGGTGAAACTACCCATAAACGAGAATTATAGATACTGTCGTATTGCATCTACTAAGGATGCAAGAAAAGCCTTGTAATCAATCGAATAAAATAAATTTAGAACTCAGTCGGTCAATGAATAAACCGAAGTTAAATTTATGCATTGACCATTAATACATACTTGACTTACCGTACAATATATTAACATGATATAAATATGTACGCCCTGTATCTATCGTCTGTGTGCTCTAGTTAGCAATTATCAATTCGTTGCTCGTCTGTATTCACGGCGTGGTCCCTCCTGTCCTGACCTCGACCACGACACATACCACGCCGCCATACTCACCACTATACTGTCCACTATAACCAACGATTTTAAGAAAAATTGCTCACCGCAGCATTGGTGTCGCTATGCCACCCCGGGCCGCAAAAGCTCTAAGTATTCATTAGATATGATTAGTTAATTTATTGTAAGTTAATTATTAAGAGAGCAAGGAATATCCAAGATATTGGTAGTTATCTTAAATAATAATAATATTATTATAAAAATAAATATCAAATAGTCGATAGTTGTTAGTTTAACGTTCAGGAGCGCACTCGGATAGGACGACCTGAGTTCTGATTTAGTATGATAACTCTCAGGTGATGCATGCCACCGTGGGAGACTACTTACATGGCAGTCTCCATCATCTATATACGTACGTGTACAGTATTAAATTCAGGTCGTTTGATTCGAATACGCAAAATTTACACTTTCTAGTCTCGATTTTATTACACATTTTTTATGAACGCAAAAAGTACATTTTAGCCATGTCTGTCATAATTAACAGAAGCTGTTGACAAGTATCTCACTACCGTTCAGTATGAATTTATTTTATCATCCAGGTTAATCCTAATATGCACCATTCTAATACTTTTAAAATCTACCTAAAAGCTTAATTAGTGTTAACTGTACTCTTACGAAATGCTTGAATATAACCTTATTCCCTCCGTCCAATCAAATATTAATAACGAGAAGAGAAGAGGTCTGGTCCAGTGCCTTAGTGAACCACGTATTGGAACCTACGTAGTAAATAAATAGATATTTACTTGACCATTTTTAGGTTTATAATATACGAGTACTTACATAAATTGCCATCATACATAGTCACTAGTAATTTGTACTAATTTGTAAGTCTTGCCTGCTTTCATTAGACTTTTGTTTTTTTAATATTTATAGTCAGTGTTTTAAAATACTGCCTACTTAACGTGTAATATTCTGTGCTTTAAATAATATGAGTAAAATAAATAGAAGCTTTCCAATGACGAGCTTCGAGAAGCAGATGTGAGTGGCCCCCGGCTTCAAGTCGCAACTAAATCATTTCATCGGTTACTAACCAATATAGGTACATAGTATTCCTGTCACAAAGTTATGTATACTTAGTATGAAACCAAACAAGAATTCCTTGTATCGCCAGGGGCACATATCAATATTAAAATATTTTCCTTACATATCATTTAATTGTAAATTATTTATTCAATAACATAGCTGATAAATAAAAATTGGAATTTTTCATCATTGGGTGGATATAGGATAAGTTTTATACACAGGGGTATATTATAAACTTATTCTAGAGATTTTTTCTCTAGGCACATCATACATGTATTACTGCGGATACGTCTTATTTGGTACACTAACGACGACACTTGCCAAGCATATTACTTTGCTCATGAAACACTCGAATCGGAACAAACCTTGTATTGCGTTTGTATATTGGGCCGTCATACAATCTTGCCACTCCCCTTGCATTTAGTTTCTTAATAAATGTACTTTATGTAGATAAGCCAAAAGGTAAATGAATGCTAGAAGAAAACTTGTATTATGATATGTCTATTATGAGTTGATGATAAGTGTAGCCTTGTAGGGCGCACTATCGTAAACGCTCTATGTCTTCGAAAGTATTCAACTAGGTGTTGAATGTGCCTTCGGAAACTGAACTTAATAACCACGTTATTAAGTTGTACAGAATCAAAGGAGGCCTTGCTATTGGCAAGTATTTTCTTCTACAAATAGATGTAATAAATAAAAACAATTCAAAACTTCTTTCGGGAGAGTTTCCTCCAATATTAGACCAATAAATCAAAAATGTGGTAGTAGTAAGTGTTTGCTCTTTGAGTTTAAATAAAAAAAGAATAATTGCCATAACGTGTCTGTAGATGCCATATTATTTAAATTTAGTTTTAGTTATGAAAAGCCAATAGTCATAAGCTTATTCTCTGCTGCGTAAACTAAATTAATGTGTACTTTACCTCAAAATTTCTGTACGTGCTTATTTCTTGTACCTATTGTTTCAAATTTAAGTTATAATTGCAATTATGTTATATTATTTTTCCAATGTAATGAATGTTACTTTAAGTACCTAATTAAGTATGTTGACTAAGTCACAAGATAATTTATTACCAATGAAATGTTTTTAAAATCTTTTTTTATATATTAGTTTGTATAGTTGAATGTAAAAAGTTGAGATATATATTTTGAGAGATAGCTACGGACTTAATCGTGTTTTTATATAATTTAAGAAGTTGCCAGAAGTGTGATTTACTAACATCTTTATTATTATTTCCCACACGCCTTATGATCGTGACAATCGATCCCCGGTTGCCTGTGTGAAAACCTGAACCTATCCAAATATCAAGTCAGATTTACTCTGCAATCGTTTCTGTACGCCACAACTAATGGTCGTAATATTGTTATAATCCACATATACTTTTACATTCTGTCTCTTCGTGTTATCGACAGCAAAATAATAAATCTTTCAAGTTTAATACTTCCGGAACCTACCTTTTTAGTTATAGATTTAATACCTACCTATTGTATCGACACTCGAATACTTGTGAGCGATAAATAACAATGATAAGTTATTTGCATAAAGTCGGAATAGAATACTCCAGACTATCTCTTTTCGAATCTAATTTTGGGAAATAATTAAATAACTTTTGATGTCATATCTATATTCTTTGAGACAGAATTGTTTTTTTAATAATTTAATTATCTCGTAGATGAGATTGTCTACTAACTCAGAAACTAAAACTCACAAGGTGCCTTTTCACGTTAATTGTCTCACAATGATGTTGCAGTACCTAAAATTCCGAATACAAGTACATTAGTTGTGGCACCAGAGCACGAGTGCAAACAAACACCTCAGTCACTGTGCCATACAACAGGCAGATTTTCCTGCACTCAAATAAATTTGCACCATTGTAGTCGAACTGTAATAAAGAGGCTCATATTTTTATAAGTACCAAGTACTGTTTATTTTTCTAGTTTCATATAATCTAAGCTCTCTCAAAAGCTTCTTGTTTGTGCTCTATATATCATTCGTGCCGTATATAAATTTCCCATACCTACAAGTTACTTGCGCAAGTAACATTCATCATGTAAACGAGCCATTATTTTCATGGCGACAAGTGGTGCAAATAATCTCATCGAACAGTTTCCACATTTCAAGTTAATTGATATTATTACCACAGATACAATGTAACTGCAACTTTCACGTTTCAGAAAAAATAAATTTAGTCACATTTAACACTTATTTTATTAAGAACCCTATCCCATTCCTGGTCATACCTCTTTGTACCACCTAGCAGTAGACAGTTGTAACATGCATACAAATTATAAACGATTCAAAAAAGATTGACCATATATGTAATAGGTATAAGAACACGAAGCAACCAAACAGACCACAAAATAAAAATATATTTATAATAGTTTCTGAAAGAAAATAATCCTTTTTAGTATGCAGTTTCACAGTTTCCCAGTCTCAACGATTCCATTGGAAGTGGGTATATCATAATTACGAATAGGAATAAAATGATTTTATATTTTTCTTTAAGAACTAATTAAGTATAATAGGAATACGGGCAAAAAGAAATGGCTCAGCTTTTGCTGTTGGAACTATGGTTTTCAGTCATTTCCTCTACCTGGGATGTTAAGCGGAAGTCTTTATCATGGTACTAAAACATAGAGCAACACGTGCCTCCAGACCGTAGGGGAGTAGTCATAGCGTTAGAAGCCTTGAACGCGCAGTTGGGTAAAAATCTAAAAAAAATAACTAAATGATGATACTGATGATCCAGGAAGAAATCGCTTTAAGCGATATGCCCGCCATTTGCCATGTACCTATTTAGGTCTCTTTTGTAAATAGTTTCTTTTATTTTGGTGCTTATATTTGTATTTTTTATGATCAGAATGAGTTATAGGTACTTAGTATTCATATGCATTTATAACCACGACTCCATATTTTGAAAAAACTTTCCCCAAAGTGCCTGTATAGGCATATACTTAGATAGACAAATATGACCTCAACGACACAGAATCTGAATGATTGCATGTCGTTTAGAGAACTTAACAATGTGCTAAACAGAAAACGGTAACATGTTGGTCAAACAGACAACCGTTATCGCCCACATTATATAGAGATGGTTGACATGTTAACGCGCATTTGGCTATCATATTTAAAAGTAAAACCTTCCAAATAATTCTCAGCATGACCCATTTATAAAAAAGTAAAGGAATTTTATTTAAAAAGTTCATATTTGAGTTTGGAATATGGAAAGAAGTAAAGCAACTTGGTTGATACTGGCCGCTGCCTTGGTGACTACGGTCGCGCTGTCTGTCTATGAGGAGGACTTCGATCACGAGGACCTGGAAGACCATGGCGGAAGGAAAGGGAAATTATGTAAGTACTTTAGACCGTAAGATGCTGTGGCGATTTTGTATCTGTACTAATGTACATTGATGTTAATACTTCAACTATGCGAAAGTAACGTCCCTTGTGTAATCTCTATAGAAAATTAGGGCCAGTCACCTACCACCATACCAGGTATCTTTACATGTTCCTGATACCTAAATAAATATGAGTTTTGTTTGATTGATGACTTTTAGGAAGATTTGTTTAATTCATGTTCGAAGTGTCTGTTATTGAAAATTAAAATAGCATTAATGCAGATAAAATAAACGGGATTAGTTTCTTACGGCCTCTGTGGTCCAGTGGTCAACCGGTTTCGTTGTGCTTACGATGCGGAGGTCCCGGGTTCGAATCCCGGTGGGGACAAATCACAAAAATCACTTTGTGATCCCTAGTTTGGTTAGGACATTACAGGCATCACCTGATTGTCCAAAAAGTAAGATGATCAGTGCTTCGGAAGGTACGTTAAGGCGTTGGTCCCGGTTATTTCTTACTGATGTAAGTACGTAGTCGTTACATGAGTCATGTCAGGTATAACCCTGACACCAGGGTTGAGGGGGTTGGTAATCCACCTCACAGTCCACACGATAGAAGAAGATTACCTGCCTGCCTGTATTGTTGATGTATAGTTGATAGTGATAAAATCTCAGCATGTTGATAGGAAATTAATTTCCCACTCATCCGTTATGTCCACATAGCCTATGTACTATGTAACTGCTTCCTTCACCTCACTAACCAACATCGTTTAAGGAAGCACGCGTATTTACCGAATTAATATCAGCCGATGTAAGGGGAAATCCATCACTTATCATAGGTAATTTTCTTATTAACTATAGCAGAATTTGGAACAGAGATTAAAAAATGAAAGTACCTGAATATAAAGACAACACGAATGAATACTCGGATTTGAATAAATACACACTTATGGGTAAGGTTTAGTACGATCTACTCTGAACCGGCGTACGTGTTGAAGCTACTTGAAACGATTGATGAATGTGGAAGCAAGAAAAATATGTCAGGATCGAAGCAAATGTAATTCTAGTCTCTGCTTACCCCGGAGAGAAAAATGTGTGTGAATACCAGAATCAGAATCATTTATTCAACGTAATTATCATGGATAAACTTGTTGAAGGTCAATGTAACATTTTTGAAATTACGTCATTTCGCAAGGTGTTATGGCTGAGGAGAAGAAATGACAAGAAACTGCAACAGCAACACATCTTTTAAATCAATGAGGGTACATTACAAGTTATTTAATAACTAGAGGAACACATTCAATACTTACCAGATATTTTATCATTTAGGTAATCATTAATCTTATAATAGCTTTTTTACATACAGTAAGCTTCACGTGAGCTTTAAATTTATTTTCTGACAAGTTTAAAATATTATTTGGTATTTTATTGTAAAAACGTATACATAACCCCAAAAAAGATGAATTTAATTTACTTAATCTAGAATTTTGAATAGCAATTTTATTTTTATTCCTTGTAAGTATGCCTTTCACAGTTTCTCGGAAGGAGAGATACCTACATTTTTAAGTACATACATAATGTTTTCATAAATATAGACTTGCGACCGTTTGTATATTTATTTCTCTAAATAGATCTAAATACCTATACTATACCTAATACCTACCTATACCTAATTCAAGCTTGAATAACTTTATTGCAAAATGAAACAATAACAAGCCGTGCTATCGGAGAGATACTCAGTTATCGCTGATAACTATGTTACTATTCATGTAATGTTGAATGTTGTTACAGTGTTCCCGTTCGTGAGTATAGTTCGGTTTGCGAACACTGAGTGTAATAGCACGAGCTCCATGTCAGGCACGTGCCTCGCGCGCCGCGAATGTAACAACCTCAACGGGACGATCACGGCGACCTGTGCTTCCCGCCGCGGCCGCTGCTGCGTTGGTTTGTATCACTTGTTTTTTATTTACCTATGTAATTTATTTTAGTGTTTTGTTTTGTTGTAGTAGGCTGAGCTATAGGCCATCTACGGGGTCCACAGGTGGCGGATAGTGGAACGGCCATCAGATATGGTGGTTAGCTGCGAATATAAAAATAAGCAATCCCCGACCAAACAGCGACAGGATTAGCAGAACGTAGTGGGTAGCTCATTGGGACGGGCTAACCTATAAAATGCTACTTAGGTTCTATGATGATCTTGTGAAGTAGCGAGTAGGCGCCGCTACTTCAAAAGCGCAACCCTGATGCCGGGCAGCAGCGGTATCAGTACTGGTTGGAGGCCGAGGAAATGGATTCTGGTAGGGCTCTAGCTAGAACATCACCGATTGAGAAATTGGTCGGTGTACTGCGGAACGGAAGGCGATTGGGGCAACCACCGTTCTACTCGCCCTATCTGTGGAGTAATGGCGACCGACAAGAGCGCAGCTCTTAAATAAAGAGAGAGAGAATTTATTTTAGACTCATATTCTGAAATGTCTTGGTACTCTAGTCCAACATTATAAAAGTAGGACGCCCAAACATTCAATAATATTAGGTAGTCAAGACATTCGCATCAATGGTTCTATTTGAGCAACATGTCTGACGACGATGTTCGAGAAAGAAACGAGTGTAACACACAATTGTTAAAAATGTTACCGGTTTCGATTCACGAAAGGATTTTAAAAGATTTAACACGATTTAAGATTTGACATCCCACCTCAATGACTCCTAGCAGTGAACTAAAAAAACATTCATCACTAAAATTCAACTCCATTCGTTTCAGAATAATTAATCATTGTGCAACCCTGAAGACGACCCGACACAACTGCGCATTCGACAATCTTGCGCAATATTATAGTGTGTATGGGCCGCTAAATCTGGTGCTTAGGTTTCGATTTCAATCTATTTACGTATTCAGCGGTTTAGAATTTTAAATGGATAGGTAAAAGATAGGCGGAACTTTGATAAAAAAAAACATTGCTATGATTAAAAAAATTCCGGATCGCAAACTATAAGTAAATGTTAAGGCGAACCTCTGATCGCCGCGTCCGCGCGATTTAAATAACCGCGCTTCTCAAAACACTGTGTTTCTAATCACCCGCGTCTGTTCGCCATGCTGCATGTCGGCTAATAAGAATAACAAGGTCGAATGCGATGGTCTTATACAATTCTTAATATAAATGACAAAGACGGATATATTTATTTGTGTCTGTCAAAGTTTTGTTCGGCAAAAACTTGTATTAGGTTTTTAGTTCGTCTACTTAATTTGTCTTTATTTACATCTATAGCTCAGTCGTTAACGCATTCGTTTTTATCAGTAGTGAATATTGGCACATGTGTTGTTGATAAAAATATTTACATAAATTATTATACAGCCGCGTGAACATATTAATTAAGCCAAAAGTTAATCATTAATTACGCTAGCACAAGTTGCGACATATTTAACTATACTGAAAAAATCTTACCTTGTTTGTGGGTGTGTCAATAGCGGAACTTCGGCTTCGAGTTGCTTCTCCGATGTATCTGGCGCCGGTGCCGATTTACCCGTCATGATTGTGTACAATAACTACAACACGAGCAGACTGCATCACACACCTGGTTGCCCCGACCGAGATGCCGCGCAATGCAAACCACGTTGTTATGAGATTCCGTTGACGTATGCCAAAAGTGAATGAAACAGAACTAGCCACTACGCTACTATACATTATATCGCATCTGATCACACAATGTAATCATTTGAATTTGAATATATTGTTTATAGATTTAAATATAAATTTAGTCATCATTCGCTACTTATAATTATCTACATACTTCATTCGGTGATACTTTATCTATAGTCGTGCAAACCATTGAATGAATAGGCATATACTTTTTATACTCTTTATATTATGACTAAAACAGGGTAAAAATTAAGACCTTATATAAAAAAAAATAGTGGGGCGAAGCCGGGTTGACATAAACTGCCTATATACGTCCCACTGCTGGGCACAGGCCTCCCCTCATCAACCGGGTTGGTTGGAAGCCGGGTTGAGACGCTAGTAAATATTACTTAAATGCTGTGTGTTGGTAAGCGTAATGTGCTTGAACAACTGGACCGATTTGGCTATTTTTCGCATTGAAAAATTGAGGGATGTCTTCATGAGATTATTATGCTAACCAAGCAGAGAATTAAAAATATTGCTCAATAATTTAAGGTCTTAAGGCCCAAATTTTTAAAATCCAAAAACCATTTTTTAAATATTATATCTGGAAATCTGGACCCCAGAAGGATATAACTAAAATTCAGTCATTGTTGGGTTGTCAGGGTTGCCCCTTCAACACGTCCCCTAGACAACAATATTATTGCGCAAACGGCAATGTTGCGCAATAATATTATAGGCGTACGAGTCACCTAAGCTGTACCAAATTTGTGTTCGTAAATCTACAATGAAAAGACTCCAGAATTAAATTAACCTTATTTCACTGTACCTACGGCCAACATCCTGTAATTGTTTAATATTGTAACTTGTGAGTGCTTATTGATGATGAAGACAATACATAACAGTCCAGCGGTCCTGCGGCGCGACAACGAACGTGAACAACACGTACTTCACGAGCCCCGGGTACCCGGCCGCGTACTCCGGCGGCCAGGCGTGCAGCATCATCGTCAACCGCTGCAACAGCCAGATCTGCCAGGTTAGCAACCACCAAACAAAGCACACAAAGATTCCGAGTTTCGAGCAGTATATTTTGTATAAAACCGCGCCGGTTAAACAAGACTTGTTGGTTGAAGATCGGTCTTCCGTTTGGTTCGTAACTTTACATTCCCACACAAGATCAGACTAGAATAACTTCTAAATATTCTAAGCCCCCACCGACACATTATTTAGGTATTTGTCCTCCAAGACACATGCGCGGTAAAGTTCTCTATCATCAACCACCTTTTCTAGAAGAAGAAGATCAACCACCTAGTCTATTTCACCACAAGGATCACTAAACATATGTTCATTTTCAGCTCCGAATTGATTTCCTGGACATGGTGCTAGCCCAACCGGACGGCGACGGCGTGTGCACCACGGACTCGGTGACAGTAACAGGGGGCAACACAGTGGTGCCTACCATCTGCGGCGACAACACTGGACAGACCATCTTCGTGGACTTCGACGGAAACACCGCTATTACCATCACTGTCACCGCTACCCTCGCCACCACCTTCTCCAGGCGGTGGAACATCAAGCTCACTCAGCTCGGCTGCGACTGTCCCGGAATAGGTTAGCGTATTACTTGTGACATGATACCATAATCATGTTCCTTTCAACATAATGTACCACCAAAGGCGATACGCTGATTGTCCACTCTACGGTACAAGTGGCTGCAAGGCATCTTCTGATTACATGTTTCTCTGCTCGAGTGCCCACCACTTTAGGGATCACTGGCGTGTGTTTATGTATGTACCAATCTAATTCTGCTATAAGACTCTTAACCGATCAGTACAATGGCTTATTGAGTTTGGCTCAATACGGAGTGGCAATTTAAAGAACATTATCTTCCGACAACATTCGTCAGAAGGTCTAAGACTTAACATTTGAACTTATATGTAATTGAACCCTTGTTTCATTCAGCGCCCAACGGTTGTCTACAGTACTACACAGGGCTCACAGGCACGATCAGGAGCTTCAACTACGGGACCGCAGCCAACACGGCCCTGAGTGCCTCTCTGGTTACTGGCACCCGCCAGATTGCCAACTTGAACTACGGCATATGCATTCGCATGGAAGCTGGATACTGTGCCATACAGTACTCACAGGTGAGTTACAAATTGTTGAATAGGAGTTTGACTCCCATTAGGTCATCAAACGCCAGCAGCAGTTTAGGGAAAAGTTTATTACACCGCTATATGCAGAATACCAGCGTCGTGGCTCACGCCGCGACTTATGCTGAGCGAGGTCCTTTTATTCCGGACGCCACCGCATCAGGCCTTCAGTGCGTTGCATTTAGGATACTTACTTTTTTATTATTATTTTTATGATTTTGGTTTTTCTTTTTTTTTTGTAATCATTAACATTTGATCTTGGTTTTAATTTTGTTTTGCTTTTTTTTTCTTTTTTTTCTGTGTATTGATTTCCGTGTGGTTTCTGTCCTGTGTTGAATGTAATGTTACCTGTCTGTCTGTGTCTGTGGTGTCCGAAAATAATAAATGTTTCTTTCTTTGTTTCTATATGGAAAGTATAAATCTTCAATCCACATCCAATTCGGACTGGATTAGTACTATTTATAGTATGGAAGAAATACTCTAATTTTAAAAGTAAATTAATTCTTGCATAGGCTAAATGATTTTACGTAGATCGAAGAATTTCGCATGGACCGGGTGGGTTCGCATGCGAAATTCTCACGGGTTCGCACGGGTGTGCGAGACAGAATTTTATCGATTTAATTTTTCCCTTGTGAGTTTCCCTAGGCACGGGTGAGTGCTATAAATACAAAAAATAATCCTTTAAATTAAAAACTATATTTTTTTTAGGGACGTAGCCTGGAAACTCCCTCATTCGAATTAAAGTATTTGTTGAATGTTTTCTTTAGACCGCTAACGACATATACTCGTTCACGGTGACGGGCGACGTGGAGGGGGCTGACAATACAGTGCTGGGCACAGCGGTGGGCGCGGCCAACGACGGCAACTGTGTGACCGACTTCGTCGTGATCCCCAACCCGACCCTGGCCGCCACCGGCCTCGCCGTCGGCACCGACCGCTTCTGTGGCCTAGGATTTGTCACCGTCACTTGTAAGTAAACGAGAAGGTGGAGCCGTGGTCGCCCAGTTGGTAGAACGCTTGCCTTTCACTTTGAGGACACAGGTTCGAATCCAGCACAGGCCTAAACCAATGATTGTCTTGGTTTAGGACTGCGCTTTCTTTCATCATCAATGCGAACACGTGCTGAACGTAGAGACGGTTTTTAAATAACCGAAAGAACTTTATTGTTCACGTAATGTACACGCCATGAAAGAAGTCCTTAGGATTTTATTGGAACTAATTGACAAGTCACAATAATTCTATGCATATACTGCGAAACTAGCTTGGTGGCCGTGGGACTTCCTTCGTGGCGCTGACATCACTAGTCAATAACGAAATTCAATTTATAACTTAAAATTAATACACGGCTTAGTATAACTCCGCTCTGGTGGAGTCCGGGCCTTCCAACTTCTATGCTAGATTGGGACGCCGAAGAGAAATTATATTCGTAAAACGCGTTCAGCTGTTCGTCCCGGGCATATCGTAAAAACCGACAGAAAGATTGAATTCTGTAACATGATGGACCATTCTAGGGGCGACGACGGGCTCGTCACCTGTCACCATACGGTTCGTTATACCCATCTCTTAATGTATCAAACGTGGCTACATGTTATCTCCTGAATACTTATAGCTCTGCTCACCCCGTTAGGGATTATGGGTGTGAGTTTATGTATGTGTTTATAATTGTATATCCTTCCGTTAGATACAAACGATCATAAATGCAATTTAGCCACCGAGTTTAATATATTGCTCACTACTTCTGCAACTGTAATATTTGTTTTTCCACAGCGGCGTCGAAACCGTTCGTGCTGTACGTGGTGACAAACGGTGACGAGGGCGCCACGGCGACCACGCCGCCCGACGTCGCCAACCGCGGCTTTTCCCTCGCTTACGCGCAGATAGCCTGCTGATCATACTGATAATTTGTCACCAAAAACTCCCCCACTTGTTCTCTAAACAATTTCTATTTGATTGGAGCCTTTGGAACGTTAGCGTCAGAACGATATTTTATGTTTTGAGACTATCAAAGTTCAATACCTTTTTGATACTATTTGGTACCTATAAAGTCGTAAGATCGAATGTCCTTTTAAAATCCAAACCCTATTGTTTAACTATTGTCTGGAAATCTCGGCCTTAGGAGTATCCTCCTAAGAACACTACTTAGTTATTACTGTTACTCAGTGGGAGATCGTTCATAGTATAATTTCATTCATCTGTAACTTTTTCCTGAGACGCGATAAAGTTTGAAATAAAATATATTTTAAGGTATTGAAAAGGTAGTGAATATTTACTAATAAATAATTAAGATATATTGACTCAAAGTATGTGAAAAAAATGTTGTCCAGACAATCTGACGTCAGAATGTCCGGCCACTTTCTTTACTATGTTTTTTCACTGTTTGTTGAGGTACTAGACTGTACTAATTACGCCACCTTTGATTATACAGGATGGCCCAGAGGTTCACATTCAAAATGAAAAATTAGGTAGGGCTCACTGACTACCTGAAACATCCCCGTATGTTCAGCAATTATTTACGCTTTAAGAGATATGACCCATTTTTTACCTTTTTCAGGAATTTCTACCTTACTTAAAAAGACATTATTTTGTCGCTATCTTTTTTTTAATAATTATTTTATTTTACTTCATACATATACTTAGGAAGTGGACCGTCGAGTCTAAAGAAATAATAAAAACAGCGAAACCAAAGAAGCCAATGACCTCCTCTATCTAATTTTTCATTTTAAACGTGAACCAGTGAGTCACCTGTTTACCTGTCTACCCCCTGACCATGCGATTCCAGACCATCGCTTTTGTGGCCACCAAGGAAGTCTGCATGGTTATCCCCACCTTATCCCACATGACGCGAAGAATATAGCGTGCTTTGACCAAAAGACATATTAAGTTTATCTACGGAGATATCATAAGTTGTTCCTTCTTGAGGCTGGTCGACACGCTTGATATTTATTGCGATACCTAGAAAAACCACCACTGGGTGATACATAGGCATAGACCCAACATAATAGATTTTTATTTTTTATACTTTTTATATTTATTTTTTCTTCACGAATATCGCAATGAATACAAAATATTATATAAGCACATTGGATAAGGAATCAATAATCTTAGAAAGAAAAATGTGAGATCTGAAACCTAGTAAAAAATTTACGTATTTGTAAGTTATGTTATTAGGTAAGTAAACTCATTAATTATTACTTGAAAAGATGACATTAATCTACTGATTCTTGACTACTTTATTGTTTTCTTTTCGACGATTGATACTAGATAATGAAAAGACAAAATAAAAATTATAAGACAAAAGTGTTTTAATTAAATGTAAAATCACATAAAATAAGATAAAACCTCAATAACTATTATGACTTTTATATTTTTTTTATGTGTATTCAATCTAACATCAAAGAAGCGTTCAATTTCATAGTAATAACAAGAATAAATATAGTTTTATATACTAGAACTACGGCGATTTCACAAAAAAAAATGTTTTTTAATTTAAACTAAGAAATGCTTCTCATTATTCCAGCAGTCGCAAGATTAACATCCATATCACTCAAATAATATCTAAGCGCACCGTCATAGAGATATCACATTGCGAGGACTATCGCAACCGTCGTGATAGCGATCTCAGTACTCAAATATAGATAGTTTGACATGGCAAAACAAGTACAAAGTTCACTAAACACAGTACACAGTAGTAAACTCGTAATGTAATAAATTAATCTCAGGAAATATGTGCGCCCTTGCAAATTAAATAATCATTCTATACGTAGTTACTTATTCTCGCGGAGGAGTTAGGCATGGGTTGCTAATACTTGACCTCGTCTCCTTTCGATGGAGGTTTTGATGTCGTCGTACCACTTGCCGATGTCGCTGTTGCTGCGCAGGTCCTGGAAGGCGCGGCAGCCCTCGATGCTGCTGAGCACGCCATACACGGTCACGTCGGCCAGGTTCGGCTGGTCGCCTCCCAGGAACCGAGTACCCTTCTTCTTGACGGCAAACATCCATTTGTCAGCCGCGTTGTAAAGGGCTTGTCGAGCGTCGTCTATATTGTGCCTACAAAAGCAAACAACTCTTAATTGCACCAAAAATTAATAATTACAGAAGCTTACTTAGGTACTTAGCAGTTGGCGGCCTTATAGCTTAAAGCGATTTCTTCCGCACAAACTACAAACCGGACGTTACGAATTACAAACGAATGTGTAGCAGTGAACAAAAGGAGACTACTTTGAGACTGACCCAGTATCCACCTACCTAGACTTTAATCTTTTGGAAATAAGCCACATGGCCGTGGCTCCGCCGTAGACCATCAGGGCGCACTCCCAGCTGGGAAAAGATTGTCGCCAACCGCCAGCCTCTTCAAACCACTTGAAAGTTTCCATAGCTTCGTCGAAAGTGCGATACACGTTTGGTGATAGGGTGTGCACCAGTACTCGGTCAGCCCATTGTCGCCACTCGCGTTCTTCACTGAAAATATACACAAAGTTGATTATTGAATCTATCTATCTAACCTACAAATACCAGTAGTATATTTATGGGTTTTCTTGACTCCATGAAGAAATGCAGATGCAGGGTGAAGTTTCTTAAATGAAATTGATGTATTGATGTGTCATTACTCTTTCCGAACCTCTCTCTTGTCTAGAAACAAGTTGTTTATGTTAAGTTTATGATGCTGATGTCAAACGTGTCATTCAAGATATACCTACCCGCCCTCGCGGCAAGCAACACGCGCTGCGCGCGGCACGAATTTTATTGAAGGCTTGGACCAATAGCTGTACGACGTCTATCTACATAGATAGCATGCGCTACGTTTATTGGCTGAAGCCGTCGATATAATTCGAGCCGGTTGCATTGCAGACTGCTTGCGGCCTGTTGCTTATTAGCTATCTTACTAAAAAATACCTTTAGTCTAGTCTTGTTCTGGAGCTGGCAATAATTATACTACTATAAAAAGTATTTGTTTTTCAATTTAAAATAAAATAATGCTTACGCTTCTTCTTTCCTCTCACGTTCGTCAGGTACAGGAGCATTATGCATGATATAGTATTTATTAGTGACGTCAGTAGTGAGTTTACCCTCATCATTCTTGAAGCGCGTGGCGGGGTAGAACTTAATCACGTCTCGCAACTGTAAGTTCTTATCGCGTAAATACGTTTCCAGAACCGATACAATTGCTGTGCTGTCCATTAATTGCTGAAAAATATGATAATATTACAAAAACTTTATTTAATCTAACATAATCAGAGTTTGTGAGATGATGGGATGGAAGCCCCTCGTAATCAGAGGTATATCCATCACATGATGAACTTTCTTCTATTAATAATAATAATAAGTAATTAGTTGTACAGAACCCACTAAGCACATAATAAGGGTGCAATCTCATTTGTTTGCAATGCGCATTTACTTTCATATGTGCAAATTTCAAATTACAATATTGCCTTTTTAGGTAAATTGCTTTGAAGTGGCGCGTTTAACCCCCCTGATGACTTACTACAACGCCACAATGATTTTGCCAGTACATATGTCAAACCTGAAATTTGGCTGGCCGATAGCAACAACAACTGCTTAAATTCAACTTGTAGTACTATGAAACTACATTATTAAATGTCCTGTATGTATACATGTATTGATTTAGACCAGTCTAAGCAAACTAGTTTTCTTTTTCAAAAAAAGAAAACCGATGTAACACTCAAAATATGGTATCTAAAGTGAAAATTGCCTGGCCTAAGGATTTTATAATTATGCCAATCAGAAAACATTAACAGTCTAATAGGGTAGTTTTCAAATGTTTACTTTCAACATACTTGGTATCCATCATCGACTTTAGCCAATACTATTGGCACCTTCTTGTAGGCTGACCATTTGATGGCTTGCCTGAGGACTGCATCCACTTCAACTATTTCATAGCTGATGCCACGTGAGTCAAGGTATGCTCGCACTTTGCAGCAGAATGGACAGGTCCGATATTGGAACAGGACGAGCTTCAAATTGCTTGTGTCTTCTTCATTCACAATCTGAAAGATTATTTAGAATTCACATATTACTGCATTTAAAGCAGATTAGTACTGTGACCTGGCGACGCATGGTTGACCGAAAATTTAAAAATCTCAGCATGTCTTGGGAGCATGCTACAGAGGCTGCAAAAGATCGCGAGGAGTGGAAATCTGATATTCGAGTCCTACATCCCAACAGGGGTTAAAAGGATTAGAAGAAGAAGAAGATTACATCTAGAATAGATGTCTAGGTTTTTAGAATATTGTTCATTTGTATTATTTTGCTGTTAATTTCCCTAAGCATAAATAAATAAATAGGTACTTATTAAAAGTTCTTGATTTTACTCACATAAAATCACTATAGAATTTATATTTTCACATTGCATTGGTAATCAAATATGAAATTATTTATAGATAAAATTTAGTCATTTTGTGTTACATACTGAAGATATTTTAATTTAAATCATCCTGATTTAGTTTTAAAACACAAGATTCACATCACTTTCTCACTAATGCATAAGTTATACAGTTTAATAACATTACATTGCTTCAAAACACGGGTTATGGGAATTTGTAACTTCACATTGCTTAGTTACTAAAATACAAGTTGTATATAGTTTAATAGTTCACATTGTAACACATATTTATTTATTTATATAGTATAGACAAAAAATAGCGCATATGCAATATATGTGTATAATTTAATAGAATTTCGCATTGCTGTACTTCATATTGTTTAGAAATTATGATTTATACATAATTACTTTATTCTATACATAATTACCATTTAATTACTAGAAAAAAACAAACTGTATTTTACTTTGCACCTGTGCAATTACATTGGTTTTTTTTATACATAACATACTTACTCCTGGGCAGACTCTGTGTTCGATTAATATTGTTATTAATCATTCTGTGTTTTTCTAATAATTGTTGTTCATTTATAATTTTATAATACCTAACTAACTTAACTTACTATAATACCTGACTTTTAGTAGAATTATCATTATGTTGTTACTGAAAATATTATATTACATTATAATATTCTTTATCCTTAATTAAGCAAGCAGGTACCTCCACTATGCATGGTTACAGTATTGACCTAACATAAGCGAAGCTATAGTTTTGGAAGGTTGTGTGATTATTTTTTTTTAACTACATCTATCGTCTAGATCTATAGTTATTATTTGACTGTTAATCTTCCTAAGAAAATAAAATAAAATAAAATGTCTGAGGTGTTAAAATTGTATTAGTGACTTTATAAATAGTGATTTTCATAAAGAAACTATTTATGGGCAAATTGTTATGAACTCCAATAATAGGACAAAAGAAATATGATTTGGGTGGTCAAGCACAAACAAATTTCAATTCAATCTTAATCATCACAACTTAACCCAACCTGACCGTGATTTCATCAACCTAACCTTGCAAGAAAGTTTTATAGTTAACAGTAAAAATGAAAAATTGCAAGAACTTATCTGAAATAAGAATGTACATTTGTTTCTCAGAATTCCTATCAAGGTAGACAGAACTTTTGTTGGTATGATAAATAGTGTGAAACATCCTTTGTGTATTGTACAATGCATTGAACTTAGGAAAAGTAAAATTACGAACTTCACAAGATTCTTTCGCTTTGCATTTCTGTGGCAGTTGTAAAACAAAATTTGATAAATAATTAATGATATAACCATAACACTGCAGTATTTGTTTTTAAAGAGCCAAAAAAAACTACTACTTACCTTAAAATGAGGCATGTAATGTGGAGCTTCCTTCAAGAACGCATATTCTTCATTCTCTACCACGGAAAAGTCTTTCTTTACATTTATTTTGTAATGCGTATAACCTCCATATCCTACCCCTATCAGGGCGCCGATACTTGCACCGATGAGTGTAATCTTTGCAGTCGACCTTGGCGCCCGGCCTTTAGACGAATGGAACAGTTTAGATATACTAACATCTTCTTTCAAAGATGGCAGAATAACTTTCCGAAATATTGTGAACGAAGGTCGCCACATTTTCGGTCCAAATTGTGTTACAGAAAAATATTTCCCTTCCTATCAATTCAAAGTTTTTTTATTCTTTTCAATTTTCCATTGGAAAAGCAAAGACTTTCTGAATTTGATTTTGATGGCAAAAGACTAAATTACTTTCAGCCAATTCAGTAGTTCATGATTAGATTTTCCACAAAATCACTATAAAAATATTGTCGATGGATCTGAAAAAATCTGAAATTCTGAACTGAAAAGCAAGATATCCGAAAAATATTGAGAATAATACAATCAAATACAATACTAGCATCCATAAAAATAGCCTAATAATTAAAAAAACTGACATTTTCTAACTTCCAAAGACAATTTTTAATATTTTTATTATTTTTGTATTCCGTTCCATTCATCTCTAACGTGAGTTTTCCCAACACCAACACCACAGAGTAGTTAGTACTTTCGTTGTCTGTCTGTCTTGATTGTCCGTCGCAAATGTCTGAACGAGTTGATTTGTTATAAATTTTGTGAAATTGAAGATGTTTTGTTGTGAAACTAGTGCATTTTTGTTGGTTCACAAGTGCTATGTGATATTCTTGCTGTGCTAAAGACATTTATTTACCTTGGGGGCGCGAAAGAAGGTAAATGCGGTACAACATCTTGCTATTAACTATTGTTGGCGCGTTAAAGTGGTTCCCAATATTTTTTCTGGTCCTTTGTATGATGTAGTGTAAAGGTGGTTACTTTATGCGTAGGTTCGGCGGGGTTATGCCCGGAGGATGCCGTCGACGTCGCGGTCGCGGGGCTCCGGTCGCGGGCCGGAAGCGCCGCGGACCCAAGTTCTAGCACCTATGTCGGAGCGGCAGCAGTTGGCACTGGTGATGCAAATATCATCCCAGGACGCCCCCCCAGGTAAGTCATCACTTTGATTATCCTTTAAACGTTCACAATCTGAACCTATGCAAATTCCCGCCATTTTCGTGTGTAGTCGCTCCGACACCCGCAGAAGAAAGAAAACGGTCTAGACAACAGCGCAACGAGCGCGGCGAAACACCCCTACACGTAGCAGCCATCAGGGGTGACCACGATCAAGTCAAAAAGCTTCTCGATCAAGGACAAGATCCGGATGTACCCGACTTTGCAGGTAAATCATCAAGTACTTGCACTATAAGCTAAATTCTTACAGATGGATGTATCTTGCCAGTAGTTCTGCTAAATGTCGTGAATTTATTAAATTAATTCAACATAATAGGGCACTCTCTATGCCCTGTAAATGTAACATCATTAGAATGACGGATAGATGCTAGTATTCTGTGAACCCTGCTGAGATTTTGTGAACTCTCCTAATTTTACAGGTTATATTGAGTATTTATTATGTTCCAACTATGCCCAAATGATTCTTTGGAGTAATTCGTAGTTCAAAACCTCAAATTCTTTGGTATAATATATGTTTTCATTAAATATTGAATGTGATTATATTTAGAACATCTGAACTTTTACACTCCATATTTAGTCAAACATTCTTCACAAAGTATAATAATAATTAATAATATAATACATATTAAGTAGCAAATAATGTAATAATGGTTGATATTGCCCTTAATAACAAGCATCATGAAGTGGAGTCCATTCTGGTAGGTACTGCTGTCTATTTAAATTGTGTTTGTATTACAATACCATAAACTTATAACTTGCGAATGTTTCAGGTTGGACTCCGCTTCATGAAGCTTGTAGTTATGGGTGGTACCAAGTTGTAGAAGTTCTTGTGAATGGTGGAGCCAATGTCAATGCTAAAGGCTTAGATGACGATACACCCCTTCATGATGCCACTACATCAGGAAACCTGCAAATGGTGCAGTTTCTTGTAGAAAATGGAGCAGAACCATTTGTGAAAAATACAAAAGGAAAAATGCCTTCAGATTATGCAGCTCCACATATATTGGAATATCTCGAATCATTGAAAGGTATGTTAATTATACTATCTCAGAAAGTCATCAATGTCACAGAATACAATGAAAACATAATGCAATAAGTAACTTCATGTGTATTTATAGCATATAATACAATAATAAACAGATTATGTATACATTCTTCACCATCTTCATAGTTTCACAAACATTTCCAACTTCAGAAACAGTGTATCATGGAAGACCAAGCGGTCGATCAAGGCAGACCTGTTGATTGTGGTAAGGTAAAAATATAAATACCTGTGTAGACCAGACTGCACAACGCACAGGGTTTTGGTAACCTCTCATCTGCCGAGATACCAGACACGATAAATTTTACATTGTGTCTGGTCGAGATCTGCATTCTGGCATTCAAAAGTTTAATAACAAGAGATCTTGGATCTAATCAAGTTCACCACCCCAGCAGCATATTCTTGCAAAGTAACACTTGGAGAGGTGGCAGTCAATTTTTGATCAATTATTATTATAAATGGACAAATAGTCTGCTTTGTCAGGCCAAATAATCAGTGTAGCATTTGAACACATAAAATAAAAAGTGGAAAGTTAAACTTATTATGATAATAATTTATAAAGCATTAAGCCTATTTTGTAGTAAATTGTTTTAAGCAACTTATATGATTACCTATAAGTAAGTTTCTTTCAATATTGATATATCTGTATTTATGCATAAGTATCTACACTTTGCCATGACTCAATTGTCAAAACTAATTTTATAACTATGTGGTTATTATAGATAAATGTTAAGTGATATTCGTTCTCAATGACAGCTATATCCTTGATGAAACTTCTTTATTTCTTTGTTTTACTTCTGATGTTGGTAGGTAGGTACTTAATAATTAAATCAACACTTATATTTATCTGCAACATTTATTTATGACTAAAAAAACTATTGTTTTTAATTAAAACCTGTTTAGATACATAAATATATATATATAATAATATTGATATAACATTATTACTTTACAATATCTAAACCATTTTATAAAGCCTATAAGCAATTTTAAAGAAAGAGACTGCTTCTTGCTTCAAGATTTATTTTCGAAACATGTCGTCAAAGATATAATCGCCCAAAAAACTAAAACCTCCAAGTTAGTAAATATCGCGTGATGCATGGCTTTCCTATCTACTACTACGTTTTATATAGGTAAATACGATACGATCAATATCTGTAAAATGTGCGTCACGGTCATGGTAATTTTCGAAGTTGATGGTGTTGTTGTGATCATACTCGTTGTGTTGAGTGAAAAGAAACGCAATTCGCCTACCGTCTGAACATCGTGAAAATGACTCTGCATTGCATTCCTTTCCAAGTTACCTATGTTTATCCACAGCAACCGGGCTACACGCCGTCGTACAAAGTGTAACGTACCTTTTGTTGCAGTGCAAACTCCGCTGTATTAAATAACATAGTCACTTTGTTAACTGTATTTATTTAACGGTGTTATGCATCACTTTATTTCTATCCTACGTAGCGTTATTATCATGCGTGTAAAGAAACGTCACGCCTCTGGGCGTGTGTTGCTGGAGCCGCTGTGCCGTGCTGTGTGATGGCCGCTTTTGTCACCAACTTCGTGGTGGTCTTGTAGACCGACCTAGGAGTGATTTTATAGTAAAAATTGTCGGCCAAAAGAATAAAATTCAAAATAGCGTCCGAAGACGTGAAATGCAAAGGAGGGCGCTCTCGCATAATAAAGGGGAGTGTGCTTGTTATACAATTTTCGCTCTACAAATCGTATTTTACTGCACGCCGCACAATGCGATCGTGCTATGACCCGTGTATAAACTGCTAATAATGACCTGTCTGACGTGACAACGTGATTAGAATAGTGAATTATTACGTTGAAAATTTGCTTAACTATATTTCTGCTGTGATTTGTTTTTGTACTAAAGTCGTCTGTTAACGTTGTATCGAAAAGGTAATTGCGTTCTGTATTTGCATTCGCCCATTGCGGGAAGCTTGTCAGATTTATTCGTGCACAGTGCAGTGTACAGCTGAGTTGAGCTCATTCCTGGCGGCTGTTCGTAGCTGACGCGACGGTGCGCACAGCTGCTCATTTCGCACATTAACGCCCTAAATCAATAGAAGTCACGCAACATTCTTTACAGAAATTCAGCTTCTCTAGGGTGTCAGTTATCTCATACTATCTGCCTTGTAATTTTAATAATTATAACACATGCTTTAGTGACAATTTTGTTTCCATTTCATTACATTGATTCTATCTACACAAACAAATCAATAAATAACTTTAAATATTGAAATAAATAATGCCTCTAAAATATACTTAATAAATGATTAATTATTTCTGATTACTGAATAATTATATCAACATCACAGCATCTCACTATCCCATAATTTGTTTTGCTTTATCATTTTACTTACCTACTTAAAAAAATACAAAGTGATAATATGTATGTGAGTAATTAAGATTTGTCTAGCACACTATTTCAATGTGTATTATATTGACTGTGTAAAATTATGTGTCTTGTTGTGTGTATGTTTGACATATACACAACTACACACAGTACACCAACTGCAACAGTACAAGCAACTCGAACCTGCTTCACCTGAGTTAAATTTTTACCCTCTTATATTGTTAGAGACATGCAGATGTCAACATTAAAACCCGCATGCCAATCCATTATACCAAACATTATAAGACAGATTTCCTTTTGTAGTATATATTGATATTATTTCATCAAGTTGAGAACAACTCAAAGGTCAGTATGATTACTTACTCATTAGTTATCTAAACTAATAGCTGAAACTTATTATATATTAACCATTATGATAGCATCTGTTGACAATACATTGTTAATGTGTTATGGTGTTTATTTTAAATACTATCATTTTTTTGAAAAGGAAAGGGACAGGTGGTTTAGTCATAAATTCAATTTCATGTTTGTTTCTTAAATTGTAGGCTAATGATTTCCTGTCCCTTTCCCTTTTGGTGAATTAGAAAATTACTGGTATAAATTAAAATAGACTCAAAAATGATTGTTTAAATATCAACACCATTGAGTATTTGTACCTATTTGCAGGATGATTGTGTTGAAGTGTACTATTATTTGTAGTGGAAGGAAAGGCTTTCACAGGTAGTGACCCAGTGAGTTGGAACAGTAGTTTTGGCCAACAGATAATAACGCGAGAGCTTCACACGGTAGTCGCGCGAGGGATGACTCAGGCAAGAAGGGTGGCAATGCAAGTGCTCACAGCGAAAACACTAAGCGCTCCAACATGGAAGGCCTAGCGCAGGGCGAACACTTTGACGGAAAAGATGCATTGGCACAGGAAAAGGGGAACAATGAAAACAGAGATGGTTAGTATCAAGTTTATTTATCACAATGTATGTTGCCTGATACTGTCTGTTGTCGCTTCCTGCTTTTAGAGGGCTGCAGTTAGATACCCAATTTTGATTACATTGGTTTATTTTACACCACATTTGTTTTAATTGTTAAGTTACTCCTTTTTAGAAAACCAGCTAAGTAGTGGCGTGGTTTCGTCAACTCAAGACGAAACCACTAGCAGTAATAAGAAACCGTACACAGATGAAGGCCAAGAGGCAGAGGCAGCAGATGAAGATGTGTCCAAACGAAAGAAAAGGAAAGAAAATGAAGAGAAAGAACCGATGGCGAAACCCGCTCCAGTCTCCAGGAGTGGACCTGGGCGGTAAGCATTTCACAACTTATCGAGTTGAACTATGTACCTATATTAAACAATAGATTAATGTACATGACGTATTTTATACAGTGTTTTAACCGGTACCAAGCCGCCAGGTCCTGCAAGTAAGACTGGCGCAGCACCATTAGGTAAGGGCGGCGTATCGCAGAGCACTGGCAAAGGTGGAGCCGGCAGCTCTTCAGGAAAAGGAATGCAGGCGCAGGGTAAGGGAGGTGCAGGATCCAAAGCGAATGCACAGACATACCAGGTAAATTGCTTAAAAGTTTTTTAAATGTTTATTTGTAAGTGAAACTGCATAACTTTTTTAACTACTTTATTCAAATGAAGGGAAAGTCATCGAGTACAAAGGGCGCATCAGGCTCGCAATCTAAGCAAGACAGAAAAAGTCCAGTAGCAAGTCCGAAACCAAATCAAAGCAAAGACGCGGATGGTGACGGTGATGAACAGAAAGCTCCTGAGTCCACTGCTCCGAAGGTTCCGCCGCTCAAGATTGTGATCCCGGGCGGCGCGAGCGGTTCGGGCAGTAGGAATGAACAAGAGGGAGATGGTGGGTTCAGCTACGATAGATCAATCTTGCACCTCACGAAGGCACGGGGGCTTCAGTGGGTGACAGTCTGTCTGTACGTGTTGACAGGTATCTCCCGATATCATCGATGCGTATTCATGGGCTTGCACACTCGCGCGCCTTTGTGAGGTGTAAGATAACCCACCTACTCTCTGCTCGTTTTTGATACTTGATTTACTAATAGGCGGCTCAGGACAAAGAGGCAGCGGGAAAGGTCGAGGTAGCGCGTCTACTCTGCCGTACGTTTTGCCCTGCACAAGTACAGACACTGGACAGACTTCAGACAGCTCGGATGGCAACTCTGATGACAAAAGAACTGGGGAAGGCGGCAAGGTAAAGGATTGCCTATCTAAATTAACTTGAAAATGCTGTTCACATATTTGTACCATCGCGTGTTTTTCTTTTCCCTTATAAATTCAAATATTGTAACTCAAAAAATATTTTCCGTCCCAAGGCTGGACAGAGAGTCCTCCGTTCGCATAGGACGAACGATGGAGAGAAAGAAAAGGACAAGGAGAGAACGTCCCCTCATACGGGGGCGGAGACACGAGGCTCTGGAAATCACCCTTTGAATTCCAACAAGAGCCCTCCACCTTCGGGCTCCGTAAGTCATCCCTTAAAATTTACATTACACATGTGTAACGGAATGACAAAATTACGTCTAGACAATTAAACGCAATATAATCAATCTTTATAATTGACCATATTATAGAAGTAGATGTGTGTGTTACAGTATGTATTGGCTGTACATCCAATTTAGTGATTGTTCTGTTGTTTTAGGGCCATGACGGGGACCACGCGCCGTCGTCGTCAAGTGCAGGAGGAAGATCAGAATGTAAGAAACATTCATTGATACAGACAGTTGTTTGATACACATGTTAATAATAGTTCTTTACCTATGAAATTGCCGTTCTGCAGTACTGACCATTTCAAATCAAAATCATTTTTGTTTGACTAAGAATTCTAATTTCAAATTAATTTTATTTTAAAAACATGGAATTATTTTTCCATATGTAGTCATTTGTTTATTGATTAGTGTTACATTTTCATCGCATTTCAATCTTTTTCGTCGTCATGGATACGTTAAAAGTTCGAGTAATTATGGAATATGAGTACCATCGTGGCAGCAACGCGACACAAGCGGCACGCAACATCAACGACGTTTACGGAGCTATCACTACAAACCAACGCACCACCTGTTATTGGTTTGCTCGTTTCCTTGTGACTTTGGTCAACAATGACGAATTATAGGCGATTGTGGAAGCTGAAGATACACAATCTAGGGCTGAATTAGCAGCGGCTTTAGACGTTAGCGTCAAAACAATATTGGTCCATTTGCGTCAAATTGGCAAGGTAAAAAACTTAACAAATGGGTGCCCCACGAACTCAATGATCGCCAGTGAGAAGTACGCGTCGAGACGTGCCTTACACTGCTCAACAGTCACACAAATGAAAGAATTTTGAACCGCATTGTTACCTGCGATGAAAAATGGATTCTGTTTGATAACCGCAAGCGCCGGCAAGTTGGTTGGATCCTGATTCAGCACCTAAACAATACCCTAAACGAAAACTTACCCCTAGAAAAGTAATGGTCATTATTAGTTTAATAATGGTCTAGCGCCGGTGTGATTCGTCACAGCTTCTTACCAATCGGGGTGAGCAGATGTGTACTGAGCAGATCTGCAACCAGCATTGGTCAATCGCTCGTTTCCGCTGCTCCTGTACGACAACGCGCGACCTCATACTGCACAGCAGACGGTCTCCAAGCTGCAACAACTGGGGTTGGATGCTCTCCGTCATCCGCCCGCCTCACCCGACCTTGCGCCTACAGACTAGTAGTTTTTCCAGAATTTAGATAACTTGTTGGCGGGATAAAAATTAAATACCCGAGAGGCAGTAAGTAGTACAAAATGTCTTTGAAGAATTTGTTGCCTCCCATCCAGCTGATTTCTTTAAGAAGGGTATCAATAAACTACCACTGCGTTGGCAAAGATGCATTGATTGCATGGGTGATTACTTCGGTTAATACAAAAAATACATGAAAAATATTAGTCTAAATTTTTTCAAACATAATGGCAATTTCATAGTCAAAGACCTAATATTTAATTCCAGAAGAACATTGTTGTGTATAACTATGATCAATGTATACACATTGATATAAGTTAATTATGTTTAAAATAATATTATATTTATTGTTATGTAGAGTTCTGTAAACAAACTACTTTTATTTCAATTTTGTTTTTTTATTTATTGTTTTTTTTTTTTTGGTTAATTGTATCGTAGCGGGTGCTGGCCAGTCAGTGGAGTTACATCCGAGAAAGAGGAAGATAAAGGCGGCAAGAGATAGTCACTCGCGAGATCTGAAAAACAGCGACCCTACGCCGGACTCCAGTTCAGCCGCGCACAACATCACACACTCGAACCCGTACCAAATGTACATTCACATACGAAAACAGGTAAACTTTTTACTAAATTAATATGTATAGATATTCTATACATCATTGCTAGGCGTGAAACACAGAAGGAAACTAATATAGTATGATTTTTTATCGTAATGTTAACTATTTGTCAGATCGATACGCGGCAGAAGAGTTTGTTCCCCGTAAAACCGAAGCCCCCGAAGGACTTCAACAAGTACCTGATGAACCGGTGCACGTACACCCTGCAGGGCAACGTCAACCCGGAGCCTCCGGTGGAGGTGCCCGCCAACCTGCCGCCGCAGATGGTCGCCGAGTTCATGGCTCAGGAGAAAGAGAGGTAAACATAATCAAAAGTTGAATGTGTTCATTAGACTATTCTAGTTTTATCCTGTGATTTACTAGTGCTTTAGAACGTGTTATAGATATAAGAAAATTCAGCCTTCATTGGCATTACTAAATAAATTAAATTACGCTTTGGATGAAACAGAATAGAGGTGGGTAGATTGGCCGAAAATGATTACCCACCAAGGACAGACAGTTGTCTTTGACAAACAATGAAGAATAAAAGATATAATCTCAATTTATTGGCAGAAATTTATTTTATTTGTGGATTGCCATTTATTTGTACATACATAAACATGTATGATGTATGTTTATGTATGTATGCCATTTATTTGTTGTAAACGTAAAAAAATACCTACTAAATGTGGGCATTTTATACAGAACTCGCCTGAGGATCCAACATCTAGTGGAGAAAGAGAAACTTGTGCTGGCTGTTGAACAGGAAATTCTACGAGTGCACGGGCGCGCCGAACGCGCTGTGGCTAATCAAGTAAGCTGTATTCTAAGTTTAGGAAATCTTGGTACTTAAGGCTACAGTAAAGTACATTAAATATTCATGTTCTGCATTCAGGCTCTCCCCTTTTCTGTGTGCACGGTTCTACGAGACAATGAAGTATACAACGTGCTAGCGCCAGAACAAGAAGAGAAACGCAACGCGCAGCGCTCCCGATGCAACGGAAGACAGATCAAGTCTTGGCTGCAAGAAGTTGACGATAAGTGGGAGAAAATCAAGGTTTGTAGAGATGGATAAGGCGCAACCTCTTTTATATGTGAAATAAAATGTCTACTCCTTAAGTTATCAATCGTCTTATATCTAATGAATACGACAATGTACTTGCAGGAGGGTATGCTTCGACGTCAGCACACGGAGGCAGAGACTTTACATGCGGTACAGATGATGGGGTGGGAGTGGAAACTAAAGGAGCTCGGTATCTGCGACTACAAGACCACACCCAAGATTGACCCCTCTCACGTACCACAAATACATGTGTCAAATTTTGACTTGCCCGCTTGAATTTTAAGTTCATATTGCCTGTGTTCATATAAAGCTAGCACGTTCCACGCGCAGCGCGCTAGCACACTTCACTATACTATCTTGAGTTATCATATCATCGATTATTACTACTAACGTTATAACAACAATTGGTAATACGACTCAAGCGGAGCTTCTAAATTGGTATTAATATCAAAATTTTCTCGACGGTCGTCGAGTCTCCTAAGGATTTCCCCGCGTCCCATTGCATGGTACCTGGTGATACGTCACTTATTTTTATTAAGTTAACTTTTGTAAAATGTACGAATTACCTGTTACCATGGGATGGTTAAAATTTCCAAAATATTTCTTATATAACGCGTCGGCGTTAATAACAGCCAGGTTATGTCAGCTAGGACTGGTCACTAAAGCCAATGTTCATTTATTTAAGTATTTATTTATTAAAGTACTACCACATCACATACATTACAACACTGGTGCCGGTCCTGGCGGACAGCAACTTAATACGTAATTACTACGTATAGAATGGACACTCCGTCCCACACCAGTTGCAATCGGTGCCCAGCTAGGTTTACCTCTCGTATGCTTGAAGCATGCTGTGAGTGTACTAATAAAATGGACTCCATGCGATCCTTGCGTACAAGAGCATTTTATAGAAGGGCTTTGTTTTTGATCTATTTAAAATCAATGGAGTTTCTTCACCTAGCATCTGAGCCGCCTTGGTTACAGCTTGTCGGTATGAAAGATAAAAGCCCACTGTCTATTATTGTGGTATTAGTGTTCGCAAGGAAAACGCGAACGAATTGTTTTGTTCGAACTTTATAGTTAAGATTAATTAATTTTTAATGTATATTTGGTTTACGTGTGATATGGTAATCACATAGACGTATTTTATTATAATGTGCGAAGTTGACATTAATTTAGTAATTGTGACATTAATTTGTATGATGATTTCAATAGTTTTGTATGATATTATAGAGATTGACAATTTAAAATATGGACATTTTTATATTCAAATCTTATAATTGGATATAATTATCATTTTCTATCTCCCTAAATGTATTTTTTTATTATAAAAATTATAGAAAATGACTTGTAATTGTTTAATCTGTGTATGTTGTAAGTTGACTTGTAATAAAAAATAATGTAGGTACGTATCGTTTGGAGGTACCAGCATTTTACCTATTTTAATATCCTAGATATATAAATTTATCTATTAGTCATATATAATCGAAACATATTTATAACTAATTTCTGTGATTTTTTTGCTATGTAAGTTTTGTTATGTTACATACAATTCCGGAACACAAAGCTTTTGACTGCCTTCAGATATTATGTTATGCTCAAGAGCCTCCTTTTTTTTTGGCAAAAAATACATGCAGCTTGGAAAAGTGAGCAGAACCAAGTCTATGCTGTGGCCGGTGAGTTGACAGCATAATGTGTAATATTAGTCCAATATTTTTCTTTTAAACAAGTCATTGTAATCCTATTCAACACCAATTCTAAAATAAAATCATAATTGTGTACTGGAAGCGATTGAACATAGGTACGAAGTATGAGGTAATTTAAAGCAAGCTCATGAATTTGGGCATAGATGCCATTTTAAGATCAATCATTTGATTGAATTCACATCATTAATTTAAGAGTCACGCTCTTGTCGATGCAGCATTCTCTGCTACTTTTTAGGTATGAATAGGACAGTGGTTTCCGTCTTGCCTTCCGCCCCGCAGTGTTACATAATAATGTCACCATGAAAATGTCTTTACTGCAATGGGATTAATTACATGTCTGCTCGATTAACTTTTCGTTTTCACTATATTATCAGAAATAAAAATCAATGATAAGAAAATATTTTGTCTGAAAATTTAGTTACAAAATTACAAAGAAACTATTTACTTCATGCTTTAAATACCCTCGGAAGAATAAAAATCATTTATAAGTAACTTGTGAAATATTAGTTTCTTTGTAGTTGGGATTTAACACATGCTTCTTATTTAATTCAAATGAGTTGAATTATATAGATCTCAGTGTAAATTGTGTTTTATTTATCCTGCAATATAAAAAATAAATAGCACAACTTTTCTAAATCGTTTTTTATTCAACTAAAACCTATTTACATTTGCTTTTTCAACTACTTACAATATGTGTAGCTTATGGCTATGCTTCAAAAATAAATATACAAAATAACAAGTGTTCATGATTCTATAATTATAATTTTCTTGATTAGTCTTCTAAATATTACAGCAATGGTAGCTTCCTTATAAAGTAGCGATGCCACATAAGCCCTGTGAATATTGAAAGAGAATACCATGTGACAATGTACGATAGATGCTCATTCCTTAGTGTCACTCTTGTCTGATTAGGGAGGGGCCACCCCGAAGGTGGGTCTGGTATTCCACGAGCATCCAGCCACACTGGGGCACATCCTATATGAGCGCTCATCTGTTCTAGATCCCTGAAATGAAAGTAGAATTGAAATTATATTTTCTACTCGAGAAGGAACAGAATTTTCTACTGTGGAGTGAAACATATGTAATACTGACCTATAAAACCAAGAATTTTTCTGAGGATTATTCTTGGGCATGAATGGTGCTCTCTTTTCTGTTAGCCTAACAACACCAACTAGTTCCAACTCTCCTTTGACCATTGATGACTGACGTTTTTCCTTTGGACGCATACTTTGTGGAATCCAACCACGATTTACTAAAATTACCTCCCTGTTAATCAAATTAGTCATTTATAAATTTATTTTCATATTAATTTCAGTTACAAAGCGACTAGTTGGTTTATAACTTACCCGTTTATAAGTTTAAATGGAGTTACAACCAACCATCCCTGATTAGTTTTTGGATCAGAGACCAGGGAGCCTGCGCGAGGACCCATAGCCTCACTGTCTATAAGAGCTCTTGGTCCAATCAGAATTTCCTTATCATGCAGGAATTCTCCGCGCACTTTTACAGGCATGTATTCCATTGTTTCCAATTTTTCAAAACTGTAATATAAATTTCACTTTACATACAAATTGTTACTATTACTAATATGTAGCATTACTTTCGCTATAATTCATTTTAATTCTACATACTCTTCAGGCATTTCAATTGGAGTTGCTTTAGATTTAGACTGCATAATATCTATGAGCTCCAATTTCCATTGAAGGCGAAACACTTGCCAGCATCCCAGGCCGAAAGATGTCACTGGCAGCATCTGCAAGACCAAAATATATAAATTATGAGCAAAGCCCACAATTACCAAACTAATACATGATTTATAACCTCACCAATAAAATCCATTTGTATATTTCCCCTGGTTCTTTTTTAGATTGAACTTTATTTGTTTTCAAAACGTTTGCTATGTTATAATTTGACCTCACTGAGTTTATAAATAACCGTTTTGGACATTTATGTTGGAGGATAGCAAAATTTCGCGATGCCGTGCATAAATTTCTCAACATTGCAGAATATTTTATTGAAACTTTTATGTGGTTTTCATGAAACTAGGTGGTCGATATATTCTTTATGTATTACTTTTGTTTTTTATATAAATACATTTCAATTTCCCAAAAAAATCAATTGAATACATTTTTTTTTTTTTTTTTGTTTTGGTTTTCCCCGAAGGGTAAGGCAAAGGGAACTATGCCCATACAGCCATGTCTGACGTATTTTTTTCTTGATGATTAATGAAATGATGAAAGGTGATGATGATGAAACCTAAGCCCCCACCCACGGAGTAGACTCCTACTCCGAACCCCAAACGAATTAACTCAAAAGTCCGCATAAACTTTTGAGTTATGAAGCGGCTTCCTGACACGAAGCGAAAATAGGCAGATACACTTTGTTTATTGAATACTCCAATATAATAACACTCGCGAATGTCTTCCGACTAACTTAATGCGATCATTAACCACAAAACACCACTTCGTATTAATTATTTAGATTATTCAATGAAGAAAGCAACTGTCCCGTTCCCGTCTCCCGCCAAAAAGCCTCAATTGAATACAGCACCCTAACCAAGGCCTGTTTGCTTGCTTCTTAGCTTTTTTGACAGTTGTATTTTTCTTTTTTTAGAATAACCTTAAAGGGATTCGATTTATACATCTTTATGTGAGTAATTGCTAATATTATAGTTCTATTATTAGATATTCTAATAAAAATGTATAATCATTGATGATTACTATTTTTACATATTATATTATTCATCATTATATTGAAAAAATAAATGTTACCTACCAAAGACCTTGTATAGAATAGACGGAGCATATTTAAGACGAAAGAAAAACATAGGTTTTGTCTTTCGCACTCATATGAGCCGTCATAAGTTAAAAAGAGATAAATATACTATCGTCGGTACGTCTTTTGCACTCGCGTAGCGGGTTTGTTATAGAAACGTACCTATTGTATATGTTTTTGTATCAAGACCACTAGTGCCGTTCCATGTTTTTATCGACATTATTATCGGCTAAATACACTTCTCATCAAAAAAATCGAAACACTTCCGTTTTCATTGTTTCTGTCCGAATTTAACACAAAAAAGAATTCATACGATGAAAAAATAGTATTTTATGCAACAGTTGTATAAGAAGGGTCAAAAAATGCGAGAGGCGTGAGTTGCGATGTGAGCCTTGGCGAACATCGCAATAAGAGACGCCACGAGCATTTTTTGACCTAGTTATACAACGTTGCATACAATACTTTTTCTTCGACGACGTAATTTTAAACGAAACACAAAAATTTTCCAATTTATTTTCCAACGCGCGGGAAAATGGCGGCAAATGTATACTTTTTTTTTATAGTATATCTATGGCACCAAACAAAGTAAAGGTGCCAGTTTCCAGGTCAAAAAAAAAAAAACAACAACAATGCTTTTTTGGCGACATTATAGTACAGTTACACTTTGTAAACAATGCTTTTATAGGCCATAGAGCGTACACTTTTTCAAAGAGTTTAATTATGTATGTACTTATATTAGACTTTTTGGTTATTTAAATGCCAGATTAAAGTAGAGGAGTAGAAAAAATACATAAATGTATAGCTGGCAGTTTGGCCATTACAGTAATAAGCGAAAATTCTAAATTCAAAATTAGAATTTCATTTGTTTATCTTATAAACGAAATGAATCACTGTTTTGAGACAAATGTGTGTTTAGGGTTGGAGTACATTTAGCGTTTAAAAACTAAAAATTGGCGCCTATCCTTAAACTTTTTGTTTTTTATTTCAATACTGTGACTTTGGGACGTCTGAAAAAAGGTTTTTTTTCTAAAACGTATGGATACTTCGCCCACAGAAGCCGCCCAAGTTGTGGCATTGCTGGATTCTGGCCTTAGTCAGCGTGTTGTGGCTGCAAGACTGCATTTAAGCCTGTCATCTGTTCATAGAGTCTATAAACGTTATCGGGAGACTGGTTTGTTCACGCGCCGTTCAGGATCTGGCAGGAATCGGGTCACTTCTGAGCGAGATGATCGATTTATTGTAACAACTTCTTTAAGAAATCGACGCCTTAACGCTTTTCAACTGCAGCAGCGGCTTCGTGTTGTACGAAGGGTGGCTGTAAGTGACTCTACAATTAGAAGAAGGTTGAAGGATCATGGACTGGTACCGCATAAGCCAGCAAATGGGCCGAAATTAACTGCAGACCATCGAAGAGCGCGCCTTAACTTTGCACGTGAGCACCTAAATTGGTCATACCTACAGTGGAGCAAAGTTCTCTTTTCTGATGAGTGTAAAATTATGCTGTATGGTAACGACGGAAGGAACAAGGTCTACAGAAGAGACGGAGAACGCTATGCACAATGCTGCATTGAAGAAAAGGTCAGCTATGGTGGCGGTTCGTGGACGGTTTGGTGAGGAATCAGCGCCGACGGTAAGATAGAGCTTGCTTTCGTGTCTGGGCCACGTCTGCCTGCACTAAACTGTCATCGGTACGTCGAAGAGTGTCTCGAGCCTCATGTGATGCCCTATGCACATTTTATTGGCAACGGCTTCATATTCATGCACGACAATGCTAGGGCTCACACCGCGGGCGTCGTACGAGATTATCTTAACGAAGTCGATATCTCTATTATGGAATGGCCAGCAAGAAGCCCGGACATGAATCCCATTGAACATCTGTGGGATGAATTGTGTAGTTAAATATCAAACTCCGGTAAGTCACACCCCTACTCAAAACTAAACTATGAATGCCGCCAAATTTGAAATTAAAATCTTCATAAGTTAGTTTTTACCAAAACACGGTACGTGCATTAAAACTATATGAAAATAACGGTTAAAATTGTTGATTTATATCATATCCCGGCAAGTCCACTGACAACTGTTTATCAATATCAGGCATGTCCGTATTAGCCAATCAGAGTTAAGCGTCGCGCAAAGATGGCTGCCATTCCATCGAGTTACCGGGAGTGCAACGCTGCGTGTCCTCTTTTATATTCGTTGTTTTTTGGTAAAAAATGAGTGAAAATACTCCAAATTTATGTGTACTGGATCCTGATAAAGCCAAAAAAAGCTAACATCAAAATCTCAGCTTAAACTAGCTGAGGAAAAAGAGAAAAGGTAAGTGAAACACCAACACAGTAGTTATGTTCCCATCTTAAACTGTGAAGTACAGGGTCGTACTTGGACAAACTTTGTGTTTCATACATAGGTAATTTAATTTAAAAATTATAATAAAATATCGTTTATTTTAGCGTAATCGAGGACAGGATTCTACAGTAAAAACGTGAGTTTTAGGGTTTAAAGGAGTTAATAATGAGTGTATAATAGTAATAAGTGCACAAGCTAAAAATATTAATCAGGAATGTGCTTCATGTGTTTTACTTACCTAAACTGCTTTGGTGTGTTATTTTTCTTTTGCTTGAAGTTAAATAAGATACTGCTCTGTGTTGAACGCACATTAAAATTTACCACAAGATTTGATTTTTTTGTTTATTTTAAATTAAGCTTTACCTACTTATACGCAGACTTGTAAACGTTATAAGCTTATACATTTAAGTTTTCTGATGTTAAGAATAATTTGTATTAATGTCTCTGGATTAGATTAAAAATTCTTTACTGTCCTATTAGTGTAGGTATGCCTTTTAAGTACCTACCTACCTACTAATATTTTCAGGGGCCAATTCTTGCAAGAATTACTACTAACATTTGCCTGATTTATTACTTGCCTGTGACTATTAATAAAATTTAGCTTTTATGTCTACTTTACAGCTGCACCTAATTCTATTTTTTTCATCTATTTATTAAAAACCTATGAGCTAACAGTTTGCTTGTCTTTTATAGGTATTCAGCGCCCGGTTTACCTAAAAGACCAGCATGTGGACATGACACTAAAAATTTAAAGTGTGCAACTGTTACCTCAAATGATATGTTTCATTTTCATCGAAATTACTACTCCGTTTTAGATAAAATTTATCAAGACAATTTCATTATAAAACACGTGACTGCCACTCCAGTCAAACGCCGACGTCCTAGGAGTAAGACTAAAGAAAATCAGAGGCAGTTTACTATGGTTTATAAAATATATAGCAAGAAACAAAATAAATACATCCAAGTTTGCAAAATGGCTTTCATGAGTATTTTACGGATAAATAAATCACGTATAGAAGGTGTTATGAAAAGACACGCTGAATCTGGAACTATGGCAAAAGAAAATAGAGGGGGGGACCGAAAATTATTCCAATTTGCGTCAAGAAAAGAAGCGATTCAAAACTTTATTAAAAAGTTTAAGCCACTGGAGACACACCATTCTCGAGGTCAAATTAAAATACGTATGTATTTGTCTCCAGATCTCAATGTAAAAAAAATGTGGCAAATGTACAATGACGAAGCTTTGCCCGGTTACGAAGTTAAAATTGGATATTTCAGAAAAGTATTTAACACGAGCTTTAATATTGGATTCGGATCTCCTAGGCAAGATGTTTGTTCGGATTGTCTTCAATTACTTGAGCGCATAAAATTATCCCGCAATGAACAAGAAAAGCAAGGGTTACGAACACAGTATAGAGTGCACAAACTCAGAGCCAAATGCTATTTTGAAAATTTAAGAGAGGAATCACCGAATCTACAAATACTGAGTTTTGACTGCCAAAAAAATTTGCCGTTACCTAAAGTGCCTGATCAGTCCGTATATTATTCACGACAGCTATATCTTTATAACTTAACCGTAGTCGTTGGTACTTCCAAGGCATCCTTAACACCCGAAAATGTGCATGCATATGTTTGGACAGAAGAACAAGCCGCAAAAGGGTCCAACGAAATATGTTCTTGCGTGTACGATTGTCTGAATTCTCTCGACTTTACCGGAAAAGAAAAAGTAAGATTGGTGGCTGATGGCTGTGGTGGGCAAAATAAAAATTCCATGCTTATAACAATGGCTATGAAATGGCTTTACGATTCTAGAATTCGTTTTCCAAATCTTACTGAACTACAACTAGTTTTTCCTGTCACAGGACACTCTTTCATACCCCCAGATAGAGTGTTCGCGTTGACAGAAAAACAAATAAGACGTAGAGAGAATATTATTCAGCCTCAAGAATACATGGATTTGATTGCCAATCACGCAACAATTCACAAGGTTAAAATAGATGTCCCAATTCTAGATTGGAAGACCGAACGACAAAATAATTTAAAATCTACATTTCACTTCCAAGTCAGCAAGTGTAAGCGTATCATTATTACCCGTACGAGCAGGGACAAAATAGAGGTCACTGGAGAAATATCATACCGGAACAACCTTGGTGGAAGTGCTTCACTATTGAAGAGAGGTAAAAGAATGTACGATATTGATCCCAGTATTCTTGAAAGTGCTCCCTCGGTAAACCCTGATAAATTGGTGGACGTAGAAAAGTTGTTGCAAAAACATTTTGGGCCTCAATGGGATCAAATATCTGAACTACAATTTTATAAAAATATTTTGCAAAGTAATGTTGTACCAATGATTGGAGAGAGAGAAGAGGAAATTATAAACAATTCGGAAGAATATGAGATGCAAGAAGTTTTAGATTTTGTATAAGTGTTTTTGATTTTATTTCTTAAAAATAAATATTTTGGTCACAATAACTGTCATTTTTTATTATAAACTCATTTATTCATAAAATATAATTAGCATGCCCTGAGTACGTCCAGTTTACATTGGTGTTTATCAAACCCAGGTAAGTTTAGTAACTATTTATCAAAAACCGTTAAGTCCACGACAATTTTTTTCAAACACCGGTACGTTTCGCTAATACATATCAATATCCGGTATGTCCAAACTTTTACCCGATTTTCCACCTTTTTTATTATAAATATGTTAGTTTTTAAAATGAAATAGCAAATGTATCACCAAACTGAATAATATATTATCTAGAAAACACTAAAAATGTTTAATCTTTTAGCTAAAAACATATTCGTCCATTTCCCACATTTCACTTAGAGTGGACTTAACGGACTTTGATATTTAACTACACAATTAAAGAGACGAATTCGAGCAAGAGATCCTGCCCCAGAAACACTTAGCCAGCTGCAAGATGCAATCCAAGAGGAATGGGACAATATACCACAGCATGTGATCGTGACTCTCATCCGATCGATGAAGAACCGTATGGAAGCAGTAATTAGAGCTCGGGGAGGGAATACAAGTTATTAAATAAACGTTTTTTAGCTTTTTTTTCATTTACGTGTGTTGTTTTATCCATTTCCTTTATACTCCATACGGAATAAAAATGACTCATTTAACAAAATACGAAACCTATGAAAAATTCATTTAAATTTAGAACATTAACATTAAGATTTGATAAGCTCATATTACTCACTATTAAACGACATTTAACATTTATTCCTAAATGTACACATTTTTCTGATAATCCTGACAAAACGTAAACTTGCAAGGTGTTTCGATTTTTTTGATGAGAAGTGTATTTCATGTTAGTCCAAGATCTAAAAATTTATACTTTACAAATTGAATGATTAATTAAATACAGAAATAACGACCTAGTATTCATATCTGGGTGGGTAGAACCACAAGTAAATTAGTTAAAACGATTTACTTGTTCAACGCAATTATCATCGACAAACTTGTTAAAGGTCAATTTAACATTTCTGAATCTATGTCATTTCGCAAGGTGTTATGGCCGAGGAGGTCAGGACGGTCCATCTAGTCCAAATATACTATAGTATCATTTTAATACGACATTGCGGCCAGGTTGCTATAAATCACATACCTACCCCGGGAAGAACGCTTTGTTTTGTTTTCGCTCTAAATCATGCTTGATTCAAAAATATTTTATAACAATTAAATACACGTTTTCTACGTTTTTCATTGACGTGACCGGGAATCGAATCGGCTCTCGATACAAGAAGCAGACGACCTTCTAGTATATTTCGGGGATTATCTTAATGCGATTAAAGAATAAAAGCAAATACTTCTTTATAAGATTTTTATTCAATATAGTTAGAATACAATTTCTAATAAACTTGACAATGATAGCAAGTGCATCGGTATCTTCTTAGACTTGGCTAAAGCCTTCGATACCGTCTCTTCCAAAATTTTAATTAGTAAATTAAAACAGCTTGGTATTAGAGGACTCGCCCTCAACTGGTTCACTAGTTACCTGTCTAGTCGGGTGCAGTTAGTTAGAATAGGATCTCATACAAGTGACCTTACTCCAATACATTTTGGGGTTCCTCAAGGGAGTATATTAGGACCTACCTTGTTCATAATTTATATGAACGACATCCTCAATCTTACTCTACCAAATGCTGAAGTGATCTGCTACGCAGATGACACTGTTGTTCTTTTCGAAGGGAAAAAATGGAAAGATACGTTCCAATCTGCTGAGCATGGGATGTCAGTCATTAATAACTGGCTAAGGAATAATCTCTTGAACAACAAAAAATCCAAATACATATGTTTCCACAAAACCGCCGCATCCAGTCCACCTGTAACAAATGACATTAAAATTCATGTTTGTGATATGGCATCTCCACAACTCTGTAACTGTAGTAGCATACAGCGTGTAATGGATATCAAGTATCTTGGCATCATGATAGATCAACATTTAAATTTTGATGCTCATATTCAATGCCTTTCAAAACGTATTAGAAAGACTATAGGACTAATTAAGAAATTAAGGTCGTGTGCTGATAAAACTCTTTTAAGATCTGTTTATATAGCTATATGTCAGTCGGTTGCCAGCTACTGTGTCTCCGTTTGGGGTAGTGCTGCAAAAACTAAGATCAAGGATGCAGAGAGAGCACAAAGATCAGTTCTAAAAGTAATGCTAAAGAAACCCTACAGATACCCCACAGACACCTTGTATAAGGAAGCCAAGGTACTAACAATTCGACAGTTATTTATTCTAAAGACATGCATAATCACCCACAAACACATATTAAATTCTGACACATATAAAGAACTGTTAAAAAAACGCATTTACAGTGTGCCTTTGCCGACTGTTAACACGGCTTTCGCGAGTAGATTTGGAGAGTTTGTGAGATCTCGCACTTACAATGCAGTAACTAAGTCTTGCTGTATTATAGACTGCTCTATTTCGGTAGCAAAGTCCGTGTTAACAGACTGGTTACTCACCCTGGACTATTCCACTACTGAAGACCTCGTAAAATAAAATAAAATAAATTTTCTACTTACCTCTTCCTCAATTTATACCTATGCTACAGTTTATTTTGTAATGCTTATTTTTGTTATCTTTTCTTTTTATGTTATAATTTTACATTGTAAGTAAGTAAAATTAAGGCTAGTTTCTAATAAAAAAAATATCTGGTTCCCCAAGATTCAGGCATTGCCTAGTTTGGGGACCCCTGTACAACTCCTGAATTCTAATTAGTTTATAAGCACACTTTTAGTTTTAAGTAAATATATATTTTTGTATTTCTCTTATTTTGTGCAATAAAGTTATTATTATATTATTATTACAATGACCACGAAGCACTGAACAATTCCGACTTTTGGTGATAAAAAAAAATATTTCATCTTGTTCACTTTTTTTAGAAGTGTCGTTATAACTTTACCTGCAAGAATGGCACATATTAACGTGGAGCACACAAATACACAAGCATTGCATGTTTACACATTGCACATAGAAGGAATAATCACAGGTACTTACAAAAATAGTTATTCATACTAATTATTTTGTGCAATAGAGAATATTTGTATTGTATTGAATTATTTTTTCCATGCTTATGTAGAATACAAAAACGAAATAGCTGCAAATTCATCTATAAACTTATAACTAAACTTAAACTCACCTTATGTGAGATATGTGAGTGAATATTGTTGGTACTGCATCTTTATGTAATATTTTTGTTTGGTATCCTGCTCGATAGAAAGCAAGATACATCGAAATGTAATTAGCACAGGCTTAAATAAGGAGAAGGCGTCCTTCAGAAGAGAGAATCATCTCGTTTCATGGTCTGAATCTAACTGTTTCTTAATTTCTTGTTTCGTAAATTAGGATATTTAGGAAATCTGGAAAATACAATATCTTTATGTAATCTTCATCCAAATCGGAAACAGGTCGAAAAATAAATTAAACGTGAATAGAATAACACAACATGTAGATGTTACATTCAAACATAATATTGTATGGACAACACTACTTATAATAGTTTGGGTACATGATCTGTCAAAGCTGATTAACGTAAAATGTGAAATAAATTATTTGTACAAATGTGACGGCTTTGCTGAAAATATGCGTCTGCGTCGTGTTTAGGGCTCAATAAACTTTACAAAAACCAGACCAGGTAATGTATTTCTTGCACACAAACATGTATTATGTGGTCGATAACTTACCCATGGTGCGACATAATTGGATCGTTCTCCATTATAACACCCATTCTACTCTCACAACCAGTAGCTTCGCAAGCCTTGGTTCATAATGAATAACTATTTCACAGATTTTTTATATAAAAAGTTAAAATAACGTCCCAAAACACCAAAAAACTAACGGCAGGTTTGGTATCCAGCTGGCTACCACAACATCTCAAAACGGTCAACACTGACGTTCTAGACAGCGGTGTTTGTCTGTCTATGTTTGTTTCTTTTTTCCACAGAGATTGTTGCCATAGGGAAGAAAGAGAGCTGTGATAGTTTGATCGTCACTCTAAAATATTATCCGTCTATTCTATACAAGGTCTTTGATACAAGGTCTTTGTTACCTACCATACAATACCGTTATATTGTTAGTGTTGCCATAAAATTAACGCCAGCATAGAGCAACCCGGACTTCCGTTGCACGGCAGCGATTCCCATACGGGTGGGCAGGCGGACAACTTGCATTCATTTTTATTTTAATATGAACACGTAAGGGAGTAGACATACACAGGCGTTCCCCTCTGCGAAACTATTTACAGAAGGCCTGGTGCACACTAGACTGAATCTAGATGTGAAACGACATCCTTGAAAAAACGCAGGCTCGTGTTGCTCTATTAATAATTATCGACATAACTGTCACTTATTATATTATGGTTCGTCATATTCGGATTCAAATAATATTACACAATTTCTACTCTTACGTCAGGGCAATCAAGACGCAATCAGCTGAATACAAGCTGAATACATTACAGTAAATGACATTACTTTTATCACTTACGTTGAGTATAGAGAATAAAAACAATAAACGTTGATTAATATTAAGACAATAGCCAGGTGTTCAGTGATACAGATAACATGTGGCACTCCGTTGGCACATTTTTCATTAGGTGAACACTACGCAACATACATAATTTCAACTAACAAAATCGCAACTCTCTTAAATACTTACCATAGATGATTAAAACTGTTAGGTATCTATCTCTTGCCATGTTAGTATATCTATTACCTAGGTAGGTATACCCACCTAACTACCTAAAAGTAGAATTTTAAAACTAGTAAACCAGCATGTAGAAACTAGTAGAAAGGCCAAACGCGGGTTCCGCGTCGCGCGCTTTTCCCGATAGTGTTCTATTTAGTAATTAAATTAAAAGTTAGTGCCTTAAGTTAATAGTTAACTTAGTTAAAATTTAAAGCGTAACATTTTGGAAGATTTAATATAAGATATTAAAGTTATCGTTAGCTCTTGATACAAAGAAGCATTGGTAGGTCCCTAGAGCTGGGACCTAGGACCTGGAACAACATCAAACTCGTAACAATAGCAGAATATGAATAAATCAAAAAAGTAATAATGTTTTATTAGAGACGTGGCATAATAAGTAAATAAAGAAAGAATGCCTTGTGATAGTGATGTTGTTATTAATGTTATCGATGTTACGATTAAGTAAGTAACCCATTTATGGGAATTTGAAAATGTATGTGGTTACAATCAGGGTTAGCTGAAAACATGACCAATCTACCTAAACAGCTTTTCTTGACGCGACTTGGCGGCATTAATTTGGTACTTGGTCGGACAAATGGTGAGTATGCCACAGAATGAATACATTTATAACTCGTACTAACATGATAGACCAAATATGTAGTCCAGAACGCGCGATATGGGCTGATCATTTTTCTCTGCAATGATTCATTCACCACTTTTTTATTATTATTATTATATCCAGTCATAGACTTGGTGTCTGCAAGTTCTCTTTAGATTAGTTATGATGTCTTCTAACGACAACTTCTGGTTCTGTCTATTCCAGTAGAGATTACACGCGCGATTATAGTATCACTGGGTGGAGTTTTCTAATTGTAATAATTTGTTTACTTATAAGTTATCTGTCATTCATTATCAAGGATAATGAAGAATTCCTTGGGTGGCGGGGTGGTGAAATTGATTTTACAAAACAGCAGCGTCTTGTTCTTGTGTTGTATTGATAGAAGAAAGACCGAAAGCTTCACGAACGAATGCAATTATAATTTTTTTCCATAAGTAATATTTAAAAATCTTAAATATATTCAATATGTTTTAACAGTTAAACATATACAGCCGGTCAATTTTACAATTAATTTTGTTTCGCAAGTTATTGGCTGAGGAGGAGAAATGACCAGAAACTCAATTAAATGTTCACGGTTCATTTATATTAAGAAAGTGTGGTAGGAGGTAGGTAAAAAAAAAACATCGATTTAATCATATTTGTGTTATCGTAACACCACTATCAGAGTCGCCGGGTGGATGGAATTATATTGTACTTACCTTATTGAATCATTTTGGAGAGATCCGGCGCACATACAACATGGCAACCGAGACTGGAGTCACCGTATGTACACCATTTATCTACTAATATTGATAATAACTCACGCTATTTTATGATAACGAAACGTATCAATTAATATGATTCCAAAGCTGGCGTTTTTATAATCATAGCTGTGCGTATTTTAAGCAACTTACGCATAAATTATTCTACCATATGTTACGGTCTGTTGTGCCACATTCACCAATTTATAATTAATTTTATAAGTAGTAGGTACTTAAAGTAGCTATAAATCACATATAAATGGGGAGTATTTAGCTTAGTTACATTCATTTAAAGTGCCATATTTAGTAGGTGAAAACGGGAAGACTAGGGTAGAATCTGTACTCGTAAGTAGGTAGGTACCTAAATAAATCTAACGTACGAGGGATCTCAGCTTTATAACAAACTTCCTAATGAAATAAAAGAAACAAAATCCTTGTATTTATTTAAAAGACTTCTAAAACACCACATTTTGGGTGATTTAACTGAATTTACATAGATCAATTTATATGGCGATAGCGATTGCTATCGTCAAAGTCAATACTTAATTCAACCTGTTGCTGTGCAGCCCAGCCAGGAGATACCTAATTTATGGTAACCGCGCGAACTACCGACATTAGAAATTGTTAACTTTATTATAAAATACTAGAATGTTGGGTTTATTGGCACATTTTGTTGGTCTCATAGTGATTTTCTGAGTTATTGTAAACTTAATAATTATTTACCACTAATGGCATTTACGCGTCCATCCGTTACTCACTAACATAATTTTAATTTAAGGTATATTGTATTTCTCTAGTTAAGTGAATTGTATTCTTTTGGAGAAATAAATTTCTTAAACCGTATTAATGTGCGAACGTCATCTACTTTCTTATGTATTTTGATTTTTCACTTTATTCTGTCTTCTTCTATCGTGTGGGTTGTGAAGCGGATTACCAACCTCATTAACCCTGGTGTCTAGGGTTACTATTGAGCCGCCAAAGGCCCCTGAAATGGCTCATAATGTAACGACTACTAACTTACATCAGTAAGTAGTAACCGGGACCAACTGCTTAACGTGCCTTCCGAAGCACGGATCATCTTTCTGTCGGACAATCAGGTGATCAGCCTGTTATGTGCTATAACCAAACTAGGGATCACAAAGTGATTTTCGTGAGGTGTCCCCACCGGGATTTGAACCCGGGACCTCCGGATCGTGAGCCCAACGCTCAAACCACTGGACCACGGAGGCCGTCCTGTAATATGTGACTTATTTTAATCATTTTTTATCTCCGGTGTTTACTAAACAGAGATATTAGCAGCACGCAGGAATATTAAATGTTGAAATGTAACCTACAAGTAGCCCGAAAGTATATAAATAAAATGGTATATCGAATTCTCTATGTAAGGTACCTACATTGCGCGATCCATCGGACACAATGCGTCGGTATCGGGAGTGTAATTATATAGCTCATCAGGTGAGCGAGGGCCCCAATTTCGCCATATGTACTTCATATTCATACGTACAGCCGGCGCGTCAAGTGCGATGAATCGCGTAATGTAATAAGGCTTATAGTGAGGTAATTCATTTCTGAGATAGACTCTATTTGTCTACTACTGCCGGCTGGTGTGTCTGCTAGGGCTTGCGAGTAGTACACGATTTGTCGATTCCGCGCCACAAAAGAAGTCCCGCAGCCCGGCCACGGCGCTAGTGTCGCTGATCCACATGTTTTGCCAATTAGGTCAATTAAAATCGAAATTCGACTTGCATCAATAAGTTTACCTCTGATAGTACTACCAACTTTATGATCGGCGTCAGCCGTCAAGATGTGTCTACGCTCAGCGGGATCCCCTGTCTGGGAGACATAAGAGTGATGCAGAGAATTAGATCTGAATTTGTTCTACTGAATTATCCTGAAAACAGAATTTGTTCCGTTAAAAAAACGGAAATACAAAGTTTTCTAACCGACCTCCAGCTAGCGGGATATTTCCCAAATTTAAGTCTGATGAAGTATAAATTGGTATTAACTTTTAGATCTGTATTTATTCTGTTCAACAAAACAAAAATACTACTTCTGACGTCCTTACTTCAGCTACAATCAAGCTGCAATGAAACCTCCAGTCAGCGGAATATTTTCCAAAGTTAAGTCTGATGAACTAAAAATTGATATTAATTTTTAGATCTGTATTTATTCTGTTCAACAAAACAAAAAAAATACTTCTGACGTCCTTACTTCGGCTACAATCAAGCTGAAATGAAACCTCCAGTCAGCGGACTTTTTCTCTCACAGCTTCAATTTGTACCTGATACATAGTTTTTTTTTATATTCTACCCACATAATATCTTTCATATTCTATACTTCTTAATTTAAGCACTAGATGTACGAATAGGTAATTTAAGTGAAATTATAGTCGTAAATAGGTTAATTTTTATTATCTTAGTGTAAAAGTTACAAAAGAATGTCATTGAGAGAAAAAGTCCGCTGACTGGAGGTTTCATTGCAGCTTGATTGTAGCTGAAGTAAGGACGTCAGAAGTAGTTTTTTGGTTTTGTTGAACAGAATAAATACAGATCTAAAAGTTAATACCAATTTATACTTCATCAGACTTAACTTTGGGAAATATCCCGCTGGCTGGAGGTCGGTTAGAAAACTTTGTGTTTCCGTTTTTTTAACGGAACAAATTCTGTTTTCAGGATAATTCAGTAGAACAAATTCAGATCTAATTCTCTGCATCACTCTTATGTCTCCCAGACAGGGGATCCCGCTGAGTGTAGACACACGCCGTCAAGGCGTAACATACGAACGAAGTCACTTTTGATTACTAAATAGTATTGTTATAAATTTTCCTAGAATATGGCATTCACTAGCTACATCCGTGCGTGAGCCGTAGTAGCCTTGTTGGAACGCTTGACTCATTGAGCCCGCAGGTTCGAATTTCAAAACGGGCCTAAACCAATGAGTGTCAAATTTGTTTTAGAATTCATATTTGAATCATAAATTATATTGGATCTTGTGCACAGCGGTGAAGGAAACCGGAATGTCACCAAACCTGCATTGGGTCGGTTTTCCCTTCGCGGGTTGGATGATCAAACAAGCAGTAGGTACCTAGCATACATAGGTAAGCATAAAACCAGACGTTTTGCCCGGTCAAGTAGTTAATGCCATTTGCGGCAAATCTACATACCTAAGTCGCGTCAAAAACAAAGTGACACCGTGACGGCATATGAAGTGGAATTTTCTGTCGCAAAAGTATGGAACTGAAAATAATAAAATATAAATATATTCATTTTGCGACGGAAAATTCAACTTGATATTAACTCAGAATCATTCAATGAGCTGAATAACCCCTTTAGTATTCGGTACGGTGTCACTAACATCCTGTATAAGTTAACCCTTTCACGGACAGAGACCATGGGTCATTGATGGTTCAAAATAGGTAGTATAGCACCATGGAATCGGAACGTCATTAGACGTTCTATCCTTGAAAGTGTTAAGTAGTGAAGTCACGTCTGTTGACAGTGGTGGCAGTGGCTGGTGTGGACGCACGATGTGAAGGAGCTGTGGGCGGCTCAGCCCTCTTACATCATCTCGCAGCTTGTCTACGTCATCGCCGGGCTCCTCACACTCCTCCATGGTATAATAATTCGGCAGGAAGGCTGCCAATTGAGCTTGTCCATTTGTAATAAGTATGTTGCGTTTATTGGTTATCTTCTTAAATATCTCAGTGACTGACTAGTAATCACTACTGAGCCAGTGCTCTAATCAACACTTCGAATTTGAAGATAAGTAGGTACGTAGTGCATGCATTATCTACTATACTTACTGTTATTGTAAGTTACCCATTTGTTCGTCCTCTTACCCTTATCCCACTCTAGGTGGGGTCGCCTCTTCTAATAATTTCTATCAGTCGTCATTTCGGTATTCATACCTTTCACACACAATGACAACACAATCCATCTACACTTTGTTAGGCACACACCACCTCAAAAATATAGTATACTTATAGTGTAGTCACTTGAGTTCCCTGTAGAGAACCAGAAAAGTACTTACTTTAAATCCATTTTTCGTTTGAACAAAAAATAATAAAGCATTTTTTTATACGATCGAAATATTTATTTGCCCTACTCAAGATGTTTCTGATTTTAAATGATATATAAAACTACTTTTAAGTACCTCTTTCTTATCACCCGCACGTATCATCCGCCTGAAAGTATGGAATAGGATGTCGTACCTAATACAGTTTCAGAACTTTGGCTGCTTAATATAGTTTTCTTCCTACCAGACATAACAGATTTTACACTGAGTCTCGTCGAAGTCTAACGTACTACACGTTCCGACAAAGAGTTACGAAGGGGGAGGCAGAGGTGTATAAACACACTTACGGTTTTAAAACTGTACTTATTGTAAATTTTGAATGTCACTTATTATAAAAAGGCGGTTGTTTTATATGCCACTATATAATGTTTTAAAAACAGCTTTCAGGAAAGGTGGTCGGTGGCCTTACTTCTGGCTGGGCACCGTGCTGCACGGGATCTACGCTGATAACTTCTGGCACTTCGTGTTGCCAGAGTATGACAACTTCTGGCATTCGCAAACCCCCGTCATCTTCGCCGGGGGCCGGCTACCTTTGCACATCATATTGCTTTGTAAGTATTTTTCTACGTGAAGTAACACTAATTACTTAATTCGTAAAATACCTATTCCACTATTTCTTTTCGTGTGGGTTGTAAGTCAGAAAGGAAAATGTGATTAATTTACATTAATTTGATTTAATTTTTTTGATGTGATACCCTATTTACGTGACATCGAACATTACATAATAAAATAAGTACGTTAAATTTCTATTTAATCTTCTTCCTTTTTTGAAAAGGGGGCAGAAAGTTTTAACTTTACTTAATTAGGGAAGAAAAAATGTATCAAAATCCATTCCCACCCGTTTTCTTAGTTAAAAATTTTACCTTTTCATTTTTATGACACCATCCCGAGAAAGTTGACATAAAATAATAAATGATAAAAGGCAAAAAAATTTTGTAATATTCAAGCAATCCAAAAAATATTGGCCATTAAGTACCTACCTACTCAGTTTTTCTACTAGTAAGTGGCACACTCCGGGTTAAAGAGATATCTATCATATCGAATATTCACGTCATCAACTTTATACCCTCAGATCCAGCGTTCATCTACCACGCGGCTTACGCCGTCTCCAAGCTAAACCTGCCTAGATACGCGCAGCCATTCGCCGTTGGACTGGTTACTATCCTTATCGACATCCCTTACGACATCGTGGCGGTAAAGTTCGTGCACTGGACGTGGCACGACACCGATCCGAACATCTTCGACCGCCACTACTGGGTTCCCTGGAACTCGTACTACTTCCACGCCACCTTCGCCGCCAGTTTCTACTTCTTCTTCGAAGCCAGCAGAAAGTGGTTCGCTCCCAAAGTCAACCAATGGGCGTCTGCTGGGTAAGTGGACACTGGGACTTCTTGTATCCACGGTTTATCAAGTCTGTTAGAAAGACATATAGAAATAGACTACGGACAACACGTTAATAATGCCAAGTTTCTAGCAAAAACCCTGAAGATTGCAGATCCTCTGGGTTTAGTGGTAAGAAGCCCAGGTACAATTCCCGATAGGTACATTGTCAATAACCATCTAGTGAGACGGCTCCGTGTTTAATTCAGTCATTGCAAGATGAATCAGCTGAAGTGAAAAGTAGGTAAGTTGATTCCGTGCACGATAAGCCGTTGGTCCCAGAGGCTATTTCACTGTATATCGCAGTAAGCACTTTATAGCCGTCTCTGGAACGTACTCTTAAGTAAATCCTTGGAAAGTCTGTGCCCCTCCCTGAGTTTCGATCTATGTACTTATTTACAATTTTTGCATCAAATCTGCCCAGCGGTTAAGGCGGTTAAGGCGAAGAAAGGTTAACATCGATAGTCACTTTCGAATTTATAATTTAGTAGGTATGGATTAATTTCAGCAAAAAAGTGGAATGGAAGTCTCTGCTGGTAGCAGTGCTGCTGGGCATGCCAGGCGGAGTGCTGCTATTCGTGCCCATCTACCACCCGCTGCACGACTTGTATGGCATCCACTCCGAGGTCACCTTCTTCGCACTCTTTGCTGTCTACGCAGTCATCGTTCTCAACGGCCTCCTCAGCGACCGGGAAAAGACTAAAGAGAGGTAAGTACCTGCTGGTTTTTTTACCTGGGCCTCAGCCGGACAAATGAGAAGCGCTGATGGCTCTCACCCGGTACATAAGAAAATAAGCCAGAGAGAGCCCGGTCAAAAAACAAACAAAAATATTTTAGAAAAAGAAGCTTATGAACTAGTCACTAGTAGAGGTCTCGTATTAAGCTTAACATTGCTTGTGGCAGGAAACTCCGCTCCTTACTATCAAAATATATTATACAAATAAAAAATAAGAAAACAGATACCAAGTATAATAAGTATGTATAAGTAAAAATTTTGTTTAAATAGCGGGAGCGGTGAGAGAGCATACGTGCGTGTGTCGGAGTGTATTAGCCCTACGACATTATCTTAGGATCCGAGGCTGCTCCATAATGACACAATGGGGAGCAACCTCTGACCAAAAGACCGTGTTTGTCCAGAATATTGTGTGTGTCATGATCACACATATAATAAGTTTTATTATCTGCAAGTAAATATCTCATATCTAACATGAATATTAACTAGGTTACAGTTAAAAGTTGCGAAACGATGGAATTTATATGGATTTTCCTGCACATTTATTGTCCAATCAAATGGGCTAATAAATTAAAAGTATTTTAATGATTTAAAATATGATTATAATTAATATAAAATATTTATATATGGAAAAATTATACACCGAATTAATTTAAAAGTAAGTAAACAGAAAAGGCGGGAACGGAAGTGATAATTACGCGGCGAACGAAACAAATGAAGAACGGAGTTGGACTTGATCCCCGACTTTACTAGGAGACATTGGTTGTGGAAAGAATTACAATGGTAATTAATAAATAGTCGATAAAGTCACCCTATTACAGTGTATTCTTGAAAATGTCTGTGTTTGTGTGTGATGGAGAGAGAGAGAGAGAGAAGTACGAGACCGAGAAAGATTAGGTACGTGTGGCAAGGTCAAAAAGTCTGTCGCTTCTGTAAAATAAACTAGTGAAAATAGGCTAGGTAAGCTGACCCCGGGTAAATTGGAGAACACTAAATGGTAGAGTCGCAGGTGAGCGCAAGAGTATAAAAGTAAGAATATTATGTGTGAGAAGAGAAGAAGGATCCAGTGGGCTGATAGCGAAAAGCGCTGAATAAGAAATGTGAACCGCGCCGGCGGGGTCGTATGAGGTACCTGTAATGTTTAATATCGCGAGCTGATTGGTCACCTCAATGGCTAGAGTCGCCAAAATTTTATATTAAATTTTTCGGTACCTAGGTACCTAGAGGTGTTATACTAAGTATTTTGACACAGTGTGCACAACTGTGTAAGTAAATAAGTTATGCAATGACAATACTTACAATAATAACAAGAGGACAACCTAGTGAAATGAGATTATAATGTTTTACCAAACACTAAAACGATACTTTTCTATGGAATTTGCTCGATCATTTGTATACTTAGAAATATACAGTTACGTGGTCAATAGTCGTACTTTTTGTCATGTAAGTACTTAATTCTTAATTTAAATTCGTAAATCAGTTAAAAAGAAAAATGAAATTGATTTTAATCATCTTAGACTGGCTTGTATTTCTAGATTATAATTTTCTAATGTGTCTTTGTTGACCCAGTCTTCTAGCCTAAAACAGAAAAGCACTACGGCACAGTATTCGTATGGTAGGTATTTGTGTGAAAAAGCACACTGTCACCTCATAGAAAAACGTGATAAAATGTCGCACTTATTAATTTGTTTTTCTTGATTATAATTCATAAATAAGGTTTTCGTTACTTTTACATGTCTTTATTTAGTAATCAGAATTTCATAATTTACCTTAAACCTAGTACACGACCCAATTAGAGCCCATCCCAAACTAGCTCTTTTTACATAAGTACTTATTATAAGTTTTGCGCAAAACTCATGTAGAAAGAGAAGAAAGAAAGAGAGTTTTTTTATATTATTTCTTTAGATAAGTATATATTATTTTTATTTTTTTTTGTTATGTTGGTATCATTATATGTTTATTGCACCAGCCCGTGCTCCAATGAATAATCTTCTTTCACCCTAAGGTTGCCTGGCAGAAATTGCTGTTTAGCAATAAGGCCGCCTATTGTGCTTATGTTTTATTCGTGTGTTTATGTCCTTTATATATGTTCTTGTGCAATAAAGTATTATTGATTGATTGATTGATTGAAAGAGCTACATTACCTAACCTAACCTAACTTAACCATTAGGTAGATAAGAAAAGAAAAGCAGGCAGTGTCCTTAAAATTAAAGTGTTTACAACGGGAATGTTCCCGAGTACAGGGGGACATTTGCGCGTATAAAAGTAAGTGCGCAATGCAAACAAATGTCAAATAGCAATATTGCTTTCTTAGATGAATTGCTTCGTTGTGGCCATTTAACCCCCTGCACATCACTGGCGATCACGCCTTCCTACTTGCATACTGTTTTCTAGAAAATACCACTTATTTGATCACGGACTTCGAACTCAACTATAATATTATTTGGAGGAAAGAGGGTGAGGTCTTTACCCTGCAGTGGCATAGTGTGAGCTGGTAATATATTTTTTCCCAGACTGACAACGATCGACTACGTGCTGATCCTGCAGTTGGCGGTCCACTACATCATCTACTGGGCTTTCGTGGTCTTCTTCCACCCCGAGCGCGAGTGGTCCCTCGGTCTGCACGAGCCAGTCGGGCCTTGCAACGAGGTCGCCACGCTCACCACGCCTTTCGGACAGGTAACCCATCCGAATTAGTTTATGACGTGATTTATTGAAGGTTTGAATCGGATGACATTAACTACTTGGCCAGAACCAACCGGATACGAGTATCACTTCCGAAAAAAATAGTGATGGTAGATATTTTAGTCCCATGGGATTTATGTTCCGGATTGAGGTTTATGCTGTTGATGCACCATATTAAATAAACAAATAATATTTGCGTAGCAGAGCGCCTCGATGAACTAAGTATGGTCCATACACGAGCTGCTGATCCACTGCGGGTTGCTGGAGATTGTCCCACTTCTGGCCATAGCCTCTCTTCATCAACCGGTTTCTTGTTCTGATCAATTGATTCACAGTTACAATACCACCCTGATTGAAACTGATGTAATAAATTAATTTGACACCAATATTATACTCAAGTTGTTGATTTTTCATTTGTAGACGCTGCAGAAACGGAAATACTTCTGCCCAGAAAATTATGATGAAGGTTACTTCGACTTCCACTGCGTCAACAACCAGCGGCCCCAGGATGGCGCCTCCTGGTACGTCATCTGCGGAACGCCCTTTGAGTGAGTACCTTATCCTGTTTTTAACTAGATATATTCAGTGACACAAGTATATTATCAGCTATCAGGATCAGTCAGCCCCCCTTGCATATTACATGAATAACGCGCGCGTAGCGAAATATGAACAAGCTCTTTGCTCTTTTTGTGTCCATTGTGCTCAATAAAGTATTTTATCTATCTATCTATCTCTTTTAGACACACGATAAACCAAGTCTACAAGCTCGTTTATCGCATTACGCGCGATATGCATGCAGCATGCTACGACTACAGAAACACCATTATAATATATTGTTAACCCATGTTATACCTGTCGATCTTTAGGTACTGTAGATAATCGTACCTGAAACTAGACCAAACATTTTTTTCGATCAATTAGACTCTATTTACTCGGGAAGACAATCCCTTGCATAATGTACTTACTGATATCAATTTGGTATGTGAGATATGTATACTTAAGTAGGAAACTCTTCTGATAATTCGTAGAACCCATGCTGTAGAACCCATCCGAGTGGTTGACTTTCTCGAATCATCATCAACATCACCAGCCCAATATTTCTCGAATATTTCCGTCAAAATAACGTTAATTAACGTTCGTTGTTTTCAGAAATCGCATTGAATATATCACGGTGCTGTCTACCATCCTCGTAACGGCGGCAGGCGTTTTTTACGGAATTTATTTTAAAACCCAAGCGCCAGCACCAGTAGCAAAAAAGCTAAAAACTAAATAGGTAATAAGCTCCCAGCTCTCAGTGTCCCTCATCCTGGCCCAGTCACCACAACGGATCGCGATGTTGACTAAGTACACAGAAAATTAACGAAAAATTAAACGTTTGTCGTCAAATATACTACACTTAGCGAGACACTTCGAGACTGATTTGAAATTTGTCGCCAAACTTCAGAACTTTTCGATATGTCGTTCAAAAGTTATGAGGCAATTTTTGTGGCAGCCCTAAAAAAATCTTACTCCTGTATCACTTTCTTTGTATCTCGATAACTACAGCAAATAGATTTCGACCCTAAAATGTCGAAAACTTGTCGAAATTTGTCGCCCAACAGAGTTTGTCGTCACGCCGTTTAAAAGTTAGAAGAGATCTTTTGTGATCTTTTGTGCACGGACACTTGATATTTGGCGATCAATTCCGGCAATTTTTCGACATTGTTCTTGTGGAGTCAGTTCAGAATCGCCATCGATTATGGTTGCAGAGTCAGGATAAGGGTCCTCATATTACATTAGGGCGCCATATTTGTTATTCAATTAAAATAAGTTAATAAAGCAAATTAAACTATCAAACTATCTTACCTATATTTATTAATGAAATATTACTAATAAACTCATCATTATCTTTTGTGTAATGTTAGTGAAATTTATTATAATATCTTCATGTTTTATGTGTTTGTAAGTACGAGTAGTTATACTCATACCTACCTACTAAGTTTTTTGAAAGGTCGTTCTTTATTTAACCTGGCAGCGAATTAAGTAAGTTAAAAAAAATATATTAATAAATTACAGCAAAAATAATAAGTAAATAGTAAATAGTGAGCAACTAAAAAAGATAATAAGATATTCGAATGGATTTGAAAGGCGCGTGTTATTTTTTTGTTGTGAATAAAACTTGATTTTGTCAGATAAAAATAGCTACTTACCTACTACTTGTTTGATGCTAGCCAGGCCAATTATTTATTATTTATTAAAGTACTTTTCTTATTTGCTGAAATGAATTGTTTTATATGTTTTTGATTACTGTGAGAATAAATGATTTTATGCATTTATTGTACATCATTTTTAATGACATCCATAATAATTTAGGTTCCATAAGGGACAACAATGTTTTACAACTAAGTAAGTAGTTCCAATATGTAGCATTAATAGTATTTAAAATTAATCACTTTTTAATGATATGTTCGTTTCGACATACAATCACATTAACATTTCTTATTAGCTACGGTACGTACACCATCTAATTTAGTGCCAATAATTTAAAATAGTCTTAAAAATATAAGTAACTAAATAAAACAGATGATTAAGCCCAAACAAATGGTTTAAATTTCTCGAAAATATTTTAAGCAGAGGCATAAGCAATATCTGTATTTACTGAAAACTTTTGACTACAGTATGCAACAATACTGTCACTGTTAGCATTTATTTTGAATACCTAGTTGAAATGTAGGAGCTCACTCGCTGGACGTGACATCGTTGTCGCATACTGCACAAGAGCTACGGCCCCGCCCGCGGGGACGACGGGCGTCAGACTGTCCGCGCCTAACCCTCCTGCGACGTGGAAACAAAACACACTCGCAAATTAAAATTTATTATAATATTGCTGATAAGTATATCTAATCTATGTCTATCAAGTAAACACCGACAAACAAGCAGGAGTGAGAAAGGTATATTTCCCTGTACGTCTACATTATAGTATTGCTGGTTACGCGTAGATTTAATTTTAAAGATGTAATCTTTCTTATATTATTCAGCCAATATTTGCTTAGTAGGTATAATGTATAAAGCCCGAGTCTTACCCTAGCGTATATCACGAAAAACTCAAACACATATATTGTAGGTATACATATTTTATATTGGTACTATACCATCAACGTCTATTCCTTAGACATCTAATAAGTTTTTACATGTGCATCGTAAAGAAGTGCATATCATAATGGGTAAGTATGTTGAATAATGGAACACATACATACATAACCTATACCTGAGTTTGACCACATAGACATCTCCAGGGGGGTTAAAATGGCCACATCGAAGCAATTCATCTAAGAAGGCAATATTGCTATTTGACATTTGTTTGCATTGCGCACTTACTTTTATATGCGCAAATGTCAAATTGCAATATTGCTTTCTTAGACGAATTGCTTCGATGTGGCCATTTTAACCCCCCAGTTTGTGAATGTAAACTGTGCGTAAAATTGATAATAGTGTATTTAAATTAAAAAGTCAAATAAAACCACAACCAATATATTTTAAACACAATGAAATACAGTTTGGCAAAAAAGAGTAGAATTAAAACAACGGCGCTGTTTGCCTTTAGCAACACTGGTTGTTATTGAACCCCAACGGATAGACAAATGTTTGCGGCCAAACATAATACTTACTTACATTACTAATAATTAAAAAAATAAAGTGAATTATAAGTTACACAGTCCTCACAAGTGCACTGCACTTGGTTACTGGCATGCCCAGCAGAAACAGTGGTAGTACGAAAGACTTGCGTATTCCCGCCGTATCGAGTGTAAAAAATGTGTGGAAATCTCAACAGTACAGAACCCCATACATTTCAACTTAACCTTGATACGATGGACATACGCATGTTTATCGTAGCGTGGCACACAGATAATATAATAATTTATATTTCAGCAAATGAAGGCACGCGGGGAACGCCGGGCTTAGTGCGCGATCCGAGACCACGCCACCCACTGTGGGCTCTGGACACTGTTCTATAATATTTATATGACTGAATATACTTAATTATATTCCTAGTACTTAGTTCATAAACACCAGTTTCTACTTTTTTTTGCCAGACTCACAGCTACAGCTAGGTTGCGCAACACAACATTATAATCAAACGCGGCTACAACACTACATGTATTTCAGTGATGCCAATAATGTTGATACAAGATTTACTTCGTTGTAACACCACCACTGACGCGCAACAAGCAAACTATGAACCATACTTTATGCTTTCATTAAAAGTAACTAACTAATACAATATCAATAAAAATCGAAATCCATTTCATGGGAACATTTATGACTCGCCCATTACATTATTATAAGCATGTCATTATATCATTCATTCATTGTATACGACATACAAAAAATATCCCCGAAATAATAAAAATAGGTACACAGTTATACTATGTAATTCTCCGTCTCTTCACACACTTCAGAAATAAATAAGGATGACACAGGTCCCTTCAACACAATCATCTACAAAATAAGGTATCTATCATAAGGAATGGCGACATTGGTCACTAATTACTATATTTTAAGTGCTCGCACACCGGTCCTGCGCAACAAAAACGGACAACTGGACTAATTCTAAGTAATTATTATGCCCACCATAAGTCACGTACATATACAGGGTGTTAGTGACATCGTAACGAATACCGAGGGGGATGATCCAAGTGGATTTTTCCGTCGCAAATACATGTAATTTTTTGTGTTTTAAAATTATTTAAAATTCTATACTTTTGCGACGGAAAATTTCACTTGATATCAACTAATAATCATGGCCTGAATCATACCTCAAAGTTTCCGTTACGATGTCACTAACACCGTGTATAGTATAATAATACAATCGTCATAAGTGCTTTTCACTTGGTTTCATCTTTTGGCGAGACCATACCGAACATAAGGTATAAGTAGGTACTGTTTCTTAGATGTAAACATTTTACAAGAGACAATATCATATCCTCGTTGAATGACCCAAAAGTCCATCATTTAACACTTTCAAGGACAGAACGTCTACGGACGTTCCGATTCCAAGGTGTCTACCTATCATGAACCATCAATGTCCCATGGTCTCTGTCCGGGAAAGGTTTAATTTGTCCTTTATTTAAATAAACATCCGTAATATTGGCCAATGTCTTTCAAATAAATAAAACATATAATTTATGGAGCTTTGGATACCATATTACCTAACTTAATGCCTTTGGGCAATTTCAATACCTAATTTGAGATAATATATATATAATGAATAAATACCCTTATAGATAAACTTATATACGTAACAATTGTACACGAAGCATACGGAAATAAGCCAATTTTCTAATTCAGCTTTTACCATGAGCACTTATTAAAATGGAATGATCACAAACAAATGCTAATTGCTACACAATGTTCCTCACATTATTTACGTCACCGCGTACTTTGTAATACAACCATCATTGAGGTACAAAGTAAAATATTTTTAAGTAAGTATATCCTACCTTTACTTTTGTAGAGACTAGTTTATATTTTGTGACTATATTCCTAGTCTGCAGCTATAACAATCAGTCAGGAGCACAATACTAAGCGGACGGGCTGGCAGTAGGTGGATGTGATGATATGAAGAAATAAATAGAGCAAATTAGGGACTAACTCATGGCTGCGGCTGGTAGTGTGGAGATGTTTACTTGGGTCGGTTCTTGAAGAGGTCGTCGACGACGGCGGGGTCAGCGAGGGTGGAGGTGTCGCCGATGTCGGTGTCGCCGAGCGCCACCTTGCGCAGTATCCGGCGCATGATCTTGCCGGAGCGCGTCTTGGGCAGGCCGGGCGCGTACTGGATGACGTCGGGTGCCGCGAACGCGCCGATCCTGGAGCGGACCAGCTTCTTGAGCGCGTCCACGAGGCTTGCGTCGAACTTGGCGCCGTCGTTCAGCGATACGAAGCAGTACAGCGACTCGCCCTTGATCGGGTGCGGTTTGGACACCACTGCCGCCTCCGACACCCGCGGCTCCTCGGTGAGCACGCTCTCCACCTCCGACGTGGACATCAGGTGCCCAGACACGTTCAGCATGTCGTCGATACGACCAGTCACCCACAGAAAGCCGTCCTCGTCTCTCCTGGCACCTAAACAAGTAAGTGACCGATGAATCGGCAATTTCCGGGTTTTTTATTTACGTGTTGACCCATATTGCGTAAACAAGGAAAAATACTTTTTTGTTTGTTGTAATCGAGTTGGTATTTACAATGTAACGTAATGTTGTGACATGGTGACCTCTTCGATATCAAGTGTACGAAAGCGTGGATGTATTTTTGTCATGCTTAATATAGCATGTGTTGACTTTTCCAGTACCTACACTATGTACTGAAATCGCATTATCTCGTGCAAAGGTGAATGTCATTGAAAGTCGTCCGATGAGGTCACCTATGCGCGAGGGGAGAACGTTCCGCGTTAGTTAAGTTTCGGAAACACGTGATTGATATCTCGTTTACGTACAAAGTACGCAGGAATACTTAGTTCTCACACTTCCTACGTCTTTGGAGATGGGAGTTATAAAAGTAAACAAATATCAAATACCAAAATTGCTGTTTTAGATGAATTGCTTTGATGTACCCTTCTTATGACCCCCAAGGACCAACACATCCATTAACTATCTGATAGAATATAAACAATACATAGAAGTCGTTGAAAGGGCAAACATTAGGTAAATTGATAAGCGATAAAGTAAGGTTGTCAGACTGCTATCATAGTAGGTATATTGCTTATTTCATAGTCAAGAAACTATTACTATACTACAGTGAAACTTGGTTTTAAGTGGGACCTAGATAAGTGAGAAACCTCTATAACTGGAACTCATGCTGAGGTCCCAACACTTTGGCACTGAATTACCTCTGTTAGTGGGACGAGGTAAGCTTCTATATCTGGGATTCGTTCTTTCGATTTATCATCATAGTTACCTCTATAACTGAGACAGCGAGTAAATTTTATATGCATAAACCTCTGTAACTGAGATAACATTGTTTGTTTACTCATTCTTATTCTACCCACAAATTCCACACGCAATTCCAAGTACGTAAGTACAAATTTTGAGCTTCAATTACCTTCATTTTTAGTTTCGCTTTACTATCATACAGATGTTTATTTGGAAAATACATAACACGTTATTTTATTTAATGATCGCACCTGTATAACTGAAATAACCTGTATTCTCACCTCTATTAATGGAACCCTCTGTAAATGAGACAGATACTTATTTATACCTGTATATCTGAGACACTGGGTAAGTGGAATACCTCTATAAGTGAAACGACTTTGCAGGTCCCTTGATGTCTCACTTAACCAGGTTTCACTGTATTATATTACTATATATTACTATACTATATTAAATAGTTATTTTTTTATTTAGAGTAAGTACACGAGCATTTTTCACTAATTTAAATATGGGATCGTATAGGCTAAATAAGATAAGATAAGATTAAATATGTTCAACTCACCATCTCCAGTGCAGTAGTATCCAGGGAACTTGGAGAAGTAGACCTTCTGGTATCGCTCGTGGTCTCCGAAGAGAGTGCGCATGATGCCGGGCCAGGGCCGCGAGAATACCAGGTAGCCCTCCCCTGGACCCTCGATGACCTTCCCGTTCTCGTCCAGCAGGGTAGGCTCCACGCCGAAGAATGGGAAACCCTGGTAAATAAAGTCATCGGCGTCATGATACAAGGCCAATACAAGCATTTAGTGGCTCAATAGTAACCCACCGGGTTCGATGGGGTCGGTCATCGAACTCAAAATAACAAAGAAGAAGAATCACGATAAAAATTAACAATTTAAGCATCCTAAATAATCAGTGGGAGAGTTGGAGTCGTGAATAAAATAAAGTGTGCGACTAATTATCGTCCCTAGCATAAAAAAACATACATGAACTGCTTGTATAAGTACGTCCAGGGCGTCAACCAGAGGAGGTAAGGAGCACCACGCTACTCCACTGCCGGTAAGTGGAAGTGTTTTATGTGAACAGCTTAACGTGCCTTCCGAAGTACCTACCGAATCATCTTACTTTTTCTGGCAAGCAGGTGCACAGTCTCATGCACAAAGTGATTTTAACAATCTCCATCGGGAATCAGACCCATTTTTAGATGAATGAGGGACTTCCCAGACCAAGTTCCGATTTAACGTGATAATTACCTATTTTCTCATTACTAGGGTACATAATTAAGTAAGTACTCAAAAATATAATGTAATGGCAGAAGCATCTTTGCATAAAACTAATTATTACTTGATATTTGGATCAGATATGCATAAAATTATATTGCTACCTATATTGCTTCTCTTTATGTGGAATGGGTGGAAGATGTGTTGTGCCTGAGCGTAATAGAAAGGGTCATCATTTATACCCAAAAACAAAGTTAAAAGATGCATATATCTGTTATCCATGAAATTAAAAGGCCAAACGAAAGCAACTTTGTACAGCGCTTCTATATTTTTTGGGGAATGTAGGCTGGAAAAAGACCCTCATTGCTTCATTGTGGCCTTCTTAACCCCCCAGGAGTTATTAGCAGGTAGGTATGTATGCATTGAATTTACGTTATCGGCATACCTACAAACAGTGGCGACCCTAGGGCAGTGCGAGCGCTCGCTATTTTAGGGGGCGCCAAAATCAACCAAGTCGGGACCACCCTGGCTGGCAGCCCCGGATCATTTAATGGGTGGCCGTAAAGTAATCGAAAGTACCTGTAAGTATTTTATAAGGCGCCACTGTGATGTCTCGTATCACCTACATATTTTGCTAGGGCCGCCACTATCTACAAATTCATGTAAGTAAGTAAGTTAGTAAATTATCTGTCCTAAGTAGTACAGTGCATTCATCCTTGCACCTAAATAAATTATCAGACGTGTGTCGTCGTTAAGTTGCTGCTGATATTTCATTTTATTTCGGTTACTTAGTTTATCTGTAATTGAAAGCGCGTTTTAATATTCATTTGGTGTAAATTAACCTCGATAAAGGCGTGACAGTGTTTATTTCATGTGATGGTTAACTTTTAATTGTGTCCCAAATACTTACCTATACGACAATATTACAATAAAATTGATACAGTTGTTTTAACATAATTACTTTAACATGTTTACGTTAATTTTTAGAGCACCGAATCACGTATAAGTACTTAAATACATTTAGATATTGCCTCTTATACCCAAAGGTTGCATGAAGGACATATCTGCGTAAAAAACTTTCTTTCCGGTTTTTTGTAACGTGATTATTTTCATGTGTCATTTTAAATGCCAATAAAGGCACCAATTTGTATTATATTGCTTTATAAAGAAAGTGCAAGTATTTCATGTAGTAAATACGTCAAACATTAGTATTTATATCCACTTAATACCATAACACAATGAAGGATTTTACAGGCTACGTTCCTCGAAAACAATATAGTGCTGTAAAGATTTTCCTCTGGATAACAGATATAATATGCATCTTTTATCTTTGTTTTTGGGTATAAATGATGGCCCTTTTTGTTCAGGCCCAAATACATCTTCCATCCATTATTATTCTGATCAAAATAAAGAGAAACAATATAGGTAGCAACATAATTCTATACGTAATGTGATTCAAATATCAAGCAACAATTATTTTTATACATGCTTCTGTCATTACATTGTATTTTTGAATGATTAAATGCCTGGATAGTATCTCATTAGGAAGTTAGCGGGAGAAACCAATAAAATAACATTTTTGGTAGGTAGGTACTTGGTTTAAAAACTGAATTATATTTATTAGATGCAAAAACGCGGATGATTTTGTAACTGTATAGAATGACGCACAATATGCTATTCTAGTATAAGTAGGTATATCGATAAATAATCTATGCAACAACTATCTATTTCGTTATCTATCTTCATACGTACACCGGAACGTGTTGAATTGTAATAAATACTTAGTAGGTATTAATGCACGTTAAACCGTTGGTTCCGACTATTAACCGTGAAACAGCTCCACCAACACGCAGTGTCGCGTGGTAGGAGTATGCTCCATAACCCATCCGGCTGATTGAGGGGAGGCCTGTGCCTTATGTTATGTTAGGTACTTACGCACACATTTAGAGAACGCATTGCAATGGCAGTTATATCCGTCCCCGCCGAAAAATTAAAAAAACTTTCATATTTTTTATTTCACAAATTATGACAAATCGCGTGACTAACACAACTTTCTAATAATTTTATAGATTTAAATTATTTGTAAAAAAAATTGAAATAACTTACAGATAATTATGGTGAATAAATATAATTCTTTTAATTTAAATTTTTATGCATTTTTTTCTATACTTAGTGAGAACTCTTTACCCCAAGTGCCCCCAAACACCGCTACGCGGACGGACGCGGATAAAGTGACGTAATACGGGGGTGAGGTAATCCAAGCCACTCCAAGCTCGTATCGGTGCGGGGTGGAGTGTTCCTTCTATACGTAGTATTATTGTTCTATGACAATGGTAGGTATATCCGATAAAGATAAATAATCTTCTTCTGTCGTGTGGGTTGTGGGTTAGATTACCATCCACAACAACTACTGTGTTTGGTTTATTTTTGAGCCGCCAATGGTAGGTAAAGAGAAATGTAGAAAATGGCAAGGATCAAACAGACACATTATGAGTGCATATGCACGAACTAAAGCGACGTGTTAAGTTTCGAATGACGTGTACAATTGTACATAAATACATTATAATAGGCTGTACCTATCAGCATATACCTAAAGAGGAATATTTATCTACAGTATTGGTATGTATATTTATGTATGTCAGTATGCATTCATCCTTGCAAGGTACAGCAACTGCAACTATTACTGCATTCTGAAAAGTTTAGATCAATCTGTTGTTGTAAATAATGTAGGTACACTCGCTGAGACACCGTTCATATAGCCTCTTCTATCGTGTGTGTTGTAAGGTGGACTACTAACCTCATCAACCCTGGTGTCTGAGTTTCTATTGAGCTGTCTAAGGCCCCTGACATGGCTCATGTAACGACTACAGTAAGTAGTAATCGGGACCAACGGCTTAACGTGCCTTCTGAAGAACGGTTCATATAGTTATCGACCTCGTGGATTGTGTCACTGCTGGGTAAAACCTGCACCTTGGAGTTCTTTAGCCTTACAGTGTCATGAGCTTGTTTAGGCCGGGGTATAACTAAACCAGGTATGCTCAAAAGTGACAGCTAACATTTCAAGGTTACGGTAGCTGACGTCATCCCACCCTGCGTTAAGATTTCGTAAAAAATAAATTACCCCCGACCGATGTTTTTAATTTACTCCGTAAAGCATTATTTTTTGTTAAAAAATTTACTTACTTACAGATTTAATTCTTTTTATATATGCGACAAGTAATAGTAATTAAAACACTTAATTTTTAGTAATAAAATTTACGTCCTTGGAATGTTGGAGGACTCCAGTCCAGGAACTCTTAAAACAAGTCTATAAGTACTTACAGCAGCTCCAGGCTTCATGGGCGTGGCCCCGGGCAGGCTGGTGAGCACGTGGCCGCCGGTCTCGGTCTGCCAGAAGGTGTCCACGATGGAGCAGCGACCACTGCCGACCAGGTTGTAGTACCACAGCCACGCCTCCGGGTTGATAGGCTCGCCCACGCTGCCCAGCACTCGCAGGCTCTTCATATTATGCCTAATGGAAGATAACGTTTAGAAATCAAAATCAAATCAATAGTTTTGATTTGATTTTTTGTATTGTTAAATCGAAATGGATCGACTAGAATCGTTTGTCAGTTCTTGAGGATAAAGGGTAATCTGTATTAAAATATATAACATGAGTAAGTAATCGTTTATTGTAATGCATTGTAGGTAGGTACCTACTAAGTCTGTTTATTCAAGAAGCTTAGAATTTTAAACTTAGAATTGGAGATTAACATTTTTTAATATCGACTTTTAATGTTGGAATTTAACTCTTTGATAAAACGCGATTTATTTTCTATTTTAAGTGCCTATTGAAAATGTCGGACGGTCGGAAAGAAAATCGCTAGAAAACGGTTTACTCCGATCATTTCAATGCAATCTACCTATTTACATTGGCATGGTAGGTACCTACCTAGTACAATGTCAACTCCACGGTGAAGGTCGTCTGCTAGCCACGACTATGCCTACTTAGTTATATTAAAATACATAGATGGCGATTCAGTACTTGACTGTAACCTAGTTTGAGTTCGAGAGTCTTCAACTCATAAAAGGACTAAACTCGTGTTATAGCTTGTTATAGCTACCTATACATTTGTTGATTACAAATCAAATAGTACACGTACCTATGAATAAATAGTACACGTACGTCGTGGTTTTTTAATTCCCATTTTAATATTTCTATTATTTTTTACAGTTTAGACATTCAATGTAATCGATAAAGCCTACTACTATATCGATTACATTTAATGTGTAAAATAATAGAAATATTAAAATGGGAATTAAAAAACCACGACGTACGTGTACTATTTATTCATAGGTACTGTAGGCTAGGCACTAGGTAGTTGCATAGAATAAGAAATAATACTACGTATAGAACACCAACTCTCCGCTCCCCACCAGCGGCTGAGCTAGGTTTGCTTCACCCCCTTCGGTCTTGCTTTAGGCTTCAAACGCATTGGCGTCAGACGTCACACGATGACGTCAATGTGTAGTGTCTGTGTAAACGAGTGTCCGGGGTGTGGTAACTCTACTCACCACACCCCGTTCAGAAATTGAATATTTTCACCCGTCTCGGGAGCACCCTCGCTGACATCACTATCATCATCGTCATTGGCCACAGCATCTATCGAAGATAATTCTTGCAGCTCTTGAGTCTACGGGTTCCCGCAGCGTCGCCTTTTTCTATTGTGGATTTGTCGCAGATGGCATTAACTACTAGGCTGGAAAAATGGGGAGCGCTGAAGGCTCTCACCCGGTACAACGTTTAAGACAACAGGCCTGAGGGTGCCCAGTTGGGCGAACCTCGACTCAGGGTGTCATCTGAGAGGAAAAATATTTGAAAGAATTAATCTACTCTAGCGGGTCGATAGCGATAAGCGCTGATTGAGGAAAATCGTCAACCACGCCGGCGGGGTCGGTATTGGGGTCCTGAAGTGTTTGGTGTCGCGAGATTGGCTGCCTCTATGGCTAGAGTAATCGGGTCGTCGGGATCGTATATTACGTCCTTCGGACGCCGATTGTTTTCAGTACCGTCCCTAAGCGCAAGCGGATATATTCGGAAGCCGCAACTACCAGGGGATTTGGGTGGTGCGGAGCAGAATCGAAACGCAGCGCCGCCGATGAATATAGAGCCTTATAGCACCGCGGCATTTCTTGCCACATCGTTCGCACACACAACGCGACTCCTCTGGAGATGGTAAAGCACGACGAAGACATTTTTGCTTCAGGTTTTCCAGCCAGTCATCGTCATGTCTTGAAGTCCCGATATTTGGAAAACTCTTGAACTCGTCATAGACGTTATGTTATTATTTTACTGTTTATTACTTGTATTAGGAGGGAATTAACTGCGAACTTATCAATATGTAGCACCAATAAAAACAAACAATGAATCAATTCCGATCATAAAATGATAAGTGTGACTAATACTGTATATTGGAAAAAACTGAAGTAAATGGTTACAAGTAGGTATAACAATGAAATTTTTCATTTAAAGAGCAATAGTTTGTCGTCGTGGAGCTGATAAGACTAAGTCTGTGGTACACCGGCATGCTTCTCAATCGAGCAGCGCTGGATGGCACCCCGGTACCGGACTGGCTTCTATGATGGATCTGGAGAATGGATCTACTGAGATTGAAGGACTTGCACCAATGCAGTTTGCACTAACACATTCAGCGCGATCGTTATAGATGGCGATACGGCTCACCACCACGTTAGTCTAACAGGAAGCTCGGTGAGGTGTAAATACTCAGTTCATCTTGAGTTATGGTCGTGCGTTTATGTTATGTTGCTGATACCTGCAGAGTGCAAACACCACACCTACTTAATTCCCATTTAGTTTCACAGTTCTAAAACCAGCTTCATCTCTGTCTTGCACCCGTCCTAAGTGAAGGACAGCACTATTACAGCTGTCAGACGAAAATAAAATAAAGCTTTGCCTGTCAGAATCGGTATCATTATCTACTTTATCAACAATTCCCCAAAGTACCTATTCGAGACAACTTTCCGGGTAAGTAGAGAATGCCATCGTTGGTTAAATTAATAACATGATATGTCTTAGAACGGTGAATTCAAGATAGTTTCTCTTATATGAGGAGCTCGGTGGCGTAGCGGTTAATGCGCTCGGTCTGCGATTGTTGAAGTTAAGCAACTTTCGCAAAGGCCGGTCATAGGATGGGAGACCACAAAAAAAAAGATTTCATATCGAGCTCCTCCGTGCTTCGGAAGGCACGTTAATCCGTTGGTGGGTGAATTGCAAAAGCGAAAAAAAAAGTTGTCTTGGCTGAGAACGGTAGTGCAAAGTTCTGCTAAATGATTTTGAATATTTTTTCTGGGTAAAGTAAGTAGTCCTCTACCTTGGCAAAAAAAATCATTCAGTTTCAGCAACTGTAACACGCTGAAAAAATTTTTTAAAGTGTCATTTTATCATTTCGGTAGCTTGTCCGTAACCCATTATCGCTTATAAAATGTCTTGCTCTACAATTATTTTCTATTATTGGGATTTAAATTGATAGAATTTCGTTAAATTATTAAATAATCTAACAACAAAAACTATTTCTGTCTGTTTACCTTCCTTCTCATACATTTGACAGGCAGTTAAATTTTGTCCGAAAAAAAGTTATCATTTCAGAGGACAGTAAGTTTTGGTAGAATAACTCCGTCAACATTGCGTCTATGACACCTCCTTACCTGCCAACACCTCGCATTGGTTCGGCTCGACCGCTAGACGTGAACATACCCGTCAGCGTGTAACGGTTTCCCGCCAAAAAAAGAAATTTATCATTTCGGTGATAGGGGGACAAAAAAAAATCAGTAAAAAATCATTTCGGTAGCCATTATAACTCGTGTTAGATTAGTTCAATTTATTTCATATTGATATGTTAAATCGGCTACAAGTACTGTTTTGTTTGAGAAGTGTCGATTTTTCGATAGTTATTTAAATTCACAGTTTATACAAAAATAACCTGTTTTTTTATCATCTCGGTGTTATCATTCCGGTGGATTCGGTGGACTGAAATGCCAATAACAGTCCATGGGAATGATAAGTAACACTGAAATGATAAAACCGTTAAGTTTTAGAGATCCGTGTGTTAAATTTTAGTTTCGAATTAGGTATTGTTTTAAGGGCCTTTTTAACAGTTCTGTGGAGCTATTTTATTTTTCCTCGAGACGATCTCATGGTTTTCCAAAACCATTTTGGGTGATTGGAAAACGTCATATAACCTTCTATCAAACTCCTCTTTCTGCTTTTCTCGGTAACCTTGAATACCTAGACTTATCCATTCTTTAGATCCTGGTAGACACTGGCCTGGATAAAATAGTTTACACCAGTGTCTACCGATCGCACAGCGGTAACTCTGAGACAAGCAGGTTATTCACCTACCTCAGTAGGACAGTGGAGTTGGCACGGCGGAGGTATCTCTCAGCGCAACTTGTTCTTCTCCGGGACTCCAACGCCCACCAGCAAGAGTGGTTGTTCCCATTCCAGAAGACCAACCATGCTGTCAAAGAGGCGCAAGCTTTTGCCATGTGTGGCAAAATCTCTCACATCTGGTGAATTGCGTTACAAAGATACCTGACGTTGCTAACTATAGCGCCAACTGCTTGGACCTTTTGCTGATAACTGATCCGGACCAATATCAATCTCTATCAGTGACTTCCCCCTTGGGAACATCCGACCATTGTCTGGTGAGATATGTGTCTGTCTATTCCCCACCTGATTCTAGCCCCAGAGGATCGAGGCAAATATGGTGACACACGCTAGCAGATTGGGATGAGATGCGGCACTTCTTCGCATCCTATCCTTGGCGTGAGGTTTGCTTTTCTTCAGAAGACTCGACGAGCTGCGGAGATGCCATATTAGTTGTCAGGCAATGGAATACTCTATCCCATTTTCTGACATATCATCTGACGATAAGGCTCGCTCATGGTACATCGCGGAGTATGCTAGTGCAGAAGCTCTAATATGCCTTCTAACATGCGGGCTCTGAAAAATTCCCTGAATACCGCTGCAAAGTCTTGCAAGAAGACAATGCGCAGGGCACGTTTCGACAATATTGGCCAAATTGATGCCAAACTGACTGAGCTGGTAGTAAAACCTTTTAGACGCTAGTCAAATCGGTCGAAGCAAACTTCTGCCGTATAAAAATGCTTCGCACTCTAGACGTGAATAAGGTGAGTAATCCTGATGATATCCCAGCAATAGTACTGCGGAACTGTGCACCTGAATAGTCTCCTACTGACACGCCTCTACCTGCTCTCTCTGGGTTCAGGACAATTCTCGAAACCATGGAACCTTGCCAATGTGCAGTGTATGCCCAAAAAAGGCACTCGTACCAACCCTGCTAACTACCGCCCCATCTCGGTACAACCGCCGCTAATCCTGAACAACCGCCTCCTGGCGTACCTTGAAGCCAACAATTTACTCAGAGATAGGTCAACTGATGTTCTTCTTGTGTATGCTACACGCTTATGGAGTGAGGCAATCTAGAATCAAGACGAGGATCATGTTGTGTCCCTTGATATATTCAGGATCCCTTCTAGCCTATGTAATTGGATAGATAGGGATAGATTGATTCGGGTAGTAGTTGATGGGTGCTTGTCTGATCTACATGCTATTAATGCCGGACTCCCTCAGGGATCTGTTCTCTCCGCCACGTTTTTTCTATCAATGATCTGCTGATTATGCCCGGTATCTTTAGGCATGCAGACGATAGCACAGTGACGGAGAGATACATGTCCAATGCACGCGTAAGCACCAGAGATGATAGTGCCCTCGGAGAGGATCTTGTGAATCGTGTGAAACTGCCCCTTAAGTCCGTCTCAGACTGGGGTGACAACAAGTAGGTTCGACTCAACGCTTCCATGACCCAGGCGTATCTGTTCACCGCAAAACGGAGTCCTTTTCTCCTGACTGGGACTTTCCGGAGTGAATTACCAACCATCTCGAGCTCTTGGGTATGGATATAACTTCCAACTCGTTATAATCTAGGAGACTTCAAGACTAGGGTGAATAGGCATTTGCTAGGTAAGTGTGATCCACCCTAGACTACATCGTCATTTAACATCAGGTGAGATTGTGGTCCTACGTGAACCTATATTATTAAAAAAAATGTAGGTAAGTAATAAAGAAGCAATGACAATAGCCACAAAAAAGACATATTGACAATAAGCATCATCCCCCTAGTATTATCCCGATTTTTCATAAGGTCCGCTTACCTAACTTGAAGATTTGACAGGTCCAGTATTTTACAGAAGCGACTGCCTGTCTCACCTTCCAACCCACGAAGGGGAAACCAGCCCAATATACATTTGGTCACATACCTCCGAAAATGGAATTTTCGGGAATGTGGGTTTTATGACGATGATTTTCTTCACCGCTGAGCATGTGACAATCATTTCTGATCTAAACATGAATTTGAAAATAAATTCGACAATCACTGGTTTAGGCCTGTGCTGGATTCGAACCTGCGACCTCAAATTGAGAGGCAAGCGTTCTACCTACTAGGCTACCACGGCTCCACATATTGACAACAACTAAATGCATTTTTTATTGCTCGATGAAAGAAACGAACAACAATCTATTACTATTAGTAAATAGTATTAAACTATTTTTTTATTTAGCAAGTATTGAACTATTTATCTAAGAATGTATAAATCGATCTCCACCAACCCGCAGTGGAGCAGCGTGATGGAGTATGCTCCATACCCTCCCCCCCGGTTAATTGAGAGTAGGCCTGTGCTCAGCAGTGGGACGTATATAGGCTATTTATCTATAAATCGAACTTCACTTTGTACGGAACCCTAGCTAAGCAGCACAATTTTTCTTGACTGTATCATTTCCGTGGGTTAATTTCATTTCAGTGGACTCATTATCATTTCAGTGTACATTTATATCATTTCGGTGTACATTTATATCATTTCAGTGGGTACTTATCATTTCAGTGGACTCATAAAAATTCAATTTTAAATATCTCAGTAAGTTTCGATCGTATTTGATGCCCACTCACGCACATAATTTAAAATAGGTTAAAGTTTTATTTGTCGTCAAATATGTGAAGAAAAGTATTAAAATAAAAAATCTCACCGAAATGATAAAAAAATGAGACTTGTTGAAATTCACCCTGGTCCCGGCTGCATTAGCAGTCGTTAATAACCATCAATCCGCACTGGGCCAGCTTGATGGTTTAAGGCCCGATCTCCCTATCCATCCATAGGGAAGGCCCGTGCTGGGGTAATGGGGACGTTAATGGGCTGATGATGATCCTAAATTTTAACTTCAGGTTTACTAAAATTTTCTATGTACCAAGTGCTAGGGCAAGTTTCTTCACTTACCTCTTGACGTAGTCATCCCCAAACTTGGTGAGGGCACGGATGGCTGTGGGCGCCGTGTAGAACTGCGTCACGTTGTATTTGTCAACCAGGGACCAGTAGCGATCGTTGTCCGGGAAGAATGGCGTGCCCTCGAACTGCGAGCGAAAATGAGGCATGAAAACCACTAGTTGTTGCATTCTACGTCTAGGTATTGACACAGCTTTTATATTTCTTTCCCGGGAATTCCGGCATGACCCGAGAAGTCCAGAAAAGACCGAAACCGTAGTAACATGCCATACAAATTAATGAACAGAATCTCACATCCACCCGCAGAAGAGCAGCGTGGTAGAGACTGATCCATACTCTCTCTGGTTGATTGGAGGCAGGCCTGTGGCCAGAAATGGGACGTAAGATAATAGGCTGTGGTGTATAGTATTGGTTTGTGGAGACCGCGGGGTAAATAATTTTATTTTAATTGTCAATTGCTTTATTAATTTGATTAAATAGAGACGCTGTGATACAAACTCTGGTCACGTGCGATAAGCGACCTTGGACGCCTTGATTTGTTTGACGTGAGCGACTGAGCGTGATTGCTGTAGGCTAATATTGTCTACTGCTTTGTAACAAGCAAATACTTACTGATCATATTTGTTTTAAATCTTACTGTTACGTACTCTGCTCGAGGCTAGAGTCTAGTCCAAGGTAAAACTCGTTGATCAGCGTTATGGCATAGTAGCAGGTTTTTTTTTACCGAAAATAACCTTGCCTCCTGAAGATTGAAGATTCGGATTCCGTGAATCACATGTGTTATTGAAACCCAAGTTCAAACCTCTTCAGTTTTAAAGAGGAAGTCGTTACTAGTTAGTGAGAGGTAAGTATATAGACTTTATGTTCTTAACAATTAAAAAATGTTCGAACATTTTGGAACTAATGTGCTTTGCTGTCTCATTCTAAAAATCATTTACTATTCTTTCAGTTTTGGGTTACTCGACCCCCTACGAGCCCATACCTAAAGGGCTAACTTGCGCGATGTGATAAAATGATCAATCGATTAAATAAGTTTTGTCGAAATCGTTAAGTTTGTTTTTTCCCTAACATGTGTGGTACGTGATTTTGTTGGTATTTTGACAGAATGACATGACTTAGTTGGGTTCACATATTAGCACCAATCGACAAAACCACATAATTATGACGTCAGAATGTATAAAATAACCGTGACAAAACTTTATCACGTTACACATGTTAGCCCTGATGACAAGGTGGTGGTAGATTGATAGTTGTTACAGAATCTTCTGTACTACGTTTGTGAGTACTAAGCGCCGGAGCTTGGTTACGGCATTGTAGGCTTATCATCCGATTGTTCGAAAGTGGGGATGAAAACATCGGAAGACACGTTAAGCAGTCGGCCCTGGTACTATTTACTTAAGTAAGTTGTGGTTACACGGGCCCCTTTGACAGCTCAATAGTAACCCTGACACCAGGGTTGATGAGAACGGTTATTTCCGTCAGAACCTACACGAGAAATGTTATCTGATGACATTGAAAGTATACGGTTCGTGTCCTACCATAACTGAGGTGGCGGCGTTGGCAAGCGGCGCGTAGACGACGTAGGTGTGTCCGGTGATCCAACCGACGTCGGCAGTGCACCAGTAGATGTCTTTCTCCTGGTAGTCGAACACGTAACGGAATGTCGCCGTGGCGTACAACAGGTATCCCGCCGTGGTGTGGAGAACGCCCTTCGGCTTGCCCGTTGACCCACTGGTGGAATAACTCGGATATTTTAATCAAGTTTCTTTCCTTTCGCTCCTGTTTTTGTTGGGTAAGCGGAAGGCTGAACCTAAGCCTCTCTTTGCCGTCGCGAGTCGTCGGTCCGTTTCACAAAAACACTCTTTGTAAAATGACTAATTTGTATTTTGAACAACATTGTCCAAGAGTTGGGAAAGGGGCCATTTACGAAAGAAACGTTGAAGGGACATTTTGAAAAATGCTCATTCTGTGATGAAGGCCACTGAGTGAAATATCCTACGTCATCGACTACAACGATGGGACCAGTTTATAGTTGTCACTGTTGCACAAAAAACGCTCCAGTATTAGATGAGGCAACCCTAGTTTTTCCAAAAGCCTATTCAAATAGTGACAACAATAAACTGGCCCCATCGAGGTAATCGACGACGTAGGGTTTGCTACGGTCCGCGCTCCTACTACTAGTGTAAGATTAAAAAAGGAGAGGATTTTTATTGGAAAGATAACAAACTAAGATAACGCGTGTGTATATAGCATTATGCGCTTATATTTACCTGGTGTAAAGCATGAATAGTGGATCTTCAGCATCCATCCACTCCGGAGGGCATATGTTGGACTGGCCTTCGACCAGGTCATGCCACCAGATGTCTCTGTCGTGCCATTTGTACTAAGAAATAAATTTATATTATTTTATTAGTTCTTAGATTATTAGTTCTTAGCTGTAAAGCTGTTCTTAGCAGCTTAAACTGTAACTTTAAAATGTAATAAAACCGTTTTTGTTTTATTGATATGAGAGTGGTATTGATCCTTACGAAAAGCAATATCAAATTAGGTTACCCAAAGGGCGAATGAGTATCATAGCCCTTGAACAGGGTCTACTTATACTGCGAATATAATGGGACAAACACCCACATGGGCGGGAATTAGATACATATTTGAACGATCGTATTGGGACACGACTGTATTAGCTAAACCCGCTTCCGACCGTAGCTACTTTTAACAACTCTGACAGTCACTAAAAACTTGACGACTTTAGAATTCTGTATTGGATTATACGTAGCTATTCTCTTAAACACTTTATACTCCATGGCAACATTTTGTCTGTTCACTCATTATTCTAATGACATCTGTCAGCTGTCACTTCCCTCGCCGTTATCACGATTGGGTGGTTTACGTTCTAGTTTGTAATATAGTTTATTGTGAACATATCATTAAGCCTCAGATCATATTTAAATAATACAAAGACTGTGAATAAATCGCTCTGTCACACGAACCTCGTTGTTTTAATATTCTGTTCGTATGTCCCACGCGACGCGATAAACTTATCGACCCTATTGGCTACGCGATATGCGGGTTACATGCTAAGAGGGCTGGGGTGAACAATTGACACTCACTAAGGTCTTGACATCATCAGGGAGCTTGCCACAGGCCGTGACCCTGTTGAGGTGGGCGACAACGATGCACAGGTCGACGGAATGGTTGTACTTGGTCTTGGCCTTCTCCAAAGCCTCATCACAGACATTCTTAAGGATGAGCAGCTTCTCCCCGCGCCACGCTCCGTCGGCTGTCACCAGCACCTTCGCCTTGCAGTCTGACAAACGTTCGGCCAGGGAATCCGAGGAGAAACCTGCGAACTAACGGTCACCTACTTAATATTATCTATAGAAACGAATATACTTATAGAATATACGTATACTAATTTTCGTATGTTTGTGAAAATGAAGAGATGTACGTACTTGATTCATCAAATAACTAGTTTCTTACGGAAATGAAAATCATAACTAACCAAAATTTAATAAGTAACAACCTTTGCGACGAGGAAATAATAGAGATTATTTGTATCTAGAAAGTTGAAAAGTACATCATCTCTTGCTTTGAAAATCCGAGCTGTATGACTTAAAATATAAGATACCTAAACACAAAGCAAATACTTATAAATACCTACAATTATTTAAATATTAGATCAACATTTGTGCATAACGGCCTCCATTATCCTTTGGTTAAAGCGTTGGGTTCGATTCCTGATGGAGTCATAGTCGAAATCATTTTGTGAGACTGCCTTTTGTTTGGCTAGGATATTGCAACCTGGATGTACAAAAAAGCAAGATGATTCCGTGCTTCGGCCGTGTCTTTGGTCCCGGGCTACTACCCCAAACACCTCTACCAACCCGCAATAGAACAGCAACCCGCAATAGAACAGCAACCCGCAATATGAGCATACTCCACTATGCTCATACCCCCTCCGGTGGTCTGAGGAAAGGCCTGTGCCCAGGAGTGGGACGTATAGGTATAGGTTATTTTATGTTATATACATTTTGCTTAGATCTTCCGTCTTACAGGAAAAGTGTCCGTGTACTTACCTAATGATTATAATTATGGACTACAATCATGATTTGAGAACGGCATAATTATAAAAAAAGACAATCTATTTTGATATTTTAATTTTCCGTTTGTAATGGCCATATTTATATTTGTTCAAAACAAACAGGATAGTTTAAGTATGGTAACTACATTAAGAAGATTACGAACGGAAAGTGGCCAGGGTGAATGATTCCAGAGTACAGTTATGCAATATTATATTTAGATTTATTCAAAACAATGTTAATAATAGAAATGACTCAATTGTCGAGTTAGGTTTTTGACCTAAACTTTCTTTTGGATAAACACTAAGTAACAAGTAATTACCCAATCAAATCAGTACAGTAATTTTCACTTTAAAACAATTTCTAAATGAACAAAAGCAAGGGAACACAATGCATTTACAAATATTACTGTTTATGATGCAACAAATGGATGCAATAAATGCCCTTTTGCAATACAATTCACTTGTTACGCCTAGAGTTCAGTTCATTCAACCCATGGTCTTGCTTGTCCTCATCTGAATACATACGACATGAAATCAGCGTTAGCTGAGCTGACTGTATGAAAATATTGTGTGAAATCACTCTTCGATAGTTCTTGTATTTGCATGCCTAAAGTTTAGTGTCTCCTTCCCAAAGTGACTGTATAAAGACTATGAGATAGGTATGTGCAGCTGAACTGGTCAACGTGTACAGTCATGAGCAATATTATGTAACCTCTTTAGAACCCTGTCGCACAAACATATTTAACATTTAGTGAGACTTACAGTTCAATTTGTCAAAAAAGTTAATGTGACATGGTACCATAGTGAATATTATATTAATGCTCGTGACCGTACCACTGTCCTGTGCGCCTGATGATCGGACCTGTCGCTCCACCCTTTGTACTTTATAGGATTGCATATTGCATACTTTAAGATGCATATTATCATAATGATTGATCAAGTGTTCATTTGCTGAACCCAGGACTTCGCATCAAAAGTGGCTACAAGTTGTCTTTTGAACTGGATACCACCGGCCGCGGCGAAGGAGCGAGTAAAAAGGCAGCAGCCGCTGCTTTGCTGCCACTGTCATCCAGCGACCTTATGTGTGTGGTGGGATCATAAATAGTGGCGGATTTGCCCTAAGCTGCAGTAGGCCCGGATCTAAGGGGCCTGATGTTAGGGGTGGTAATCGTGACAAAAAAATCACTAATGATAACAAGAAATAACCCGTTATAATTATGGTTTGCCGCAAAGCACCACAATCTTAAAAACGCGATTTCGATTAAAGTTGACAATTACGTAACATATTATACTGGGTGCTGAGAAAGAGACGGCTGGTATTTACTAAATGCTCTGGGGCTTGGGCTCTAGGGCGGCTAAGACTACAAATCCGCTACTATATATACAGGTACTTAAGTATATCCCAACTTACGACGATGGAATGTACAGCGCCGATGCGCGCACACGCGAGCATGCACACTACGGTCTCGAGGATCATAGGCATGTAGATGGAGACACGATCGCCCTTGCCCACGCCGCTGTCGCGTAGCGCGTTGGCGAACTGGCACACCAGGTCCATCAGCTTCCGGTACGTGATCCGGCTGTAGTCATCCGGGTGGTTGCCTTCCCTAGTGGAAAAAAAATGTATTAACCCCAGGGATGCAGACCATGGGTCATTGACCTTTTATTCATATAATAGCTTGATAGTTGTAATCGGGACACCGCCCGTAAACATTCCGGTGCAGGGTCCGCATGACAACCACGCCGCGTTCTATATTTCAGAATTATATCGAGGGCTTCGACCAATAGCCGTTCGACGTTTATCTACGTAGATAGCATATTCGCTACGTTTATTGGTGGACGCCATCAATATTCTGAGGGCTGAAAGTGTTAAACTTGTAAGGCACAAAGTACCATTACGCTTCTGTTTGCAGAGATTATGTAGCTTTTATGATTGTAGGATGTTGTTTTGCAGATCTAAGTAGGTTATCTACGCATTATTTTTTATTTAAAATCTGATGCGATGATGATGATGGGTGCGGTTTACAGCAGGATTGCTTTTGTTATAAATATAATATTTTGTTAATAACAATAGTTTCAGAACGTATGACGTATATGTCAATACTTATGACGTTTCAACTTTTTTTTAAAAAAAGTAAAAATATATTGTCTCTTGTCTCTTCCGTCTGGTCCGTCAACTACATTGCCACGTTATTATATATATTCGGTTTTCGTTTTTAATAGTTTATTATAAATGATATTGCTTAATCTTTGTTTCTGTGTAATAAAGATTATTGGCAATGTGAACCACGTTGTTTTTCATGAGGATTCCTGCTGCCCAAGTATCGTCGAGTCACCACTGTTCGATCCACGTGCCACGGGGTAACCTCTTTGGTCACATTTTCTTCAAGACAATTCCATCAGGTTTCGGGTCCAGGACGCTAGTGGCCCTTTAACAGAGTGAGTTATTCATTACTGTATTTAACGGCAAGAAATATGCCTAACGAAGACAAAGACAGCAGTGTGCTTATCGGCGGCTACAACATTGAAAAACTTAATGGTTCACATAATTATAACAACTGGAAATTTTCTATTAAAATGCTTTTATCGCTGGAAGGCCTATGGAGATGTATTGTGGGTGAAGAGACTGATTTAACAAAAGATGAGAGAGCATTGGCTCGCATCTGCTTATCAGTGCATTCCAATTGCTATCAGTATGTCCGGGAAGCAAGAACAAGCAAAATAGCATGGGAAAATCTCGCTAATGTATTTGAAGACAAAGGCTTGTACCGACGGGTGCTTCTGTTAAGGAAACTGCATAAAATAGAGTTCAGTTCCTTCAATTCTATGTCTGAATACATCGAACATACTATGCTCCTAGTGCAACAACTCGCTGACATCAACCGTAAGATAGATGACGAGGAGGTGGCTGAAATTTTATTATCGGGATTGCCACAAGACTATGACATGCTCGTTTCTGGTTTAGAAACCGCATGTATGACTACAAGACTGTCAAGTGAAGTCGTACGAGCCCGATTATTGCAGGAAGAACTTAGGAAAACCAATGGTATCAATACAGAGACCAACACAGCTTTCATATCAAGGTCAAAATTCAAGAACGTCATCTGCACTTATTGCAAGAAAACTGGCCATGTCAAAAACAAATGTTTCAAACTCAAAAATGAGAAGAAGAAGAAGAAACAGGAAGAGCAAACATTTTTGGCAACGGCATTTTTAGCAAAAACATCCAATACTTCATGGATTGTCGATAGTGGTTGTTCGCAGCACATGTGCAATGATACATCATTGTTTTCAAATCTTGAAGAAAAGAAAAGCAGTGTTATTATTGCTAATAATAGTGTATTGGACTGTATTGGTCAAGGATGTGTTAATTTAAGCTTAGGTGATAAGCAAACACAAATTGATAATGTACTATATGTACCCGAGCTCTCTGCAAATCTCCTCTCGGTGAGTTGTCTGACTTCTAGTGGTTATAAAATAGCATTTGATAATGTAGGTTGTTTTATATATAAAGCTAATGAGTGTAAAATTTCTGGTACACCTTTATGTAAGGCTTCTTATTTGAATGGGACATATCAGCTTAGTGGTAAGTCATCTTCGTGTGCAGTGGTGCATTCTTCGGTTCTCTTGCCAATGCAAGACGCACAGAGTGTGAACATGGCTGAGGTGCCAATTGACTTATGGCACAGGAGGCTAGGCCACTTAAGTCTGTCAGGTATGTTAGCAATTAAGGGTGTGGCTAAGGGTATATCTTTTCAGGTTGACAAAACAGCATTGAAAAGCTGTGTGCCGTGCTTGGAAGGAAAAATGGCTGCAAAGCCTTACCCCAGCGGTGAAGCTCAACGTGCTACAGCTCCTCTTCAGCTGATACATACCGATGTCTGCGGACCCCTGCCCGTCGAGAGCTGGGGGGGCGCAAGATATCTTGTGACCTACACCGATGACTACACCAGAAAAAGCTTCGGATGTCTCCTTAAGAAGAAAAATAAGGCATTTAATTCTTTTATTAATTTTAAGAATTTTGTTGAGAAGCAAACGGGTTTACGTATCAAAGTGTTACGTTCCGATAATGGAGGGGAATACTGCAGCCGTAAATTTTGTGATTTTCTTAAGAAAGAGGGCATTTTACACCAAACTTCAGTTCCTTACTGTCAACAACAAAATGGCGTCTCTGAGCGTCTTAATCGGACACTCATAGAGAAGGCTAGATGTATGTTGATTGGGGCAGGCTTAGACAAACGTTATTGGGGCGAGGCAGTTATGACTGCCATTTATTTAAAAAATCGTAGTCCTACATCGGCTTTGTCTGGTCTTACGCCAGAGGAAAGATGGACTGGTTCGAAACCAGACCTAAGTCACTTACATGTGTTTGGGTGTATTGCCTACTCTTTATTGCCTGATTGTAAGAGGCAAAAATTGGATCCCAAAAGTAAGCCATTTATATTTGTAGGTTATAGTGACACCTCTAAAGGCTTTCGACTTGCAGACCCTTTAAATCCTAAAAATGTAATTATATCCAGAAATGTTGCTTTTATTGAAAATCAATTTTACACTCAGACTGACAGGAAGGATTTTAAAAATAAATTCAATAATAATTTTACATTTTATGAAATTAATGAATTTAATAATAATGATTTATTATCTAGTTATAATGTGAATTCTAGTCAAGAAATTAATATTAATAATTTAAATAATGATGAAATTAATTTATCTGTTGACATCAATGAACTGAATTCTAGTTTAAATAAACCGAATTCTAGTTTTACTGGTCAAATAAAAGACTCTTTCACAATAACCGACAATAATAATTCGTCTGTGATTTCAGGAGAAGATGAAGAATGCTATCGTACCGGCAGTGAGCATGAGTCGGACTCAACTTCATCTCCGATCGCGGAATCATTCCCTGAAAGAATGACGTCATCGATCGAGGTGGCGGTTGGAAGGGAAGTACCTACTCCCGTTTCGTCTCTCAGCAATTCACAACGGCCAGTACGCAGTACTCGTTCTAAGATGCCAATCAGGTACAATGACTATGATACTGATTTTTTCTCTCCTTGCTCGTGATGGAGCAGTGAATCCAGATGATCCTCAATCGTATGAGGAGGCTGTGTCTGGCTCCGATAGTCAACACTGGCAAGCTGCTATGCAGTGCGAATATGATTCGCTTATCGAAAATAAGGTATGGGAACTGGTGGATCGTCCCATAGATGAAAAAGTAATCAAATGCAAATGGGTGTTTAAACGCAAACATGATGCTTCTGGTAAGTTCGACAAATACAAAGCACGTCTGGTGGCCAGAGGCTTTACACAAGTTTATGGTGTAAATTATAGTGATACTTTTTCACCAGTCGTTAGACACTCGTCTTTGCGAATATTGTTTTCATTAGCAGCTGAGCTCGATTTAAATATTGATCACATAGATGTCGCCACCGCATTTTTAAATGGTGATCTTTCTGAAACTATATATATGGAGCAGCCTCCAGGTTTTATAAATACTGACAATAATAAAGTTTGTTTATTGCGTAAGGGTATTTATGGCCTCAAGCAAGCCAGTCGTATCTGGAACATAAAAGTACACAACTTATTAATTGAAAATAAGTACAGGCAGAATAAATGTGAGCCTTGTGTTTACACTAAGAAAAATGGTAAAGACCTTATAATAATTGCACTTTATGTAGATGACTTTTATATTTTCTATAGCTCAAAAATTAATGAGTTGTTGTCTTTGCTTGAGACCAATTTTAACATTAAGAACCTAGGCACTATAAAAAGTTGTTTAGGTATAAACATATGTAGAGATAGGTCTAAAAGATGTATAAAATTAGACCAGACGGAGTATATCAAATCATTGTTAACTAGGTTTGGTATGGAAAATTGTAAAACGGTCTCTACCCCAATGGCTAGTAATTGTAAATTACATAAAGCTGAGTCTCGGGTTCTGGATGATGATACATATAGATTTAGAGAACTATTAGGTTGTCTTATGTACCTTTCAGTATGCACCAGGCCTGACATAGCATTTGCATGCAGCCAATTGAGCCAGTTTGGTCACGCCTTCGATAAAACACATTGGCAGGCTGCTAAGCGTGTATTAAGATACTTATCGGGTACGCTAAATTATAGTCTATATTTTTATGGATCTAATAGTTTAGATTTAACCGCATACGCTGACGCGGACTGGGCCAACGACATTGTTGATCGTAAATCTTACACAGGCTTTGTGATTAAACTTGGGCGTAATGTTGTAAATTGGGAATCGCGAAAACAGCGATGTGTAGCACTGTCCAGCACCGAGGCCGAGTATCTGTCGATAGGGGATGTCTGTAAAGACCTTTGTTTCACCAAAAACTTTCTTACTGAAGTCTTAGTAAGTTATACCCCTGAGATAATATTGTACAATGATAATCAGAGTGCGCATAGGATACTAGAGTCTAAGGAGTATTCACATAGACGCACTAAGCATATTGACTTGCGTTACCACTTTGTCAAAGATTTAGTACATAATGGTTTTATGGTTGTAAAATATTTACCAACAGATCAAATGGTGGCAGACATTCTGACAAAGTCTCTTGGTTCTAATAGGCATACTTGTTTCACTAAAGAAATGAATGTATTTTAAATAGTTTGTTTCAGCATGTGTTTGAATAAGTTTTTCTTTTTGTGAAACTGCATGAAGATGTTTATGTAAGTATGTATGTAATGAGTATTTGCTTAATAGTTATATTTCATTTGCGTATGGTTAAGAGACACTTGTCACATATTGTAGATACTAAGCTTGTCATAGTGAGAGCCATGTAGAGCTCAATTTAAATTGTTATTATTTCAAAATCTTAAAGGGAAGTGTTATAAATATAATATTTTGTTAATAACAATAGTTTCAGAACGTATGACGTATATGTCAATACTTATGACGTTTCAACTTTTTTTAAAAAAAGTAAAAATATATTGTCTCTTGTCTCTTCCGTCTGGTCCGTCAACTACATTGCCACGTTATTATATATATTCGGTTTTCGTTTTTAATAGTTTATTATAAATGATATTGCTTAATCTTTGTTTCTGTGTAATAAAGATTATTGGCAATGTGAACCACGTTGTTTTTCATGAGGATTCCTGCTGCCCAAGTATCGTCGAGTCACCACTGTTCGATCCACGTGCCACGGGGTAACCTCTTTGGTCACATTTTCTTCAAGACAATTCCATCAGCTTTTACCGTCCATATTTTCAAAGGTGCTTTGCCCTTTTTATTTTGGAGGTTAATTTCCATCCACTGTTTTGTAAACAATAGGATTCACTTCATTCACTCGCCGGTTGATGCGAGGTCATCGCACACGCTGTAATTGCACTTTATTTAATTTTACGGTTAAGTAAATATGTTTTCTCTTTGGACGTTACAAATGATATTCTCATTTAAGTAGGTACCTAACTATATAAAACAGTAAAATTTAATTTCTAAAATGTACCTACCTAATTGGGTAGGTACCTAATTACATTCTTGAAATTACAATTTACATTTTTCACGACCTTTCACGATGACTCCACTGCACTGCAGAGTTAGAAATTCGATTCATTTACGCATCTGTATTGTCCCAGAAGTACTTACATGTAGGTACATAAGTAGTATTATTCCTTATTCTATTGTCAGGTTTAGAATTTGACCATATCTAGCTGTTCCGTGGTTTAGACATTGATAACTGGTTATTCTTTCATCATGTTGTGAAGTGGATTACCAACCTCATCAACCTTGGTGTCGAGGGTTATTATTACCGCCAAAGGCCCCTGACATGGCTCATGTAACGATTACTCACTGATCAGTAGTGCCTTCCGAAGCACGGATCATCTTACTTTCGAACAATCAGGTGATCAGCCTGTAATGTCGTAACCAAACTAGGGATCACAAAGTATTTTTTGTGAGATTTCCCCACCGGGATTCGAACCCGGGGCCTCCGGATCGTGAGCCTAACGCGAAATCGTTATTGTTATTGATTGCGTACTTCGTTGAAAATGTTATTCCTGCATTAGTCACTTTAATTAAAATGAGTCAAGTTTCAGACTTCAAAGAATCATCTACCTACTTGGAGTTATCCGTTCGACCATTATACATCATCATAATTACGTAGGTATACTTATTGAGATTATAAAGCGTTATTCTTGTAGGTATGTTTAAGATAAAACACTTTATGTTGACCCCTACGTAGTTATCTAACTTAAACGTACCTGTACTTTGCTAGATCAAGAAAGTACTAGCACAAAATACATTATAGTTATCTAGGGCATTAGCTTATAGGTATACAACATAACGCGTCTTCAACTAAATACGCTAATCCGGGTTTCTTTTTGCTATTTTGATACGGAAAAAAAATAGTTTTATTCATCAATTAAATGAAGCTTCCCTAAAAGTAGTCGAAGACACTTGTGTTGGGAATGCCTCGCTCCTCCAATTCCAATACCTACGGATCTACGAAACCTTTCACAGCTTTACCATTCAAGGACTTTGTCTGCCGTTCGACCGTAATTTTTTTATACCTTTCAATTAAATTAGTACCTAATTACCAATTTATTTAGTCGCATATACCAACCAATCGTAATAGCGTCATTACCGGAACCGATCATTTGTATGTTATTTTTCTCGCGCGGATGGATTTTCCCTATACGTACCTATTACGGATAACGGAAATTTCTTGAGCCGTGGTAACCTAGTTAGAAGAATGCTTGACTCTCATTGTGAGGTCGTAAGTTTGAATCCAGCACGGACCTTAGCCAAAGATTTCCAAAGTTTTGGAATTCATGCGGTGAAGAATAACATCATGAGAAAACCCACATCTTACCCGAGAAATGTGACCTAACCTGTAATTGGGATGGTTTTTAATTATCGAAGCATGTATTATTCCGTGTTTACGTATGTTGCTCCCAATAGGGTAGTCAGAGGCACATCCATAGCAAGATGTACTCACACCGCACCGAGCTTTCTGTTAGACCAACGTGATAGGAGGTGAGCCGTATCGCTATCAATAATGGTCGAGCGAACTGCAATTCACTTAAGATAAATTCATAACTAATTGGTACAAATCCGGTACCGGGTTCGAAACGAGACAACAGTGGCTCATAAACAATAAAAAAGCGGCCAAGTGCGAGTCGGACTCGCCCATGAAGGGTTCCATAACAGCAAGTAACATAATATAAAGTAAATTACGGTTTACGATTTATGATGTATTAAAAAAAACTACTTACTAGATCTGGTTCAAATCAATTTTCGTTGGTAGTTTGCATGCTAATCTACATCACATATTTTTTTTAGTTTTATCCTCCACTTATTTTAGAAGTTACAGGGGGGGACACACATTTTACCACTTTGGAAGTGTCTCTCGCGCAAACTATTCAGTTTAGAAAAAAATGATATTAGAAACCTCAATACCATTTTGAAAGACCTATCCATAGATACCGCACATGTATGGGTTTGATGAAAAAAAAATTTTTTTGAGTTTCAGTTCTATGTATGGGGAACCCCAAAATTTATTGTTTTTTTTCTATCATTGCATAAAAATCTTAATGCGGTTCACAGAATACACATATTTATCAAGTTTCAACAGTATAGCTATTATAGTTTCGGAGAAAAGTGGCTGTGACATACGGACGGACGGACAGACATGACGAATCTATAAGGGTTCCGTTTTTTGCCATTAGGCTACGGAACCCTAAAAAAGAAAATATTTAAAAGGAGTTTTTACTAGGAATATTGCAGGATGACTACTAAGGTAGAGATCTGAGGTCCATTGTCCTGTCTGTTGTTGAGACGCATTTAGTTTATTACTGTATCTGAAGTATAGGTCAGTTTAGATCATTAGGTGCTCACTGAAGTCTCTTTGACTGAAAATAGACACGCGACATCACATTGCTCGTGTATTGTTATAAGTTTCGCTCAGACTAGACGTCATCATTTGCCTAGCGTTATTCCGTTTTCACAGGGTCCGCTTACGCAAGGTACAATACAATAACATACTACGCATGGTATTCTCTTAAAGACCTCCACCAACGTCTTTCGAGGGTCGTTCTTGGTATTGTTTTAGGGAACGTAGCCTGGGAAGCGCCTTATTGTAATTGCAGGAACGGTAATTATAATTAATAAATTTAAGATTTCCGAGAATTTTAAACTTACATTTCTTAACTGTAAGGTATTACTTACAACTCTAGACTTAATAATGAGTATTAGAGTAACTACTAATTAGGAAGACACGCACTACTTATGAAGGCAGCTATCTCCTGAGTATGACGTAATGCAATTTTTAACTGCAAATATGCTTTAGAAATAAACGTAGATATAATTATAAATCATTTTACTTTAGTAATTTAGGAATTGTACAATGGCATTATGAAATCAGTTTTCCTAAGCGAGACATACTGTTAATGATTTCGATAGCTCACGACTGTAAATCCAAAGGGTTGCCTTGTCGGGTTGTGAGCACTTTAAAAGATGGAAAAGGGAAACGGACTCACGTGTGATGAGGCTCTGAACTTGTCTTGGCTGGAATGCTGTTCCTGAGGGGCGCCCCTTATTACTTGTTCACGGTGAAGTTTAGAAGCTGGAGATGGTCACTTAGGTAGTTTTTATGATTTTTTAACACAATATGTTATGATGTCCGTACGCACACTTGACGAACGCTTTTGAAGAGAGCGAAAATGGGTCGTTGGGACGAATGAATGGATGTATGGGAATGGATATAGGAAGAGCGGGAGATTTAAAGTGCTAACTGATAATTGATTACTTAACACATACATTTTTTTTTATATACATATACCTACAACATATGTATGTTATATAAGTATTCATATAAATTCACGCCTGTTTTGCCTTCAGTAATGGACAGACAACTCTCACCCACACGAAAAGTGTCCGAATATAAACTGATAATGAAGTATCGCATTTGGTTATAATTTATAATGCAAATTGCCTAACGGAGTACCTTGAGAAATTATGAATTAATTATTTTAATGAATACCTACTGTTGTATTCGTAACTGTATTGTTAAAAGTTAGTAACTTTATTTTTATTTTAGTCTGGTAGGTACGTCTGCGCACGTATTTTCATACAGGTAAGATCTGCAGAAAAAAAAGAATAATGTAACAGTCGGTAGAAGTGCTATCGACCGCCATTATGTCATTTCAATAAAGTTGATGTTTTTAGCCTTTGCCTATTTTGTTAGAAGATGTTTTTCGGTAGTGGGCCTACCCAAAAGTAGGTAGGTTAACTGGAATAGATTCATCAATATCCCAGATAATTTTCGCAAAGTTTAAATATTAAACATATCACACAAATATATTCCCTATATTTACGACAGTCAAGCACGCTCACGTCTTTTGTTTTTTTTTTTGCGACGTGACTTATTATATTGTAGACTAGCTTTTGCCCGCGACTTCGTCCGCGTAGGGTGTTATAAGACAAATCTTTGTGTGTGTGGGAGTGCATGTCAAATTTCAAGCATATAACTTATGCTGTTTAGATTTTTTCATACAACATTTTTTCCCGTTAACTCCCATTTTTCAAAATACAGCCATAACTAAACTTTATATTTACTAAGGTATGCATGCATGCTAGATTGAAAACATCTATCTTACGCGGTTTCGACTTTTTCATACAAATGTTTTTTCCCGCTAACTCCCGTTCCCGTGGGAATTTTGCAATATCCTGTTGCAACTAAGCTTTAAGTTAACTAAGGCTTACTTACTAACCTGCATGCCAAATTTCAAGCGTCTAACTTAAGCGGTTTAGATTTTTCATACAAAAGGATTTTCCCGCTAATTCCCCTTCCCGTGGGAATTTCGGGAATTCCTTTCTTAGTGCATCTCTACGGTACCTAAGCTACGTCCCTTCTAAATTTCAAGTGCCTACGTTTAGCCGTTTAGGCTGTGCGTTGATATGTCAGTCAGTCAGTTTCTCCTTTTATATATTTAGAAGATTTGCCGCATATGGCATTACTTGGCCGGAACAGCTAATGTCCGCATTCACACCGGAATGCGCAGAACCACTTGCCAACAGAAAACTGCAGGTGCGATCAACTAAACTTAGATATTTTATTCGTACTGACAAAAAAGAATGTAATAATTCATTCTCCGTAGTCAAGTAAGTAGTTATAGTTACTTATATCCGAGATAGCAACTAGACACGACAATGAATCAGTGTGCATGGTTTATGCCTTATTTCCGCTAAGGTCAGAAACTTCAAGGTTGCATTCGTAACAAACGGACCAATTTGCTACCGCAAGGTAGCAGACCATAACTAGCTAACAACTAGTGGATATATTGTAGCTGAAGCCGATGCGAGAAAAGAGCCTCCCTGAGCTATATGGCTGTTAGAAATTATTTTTCGACACCCGGTGCAATATAGGGTGTTAGTGACATCGTAACGAATACTGAGGGGGATGATTCTGAGTTAATATCAAGAGAAATGGAATTTTCTGTCACCAAATTCATGATTTTTTTAGTTTTTTAAATTATTTTCATTTCTATACTTTTGCGATTGAAAATTCCACTTTATATTATCTCAGAATAATGAGCTGCATCATCCCTCTCAGTATTCGTTACGATGTCACTCCATGACATGCCATGATTCTGAGTCGGTATCAAAAGTGGAATTTCTTGACGGAAAAGTCATGAACATTTTAGTATTTTTTTAAATTGTTCTCAGTTTTGCGACGAAAAATTTTCAAGTCAAAATTTTCTGTATGTATAGGTCTGCCCTCCATAGCACGGTGATAGACCTACACTAGCATCCGGCGCGCTGGAATGCTCTAAGGTTACCTACCTACCTTTTGCGATTCAAAGAAAGATAAATATTCCATACACAACCATGAGGTTGTTTATCTATTTTTTATATTCTTTTAACAATAAAATAATAGAAAAAATTAAGCGAAAATCGCATTATATGTCATTTTTTATTCTTTTATAGTTAAAGAATCGTTTGCGTAATCTATAATCAAGCCCTAGCTCAAGCTCCGTATTGTAGGTACTTACAAGAGTATTGTAGGTACAAGACATTTGAATTGTTATCCAAACCACGAAAATGTTTTTCTAAACACGACAGTAGGTATTTATCTTATATGACACTCAGATCTCAGTTCTCTACTTTAACGGCAGTTGCCTGATAACAACTTATCTATACAGCCTGTAACGATAAAGATCTGTCTTCTGCAATGATACGATAATTTAAGATATGTGTTACGAAATGCTGTTATGACTACTTATATTTAAATACATTATTACAATTGGTAGAATCTGTTCAATGATATCCTACTCGATATGCCTACTATAGGCAGGTATATATAAGATCCATTTTCGTCCTGTCGCATGGGCGGGACATTAACATTTTAATTTCTGTTTTTGGCTCATCAATAAAGGTACAGGAGTAAAAGGTTGACCTTTTGACATTCAGATAGCTGGGTATACTGTACTGCGGAAACCTAAAGCTTGATGCACACAGAGAGGGCGTGGGCCAAGCGGGGGTTTTGCTTGCGGTTTTATAAAAACTCCAGCGCCCGCGCCGCCCATCCCGCTTTTCTTAAGCTGTGGGCAGCAAGCATTAAAGTAACTAGTTTTAGCAAATTAGGCATAAAAACTAAGTCAAAACTTTGTGTCCCCTAGTGTCAGTGATTAGTACGTCCTTTTCCACATCAATCTGACCATTGTAATCTGCTCTCAAGCAGTTCACAGTGCTACGTTCTATAAATATGTAGGAAGTAACTTTAAATGCATTGTTGCCTGAAGTGTGACATGTTTCAGACAATTAGTGTAGCGTAGGTTGTTGACCTAAATGTTGGGCGTTATGTAGGCACAGCACAGCTCGTTCTGCGAAATCTACGTCTTTGTTAAAAAAATCCTATAATACTAGCTGGCATCTACTACTATCTACTCGGCGTGTATCCACCCACTGCTAGGTATAGGCCTCCTCTCTTTCACGCCATCCTTTCCGGTCCTGTGCAAGTCTCATCCATTGCTTTCCGGCATACCTCACAATGTCATCCAACCACGGGCTGGTGGTCCGCCTCGATATCGCGTACCATATGCATACTTAGAAAAAAACCTTGAATGTTCAATGTTTTACTATCACCCTAGCGACATCGACGATTCCTGTCTATTGGTGGTTTGACTACCTTATAGCTGATGGGCTATAGTTATTGCCAATAATTACTTATTTACTGAATATTTTTTACTAGCAACCAACACGCCTTGTGTGTAAACAAAATAAAACTGTTTATTTTTCGTGTTTTTCGTGCGCTTTTATTTAGGTTCATTGATTAGTACACGCGTGCGCGGTGCAACGCTAGTGATAGTGATCTTAAAACGGAAATTATCCTATCTTTTAATGTCTTTCCGATTTACACAGTAGTTCTATGAATTTACGTAGTATCTGGAAGTGCTAATCGTCTTTGTAGTATAATGGAGCTAAGCATACAAAGTCAATACATAAAATTCGCTAGGCGTATTCTATTACTATTTTACAAATTCATATGATTCATTGATATGTCAATCTTAGAATAAAATGACATTATTACGTAACTTGAAGGCTTTTGACCGCCTCTGCCAATGGCAAAACAGTGCGGCGGAAAATCAATAATTTCGCGCCGTCTCATCGGTGCATACGCTCAGCTGACTATTGATTCCGCAAGGCAATGAAAACAGAAATTATCTTACCAGTAATATGCAATCTTCTCCCCATGCCCGTTCCTCACGTTCCGGTCCAGCAGGTTGAAGCAAATGTTCGTCACGGAACCCTCTAACCATTTTACGAAAATGTCCCCCTTATTTACATCAAAGTTATACGATAGAAAATTACCGGGTTGGTAAGGGGTTTGCCAGTGGAATTCGTTGGCTATTTCTGACCAAAACGTTTCTGGATCTTCTAGAGATTTTTTGTGCATCTCTTTGTACTTGTCGAAAGAAGAGAGGCGAGATTTTTCGACGACATGGTCGGAGGGCTGGTAGACGCGCGACATCGCGGCGGGCGAAAGGCGCGCGACGGCTAGTTAGGGTTACGTATGTGCGCGGCGGCGGGCGCGCGGCTACTGAATAAGTCAACTGACGGAGTCGCGCTCCGCTCGCAGTTGGTTTGGCAGCGGGCTGACGAGCGGCCGCGGCGACGCGCGACACTCGCCGTGACGCACGCATGGAGCGCGCGTGCGCGCGTCCGCCGCGCCAACAGCGGCTGATTCCGCGAGTCAGAGGTCGTGCCGTGATCTACACTCATCTTCATATAGGGTGTATGAATACCCTAGAGTCACACCTATCTTCTCTCATGCATATTTATTCAAATCAAACATTACTGCCCAATACTGATTGACTCTGCTTTTAATGTTATACAGAATATCTATAGGGATTACGGTAAATCAAAATATTCAGTAACGGAAAATTACATTTAATTAAACTTAAATATATAATATGTAATGAAAGTCAATTCTCTACATTGATTTAAGTATATTTTTTTCATAATTGAATGTCTATTTATATTTATGAGTGACTTATAAATATAGGCCATAAATACTTTATACTTATTATCAAATTTTAAATTTCATAAAAAATATCATTACATCACTTACTACGAATCATCACATCCTCTCAATGGAGAGGTAAATTGGATATATACCACATTGCTATAACAAAAAATAATAATAAGTAAAACGAAAATAAATAGTTCGTACAACAATTAGGTACCTACTTAAATAATTACATATTATTTAATTATGCTTATTTATTCTGACCAGTCTTTTGAGTCAACATGCAACTAAACATCTTTTTTGTAAATTGATATAAATTCTAGTAGGGTGTTAAATTTTCAAAAGATGTTTCGTTTCAAGTTTCGTATACATTTTACTCTATAAAAGGCCGAACAACGCGCCTGTTACAATATAAAACATATATTTTTCATTACAGCTACCCGTTTCTTGGCACTACAAAGCCCTTTACAATAGTCATATAATCTGGTTGCTAGACATATACACTTATATTGATATTTAAGTCGACGCTTGTATCACGTGTGTAATATCATTACACGAGACGGTGGCGACGTCGTAGACACGTATGGTAACCAAAACGCGCACCTACTCACACACCTTCATGGAGATCAGATCAGCTCACAGAGTCCCGAGCACATACTTAAACGCGCTTTCTTTGGTCCCAACAGATCGCGCATCAGGTGTGACGGTGATTCTTACCGTGTCTGTCGGACTTGGCCTTATGCTAGGTGGCAAGAGCGATGATGCGGCGGCGTCGCAGCTTGCGGCCGCAGCGCTTCCAGAGGGCGGTTAGGGCGTAGATGATGGCGAGGAGGGCGAGCAGGGTGACGGCGCGGCCGAGGAGCCCGGGCGGCGCGGCGCTCTCAGGGGCGGGGGGCGCCCGTGCCGCTGCCGCGCCTGCGCCGCGCCAAGCCCGCGCTGCAGGTTCCGTGCCCTCCACGTCCGGTGCTCCTGCGCGTGTTACTCTGTTATTATGCAACTTGCAACGTTTTTCGCTATATTTCCACACATAAGATAATTTTCACTGAAACTAGATTAAATGGGACTGCAACATGGCTGGCGAGTAGTGGGTGTATAAGTATAATATACGCTGCTGGCTACCCTTTTGGGGATACAGGCGTGATGTTATATTATGTTGTATTTTTAGGGTCAGTGGGTGAGAACCGCGTGTCGAGTTCATGACGAGCGGCCCACGACTGTACTCTATGTGCTCGTGAGCTTATTATTTACCTATGCTCTTAGGGTCAGTGGGTGGGTGTCGCGGGGCGAGCGTGCGTGCTGAGGGCGGCGCGTGCACGGGGCGCGGCGTGACGGGGGGCGCGCTCGTGCACGCCGGCACGGGCCGCGGGCCCGACCCGTCGGGGGACAGCACGCGCGAGTACACGTGCAGGCGGCCCCCCTCCGCGCGCTGCGGCAGCTCTAAACAAACCACTCCTATATAAACATTACATACACACATAAACTGCCTATATACGTCCCACTGCTGGGCACAGGCCTCCCCTCAATCAACCGGAGGGGGTATGGAGCATACTCCACCACGCTGCTCCACTGCGGGTTGGTGGAGGTTATGTTATACATTACATTGCAACAATACTCACGCTGCGACAAATATAGACAAACAAAGATTACATGAAAATAACGCTCGTAGTGGGATACCACCTGCGATAACTTCCAGGCTACATTACCCAAAAAAAAAATTTAATGGCGCTGTAAAGATTTGTCTAACTTAATTTCATGGATAACAGATATATGCATCTTTTATCTCCGTTTTATGACCCTTGATACTAATATCAAGGATCATAAAAGCTTGGGTGTAAACCCAAGCACAACACATCTTCCACCCATTAATTACTATTCTGATCAAAATAAAGAGAAGCAATATAGGTAGGTAACAACATAATTCTAACAGATGCAAAAAGATGCATATGTATGTCTGTTATCCATGAAATTAGATGGTTAAACGAAGACAAATCTGTACAACGCCATCTATTTTTTTTTTTTGAGGAACGTATCCTGAGAAGATTACAAGTTTAAAGGTGCAGAGTTTATTTGGCTAGAGAAATACCGGTGACACTTGAAAGCGTTGTCATACTACTTCGACTCATCCGTACGCGCAGGAACAATCCCACCCTTCCAAGTGCTATGGGAATTCGCACACTAGTCGAGTTGTTGGTCGCACACCCATAGAACAGACGCAATAACTAAATTCATACAAAAACACGTCCAACGTTCAACCGGCGTAAGAAAAGAAAGGACGTTTAGAACAGTCACAATCAATCTTATATCATATTTACAAGGAAAAGTAAATTTCGAAGGGTTTATACGTGTCAGTGTCTATGTATTATGTATACTATGGAAGCCGAGAGGATGACACTGGTCTTGGGCAACCCTGTGTTCCTTTAAGGAAACACTGTGCGATGCAGTGTCTGTCTGATGATCAGCTAACCTGAGGGTATGATGTGGACATCCTTGACGCGGCGCTGCGGTGGCGTGGCGGCCTCTTTGAGCACGGAGGGCAGGTGTCCTCCGAGGGCGTACTGTAAAGCTGCTAACAACAACCAGTGGCAGGGACGGGCCGTGCCGCCTTCCAGGCACGACGAGTCACCGTACACCACCAGACGCCCCGCCTGGTACACCACAAAATACACATCATCTGGGTGTATTTTTCAAAGAGCTTGTGCACAAAATTTCAGTACCGGTAAAGCGACAGCAACAGATATTTGAGCATTAGGATACATCTTTGTCGATGGAATTGTATTTGTAGTTTAGAAAACCAAGAAATACGCCACCGAAAATAATTACAAACATTCTGTCTAATACTTTAGACTTTAAGTCGTACGTCCATTTGAGAGAACCGCTCGATACATAAGCGCAGTTTACACAGTTGCGCGTTTAACGCTCGCTTCAGTGAGGTTTAACTAAATGACGACATCGTGTCTTTCACGTCAGAAACTTATTGTTTAACTTGTTTCGAACGTCTACAACACTAACGCATTAACATTATCGACATTTAGAGAAACTTCGTATCAACTTTATAATATGTTAATACGAGATGGTTCTAGAGTTATACGTTTTATAAGATGTGATTGTACCTTAGGCAGTTTGTCGATGGTGTCGTTGGCATAGTCTCTAGTCTCGCCGTCAGTCTGCAGCAGCCCCAAGATCGGCACGTCGACGAGAGGCCCCCCGCCCGACGCGCCGCCGCCAGCACTCGGCTTCTCGCCTGACATTATCTGGACACAATATTTATTATAACGCGGTCTGTCATCCTATCATGTGAAATAGGCAAGAGGACAACATAGTCAAGTGAGATACATTTTACAAAACGTCAAAAATTTGTATAGAACTACACAGTTACGTCAAACTTCGTACTCTTTGTTATATAATTCTTAATTTAATTACAAATTTAAAAGAGATTGATTTTGATTATTTTAATATGGCTTTATTTCTAGATTTGCATTTTATAATTTATCTTGATCCAGCCATCTCGCCTATTGGGTAGAATCTGTATTTTCGATGGGTGTATAGTCGATTTTGTTCTTGTTTAAATCTCTTTGATCGGTATACTTGGCATAACAAGGAAACCTAGAAAAGGTATGCGTCAAATCTATAAATTTAACTGCACTGATGATAAGCTCTTTCCAACAGACAAGTATGGGGCACTTTATACTCGTATTATACCTTTTCCAAACGACTTAGTACTAAACCGTCACCATGAAAGATATCGAAATATAGAGACAAGCTACTTCGTAATAGGTTACTTTTTAAGTAGTATGTATGGTTGTTAGTAAGACCTGTTGTCCTTGATCGCTGAGCTGCGCAGTAACAAGCACGCCGTGTTCAGGGAAACTGTGTATGTGCGTCCCGCTGGCGTAGTACATGGGGTGCCCGCCCAGCTTGAACGAACCCTCGAACACGCGGTCGCCTAACGCCACCTGACGGAACAATAGTTATTTTCACCTCTCGAGCACGAAAAATGGTGCTAGGGTGCAAAAAGCTATTTTGGTGCGGGAAAATCACTAAGGCGAAATGAGTTTCTGATGGAGCCATCGTCCAATAAAAGCAGAGAAAATTAAACACTTCATTTTCTCACGCGCGGCTACAATAACCGATTTTGCTGCGGGTTTTTACACACCAAAAGCACTCTTTTCATGCTAGAAAGGTGGATACCATATTTTTGTATAAACAAAATAAACCATTTCGTATCATTCTAGACTGTCCGTTCATTCATAATGTATGACATTTGAACTTCAGACATCGCCTGAACATTGTGACCCAGATAAACCTGCGTATAAGATGGAGTACTGTGTATTACCGGTAGTAATGTGGAAAAATAACATACCTGATACATGCTAAGTAAATCGTTCAAAGCCGGTACATTAGCACCTCCTGTTTCAGGAATCCACCTACAAAAAAAATATTGTTATTCCACTGAACAGTAAGTCCTATTAGCTTGTAGACGAGCTCAGACATAACTGATGTCCCAAGTTGCAATCACTCATGGTATTAGCTTCGTTGATATATGGATATAACACGGTTCCCCTTTCCTAATGTACATTTTTTTAGCTTCCTACCTTGAAAACTGCGAAAAGTTCCGTATACATTTTCACCCCTCTTTGAAGGGGTTGGGGGCAGATTTCCTAAAAACAATGATGCACCATTGTTTGGTGAGTGACAAATAGTACGTATACCAATTTTTAGCTTTCAACCTTGAAAATTCCGGAGTGCTCCATACAAACTTCCACCCAACAAGCCCCCCTTAGGGAAGTGGGGCGTATTAGCAAGAGACAAAAAAGCAGCCTATGTCACTCTCCATCCCTTCAGCTATCTCCACTTAAAAAATCACGTCAACTCGTAGCTCCGTTTTGCCGTGCAAGAAACATACACTTTCGCATCGATAATATTAGTATGGATAATTGCTGGTATACAACCCCCTTGATGCGTGACGTCTTAATAGTTTGCACTTATAATCTCATACTTGTGGCTCTGCCCACCCCATTTGGGATTACGGGCGTGAGTTTATGTATGTATGTATGTATGTATAATCTCATGAGATTAGTTAGTAAGCATCAGGATACTGCAACCCTGCTTACCATTGGCGAGTGTTCTCGTCGTAGAACTTGACGTGTCGCAGCAGTGAGGCGTTGTACCAGTCCGCGAACACGACCAGCGAAAGTCCGTCGTCGACGGCCCTCTTGAGAGCCGCCATCTCTTCAGGAAAGTACTCGTCCTCAGGGTCTACCAGTAGCAGAGCGCCGTACAGAGACGTGTCGATGCATGTTAGAGGGGTACCTGCGGAACGTGTCATTATATATTGTGTGATGCTCCCTGGCCGGACCACTATCCAGTACACAATTTTTTATTAAATGAATAAAATCTACATAATCTCTACTTTCACGTGTACATCAAGAAAAAAATTATACATCAAGTAATTAACAGAACATGAATGTATATAAGGGGTCCGGCGACGGAGTATTTGTCCCCAGAGAGACTTAGAAAAAAAGTGCGCAAATTCTACGCATTTTTGAAGTATTTCAGTTTACTTGCACGAAATAAAAGATGCTGAAATAGTAGATTTATTTTAATACACAAACATTTTAATACATGGCTTAGGTCAGAAAAAATAACTTCTCATTAAAACTTACATAAACAAGATTGGAGCATAGGTTAAAATTTCTCCTATCAATTATGTTTGGTAATAATATTGTATTCCTTAATAAATCAGAATCATAATCAGTAGAAAACCTACAAACAATCTCATTTTGCAGTTTGGCAACATTTACAATATAATGAACAATTGTGTCCAATGTGACATTCACTTCAGGACCCCAATACCGACCCCGCCGGTGTGGTCGACGATTTCCCTCAATTAGCGCTTATCGCTATCGACCCACTAGGGTCGATTAATTCTTTCAAATATTTTTGCTCTCAGCCGACGCCCTGAGCCGAGGTTCGCGCCCAACTGGGCACCCTCAGGCCTGTTGTCTTAAACGTTGTACCGGGTGAGAGCCTTCAGCGCTCCCCATTTGTCCGGCCAAGTAGTTAATGACATCAGCGGCAAATCTACAAAAAGTCACAACAAAAAAAAAGTGACATTGAAAACAAGACGTACCCATGACCTCTAAGTAGAATCCGTGTTCGCGAAGGCGGCGATACATATCGCGGAAATTAGTGTGGACGTGGTCGGCGTGCCAGTCGAGCGGGTCGTGTTTGGCGCGCAGGTCGTCCCGCGGGAAGTACCCGCCGGGGTAGCGCAGGCTGTGAAACTGGTCCCAGAGAAGACGCCGCGACCGCACCGGAACTGGGATTACTCGGGCCCTGGCCAATTATACTTAATATTTTATCAAATCATAATGTCGTTTTGATTTGGTTGATTGATTTGTCGTTTCTCGGTCTGTTAGAAGAGATTTTGTACTAAAAATAAGCTGGGGCTTCCTGTCTCTCTGCCGATTATTGTCGATGTTCAGTTGAAACATTGTAAAGAAATATTTTGTTTTTAAGGAAAAGATCATCGACGCAGAGACATCCAGAAAAACCAAAATACATGGAATGCCAGTGGTTTTCAGTCTTCATGGACGTTATAATTTTTATTGAATTATTCATTCATTAATATCATACATACCTAAACTATGAGCCAAAATAAGTTCACACAAAATATTGCATAATTATCAATCACGAGTTAATAATACAAAAAAAACAAACATAATGACTTGAGATAAGAATTAGTTAATTAACGAGTACAAAGGTCTTGCAGAATAAAAAACCAATGACTCACCGTATGGGTAGCATAAGGGTCGCATTTTTCATTGTTTTCTCTCCCATCTCATCGCTTTCTATAGTTACGTTGAGATGACCCTGAAACCGGAATGGGCAATAAATTATATCCTCCTCATAAGGCCTCCTCCACACGTCGTTACTTTTCACTAAACATCAAAACACGAAATTACTAAGGATTTTTTATGAAAAACCGTTGGTAAGTTAATGTTAATACATCATTGTGACATCACAGTTATTACATAATAACCACACTGTGACGTCATAGGAAAACGTGACAAAACATCGGACTTATTATTACGTTTTTCTTGATTAAAATTCATGAATAAGTTGGATCATCATCATTATCAGCCCATTAACGTCCCCACTGCTGGGGCACGGGCCTTCCCTATGGATGGATATGAAGATCGGGCCTTAAACCATCACGCGGGCCCAGTGCGGATTGATGGTTATTAACGACTGCTAATGCAGCCGGGACCAACGGCTTAACGTGCCTTCCGAAGCACGGAGGAGCTCGAGATGAAAACTTTTTTTTTTGCGGTCACCCATCCTGAGGAGCTCGGTGGCGCAGCGGTAAACGCGCTCGGTCTGCGATTGTTGAAGTTAAGCAACTTTCGCAAAGGCCGGTAATAGGATGGGTGACCGCAAAATAAGTTGGATAGGAATATAAAATGTTTTTCGTCACTTTTAGATTAGTCTTTATTTAGTAATCAGAATTTTATAATTTATCTTTGACCTAGGACACAACCGAATGATGTTATGTTTGTGTACCTCAACGACACCCTCGAAGTCAGCGCCCTCTTCCTTGACGGAGAAGCTGAGCGCTAGCCAGCCGGACCAGGGCCACAGGATGTGGCTGTGCTCCACCGACACCGCCAGTAGCGTGCCGTGCGGCAGGTGCGGGTGCCAGCTTACCTCCTTCTGTTACCACAAGACGATTAGAGTATTTCAACCTCACGTACCATTATGTACCACACAGTAAACAACTCAGGACAAGTAATTTTTTATTAATTGTTATCTAGCCCGATAATTGACACAGGGTAGATTACAAGTAATCAAATGAGATAGTTTTTCCGAAACTTTAAAACGAGAATTTTCAATGGAGTTTGTATGAAAATGCAAAAGTGTCAGATGTCAACAATAAAAATAAACATGGTCAAACGTTGAATTCTTTGTTAATATTCATTACTAAATATCGGGAGTCTCATATCCCCATTTAAACGCAGTAAGAACCCGTTATTATATGTTTTAATTATATTCATTACTAAGTGAAAAGGAATTAATGATGGATTTTTATTGTTTGAGAATGGCTTCTATTCGAAGATTAGCATAGCATCCTAAAATCTTCTACACAATCATTGTGCACAGGATATCACAGCGTGCACCAGGGGGCGCGCAAAGTAAGAAAAGGTAAGGTTAAAAAGGATAAAAGAATGATTACAGGCATGCAAAAGTTTAATGCGACAGTTATGTAAATTCTAATTACATAAACAGAAAAGATTATTCAGACACCAGAGTTGGAGAAGTGCGGTCAATCTTAAAACCTACATGACAAAAAATATTTTAAAAACTATTTCTTTACACTCTAAACTACACCACACCCCGGACACATCATACAAAAAACCTTGTTTTACACGGACACATTAGCTTTATCGTAAATGCGCGAAAAATCTGTGTGTGCGCCGTCTGACACCATACGATTGAAGACTAAAGTAAGACCGAGAGAAGGTGAACCTAGCTCACCCGCTGGTGGGGAGCGGAGATTTGCCGTTCTATACGTATTCCTTATTCTATAACTACACTAAAGTCAACTTACCACTTGTCCCGCGACTCCAAGTCCATTGATGACAGTGACGTTGGCGATGGTCGGCTGAGCGCTGAAGTAGAGTGGCTGGGTGCAGTACGGCCACATGTACTGGCACTCCGTCAGGTCAATGTACGCGGGGCTCAGGCTCGCTTGCGGCTCGTACTCTCGGAGGAACTAAGGGGAAATTAAAATATTAGGCTTTTGGACGCTTTTACGTACGAATTTGCATATCATAAAAATGACTATTGGTCTATGATGACCAAATCGCACGCAGTGTGCGCGCTGCCATAGCGTTAGGAAGGTTGAGTTCGCACGTGTACGCACGCGTCGAATTCGTACGAAAACGCGACTATGGTGCAAGTGGCGCATAGACAACGCAGGACGAATAATATCAATGCTGTATGTGACCTGGTAAGCTGTGATGAGGTCCAGTTTCCCGTGTCCCTGTTCGAACATGTTGGGGCCGGGCAGGCGGCGCGCAGTGATGCACAGCGCTTGCTTCACGGCCGCCGGAGTCAGGTTCTGTCTTGGCACGCCACTGGCAAGCAACGCTATCGCCCCCGCCACCACTGGCGACGCCACTGAAGTGCCTGTTGCAAGTATTTTAATACTATAACTGTTGCACTAGTGGAATAAAACTATGATATTACTTGAGATTACTTTATATTGAATAAAATACGGTAAGTACAACAGTTATTGTGACATTCACCGGGTAGAGAGTGCCACAGACAAAAAAAGCGCAAATTTACCATAGAGTAATAATATAACAATTTTAATAATAACAAGAATGATGCACATGACATAAACAGCCTGTATGCGTCCCACTGCTAGGCACAGGCCTCCCCTCTATCAACAGGAGGAGGTAAGCAGACTCATAGAGCACACTTCACCACGCTGCTCCGTTGCTTTGGCGGAGGTGGTTTTTTTCCAATGGCTTAATGTACTCGCCGAAGCACGGAATCATCTTACTTTTTCGGACAATCAGTGTCTTTACCAAACAAAGGACAGTCTCGCAAAGTGATTTCGACAATGTCCCCATCGGAATCACAGATCATGAGCCTAACGCTCTGCATATAGCCTAGTGCGAAATAGATATGTGAAGAAAATGTATTATCTTCCAACTGTCATTCTAATCAAACTGATTTAGTTTTCTAATTAAATTATTTTTTTCCCGTTATCTCCACCAACCCGCAGTGGAGCTGCGTGGTGGAGTATGCTCAATGAGTCTGCCTACTCCCTCCTGTTGATTGAGGGGAGGCCTGTGCCTAGCAGTGGGACGTATATAGGCTGTTTATATTAGTAATGGCTTATGGCATTATGACGTTACTTTCGCTTGGATTGACGAATACGAAAAAATCGAAAAATATACTACTTCGTGCAAATAGTCTATACAGTATCTTTCACACAGTATATCCATTTTCTTAGTCGCCCACTCCCTTTTCCGCTGCCATTGGATTCAGTCAGATTCTGCTTTGGTTCAAGTGGGTCAGAAAGCGAGTACTTACCGCTAAGCGACCTGCAGCCACCAGTAACACTGGAGCCACGAACTCCGCTGCCGTACGTCACAATGTCTGGTTTCATGCGGCCGTACCCCTGAAATAAAACAAGTGATGACAGTCGCAATACCAAGTCTGTGATACTTGACGCATTCAGTGGCGGCCCTAGCAAATTATATAGGTGGTGCTAGGCCTCAAAGTGGCATCCCTCACCCATTAATTAAAAAATTAAAAAGCGCCCACCCTGTATGAGCAATCTAACCCGATGAAGTTAGCTTGCGGCCAGGGTGAACCGGTCTTGGTTGATTTTGGTCGTCGTTGTCGTCGTCCCCATTTCGGCGCAGGTGCGGTGGCACACCTCACACCGCCCTAGGACCGCCACTGAACGCATTGTCAATATTGTCTTCTTCTATCGTGTGGGTTATCAGATGTATATACAGGACGACGAAAAATTCCACTTGATATTAACTCAGAATCATGGTCTGAATCATCCCCCTGAGTATTCGTTACGATGTTACTAACACCCTGTATATATATGTATAAGGGATAAGTGAATTGGAATGTTCTTACATGCGGTAGTTCCCACGTAGTCATGCCACGAGATGAAAACTTGGCAATGCGATCGTCGAACCCTATACCCCCGACACCGATCACATCCATCTGGTCCGCTGGGTTGTTGAGGGTGCCATATAGCGGCCCATCGTTGCCTATTGCTGACACCATAATCACCTAAACAATAAAATATTATATATTACACTAGCGTAGGCTAGATCAAACAGATACAGCATTTACTTACGCAACGAAATATATACCTCAAGAGACCCATGACATTTGTATTTATTTTTTAACGTGACTTATTGTAGATTAACTACATCGCCGGACCCATGGCGAGCACTGGCGTCTCTCACCCAGTACAAAATTTAAGACAATAGGTCTGAGGATACCCAGTTGGGCGCCAACATCGACTCGGAGCGTCGTCTGAGAAGACTATATTTGAAAGAATTATTCGCATCTAGTGGGTCGATAGGAGTAACCGCTGAATGAGACAAAATTTCGACCACGCCGGCGGGGTCGGTCCTGAACTGTGTTGTCGCGAGCTGATTGGGCGTCTAGAGTGACCGGGTCGTCAGGATCGTATAAGCTGTGACACCTTTATGAACAATTCGCAACAGTTAAAAATGATAATATCTTCCTGGTCCTATTTGTATCTTCGCCGATTAGTGAAAGAAACAGACAATTATAATTATTTTTGGTGTCAAATATGCACCGGCGCTGTTTCCAAACGCAAACTAATAAAACACAACTTAATTATAAAAATAGTCAATGTCAAATAGGGCATATGAATAGTTGCAAAAGTACCTTGTTAGCACTGAGTTCCCACACTTTGTCTACAAACGGGTGGTCCATAAAGTCTGGTCCGCCGATGCTAAGATTCAGCACATCGATCTTACGCATGATTGCATAATTGAACGCGTCCAGGAACCACGAAGTGTACGACACCTAGACAAAAGAAAAATAGCTTAAAGATTGTAAGAAAGAAAAAAGCGCTTTGTATTACAAACGGTCGGTAGTTAAAACATCCACCTTTACGTCTTTCACGTGGTACATCACTATTATGTTTCAAAAGAGACTATTTTTAAATGGACAAAGTTAAACCTTTAGCAACAAGTTTTAACTAGGGAAAACGAAAAGTTTAACTAGCTCTATATTACTATAGTAACTCAACTCGTACTTCACCGAATCTGTTATTAATTAATTTATTTACAGTAAAGCAGACTCAAAAGAGACAAGATTACCTGATTGTCAGTGAAAACCCTAAAGATGTGTAAATCAGCGTCGGGTGCGAACCCGAGGCAATCAGCGCGCGAGGCGATGACGCCGGCGACGAAAGTGCCGTGACCCAGTGCGTCGTCGAGCGTATTCTCGCCCGTCCAGTCGGTGCGCTCGCGCACGCGCCCGAAATGTGGATGCTGCCGCGCCAAGCCCGTGTCAAACACCGCAACTCTTATCCCTTCGCCTATCAAAAGTTGACAAATTAAAAAGCTTTATTTTTTTCAATGTAACTAATTTCACTTTAATGAAATTAGCCACATTAGTCCATCAAATAATAATTGGGTAGTTTCCTAGGTCAAAGATAAATTATGAAATTCTGATTATTAAATAAAGACAGCAAGAAACTTCTTTTTTTTCTATTTAACTTCTCTCTCTCTTTATTTAAGAGTTGCGCTCTTGTCGGTGGAGTAATCGCCTTCATTACTCCATAGATAGGGCGTGTAGAACGGTGGTTGCCCCAATCGCCTTCCGTTCCGCAGTACACCGACCAACTTCTCAATCGGTGATGTTCTAGCTAGAGCCCTACCAGAATCAATTTCCTCGGCCTCCAACCAGTACTGATACCGCTGCTGCCCGGCATCGGCATCATTCATCAATTTAACTTATTTATGAATTTTAATAAAGAAAAATGTAGTAATAAGTAAGACATTTTGTCACGTTTTTCTATGAAGTCACAAGTTGCTTTTTCATAAAAAAACAATATGTTAAAAAGTAACTGATTTGACTAGTTAGAAACTACCCTATTACATTTAGATACATATTTGTGCCTTCTTTGCTGGACTGCGAGCGATTAAAAAAAACAGAAAGCGTGATGTAATTTCGTCGCCCCCAAAACATTATTTAAATATTATTTAAAATCGCTCACCATAAATAACCAAGTAGGCCAAAAGCATACATCACAATACCATATAGATTCCACAAGAAAAAAATATCTATTCATTTGTCGTAGATTGGAGCTGATGAGCTCAATAGTCAGACCAATTTGAAGTCTGGGCATAATTAATTCAATTCAATTGATTTTCAATACCTACATATAACTGTTAAATAGATTAGTTTCCATCTAGTCAAATCAGTTACTTTTTATTAAACGTCAAAACACGAAATTACTATGGAATTTTACTATTACATTTTTCTTTATTAAAATTCACAAATAAGTTAATTAGAAAAAAGAAAACGTTTTTTGTTCCCTATAGATCTGTCGTTATTTAGTAATCAGAATTTCATAATTTATCTTTGCTCTAGAACACTACCCAATTAGCGAAAATTAAAACATCACTGCAGCAAATTGTAATTGAAACACAAGTTGATTTACCTGTAACTCCTAGAGACCACAGCAAATCTGCCTTAAGTACTGAAGTTATTTGACGTGGAACTGTCCTCAAAAGTTTCCGCGAAGTGTAGCCACCATTCTATGAAAATAATAAAACATAAGCAAATAAAGAACTCACCTAAGTTAAGTATGAGCTAAACAAATCTGTACTACCTCCCGCATTTTTCTGAGCGAATGAAGCGCGCGGGCGCGATGGTTGCGCCAACCAGAGTACAAACACCCAGATGGACCACAATCATCCTGCAAAAATAATCAAGATTTTTTTATTATTACTACAATTAAAATCATAATTCGTGCTTGTGGTAAAACCATTGAGTCAACAGCCAAGAGAACAACCTAGTCAAAGAAGATAACTACTTTTTAAGAAACATCAAAACAATACATTTATATACAATTTATTATAAATACACATATTCATGAATATGTGTGAAATTATGATTGAAATTGAAGACTATTTATAGATTAGTAGTTAATAATTTACTTTTTAGACAGTTATCTAGGCTGCTGTATTTGAAACTTTGACTTGGGTTACAAACCTCCGGGACATATTTAATAGTACGCTGGACCTGCCGCTGCGCTGTGACGCGGCGCACGGCAGGGTGGTCGCGCAGAGCATCCAGCGCACGACTCCTGCTCTCCTCAAGGATAATCACATCGAAGTCACTCGGGTACTCTTTAGCTGGGTTGTTACGTTGAACCAGAGTCCAATTCTTTATCTGGAAACAATCCAAAACAGCCTATTGTATATCTGTTATCAGTACATAAAGGTAAAAACAATTTCACTCATGACTTAGAACTGCACTACAGGAAATACAAACTGGCAATATAGGTACTATGCATTTGACTTAAAATATATGATTTCTTTTTTCTTTTTAACTATCCTTTTGTTTCATTATGGTTATTACATTTTACATCTGTATAGTTTGGAATAAAATATTCACTAGCAAAGTTTTGTTTAACTGTAATAGATATAATAGATATTTTCATGCAAAATTGGCATTCCAACAGGAGAAACATAAAAAAGATATAATCTGAAATATATACTTCCTTTATATGTTTACTAACCAAAAGAGTCTAGCACTAACCCTACTTCCACAGTTTACTTAATCTTGTATGGTAACTTGGTGCAGATGTCAACAGCATATTTTTTGTACAAGAGCAAGCTATTCAGGCAATTTACAAATTGGGAAACATTACTTAGAAATAAATTTAATGAAATTAGTATTTTCATTTTGGTATCACAATATATGTATCTATGAAAACTTAATTTTATTGTAAAAATGTATAATTTATGAAGATAGTCTACTTGATTGATCAATCGTCGACTGATGCGTAAAGCAAGTTTATATTCATTCCGAGTATTAACAATGTGCCAATCCTTGAACAGCAATTAAATAGAAAGTTTGTAAAAAAGGTTATTATAAAGTTACAAATGATACAAATGCTTGGGATTAACTATCTGGGAACTGACATTAGGCAGCCAAATTACTAAAATGTATAACAATACTAAGTTTAAAAAAAAAAGATCCATCCATTCTTTTCCCTAGCAATACAGGCTGTGAGAAGCTGCAGTAGTTTTAAGACAGATGAGATATTCATTATGTAAAAATTGATGATACAAAGTGTAACTAACTATGTTACCTACTGAATAAAGATATTTTTAATATGAGTTTGAATTGACTAACACAATCATAGATACAGAAAGACTATAGAAATCCAAAAATGCAGCTTTTATGTTTGTAATAGAAATAGTATTAAATAAAGAGATATCGCAAATGCAGCAGACTTGTGTTAAATTTAATCATCTCAGGTTACTCACCCCTGCATTCCTCAGTGCTGCACTGACATAATTTTCTCTTGTTGATTGCGGAAAGTAACCCTTGAATGTTATGATGTGCTCGCTATTTACAACGTCAGAAGTAAACTCGTAATGAACTCTGGATGTTCCGTTTACGTTACATGCTGTATCAGTGTCACTGGCATAAATTAATAAACCCCGACATATCAATAAAATCAAGATTGTAGTTATATGGGTCATCCCCATGATTAACGCAAAAACATCTATTATATTTATAACATTCTCCGATGTATAGTCACTATGTTTTTTCAAATACAAATATTATTTTATCGTTCATAATTTAACTAAAATAGAGCTAAGCATCATTGCTGAATTAATAGAAGCCTAAGTAATGAATTATTACTCAAAAAATACAGTAAAAGATCGCAATTTTAAACAAGTACAGCATCGGCTGACCGACTGTGATGTCAATGCTATGCCGATGCCGCTGTCACTGTCATTCATCTTTTTTACTTTTTTTCCTTAAATGCCCAAAACTTTCCATTTTTTTCGGAAACATTGAGAAAATTTGATGAAACCCTTTCAGTAAAATTGGAAAATAGTCTTTTTTACGCATATTTACAATAAAATCGGTTTATCTTTAAAAATATATTAGAAATAGTGTCTTACCTACAGCGTTCTAGTAAAAAATATATATATTGGTGAATTTCTTAGGCTTACCTTATTCTCCTTATACAAAAAATAACTTTTACAAAATGTCACGAGAACAATCTCCATTTCAAGTCAGATTTAAAAATACATTAAATATATGCTACGTTACAATAAACGGAGGGACTTACCAGGCAACGTTCCTCAAAAACAATATAGCTGTACATATTTTCCTTTGTTTAACCTTCTATACATAATGTGATCTAAATATCAAGCAACAAATATTTTTATACATGCCTCTGTCATTACATTGTATTTTTGAATAATTATGTACCTACTCGAACAACGCCATCCCGACGCCGCCGTGCCGACCTAGTGGAATTAGTACCGACACAACAGCAATACGAGGGCTGATTGATAAGTCTCCGAAATGAAAATGATAACTGCTAATATTATACACAAAAATGATTTATTTTTCAACATAGCTTCCTTCTACCTCTACACTCTTATTCCAGCGCTTCTCTAAAGCTTTTATACCATTTTGGTAGAAGATCTTGTCCAACCCCTCAAAATAGCCGTCTACGGTGGCAATGAGTTCTTTATTTGAAGAAAATCTTTGGCCACCTAGCCACTTTTTTAAATTTGGGAACAGGTGGAAGTCGCACGGAGCCAGGTCTGGCGAGTAAGGTGGATGCGGCAGCAATTCATATCTTAATTCTTTGATTTTAGCGTTTGCTACAGCGCAGGTGTGAACAGGTGCGTTGTCTTGGTGGAGCAGTATTTTTTTTCTTCGCTAAATGAGGTCGCTTCCTTTGAATTTCTTCATTCAATCTTTGCAGCAAGTTTGCGTAGTATTAATTGTCCTACCCTTTTCAAGATTATCATCACCATCACCAGCCCATTAACGTCCCCACTGCTGGGGCACGAGCCTTCCCTATGGATGGATAGGGATATCGGGCCTTAAACCGCCACGCGGGCCCAGTGCGGATTGGTGGTTATTAACGACTGCTAATGCAACCGGGACCAACGGCTTAACGTGCCTTCCGAAACACGAAGGAGCTCGAGATGAAAACTTTTTTTTTGTGGTCACCCATACTATGACCAGCCTTTGCGAAAGTTGCTTAACTTCAACAATCGCAGACCGAGCGCGTTTACCGCTGCGCCACCGAGCTCCTCAAATCCACGTGAATCACACCTCGCGCATCCCAAAAGACAGTAGCCATCACCTTTCCAGCCGATAATGTTGATTTTGCCTTCTTAGGCGCAGGTTCACCGCTCTTAGACCACTTTTTAGACTGTTCTTTTGTTTCAGGCGTATAATGATGAATCCATATTTCATCAACGGTTACATATCGCCGCGAAAATTTAACAGGATCATGTTTATACAGCTCTAGACACTTTAAGGAATCATTTGGTCTGCAGTCAGCAAACGCGGCACCCATCGCGCGCAAAGCTTTTTCATATTCAAATGTTCATGTAAAATATTAAAAACTCGTTCCGATGATATCCCTACCATTATGGCTATCTCTCGTAATGTCAATCTTCGATCGTTTAGAATTTTTTTTTTAATTTTGCGTATCATCACTTCATTTGTGACCTCATTTGGATGTCCAGCTCTATGGGCGTCTTCACTGCTCTTTCTGCCCCGTTTAAAATCGGTTACCCAGGTGTGAACTGTACTCATCGCAGGAGAAGAGCCACCCAATACGGCATCCAGCTTGGCTTTAATCTGACTTGCTATTTTTCCCTTCAAAACGTAGAACTTAATAACCCGAACTTCATTTTTTTCCATTTTTCAAACGTAATTAGCAAATAAAAATTAATCTTCGCATAAAAGTAGACTTTTTGGAGCCAATAAAATAAAATTTTGCATGTAAGCTTACTAAACATTTAAAAATAGAACTGTATATGTTTTATTCCATTTTTTAGTTTTAAAAAGTTTTTCATTTCAGCCAAATATCAAACAGCCCTCGTATGTTACTAATGATAATCCAAAAAATTTGGTTTCTTGTAATATTGGTGATAATGAGAACGAGAACAATAACGATTTCTGGTAAGTTTGTCGCGCGCGGCCCTCTTCTAATAAAATAAGTACCTACCTAAATTATAACTAAAAAAAAAAACAGTGCGCCTGGTAGTGTTAATGCGAATATCCTTTAAAATGACGCGAAAGTTTGAAGAATTTAATTATCATTTAAAATACTATTTTTATCAACAGTACTATATTATACATCAATGGTTACCATTATATAATAAATTAATGAACAATAAGAATATTACTTAACCTACCTACCTATATTTTTTTATTCATATTTTACCTACTATATATGTTTCTTTTTTTACTTCGTTTCGTTTCGTTTCTTTGTGCAATAAAATAATATTTTACGAAATGTACATCTATCTTTAGAACTCTCAAACAAAATATATATGCAGAATGTTTATACTGAATGTTTGCAGTAAATTTCTGAAATATACCGTAACGTGTAGGAAACTTCATTTCTAAAACTATCGCTACTATCGATAGTATTGAAACTATCTACAACACAACACTAGATCAGTCAGGCGGGCGACGACAATGCCCATAGCGCACAATAGGCCAAAAATAGAGCTGAAGTTCAACATGAGATCAAGCAAAGAGTATGTAATCAGTATGCTTTTCCGCTAAATGTCAATGGAAACTTTACACAACGTTACATAGCTTCATATCTATTCACATATTTTATATAACATAATATGCTTCACATTGAAAAATATACGTGAAAAAGTTATAGAAGTTTTATAAAATGTCTAAACTTGGTGCTCTACATTTCACTAAACACACGGGTGCGAAGCACACAGCAACTTTAATATTTTTTCATGGATCTGGTAAGTTTCAGAAAAGATACAACCTCTTAACCTGTATTGAAAACATTTTTGTTCCGCCTGTAACCTCTAAAAATATAAACTTAGTTAACAGGCAATTAATCTTTTCAGGTGGTAATGGATCAGATATGAAAGAGTGGATAAAAGTATTGAATAAGAATTTTACGTTTCCTCATATCAAAGTGTTATATCCAACTGCACCACGTCAGCCTTATACACCAGCTGGTGGACAGTTGAGCAATGTGTGGTTTGACCGCTTAGATATAAATCCTTTTGTACCTGAGCATCTGGATTCACTTGCTAAAATAGAAGTGGAAGTGAGGAACCTTATTCAAAAAGAACATGAGGCTGGCATTCCAAGCAATAGGATAGTAGTTGGTGAGCTTGATTAGAACATATTTTTTAATGCAAAAATGATATCATGTTTTTGAGTTATAATGAGTTTCATTTGACTTTTGCAGGTGGGTTTTCCATGGGTGGAGCATTGTCACTACATGTTGGGTACCTATGGGACCGCAATCTTGCTGGAGTGTTTGCTCATAGTTCATTCCTACCAACTAAATCAATTATTTATAATGAGTTAAAGGCTGATGTGGATGCTCAGTGTAAGATCACATTTGCATTATTTGTTGAAAGTACAATAATAGGCTAGTTTCCAACTAGTCAAATCAGTTATTTTTTACTAAACGTCAAAACACGAAATTACTATGGAATTTGTATGAAAAAGCACTCTGTGACGTCATAGAAAAACGTGACAAAATGTCGGACTTATTATTACGTTTTTCTTGATTAAAATTCATAAATAAGTTTAATAGAAAAAAGAAAATGTTTTTCGTTAGTTTTAGATGTGTCTTTATTTAGTAATCAGAATTTCATAATTTATCTTGAACCTAGTACACGACCCAATTATCTTTATTATGGGTTATGGGTATTTTTAATATGACTTCTCAAGCTATTTTCAAGTGACTATTATTTTATCCCTCACAACATTTAGGTATATATTTTTTCAATTAACAGTTGCAGTGCCTCCACTACTTCAAGTGCATGGAAACAGAGATACATTAGTAGAGCTCAAATGGGGCAAAGAGACGTTCAATCAGCTGAAGTCCCTGGGAGTAAAAGGAGAATTTCACGTACTAGATAAAGTGGACCATTCAATAAGTAGAAAGAGCATGGAGCTCATCAAAGACTGGGTAACAAAAGTCCTGCCTGAAGACTCCAAATAATGTGTTATAAGTTTAGTTATAATCTGGTATACGATTTTAATTAGCATCAATTTCATGACGTGTATTTTGTATTGAGTTTATTATGTTATCAATATAATATATATATTATATATGTCAGTGACTTCTTTGCTATGCTGAATGCGACTTGTTTTTCTTACATTGAGTAATATGTATCATTTTTATTAATTATTATTGCATAAGTAAGCAAATGCATAAGCAAACTTCTATCTAACAATTTATGTACCTAGATGTTCTTTGCAGTTTTAGGTAGATATAGGTAAAGGTGATTATTACTATCCATTTTACACAGTGATTAAAGACTGTTGATGTATTTAGGTAGTATTTTTTTAGTTTTTGAATGAAGGACTTTTCCGGCTACATTCCCCAAAAATATAGATGGAGCTGTACAATGTTCCCTTCGTTTCACCTTCTAATTTCATGGATAACAGACATATGGATCTATTATCTTTCCTTTTTTGTATAAATGATGACCCTTGTTTTTACACACAGGCACAACACTTCTTCTAATATAGATAGATAAAATACTTACCTATTATTGTTCTGATGAAAATAAAGAGAAGCAATAGGTAGCAATATAAAGTCTGTATGTATGTGATCCATATGCATATCTCAAGCAACAATTATTGTTATATATGTACCCGAGCAATGAAAAAATAGGTAATTATCACGTTAAATGTGTACAGCGCCATCTCAATTTTTTTGGGGAATATAGCCTGGAAAGTTCCTCATTATGAGGCTGAATACTACTCCATATCATAGAATAAACAACACTTAACTATTACACTACAACACAATGGGCTCTTCTCTGCCCCACACCAGTACGACCTTGAAGGGAGCTTGATTTACCATACCTTGTCTGCTGGGCGATGGAAGATGGATGGAGTCTGGAGTAAGAGATCACTCGTAGATTGCCTGTCTCGCTCACACGCACGGGGTAAGGCGGCACGGTAAGAACGAGATTTTTGTATGAAGTGTCCGGACTGTGTCCATACTTTGTCTATTAGCGAAATGTGTTATGAGTGTCAATCCTATTCATGTGCGCAAATTAATTCATAATTACGCATTTACTAGTACGCATATAGGTACTTGATTGAAATCTATAGATTTCCGCTTAAGATGCGAAAATTGTTTCCACAAAAATATTATCTTAATATAATAATTATTTAAATAGCATAACTTTAAACATCTCTGAAGGGGTAGGCAGAGCTGTATAGCCGTGTGTGTGTGTGTGTGTGTGTGTGTGTGTGTGTGTGTGTGTGTGTGTGCTTAAACTAGACAAAATAAAACACAATATGATTTATCAACCTGCTGGGCATTTTGTAAATCCACTAAGTGACAACTTCGTCACCAAGCGGAGGCCTGTTTTACTCTGTATCGCAAACAAAGTTGCAAAGCTATAATAAACACTACCTCACGAAGTCAGAGGTACCTCCATCGAGAGAATGTATTAAATGTTATTATAGCTCATTATTATTTTTAATCCCCAATTTAGTTTCTGCATCCATACTTGGGTCAACAGCGATTATTTTAAAAAAGATCCAAGTAAGTATTCATTTATATTCTCTTTGAATACTTTTACCTATATTGACGTGTCTTTGACAATTCTTACGAATTACTATGATTTGAATGAAAATACAATTTATAATAGGTTTATTGTGTTTTTATTTGAACTAATTGTAGATTTGAAGAAGTTGAGATATGGGGCCTAAAGGTAAGGCCAAGGAGGCTGACGATACTTTTTGGCGTGCCCGCATCGAGGAAGCACAACTGAGTGAAGAAACATGGAAAGTGAAAGTGATTCTCTTGGAAGCTGCAGGGAGCGAACAGGCACGGATTTACCTAAACAACTTCGAAACCATGGCTTCGGAAGAAAGAAGATTTGTTGTTAAAAACATATGCAAGACTGAAACCATATTTATGGTGAATCAACTCGGATCCGACAAAAAAATTAAAGATGCAAATTTACGCGTATTTGAAGAAGGCCAAGCCTTTCTTAGAGAAAAGAAAGATATTCCAACGGATATAATGGCTCTTATCATCAAGCACTTGATATTGAAGATGAAAGAAGAATATCTTTTTATTAGGAGGCAGAAACTAGAAGTTAGAGAGGGATTACGTCGTGAGTCTTTGACCATGATAGAAAAAGGGGAAGTGAGAGGTACCGCTAGCTCCAAAGCACCTGAATCAGAGCGTTCTGCTCCTACTACTAAAAAAGGTAAAGGCAAGAGCGACGAGCCCGCAGTGCCAGAACCTGTTGAAGGTAAAAAATACAATACAGTATTACGGGAACGAGGTGAGGAATGGAGAGATCGCGTGTACGTGGATGATTTTCCTACAGATGGACCCAATGTGTATGTCGCAGTCACAGGTTTTTTGGACCCAAACCTTCCGTGGAGTCTTGTGAGAATAGGGATTCCTCTTACGGCAGTAGTTCAAGTTCGAATCGATCCATCCGTTACAAAAGTGCCTTCTAATTTAAATCGCCCTACAAAAAGGGGCCAAAGCATTACAGAGATAATGACTGAAAAAGCTCTCAAATTTTGGGCCGATCTGCAAGATCTCAGAATTAATAAGAATTACGCGGATGACTTTAAAAATACAGCATTTGTAATGTTTAATCCACCTTACTGGGAAAGTGAGGCTTTGTCAGGCAATCCAGACAAGATATACGACGAGGTGTGCTACCTCATGTACGACGTCCAAGATTTATCTAGACAGCATGTTAATTATCTGGAGAACATGGATATTATTCACATACAAGAAGGAGAAGATGACGAGCGATATGTTACATACTACAAACAACAAATCAGTGATATACCATTGGAGTGTGTTACAGTTTATTCAGTTTTAGATAGTATTCTTCAAACAGCATCTGCAGAAAATTTTGATGCAAATAACAGCAGGTCATCATTATCTGCTGCTGTTACACTGAACCAGTCTCATCATGTCGCCAAAGATCTGGACAAAATTAGTAAAGTAAAAACATTTGTTAAAGATGTGTTCAATACACTTTGTAAAACTGAAGCTGATAAAAAAAAATATCGTGTATCTTACGGAGAAGAATATGAAACACATAAAGATCCAATTGTTATTAAATACGGTGATTATGCTAAATACCCTACTTTCCATTTGGGAAATATGAACTTGGATAACATTGTCGGATCAGCTTTATTTGGCATGCCATTACACAATCTTTGGCAAACGCAGAATCCACCATTAGGGGAAATTGAAGCGAAGCTTAATTTCCACGTCAATGCACTGTTGTCTTGTTTTGATAGAGAAGACGTAGAAACAGCAGAATTAGAAAGGCTTATCCATATATTGGCTTGTCGAAAACTTTACAATAACAGAAGTTCTTTAAAAAAGCCACATTTACCCTCAAGCACAATATATGATTTTAAAAAAGTATATTTAAAACGCAGCATTCTTGCGGAACCACTACCAAAACCGCCTTCGTTACAAAAAATTGCTAGTGGTATGCCGCAATCCTTCCCGTCTATGACAAAGAGTGAAGAAGTCTCTCGCGAGTCCATAATAGAAGAAAGTGATAGTTCCGAATTCCGTCTGAAGTTAATATTTGACTGTCCTGACATAAGTGAATTAGTGTCTGCAGCTGAGATAGCCAACAATCGCCCTATTACTCATATGATTGATGACTTTGAGTTCTTCGAAGACTTTTTTGGCACCTGTGCTTTTCAAATTTTGTTTGAAGTTTTTAATAAATTTAATTGTGTTGATTATAAGTACTGCGAAGTAACAGATTGCATATTATTAATGTTTTTCAATAGTCATGATAAGGACGGAATATCACGTGAAGAATGGCGCTGTCATATACCAACACCTTTATGCTTACAAGACTTTTTTGATTTTGTATTAGAAGAAAATTATGACTGGATTGAAAATCAAGAAAAAAACTATGAAGCTAATTTACTTTCCAAGAGACAATCAGAATGCCAAGATTTAACAGATCCTTTTGCAAAAGTTTCCTGTCTTGAGGATACCCAAGTAGATGCAGACTTACTAGTAGAAGGTTCTCTTAAACATCAGGAAATGCTCCAGATGGAGGAATCTGAACAGGAAGCGCCTCCTGGTTCGCAAAGCAGCAAAACAACGAAAGTAGCAGCATCATCCCCGAATTCGACAGACGCTGAGTCAAAAAGCAGCAGAAAACAGAAATCAATGGAAACGACACCCCGGAAAGGTCAGTCTTTTGCTGCTTCTCGTCGTTCTTTAGTTCCCGACCCAAACAAGCCCAAAAAACCCTTTGCAGGTTATGATTTAAGCGACAGAAGAGTCGAAGCATTCGGTAAAGACACAGCATTCTTTTCAAAAGATGGAACTCGTGTTGCTACTTATTATGTTTTGTTAATTCCGATGAATGTCGAATACATACTACTTAATATTGTACCAGGTAACGGCAGCAACGAAATTTGGGTTCATAGAGCACTAGGAGATTTTGTTTCTCCTGAAATACGTAACGACTGCGAATCATTCAGGATAAATACTAAAGATAATGTAATGATGAATATTAAAAAACAAACTTATCAGGCGCCTATCGTATTACCTACATCTACTACAGACGTTTCAAAACCACGAGAAAGTAAGCCGCGAACATCACCGTCGGTAGCAGAACCAGATGTAGAGCCACAATTTGAAACAAAAGATTATTTCTCGTTTTGTGTTACATGGCCCAACGGGCTCATTACGGAAAGCGTTCATGATTTAAATTCTCCTGATATCTCTCATATTAAACAATTTCATACAGAGGGCCTTCCTCATTTGGATGAAGCCATGAGATGCATAAGCTTAAATGGAGAAGTAATTGTTTTTAAAGAATCAGGTGATATCGAGGTGCTGCGACCTGATGGAACTTACATCTATATTACAAAATATGAAAAAAGGATAGTAGTTCCTGAAACCCGTGAAGAGCCTAGTGACACAAGTGCTAAACAAAAGGCAAAACCCAAAGGTAAAGAAAAAGCAAAACCATCTAAAAATGTGGTTGAAGAAGTTATAGTTGATGAGCCTCCTCCAGAATACAAGCTATATATAGAAGAATTTGAAATTATTGAAACAAGTGGCTTGAGGCAAAAATGGATAAATGAAGATTCTTTTGACATAGAAAAATTGACCATCAGAACAGCAACTGAATATTGTTTGGGTGAAATATTTTCTAGACGAATGGATGGTACATCTATATTACTTAATCAGTGCGGTATTCAAATCGTCTCGTTCCCTAATAAAACCAGGATAATTACCCACTATATTGTTGAGGATGAAGAAATTTTTCCGGAGTGGACAGAGGAAGAGTTAAGATACTTTGAAGTGCTGGAACTCGAAAATGATACTGTAAGATCAAAGGCATCAATATCGCAAAAAAGTTACACTAGCAGTCATTCAGATGGTAGTCAGATGTTAGGGAATGAGGAGGAGGAAAAAGTCAAGACCAGCAGTGATGGTTATATTTCAGTTCAAATAATTTATACAATAGAACATGCAAATTTCACAACAGTTTCAATAGACAAATCAAATGGAAGTATTACAGTTACCTCTCCAAATGATACAAGCCTTATGGTTAACACTCAAAATAAATACGAACTAAATTTGGATTCGAGAACAATTGCCACATATAATGGCGAAAATTTACATATAAGCTACGAAGCATGCCCACAATGTAAATCTTATACTACCTGTAACGTTCAAGTAAAAACTTACGAAAATGACCTGCCCGGAAATCAGTGTCTTTGGGCGAGATTGAAAGACTCTTTTTGTAAAAAGATTCTCATAGATGGAGAAGGGTCTATTAGGTTAATAGACGAACCATGTTCCCAAGAAACGATGCATCATGCGGGTTCTGAGGACACAGAGCACACAGAACGCACAGAAAACACGGAATCAATGGAAAATCCCGAGGACCCTAGAAAAGTTGATTGGAAGTCTGAGAGCTCTGTCACATCCCATGGGAAATGTCGAGAACTGTATCAGGCTAAAAATTACAGATTTCTTATTCTCAAACGGTAATAATATCTAAGTACCTATAATATTTTTCAACTTTGTTTAGTACCTATGTTCATTAGACACAAATTAAAAATATATAAACAAATACGTTCCGTTCCATTCAACTACAATTATAACATTACACAATATTAAAAACAATTTTAAAATAATAATAATAATTTATAACCACATCGAGGCAAAGTCCCCAGAATACTGGCTATTTTGTTTAGTTTCACATCACACACTTATCTAAATGTAAGAGTTGAGTTTTCATGTGGTAGCAATTACTAATTTTCAGCTACTGAAGAACTCTGCAGACGACATGTTGGCATGTTTCTTTTTTTAAACCAATTGCTGTGGACTACGCATTTCATTAGGTTGCAAGAAAAAAATCAAAAACACAAACATACGCCTAAATGTATAGCATAAGGAAACTTTCTGTCCTATTAAGGATATTGGTCCCCGAATCCGCAGTTTGCATTGTCGGGTTACTTACATATCTTTAAAACAATATAGGATTGAATAGCACAAGGGTCAGGGCAGGCTAGAAAATGGGGTGAAGTCATTAGGTATTATGGAATTATGACAACAGCGGCACGGAGAGCGATGCGGCGACTAGCCGCCGCCACTACGCTGCCCGCTGTTAACGTGTTTGTGGGATATTTCTATCCCTTGGGAATTCCGACCAATTCATTTTTATTCTTTAGAGCCTCTGTGCAAGTATGTTATAGGTATTATGTCTTTCCAAGGTCTGGGGTTGAGGGTTGATGAGTCAGTATCTCGTTCTCCAGCAACCAACCTGTGGTGTTCATACCCCTCTCGAGCTACGATGAGGCCAGTACTCGGTGGGTCTTATTCCTCGTACTTATATATACGCTTTTTGTGTAATGTTATTTTATATTCTAGTGACTTAACATGTTCGGAGCTGATTCATCGTACTTTATTACAAGATTACGAGAAAGTGTGCCGTTGGCAGCCGTGGTGCTTTATAAATCAGTACGATACGTTCGGTGACAATCGTACCCTCCAATCAATCCTTATGCCTGTCAATGTCACTGAAACCGAGGTACGCTATTCTCATTTCTTTAACAAAAATGTAGTTGTAGAGCTCGTAGCCTAGTTGTTGATTGATAAGTAATATTAAACAGAATGACCAGTTCAGTACAATTAGTGATTATATTTCAATAACATAACATTTTACAATCGTCTCAATGCGCGGTAAGTCAAGGTAGGTACGTAAGCTAGTGTTGAGATGTTCATATTGATGTATCAGATCATAGTGATGATCAGTCGATATTAGGTCGATCGATTCTTTTCCATCTAACAGTACCTACCAATTAACAATGTTGAACAGTCGACTTTCCCTTTGGACTAATCAGTATGTTGGAGGGGCATGTAATATCGGGTTAGGTCGTCATTCGCATACATGAAAACTGACATCTGTCCCAGTTGACACTTATGCTGGAATTATGTGGTCGACTCGCTTTGGCTCTCAGATGTTGATACATGATACGGACGGCTTAAAAATTGGCAAATAAGCAATAACCGCTCCAGCGCAGCGCAGCAGTGAATAGCGTGGTGAGTAGTATATTTATGCTCTAGATATACCCCTCCAGTTGATTGAAGTGAGGCTTGTGCCAAGCAGTGAAATAATAATATTTAAAGACAAAATAAAGACTGAACAGCACTTTCTTTCTTATTTAGAAATGGTTGATGTCATCCAGTTTGTCCAACAAGCCTAAACACTTAACTTACAAGGACTTGAAGAAAGATACGGGGAAGGGTTTCTACCATTGGATGCGACCTTATGAAAGATTCGAGCCGCAGCCAGTGAAGCATACGCCCGATGTGTTGACGCACAGGCTACCCAGGGCTTTCATACTCAGGTTTACTCATTGCAACTTATAATACTTATCGTGAAATAAAAACACAGATTTTTGATTAGTGCAAGGTAATGAATATTATATGACAGGTTTTAGAAATATTTAGTAGTAAAGTAGTTAGGTATACCTAATTGCTTATCTTTTCGAGCATTTTTAAAGACCGACAGTGAGATTGAGTCTTCTCTAATATACCTAATTGCTCTAAACCATTATGTACGCAAAGGGGTGGTTAGGTACCTGTCACGGTTACCAAGTATTGCAGGTATTTATGTAGGTAATTATATTATGCCTATTTAGTATGTAAAGTAGCAATCAAATCGGAACCACGTTGTTTTAGAGACTTGCCTATTATCACACACATCTACTCGCTATGAAACATCTTAGCTTCCATAGAAAGTAAATGAAAGAGCGAGCAAAAACGTAATACGGATTTAATCTTGAAAAAAGTGAGAAGCCCATAACCTCGTTCAACTTATTGATTGATATGGGTTGGTTTTTGCTACCAGTGCAAACACCTCTACTAGTTGTAGGTACAGCGAGTTCGCATTGAAGTAGCGTGGAGTATGCTCCATACTCTAAGGGCAGGCCCAGTGGGACGTTTATAGGCTGTTTATTTTACGTCTCATCCTGAAGGACTTTGGAGCAGCAATGGCGCGATAAAGATCGGGAACAACTGAAGGGCGCAAAGGAGTTGCTGGTTGCCATACTGCGATATCGTAGGATGATGGAGTCTGACAGCGACACACTCCTGCACATACCTATCGTCGACTTGCGTGGTGAAGACGAGCGGAAGACCGACGAGATCATTCAAGCAATCGCACACAGGTGTCGCATTTACCGAACAATTATTATGGTCTGGTAGCGAATTAAAAACACAGAACAGCTTCAGCCGCCTTCTCGGGTAGATGTAAAAACCGATAAAGTATTACCTAATTATGTAATTTCTAACGTGATGGATCTTTATAAGGGCGACTGGCCGATCATCTATTACAATACATTTTAACATATCCATCTTAGAACTTAGAATCAAAATTCGCTGCTTAGTTTCTGGTGATTATTAGATAGGTACATGTACCTATAGGAAATTCTCGTAATGGGATTTAGTCTATAAGTATGAACCGGAAGGAATTATGCGTTCATACACTACACGTATTAAATACATCAAGACTTGTTATAGGTACAATTTGCTGATGATCTATCTGGCAGGTAGCATACCTAATATCAATAACCTGCCAGATAGGTAGATCATCAATGCACCCGATCAATCGGGGGGGTGTTAAAAAGGCCACATGGAAGCAATTCATCTAAAATAACAATTTTGCAATTTGACATTAGCGCATATAAAAGTAAGTGTGCAATGCACACAAATGTCAAATAGCAACATTGCTTTTTTAGATGAATTGCTTCCATGTGGCCTTTTTAACCCCCCAGATATTTATGCCGCTGAAAGGCTATCGGAAAGTGGTTAAACAATTATCATCATCAGCAAGTTTTCGTAGTATTGTCCATTAATTGTCCTACCCTTTTCAAGATCATCATCACCAGCCCATTAACGTCCCCACTGCTGGGGCACGGACCTTCCTTATGGATGGATAGGGAGATCGGGCCTTAAACCATCACGCGGGCCCAGTGCGGATTGATGGTTATTAACGACTGCTAATGCAACCGGGACCAACGGCTTAACGTGCCTTCCAAAGCACGGAGGAGCTCGAGATGAAAACTTTTTTTTTTAGGCGCCCATCCTATGACCGGCCTTTGCGGAAGTTGCGTAACTTCAACAATCGCAGCCCGAGCGCGGTTACCGCTGCGCCACCGAGCTCCTCAACAATTATAAATCTTTGTAATCCGTCCAGACTGCCAAGATAATGTTGCTTTGTAGGGTTTACACAGACTTAAAGAACACGTTACGGGATGATGTGGAAGCGCACGCACAGCTGACCATTACTACGGAACCCATGCCGCCGCCTGAAGAAATATCCGTAGAGGAAGAGGAATACGTCTATATCGGTAGGTACTACCTTGATAAACGAAAAACAATTAAAAAAGCAAGTGTTTAATCTTTCTCGATATAGATGGGCTAGAGTAGTGATATATCCACAACTTATTACTTAAAAACTAGCGACTCCATCCGACTTAGCCTGAGTACATTTTTTCCCCTTTATCATTCATTTCAGTTCATTTTTTAGTAGTCTTAGAGAAATGCAGATCATGACAGTAAAATCCCCATGGACATCCCTGAAGTGGCTCTCGAGACTAACCCGAGCATGGGTAATTTCTTTTTGTACGTTACTTTCTTACAGCGAAACAGGTTTGAACTAATTTGAACGTTAATTACTACCTACACTACCTACATAGAATGAAACCCAGCAACGGTTTGTGTAATAGGTATTATAGGTAATGTTCTTGTTGTTCACACAGACCCGTTAAGGCAACTGGAGGAAGAACGAGAGAGTTTGGTAAAGGAAGTGGAAGAGGCTTCCAAGATGAGTCCAGAATTGCAGAAGTACTGGCGACGCCGCGCTGAGGAACTTAAGGAAGAGGAGTTTTTCTTGTAAGTTTCGGAATTTTTATTTTCCCTTCTACTACCTAGACAAACCTCTGCACGCACCATTCTTTACAAAGTCTACCTCGTTGTGTGTTTACATTTAACAAAATACTTACCTGTACTCAAGTTTTTTATTCGAATCAGTAAAATGGGAATTGGTCCCATCATACTGGAGTTACGAATACCTAGCGTCTCGTAGGCGAACGTAGTTCCGTGTGAGTCGTTTATCATTTTACTGATACTGAAACCCCACGCGCATGTCCTTTGGATCCTTGACGCGAGATGTGTTCCTTTGTTTCGATGGGTTATATAGGTATACTTTAGCGATTTTATGCATACCTACTTACACTCATTTACTAGTTGCCTAGGCCTATAAATTATTATATTTCATCATCATCACCAGCCCATTAACGTCTTCACTGCTGGGGCACGGGCCTTCCCTTTGGATGGTTAGGGAGATCGGGCCTTAAACCACCACGCGGGCCCAGTGCGGATTGGTAGTTATTAACGACTGCTAATGCAGCCGGGACCAACGGCTTAACGTGCCTTCCGAAACACGGAGGAGCTCGAGATGAATACTTTTTTTTGTGGTCACCCATCCTATGACCGGCCTTTTAATTATTATATTTACTCTACCTATAATCATAACTGCCTTAAGGCCAGATTAAGAGTGTAAACGTACCTACTGTACCTACACCGGTGAATACCTAACATACGTAAGAAGATTTTGGTGAATGCGGAAGAAGCGAAAGTGGTGTGTCAGGATTGTATCCTGCCTACCCCAATGGGAAATAAGCGTGACCTTATGTACCTATTTATGTACGTGTTCTGTTGCCCAGGTACCTGTTACGCGAAGGTGGAGTGCCGCAGTATTTCCGCAACATTCTCGGCGGGGCCATCTGGTGGGAGATGAACAGCACTGCCGGTGACGCAGTCACTACGTCCGAGCGCAAGAAGATGAAATGCGTGTGCGCCGAAGAGGAGTGCACTTCGGCGCGTACTGCCACTGATAATCCACCGAGCACCGGAGCGCCGTAATAGGTAGGATCTTAATGCAAAATGGCCAGAAGAAGACAACTGAGACTTGCCGAGTTATTAAGTAAATATGAGATATGAGGCATCACGATACACGCGAGTTATACTTACCTAGGTAGGTACGTTAGCGTAGTGCAAAATCGGAACGTTTGCAACACTTCCCAGCTCTTAGTGCGCTCAAACCATATCTTATTGCTTAGATAGGTAAGTTATTTTATACAATTTATTTTGCCTTATTATCTATTGCTTAGTAATTTGATTTTAACTTAATAAAAGTGTCAAATAGATTTGCTTTCCTGTTATTGAGTAGGATTTAGCCGGCTAGCGTGTTATTGCGAAGGTGGCTAAAAAGCCGTGCAGTGTAGATATGTACATGATGACTTGCTTTGTTAATGAAAATATAGATAAACGTACCTAATGTTTGAGCGCGGCACTCGCTGCACGGCACACAGAGGCGACTCCGGGAGCGATCCAGGTCGAGAGTTTTGTAATGTTTCAGTTTGTATGGTGGCGTTCACATAGAAATTAAAGCAGCGAGTTCTTGTAATTTAAGCAGCCCTGCGCCGTTGTTTCATGCAAGATCCCGTTCCCGACTTCCAAAACTGGCTGTGCCCCCTCAGTGTGCATTGAGCTGTAAGGCGTTAGGTATTATAGGTACTACCCGATCCGGTCGATGCATCGGGTGCAGGGATAGGTAGGTAATCCCGATATTCTACGGTCCTGACGCTCTCGTCATCGGGCCTTGGATGGGTAGAGATGGATTGGGTAGTGTAATAAGGCCTTTAGTAAAATGTACGGGCAGTGAATCCCGCGCAGTGACGCGACCACTCGTAACATCATTATCACCCAGTTTGACTCGCCGCGTCATCACATTGCTAGCGCGATTAACAAACCGCTTCACACGCCCGACATGTGTGAAAACTGTGTGTGAACCGGTTGTTGTCGACCGCCTAATTAAGGCGAAAACTTTATTCTAGGTCGGCCTCTCCTTTTCTGCTGAAAAAAAATTGCAATGTGTCAGCGATTTTTAATCCGATCCTAACATCTTTTGATTTGGTAACTAATGGGTTGAAGCCGATTGGTGTATTTACATAGAGTGGTGTGGCCTCGCACGCCAATTTGTGTGTAAAATGAATGGCGGGAGAAGTGCTAGCCAACGTAGGCGAATTCGTCAGATGTTTTCCCCACCGCTTTTTCCGTGGTGACGCTGTCTGCGAGTGGCGCAGGGGAGCGGAGTGCGCTGCGATTGGCCCGCAGTAACAGCCAATGTGAGAGCGAGCCAAACGTCTGCCCTAAGCACGAAAGGGACCGCATCGGGACACGGAGACAGACGCACGGACAGTCCGTCCCGGGCCCTTGCTAGGGACCGTGTTTTTGACGCGATTTGCATGTGTCACCGGTTGTTTGTCAACAAATGTGGTTATTAGTGATTGCATTTGCAATTTATGAGAATATTGCAGGCGGTGAACGTAGACGAAAGGTCGACTTTTCACGTGAGTTGTTTGTAGCTAATGTAGTTGGTACATTCGCGGCGTGATAAGAGATGGCGCTAGATGTCGCGTTGAAGGCCCGTGTCATTGAACTGGACCATTGTATAGCTGCAGTGCAGTGTGTCACGCTGCGTGCCGGAGGTTTTATTGATGAGCTTGTGCATTTGTTTTTTCGTTATCTGATAAAAAAAACAGTAGTAATTACGAGACCGGAAGCCGATGCCATATTGTAGCTGTGAACAACCTTGATACTTGACGACAGTCTGCTCTGTATATGTAACATCAACCGCATTCCAATAGAAACAATACCCTAATAGAATGGACGTACTAAACTCATTACATTGACGTTCCGTTTTAATCATCTGGACTAGAGGATACATTTGCCGTACAAAAGCGTTTATTTGTTATCTTTACTGGTTTATCATTTCATTACAATATAAATATGTAGGTACTAATTCATCTTTCGTAGGAGTGCTTCGACCTTTGTTGAACCTATTTAATTAAAATAATAAAATTAATACAATCTAATATTCGAATCTAATATTCGTGTACCAACTAATATATCTACCTACTTACATAGGAATTTATATATTTAAAATACTTTTCTATTTAGAAAATGTAGCCTTTGCACTAGATATTCTCTGTTAACTTGTCAACATAGGCTTGCATCATATTACGTCCTCTTTTCTGTACATACTATTATATAAGTTTTCAAACTGGCTTCTAGTTCCGACGGTATTCAAAAAAGCAGCACAAATTATAGACGTCACACTAACCAGTGGAACGGAATTCGTTCCTTGTACCAATGTACGCTGCGACTTCAAAATTGTGGGCATTTCGTCAGAAATACAAGTGGACAAACTATAGCGATGAAAACGCCTTTACTTAAGGTTTAAAACTGTAACAGTTTATAGGTACGAACAGTTTATCCGTACTGTTAGGATATTACGTTTCCTTCCATGAATTGACATAAACTTGACACGTAGTCGCATAAGACTCTTATTCGAACGATTGTTAATGAAAGGAATGCAAGGATATAAACACAAACCCGTGTGTGCGAGTGTTGTCGACGACAAAACAAACTTACCTTTCATACTAAAGTACAATGCATTGAAACATGGCACGATTGTTTTAAATTAGACTGGTGATATAGGTAGGTACTTGTGCAATTTGAAGTACCAAAACCGACCAATTAGAAGTACCTACCCAAGAAGAAACCCCAGTTAGAAATATTAACTTTAGGTAGGTTAATAACTTATCAAACGTATCGAATAAGGTATTAAATTGCTACATACCATACTTATTTAGGTAAGTAAATTAAAAAGAAATTGACAATGAGGGACTTCCAGGCTACGTTCCCCAAAAATAATGTAGGTGGCGCTGTCGAGATTTAACGTGATAGGTAATTAGCTATTTTTTCGTTACTCGGGTACCTATGTACCCGGTTCATTATGTAAGGATTCCACAATATTGACTTTTTTATTACAAAAACTACTAGTAATTATGTAATTTTAATTTTATTGTATTTTAATTTTGATTTTATTTTATTTTTTAAGTGTGTAATTAATTAGTGTTATATTAGTGGACCATCATGTCGGAAATAAATGATTTTTGATTTTTTTTTTTTTGATTGGCAGAAGCACATATAGAATTATGTTGCTACCTAATATTGTTTCTCTATATTTTGATTAGAATAATAATGGGTCTATAATTACGCCTGGGTGTAATAAAAACGTTCATCATGTATACCCAAAAACGAAAATAAAAGATGCATAAGTCCATGAAATTAAAAAGGTTAAATGTAGGAAAATCTTTACGGCGCCATCTATAATATAGATGTTATTGTTATGTAGAGTCGCCACGAATTGTGATTAGGCCGAATACCGAATATTCGACGATGCTGTTGGCCGAAGCGCCGAATATTCGGCCGCAGAATGTTCGACACAATATACATCCTTATTGAGCGCGTAAACAAGAATAAGGAAAGTCGCAATCTGTCTCCCTCGTAACATACACGTAAAGCACACGGCAGCACGGGCGGGTGTTTGATTGTTTGTTTCAATGAGGGTCTTTCCAAGCTACGATCCCCAAAAAAGATGAAGATGGCGCTGTACAGAGTTGCCTTCGTTTAAGCTTCTAATTTCATGGATAACAGACATATTATAAATCTTTTAACTTTGTTTTTGGGTATAAATGATAATCCTTGTTATTACACCCAGGCATAACATATCTTCCACCCATTATTATTCTGATCAAAATAAAGAAAAGCAATATCGGTAGCAACATAATTCTATCCAAAAAAATTGATATAATGCCTCCGCCATTATTCAAATTCAAAAATATCTTTATTCATTATGTAACATAGTTACACTTTGAATCGTCAATTTTTACATAACGAACGTCTCATCCGCCTAAAACTATTGCAGCTTCCCATAACCTGTATAGCCGGGGAAAAGAAGCTGCAAGAAAAACCTTCATTATAGGTACTTTTAACTTTATTTAAAAAATACATTAAAGGTACTTTTGAATAATTATGTAGGTATCCGAGCACTGAGAAAATAGGTAATTAATTATCACGTTAAATCTGTACAACGCCATCTATATTTGTATTGGAAAACGTAGCCTGGAAAGTCCTACATTGCGGGTAAATCACGTCACAGCACGCTTACTTACCACAGGTCAAGTTTACTTATTAAAATATTGTAATTTGACGTGCCTTTTTTTCATGATTGGGTATTCGGCCGAATAGTGCGCATTATTCGGCTGTGTATCGACTACCAGAAAAATGGCCAAATAGGCCGAATACCGAATAGTAGCCGAATATTCGTAGCATCTCCACTAAGTCCTTGTAATTATATTGTTGTAGGTACCTAGCACTACACACACATAGGTACTTAGCTAGTATTACTAGTTCTCCTCTCAAGTACCTACCTACCAATTTAAAAAAAAACCTACATGTGTATAGGTTTAAATAATCAGTTGTTCAAGTTGTTGTCTCATTGAGTTTACCAACAATGAGTGGACTGTGTCATTGATAAACCATTGCCACAAGTCCACAACCAGTGAAGGTATTGTCGATGACGTGATGTGATGTGACTTATCGAAATTATGGCTCCGCGCGACGTTGCCAGCTTTCTCACCCTCTCTAACAAGTGACAGCGACGTTGCCAAATGGGTACTAATAGCAGAAGCTAGGCCCCGGGATTTGTGTAAAAGGAATCCGTCGGCGCAGAGCCCTTTTTTACCTGCCTAAGCTATTGTTAAAGAAATATAATTTTTGGGGTCCCCAAACTTTCGAAGGCATGGCTATAAGTTGACAACGTTTCTGAGAACTTAGTCCTAACGGTGCAATAGTTCCTTACTAATGTAAAGCTGGATACCTTTAATCATATAATTAACTTCGTGAATCGCTAATCCATTAATAAAATAGGTAGGTAGATAACCTTGTTAAAAGTTAAAGCGTTGCACTTTGGAAGATGTAGTAAGCAAGTTATCGGGAATCGTGAACTCCTACAGAAAAAGCGGAACCTACGTATGGTAGTTAGGAAAAACTTGCAAAATTAATAAAAGTGTGTTTCATTAGAGTATTTTACAATAATTATTTTCGTGATGAAAAATATACTTAAGAGTTAGGTATAACGATATTTTGATCATTACTATATACTAATTCATTACTATATTGGTGCAATTACTCTTCATAAGCATCAATAAGTATTTATATTGAAAATATCCTTCTAAAGGCAAATAGACTATATGTATAGGTAATTGATCAACCGACTTGTGTAAAATTCGTTGATAATTTTTAAAGTTAACTTTAAAGTCGTCACTTGAAATATTAACTTGGAACTTGTGCCCAGCTATGTATATAACTCTACTTAAGAATGTAGAAATAAATACTTACTTTTATACCTACTTGTACCTACATTGTTTGAGGATAACTAGCAATAATTTATATATTATTATAAATTGATATACTTATTACTGAGCTAACTGACTCATTTACATTTGTAGATTTTGTTAAGCATTATAAGTTTACTAACACATATATTATGAGACATGTTTTGAGAATTAAATAAAATTATTATTATTATTTATTACACTAATTACCTACTAGTGGTTTCCAAATTCAATCCATTTGAATATTTATTAGGTAAGTACCTGTAATTGGAAAGAAATAAACGTTTATTATTGATGGCCGCTACAAAGACCATAAAGCACAATGTCAAACACAACAATCAAAAGACATTAAAAGAAATACAAAGCGATGGTAGTAAGTCTGTACATTTTAATGACTAAAACGGTAAACCGATTTGGATGAAAATTACCTGTTTCAAACCTATTACAAACGCAGGGGCGAGAGAAATCACCGAGTAAAAACTAGTTACTACATTCCCACCTACATTATAATCTACAATTCCGGAAGGGCTTCAGTGGTCCAGTGGTTGCGTGTCGGGCTCACGATCCGAAGGTTCTGGGTTCGAATCCCGGTGGAGACATAACACAAAAATCACTTTGTGATCTCTAGTTTGTTTAACTACATTAATAATCACCCGAGGGTTCAAAAGTAAAATTATCCCTGCCTCGGAAGGCACGTGAAAGCCGTTGGTCCCAGTTACTACTTGTTGATGTAAATACGTAGTAGTTACATGAGCCATGTCAGGGGCATTTCGCGGCTCAATAATAATCATACCAGGATTGATGAGGTCGGTCATCCACCTTACAACCCACACGATAGGAAAACAAGAATGGAGTTGACAGAGCCACTCATATAATTAGAAGGCGACTTGCAGACATTTTTGACACGAAATCCTGAGATGGATTTGATCAAACAGATGAACCGTAGGGTGACAATGACAGTGATATATGATCAAATCAGCCCGTAGTCCATAATACAATATGCTCCCACATCATCATTCATGCTCATTCTATTTTTCTTTTGTTTTTAATTTTGTCTTTTTCCCGTTTGTGCAAATAAAGTATTTGTTACGTTATATTAGAAAGAACAGAATCCCCGTAACTGTTATTGCCACATGGCTTAAAAGAAGAGTAAAATACCTATGAACGAAAATCTAGAAGGTACTGTGCAAATTTGTACAATAACCGATAATTATACTGCAGTTGTTAGAATTAGGTATCAGGCCACACTGAAAACCCGACTGCCTTAAAAGAAAAAAAAACATAAAAAATAGGACAGTAAGCAATACCAATAAAAAATAGGACAATAAGCCTGTAATGCTGCTTGCATTTAATAAATAATTTAAGTCCACTCTGCTAAAATCGAGATTTTGACCAATTTATAAAAATGTGGATAACCTGTGTTACCCTCTCATTACATAAACTTTTTTATTATTATTATTACAATCTTAGAATCTCAAACTTTAAAGTGAATAGGTATTTATTAACCTTGGTACTAAATAAGTGTGTACCACTTTAGACATCTTCACTTATAACCAGGAGAAAGGTTAAATGGAAACACAGCCATAATATCAGTAGGTATCTGCCTAGTACTTACCTACCTTCGCTGTTATAATGACTACCTAATGCCCGCGAAGTAGCCGATAGCCATAAACTTTCAACAAAAAGCTTCGCTCTTTTTTAACTTTATAGTTTTTATTCAGATAGTGAAAGACGCCAGCGTCAATGAGGGACATTCCAGGCTACGTTCCCCAAAAACCTTTTAACCTTCTAATTTCATAAATAACAGACATAAATGCATCTTTATCTTAGTTTTTGGGTATAAACAATGACCCTTGTTATTACACCTAAGCACAACACACCTTCCACCCATTATTATTCTGATCGAAATAAAGGGAAGCAATATACCTAGGTAGTACCTAATATAATTCTATACGTATGTGATCCAAATATCAAGCACTTGTGAATAGTTATATACCCGAACAATAAGAAAATAGGTAATTATCACGTTAAATCTGAACAGCGCCTTCTATATTATTTTCAGAGAACGTAGCCTGGAAAGTGTCTCATTCTTCTTTTTCTGTCGTGTGGATTGTGAAGTGGATTACCAACCCCATCAACCCTGGTGTCAGGGTTATTACTGAGCCGCCATAGGCCCCTGACATGACTCATGTAACGACTACGTACTTACATCAGTAAGTAATACCAGGACCAACGGCTTAACGTGCCTTCTAAACCACGAATCATCTTACTTTTTTGACAATCAATTGAGCCTGTAATGTCCTAACCAAACTAAGGATCACAAAGTGATTTTTGTGATTTGTCCCCACCGGGATTCGAACCCGGGACCTCCGGATCGTGAGCACAACGCTCAACCACTGGACCACGGAGGCCGTTCTCATTGTCGTTGTGAGTCTCTCATTGTCTTTATACGATTTGTGGTGCTGCGCACTGCAACAGGGGTCACGGGGTGATCAACGAAGCGTACCCTTGGGCGATAGTGCTCACGGGCGTAAGTAATCAAGAATGCTGTGACAAAAAGAACACACAGCCAACGCAATACAGGGTAATTTTATAAACCCCAAAAATAAGATCACTAAACAATAAAACAAGACATAGCTACAATAATGACAATATTATTATCTTATTCTGTCCAGTGGATAACGACACCAATAATCGCTTACGTCGCGTGGGAAGGATAACTCTTAGCAATCACAACAGTACCTATTACTATTTTAGAACATTACATCGACGGCCTCAATCAAAGCCAATCCTCGATCAGCCAATTAGAGATTTAAATCCGAAACATTTTTCTGGTCCCGGGAAGGTTTTTCCAATCCTGGCATGTCCCTGCTGGGCAAAGGCCTCCCCTCTGAGCTTCCACTTCTCCCTGTACTGAACTATCTCTCGTCCAGGTCGTCTCTCCAGCTCTTCATGGGTCTGCCTCTGCGTCCAAAAGGTGTCCATTCCGTGACAGTTCTTGCCTACTTGTCATGTTGCATTCTGCAAACATGACCGGTCCACTTCCACTTTGACTTTGCAGCCTTTGTGATCACTCGAGTCTTTGAGCACACGATGGTGTTACAAACACGATCCTGTCTTTTCACATACCCACAACTATTGTTAAAAATGGGAGTATGGTATAATATTGAAAATCTCGATTAACGAAAATAATTTTCCCGGTATTTTCGGGACTCAAAAAGGGGCCCAGATTCTGCTTCTCGAAGCGTGGCTATTGTCAAAACCCGGCTATTGATTTCTTTAAATCAACATAAATAGCTTATAGGTATTAATACCTCCTAGGAGTTAGTCACACTAGTGGGCCTCTCCACAGTCAGAAAGTACCTACTACCTATTTGTACAAATGAAACAGTATTTTGATACTGTTCCAAACACGACAACCAACTCAGGTTGTGGTGTTCGGGTTAATAAAGTTCCTAGTACCCGTAGCCGTCTTTTACTTGGCTTTAGGACAATTGACATTGGGCTATGCCGATTATTTTAAGTGCCTTTCGAGGTACGGTGTCCGAAATGAAAGCCACTAAACGACCAGCCACCCACTGACTGAATACACCCGATTGTTTAACTTTGTCGATCGGTATCTCTCAACATCAACAACTGCCACTGTGAGCTCCTGACTTTCTTAACCTACCTAAACCCACATTACGCGGAATTAACATTGCAATAACTACTACTACTTACTTTAAAACCCGTAAAGTAAACCGAATAAATGTCCATTTTATAGCAGCGCATTTCTTTAAGCCGATTAAGCACGGGCAAAGTAAAAAAAGCTGTTTTATTCGTTCGTTTCTTGTTTCAAAGAATTACCTAAGTAAAACTAAGGAACAATTTTGCAAACAATTTCGTGGAAACAAATCTCAAACAAACATTTTGTTCTTTTGAACTTCTCAAAGGTTTAGATAATAATACGTATAAATTAGTCTTTTAAATATATAAAAGGAGAAACTGACTGACTGACATATCAACGCACAGCCTAAACGGCTAAACGTAGGTACTTGAAATTTAGAAGGGACGTAGCTTAGGTACCGTAGAGGTGCACTAAGAAAGGAATTCCCGAAATTCCCACGGGAACGGGAATTAGCGGGAAAATCCTTCCACGCGGACGAAGTCGCGGGCCAAAGCTAGTAATCAATAATTTCCTGTCTACATATATACAATTTATATTATAATGTACTTAGTGGTACTTAAGTACCTAGTATTTATCAGGCGAGTAGCCTTTATTTTCCTTAAGGAGAGGTGAGGTGCACTGGAAACGACTTAGGTACGTACGTTACGTATTTGATAGGATACCGGATATCGGAGGGAAGTGGGATCTGGCAAGGCAGCTGACAATTCTGCGGAGTTGAAGGCATTTCAAACAAGTGACTTTCTTGCTTGCTCTTGTCGTTTTTCAATTAATTTGTATAGGTTGAGTTGCAAGTGAACTGTTTTAATTTGTAGACGACCACTTCAGTGCCAGATCTAACCCTAGTTAGCAATTGCAATAAACCTAAGATTTTCTCCAGTGCAACCGATAGTCTTGTTAAAATACAGTATCTCTTTGTATCTGATGTTTCTGATTTATAATCTCCCAAAATCTAAAGGCGCGTTGTGTATATCACATTGTATTTGCTATAACAGTAGGTTTTCAAAAAGCTAAAGTTACACTTGTACAGTACTCACTTATTAAGTTTATTATTGGAATTCTCAATATTTGATCTACACCTGGTTTTATGACACGTCCGATCTGGCGCTAGCGGTCTGGTCGGATTCCACCTACAATCCGGGATACGGATTCGACTCAGACCGGGATTCTATAAATCGTAGATCCTTCAGTTTGTGAACTTTGTGAAGAGGAATCAAAACGTCATCAAGCGATTTATTTCTAGGCATCTAATGATACCCGTGTTTTGTTCGGTCACGAGCATTAATATGTAGTATACACTTTGGTACCGTGTCACATTAACTTTTTTGACAAATTGAACTGTAAGTCTCACTAAATGTCAAATATGTTAGTGCGACAGAGTCCTAGGGTGGTATTAATAAACGAATCTCAGCTGAGACTGCCCTCAAGATCATGCTCAAGTATCTGTTTTTATATGACAACTGTCACATTAACATGATCTTGAGGGCAGTCTCGAAGCTGAGATTAGTTTATTAATGCCACCCCTAGAGTGGGTACATTATATTGCTCATGACTGTTCATCCACAGCATGCCGCCATCTCCTGCTACTATAGGATTTATTGGGTTACAATGTCACATTATACAACACGTCACATAGAAAATTGAGGAAACGCATAAGGATGCGTGCTAATTAGGTACTTCGCGATTGCACGTAGCATCTCCACGTAAGACGGGAAGTCCTGGAACTAAGTGTAGATAGATTGTGCAGTTGTCTTTGTTCCATATATTATTTCCATGTTTTAGTACATATATATTGATATGTACATATAGCTACGTCTGTATTACTAACGGGGTGAGCAGAGACGCAAGTCATAACAATAGGGGGTGAACATATCCTAAACCTAAATGTACCCATCTCTAATTCTGGCAGACTTACCCTTATCTGTGTACTACTACGAATAAATATTATTTATATTTATTTAATAAATATTATTTATTCGTAGGTGTACTAACGCTACTAGATCTGTTAGAATGGCAGCCACAATAAGATAACTAAAAAATAATATTTTATTTACTTTTAAGTACTTAATTACTACTAGGTACTGCTTACATTTCCTATTTATCGTGAGTACTAATTTGCTAAGCTTTCGTACACATTAAATAATGTAACTAATAAAGAAAATGGAACAGCGCAAGTTTCAAAGTCGTCTGATAACCTCGGTCAATGTCCTTTTACGTAATATTACGCGGTGTTACGCGGCGCGGCTGGGTGAGCCGGGGTCCGGACCCGGGGGCAGACACCCCGCGATCGATCCAGCACTCCCCACTGGCCCACCGGCAACTTTGTGGCCGGGGAGCGCCGAATGGGACACCAGTCTAATATTGCCACCGAAATTGTATAAAGATAATTTATTATGTGCTAAATAAAAAGAGATTTCAAAAAGCAAAATTCTTTCGGCCGTATAGGTACCTACATGGTTACTAGAAAGAGATTTTTTAATAGTTAACGTATTGAGCAACTTTTATTAAAGCTAGAAACTCGAGCCCAGTATTATTCCTTATTCTATGCTCGAGCGTGAATTGTAGGTGGTAGATGCCACAGAATAGAAGAAAGAGATTGGAAGGACCAAGTGAGCGCGAAACGCACGCCATACGCCGTATGAGCAATTGGTTCATACTTCAACTTTGCACTCCACTCGTTCGCAAACTTTATGACACACGAAGGCAATAAGTCAAATATCGATTATCAAGCAAAGGAGGTCCATCCTAATCACAGGAAAGCTCCAAATTGTAGGTACTGTATTCATGTGTTATGTCTGTGCAATAAAGTGTATTTTATTTGAAAGCTAAAAACCTTAGTAAAATCGGCTATTTATCAAAAAATACTTTTGTATGCAGTTTCTTACAAAGGGTAATGATAAAATTACAGCCTATTACGTAAATTATACATTGCCGGTAAAGTGACTATGGAATTTGAAAAGTATCCTAGTTACCTATCTGTTCGCAGGAGTAGGGGAAGGCTGGGCAAAGTGAATACCCCGGGCAAAGCGAATACTCCCCACTACTCCTAAAATATTAGATGTTAATTCAACACACCACTACTGTTACGTCGGGCCATCTTGGTTTAATACGCGGCAAACATCGAAGCGAGGGGCCGCGTCGTGTCCCGTCCGCGGAGTGGAGATTTGTGTTTTCGTAAATAAAAGATTGATTTTATGCGGTAAGTACATTGATTAATTCTCCTATATTTCTAGTTCTTGATTCTTAGGAATGTCTTAATTCAGTAGCATACCAAAATAGGTTTTTATGGTATATTTAACAGAAAGTCAGAATTATTAGTTTTTGCATGAAATGTGTTAACCTCAAAATTTACCTAGTGGGGCAAAGTGAGTAGGGCAAAGTGGATACCATATCCACTGATGACTTATTATCTAAAAAGGTCTTTTACTTGTTTCAGATGATGAATAAATATAAAAAAGAAACTGTTTTCACCGAAGATTAGGAAAATATATATAAAAGAAGATGGTAAACTAATTAAAAATTGGATTCGATGTGACATTTGTCAACAATGGTGTCACGAAGATTGTTCTGCTTTTGATGGCACTTAAGGGTATACCTGTGACAATTGCCAATCTTAATTTTATTATTTTATGGTCAATAAAAGTTATTGTTTCAGTTTATCAAAGTTATTTCTATATTTTCAGAGACTGATTATGGGTATTCACTTTGCCCAAGTGCTGTATCCGCTTTACCCGGGGTACCGGGCAAAGCGAATACAATCGTACTTTTTTTTATTTTAACTGCAGTTGATTATTGTTTAAATATTCTTGGTTACTGATGTTGGTATTTGTAAGAGCAATAAATAAAGACTAATTTGTGATAATTATTTTGTTTTTGTATTGTAAACCTTTTCTGCTATAACCTTAAATACCTAAAGGTATCCACTATGCCCGGCCTTCCCCTAGTAGTAAAAGAGAGTGGGGTTGAACCGGCGGCGACAGCATATCTCACACAAAATGCGCGTTAGGGCCTTTCCATCCTCTTGCTTCTATTCCTTGTTAGATACAATAGTTTTGAAAAATCTCCACCAATTAGTGGCAATTTCCTGCTATGATTCCTAACATCCTAACAATTAGATGTACCTAACCACAAGCATTTTTTCCGCTTCGTAAAAATATTTCTCGTAGTCATTGTTATGAGACAAGTAAGAACGCATTCGATGTCGTCCTGGGTGGATTCACAGCGAATGACACGTCATGGGAGACATCACCCCTTACATTTCCGTCACAAGCCTCCACCGCAACTTGTATACTTAATTACCGAGTAGTTTTATGCCTAATCGATAAATTATATTATGCTTGGAGTGGTAGCGTTGCGACGACGTTATATTAGAGATGTTAGAGGCACAACTTTGATTGCAAAACTCGATTATGTGCCCGTGCTATTCCAAGAGAGAATAACAAAAAAATTGCTTTCAAATAAGGGAGTTTTAATGTAAAAAGATTAGACCATAACGCTTTATAAAGTGATCTGCACCTCTTTTTTTCTCTGTGATTAAAATGTTAAAACTGAAATCAAGCATCTATAAACTACAAATCGAAATTTAGGTATTAGGTAATGGATTTTTTATTTGGCGTTGGCTGGAACAGCTTAAAACTTGTCATGGTCTGAACACTTGTGTTTTAGGGGACTCAGTAACTGAATTTCGAATTATGTGCAAAAGTAAATATAAAATTACGAAGTACTTGTACGTCTTTGAAAATGTGAATTTGTAAAATAACTACCTACATATTATAGGAGACGACTAATTTGTTAGGGTTACGTACTCTAACCATTACAAATTAAAAGGTAAGTACCCTAACAAAGTAACCACAAAAAGTATCAGTTACTGCACTGCCCTCAGACCTGTCCTTAGTTAGCTCTTGTTAGGTCATCGCAGGTCGCAAGTGGCTCGATATTAGATATAGGTACCTCGAAAGGGTTGTTAGGCTGTACACGGAGCCGGTCCGCGTCCCCAGCTCTGTGTAGGTCAAGCTTTATTCCCGTAATCACTATTAAAGGTAACCGGAGCCATTAATCATTAGTAGTCGTAGCATAGCGCCTGCATATCGCGCACGATGCGATAAACGAGCCGACTTGCGCGACTGTATGCTACTGTAGACCACTTCCAACCATTCCATAATGGTCCCAGATACAGAAGTGGTTCATAATATTTAATTCATAGTGCCAAGTTACGAATGTCAGCCTGTATAATTATATAGTTTATTGCATTTTGACAAGTGTTTAAATATAGTAATATAAATAAAAAAATATTGCATTAAAATAATAACCAGGTAGTTATAATTCTACAGTGTTAGACTACAATTACGTACCTTCTTACCTAAGTACTATTCAATTCTATGAGAGAAACAGCTGTGTAGAGTTCGGTGGCCGACAGAATTCCACCCACGCAGCGTAAGTGAGATAGCATAATACAGAAACACAATATAAAGAAAAGGACGGTACATTACGCTATAATGGCGGATATCAAGAAATATGTAACGTACCTATTCTACGTATAGATACTACTTATTAGGTTTAGTTTACTTATTTATATCGGTAATAGGGATATCCATATTTATTTGCCACTATGAATATAACATAGAGTGCCTATTAGACGTTTATTAATTAATGAGTAGGTACTCGCTACAATTTTCGACATTCTACTTTAAAAAAAATACTTCACAGCTTTTTTATTATTGTTCTTAGAAATAGAGCAAGAGAGTTATCTTCTGAAGACACGTGGCTCTTCGCTAGCGTTTACGATTAATTATGAAAGCCTCCGTGGTCTAGTGGTTAGAGCGTTAGGCTCACGATCTGGAGGTCCGGGTTCGATTCCCGATGGGGACATTGTCGAAATCACTTTGTGAGACTGTCCTTTGTTTGGTAAGGACTTTTCAGGCTTGAATCACCTGATTGTCCGAAAAAGTAAGATGATTCCGTGCTTCGGAGGGCACGTTAAGCCGTTGGTCCCGGCTATTAGCCGTAAAAACACCTCCACCAACCCGCATTGGAGCAGCGTGGTGGAGTATGCTCCATACCCCCCAACCCCCCCCCCCCCCCCGCCCCTCTCCGGTTCGGGAGGCCTGTGCCCAGCAGTGGGACGTATATACGCTGTTTATGTTATGTTATGTAATGAGGATATTCCAGGCTACATTCCTCAAAAACAATATAGATGGCGCTGTAAAGATTTTCCTTCGTCTAACCTTCTAATTTCATGGTTCACAGACAGATGCATCTTTTATCTATGTTTTTGGATATAAATGATGACCCATTTTATTACACTCGAGCAGGATTACATCTTCCACCCATTATTATTCAGATCAAAATAAACTGGAGCTTCAAAGGTAGCAACATAATTCTATACATAATGTGATCCAAATATCAAGCAACAATTATTTTTATAAGTACAGTGAAACCTGGTTAAGTGAGACATCAAGGGACCTGCAATGTCGTTTCACTTATAGAGGTATTCCACTTACCCAGTCTCAGATATACAGGTATAAATAAATATCTGACTCATTTACAGAGGGTTCCATTAATAGAGGTGAGAATACAGGTTATTTCAGTTATACAGGTGCGATCATTAAATAAAATAACGTGTTATGTATTTTCCAAATAAACATCTGTATGATAGTAAAGCGAAACTAAAAATGAAGATAATTGAAGCTCAAAATTTGTACTTACGTACTTGGAATTACGTGTGGATATTGTGGATAGAATAAGAATGAGTAAACAAACAATGTTATCTCTTATATAAAGAACGAATCCCAGATATAGAGGCTTACCTCGTCCCACTAACAGAGGTAATTCAGTAAATTTCAGTATCAAAGTGTTGGGACCTCAGCATGAGTTCCAGTTATGGAGGTTTCTCACTTATCCAGGTCCCACTTAACCAAGTTTCACTGTATATGCTTCCGACATTACATTGTATTTTCGAATAATTAAATTATTATGTATCCGAGTAATGAGAAAATAAGTAAACGTCATCTACATTGTTTTTGGTGACCGTAGCCTGGAATGTCCTCATTGTATCCCCGCTAGCTAAATGGTGGTTGTACCTGGGTACCTATATAAAAATAACACGCCCGTTAGTATTTATAATAATACTTTATAAAGATGTTAAAAGAAAAATTTACACATGACTGGAATATACAAGCTAATAATCGATTTACTTTTAATATAAAATTTTGCACAGATTACACTTTTATAAGTAAAGTAGTAAGCGGGTGAATCTCAAAATTTCAAGTTTGGTGGCGAAATTTCATATTATTTTTTCGTGAAAAATTGGGTTCCGACATGAAAAAGGAATTTTTCAATTCCCATTTTTCCCAATTTCCCCAATTTTTCACGAAAAAATTATATGACAGTCGCCACCAAACTTGACACATTTTGATATTCACCCAAGCCCTCTTCTGAGTTCGGATACTCGTTTAATCACGGCGGGCAACTACGGAACACTACACTAGGAACTTTTACTTTTTATCTTAGGTACGTGCATAAAAATAAATTAGATAGATTGAGAATTTTTGAGACACTGTCGCACGCGGTCGCACCTATGACATTAAAACTTCGGAACACTTAAATTCTGTATTTACTTTTAGTCTACAATATTCGGACTACATTCGGACAGATCTGCTATGCTCTCGTAACTGGTTATTCAAAGTAGGTAAATGACGTAGGCAGGAATTTGAGTGAAAGTAATACGTGTGTGATAAAGCCACGAAGTCTTCTATGTTCTTTTTAGTAAGAGAGGTTCCCCAAAGACTCGCAGCCATAGGTAATAAAACCGGTCAAGTGCGAGTTCGACTCGCGCACCGACGGTTCCGATTTTTTTTTTTTTTTAATAATAATATCTTTAATTCACCTTCGGTTTACGGCAGTTTGTACGGAGTCTCGCTCTTGGCCGTCTTTTGTTTATTATTGTCTTTTCTTCGACTAGTCTATTAATATTTAAGATAAAGCCTGACCGATTTTGATGATACTTGCACTATTCCCTAAGGTGAATAACACTAAGAAAAACTATACTATTCAATTTAATAACGGCTTCATGTTGCCTAATAACATTGATAAGGGCTTTCTTCACACAATAGACATCATCGTCATTGTTCTATGTATAGTAATAATAATGTTTTTTTGACCATAACTTTAAAACTACTAGGCCGATTTTGATGAAACTTGCACTATTACCTAAGTTGGACGATATTTAATTATTTGTAGTTTTTGAGAAATGCATAGACAAACGGTAAGTTGTTAGGGTTACCAAGACAATTAAGTACCTAATAGCCCACCCACGTGCCGAGGAGGATTTTTTCTTGCAGCTTCTTTTCCCCGGCTTTATAGGTTGTGAGAAGCTGCAGTAGTTTTAGGCGTATGAGACGTTCGTTATGTAAAAATTGACGATTCATATTCATATACATACTGAACATCTCGTTTTACACAGACACTACATATTGTCGTTATCGTACACGCGCATCTGTGTGTGTGTGACGCCCATACTATTCAAGACTAAAGTTAGGCCGAGAGGGCGAGGTAAACCTAATAATTATGTGAAAAAATTTAGTTTGTAACTGGTTTCTTTTAGATTTCCCCGTGTGCGACGGGGTTAACCCGCCTTCTACAACCAACCTTTGCCCTATAAAGGTCTTTGCAACCAGCAAAAAAAAAATACAACCAACCTTATAAAATGTGTTAGACGAGACGCAATTTTTATTAGTTTATGCCGTTAATAGACGAAACATGGTTATCACAAAATAACGAATCATGATTTCAATAAAATGATTTTTCTACAAAACATCATAATAAAAACATTAATAACTATTTTTACGATCTCTGTTAAACGGGCAACTTTTAAATAAGCTTTTGTAGGTATTTTAGCAAAAGTTTTCTAGGATATGTTTACTACATATACTTACGTATAAAAAAAATTCCGACGGTAGCATAGGTGATGGTAATACTTAAAGTTCCGTCTTGCTCTATGGTGGTTGCAAACAGAAAATAAATTGAAACTAATTTGTAGAGATGGCTTTTTTACTGGAAAGTAGAAATGGCATAGAGATAAACTGTCATGAAAACCGTGACGTTGTGTATTGAACTGAGGTCATACACATTCAAGAGGACCGTGTTGCTCTATGTATTCATTTCGTTATTCTAGAAAGTAATATTGAGGTTTCTTCAGTGTCTTTTTATTCAATTAAATAATTAATTATACTTTCGCGGCTTCGATAAGTTTCGAAGTCCATAACAGAAATTCAAATGCAATCAACAATCAGCGCTTCGGACCCTTTTCAACTAGGTACGAAATACACTCTTCATAAAGCGTGTTGTTACTTGTAGAAGTAACTCACTCGTAACATAGATGTCGCCCCTCCTAATTTGTTCAACTACTAATCTCTAGATGGCGTTGTAAGTGGTTATGCAGAAAACAAAGATGAGGATTTATACAAACAAAATTATTTTAAATTATTAAATTATTTTTCATTCATTTTGATAATAATTGTATTATTATATAGTACTTGAAACGGAAATTAATTTGTTACTGTGTGGTCCTTTCATTAAAGCCTATAGGTAATGTAACGACATTTTTTACATTTCCCTTTGCTAGTGATGTCCAATTTGCATCAAAATTATCGTTATTTTTTCTTCGGTTTTTAAAATAATTTGTGTCGAGTCATTAGCATATAAGTATGTATAGTATAGTCTACGTATAGTTATAATCACATAGGTAACCGCTAGGAAGGGATGCGCCCTTGCTCACACAGCTCACAGGGGTGGCTGTGGGGAGACATTGGGATTATCAACCGAAGCCCCTGTGTACGTTATTATTATTAGTACCGTTTTGCCGCCATTTTGTTGTTGTCATGTTTATTTAATTAATGTTACCACAAACCTTCGTTTCTCTGCTCAATAAACAACACCAGACCAGTTTCATTATATTTATTACCTATACCTACCTGCTATCGTTTTATCTTGCGTTAGGAACTTAGTAGGTAGGTAGATATAATTAGGTATTTATTGTTTTACATTTTAAATAAGTGTTAAGTAAAGAGATACAGGTATATAGAAATCAAAATTGAACAAAAATATTCGTTTACTGGAAAATAATTCAATTTAGCTCTCAAATCTCCATAAAAAAACCGATGTCAATTTTTTATTATTTTTACTTTGATTGATGATCAACAATTCAACACTCCAGTTTATCAAAATAAAAGGTGCACGCACAGCAACGGCCAACTACAATTTTGTTGCTTCCTCTCCATCTATTAAACTAGGTAAGAGTGAGAAAGAGATAGTTACAATAATAATAATCGCAGAAACGCTAATTTCGTCCCTCGCGCCCTTTCATGCCGATCTTGGCAACCGGTTTTGTTTGTGGAACGGTCGTAAACCGAATCAACCAATGACGATGCAGGCTTCGCAGCGGGCATACGATTGGCGATGGGTTGTAGAGAGCGTTGTTATGCGGGGTAGCGCGGGGCATGGGTGCGGCGGCGCACCGACAGCGCGCACATTATACGTACAGTCGTGTTTCGCTACTCGAAAAGAAGGTTATTGTTACAATGAGACGGGAACCGGACTATCGATAAAGTGTGTTTGTATGTCGTTTACGTCGATAATAAGTGTTGTGTTTACTTCATCCGTGCGAATGTCTCAATCCTTACCTTTTTGTTTGTTTGTTCTTTTAATTACTGCCGCATGGGACGGCGCTTACGTTTCAGTTAACCCTTTATTTTGAAACGATGGAACGTTGTTCTTATGGTTTTTACACCAAAAGGTATTTTATGTTATTTTTTACTTTACAATTGCGATTTGATGTGGGTGAGTGCGTCGCGTGTGGCTTTTAATAGTGGGTCGTATTTGTGACAGTGTTCCTTCGCGGTGATTCTACGTTTACGTTGCATTGGTGGGAGTTAAACTTGAGTAATTAATCCAAGTCGAATAAATTTGCAAACCACTTCTTGCAAACGGTTTTGATTTAATGTAGGTATGTAGTTGATAAAACTAGGAAGAAGCCATTGCCAGTGCGTGTCGTAATTTATAGGGGCTTACTTGGTATTATTATTATTATTGCAACGCTTCGGGGAAAAGCCGACAATGTGAGGCCCTCGCATCTGAGGGTCGACAGCCGAGGGGAGGGAGAGCGCCGTCTGTCTGCACACATGCAGAACCGGTTTTCGCTCCAACTCCCCTAGTGCGCTTCTATTGTCTCTTTCTTGCGCTACACGCGTTAGCATGAAGCCCTCTCACTCGCACGTTTTCATTATTTTTTTGCTTCCCCCTGTGAAATAATGCCAGACAGACCGTTTTTATTTAGGTATACGTCCCTAAATAGGTGTATATTTATGTTATATCATTGTTCGTCAAGTGTGGTAAGTATGAGTCCAGTACAAGTTGCAGCATGAAGTAATTATGTATGATCCCTCATGCGTGCGTAGATAAATTTTAAACTAAGTAGACAGGTATATTATACGTATAGGGTTATCTATTAAGTAATAATAATAATAAAGTTTATTGATATAGGTATTAAGTTATGAACATAATTTATCCTACTTAATAGGTATCATACTGTATCGATAATCGAAAGTAGGTGGGTTTGGTTTACAATCGGATCACAAACAAAAGAATTCAACGAATACAGGCGCTGGAATTCCTGCTTGGTGGCTAGGTCTTCACTTATAGGTAGTTTATATATTATTAGTAGCTACACAAGAAGTTACCTATATAAAACTAGGTATATCTTTAGGTACCTAGCCGCCTACATATTTACATTTAGTAGGGGGGTTACGATAATCTTTTAAAATACATTTAAGTAAATAAAGGAAAATATTACTATTTGATAGATACGATGGACAACAAATTACGACCACGACAAACTCCACTCAAAATAGTATGATTTTCTACTTGGCTTGGACTATTCCTGGATAAATAGAAACATAATTTATTCGTAGATTAGATACAAAGATGTTAGGTAGGTAGGTATTCCATTCTTCTCACAAAAATATTTCAATAGTCATTACCAGAGACTATTCGAGAACGAGGAACTTTCCAGCCTACGTTCCCAAAAAAAAACAATAGATGGCTCTGTCCCAATTTTGCCTTCGTTTAATTTTCTAATTTCATGGATAACACACATACCTAATAAGCCTTTTTATCTTTGTTTTTGGGTATAAATCATGACCAGGCACAGCACATCTTTCATTATTCTGATCAAAACAAAGAAAAGCAATATACGTAGCAATATAATTCTATATACGTAGGTAGGTATTTGATCCAAATATCAAGCAATAAACATTTTTAAATAGGCCTCTGATATAACATTATAGGTATTTTTGAATAATTATACAGGTACCCAAGTAATGAAATAATAGGTAATTACCACGTTAATTACAGCGCCATCTATATTTTTTGGGGAACGTAGTTCATTAATTCATTCCACGACCATATTGATAAGGACAATGAAAAGACGTAGGTCCTAAATATTAAACATATTTTTTTTAGTTTGACTCTTGGTCTTGGTAGTAGACGGGGGTACGTATCATAATGCATAAATTTAAAATCTATAAGTTTACAATGTATAAGTTCAAAATATATAAAATCAAAAAGTATAATAGTCAGAAGAAATAATCATCAATATGCATAACTTACGTTATATATAAATATCATAATGCATAAGTTTACAATGTATAAGTTCAAAGTATATAAAATACTTAAACTAAAATCTTCACCGCCGCCTCTCGGCCCTTCGGGCCTCGATGGTCACAACTAACCTAACCCACTCGGCTTACAGCCTTCGTAACCTATATCTACAGTGTCGGGGTGCCCGTAACGCGGAGCTCCATAGAAAAAAAAATAATTTTAAATTATTTATAATAAAAAAAAGGTAAAGCCAATATGCCAAAAACCACTATGCTACACAAGAACAGGGTAAATATCTTTAGGCTTAACAAACATTATGCTAAGTAATGTTATAAAACGTAGCCTTAGGAACCATTATGCATTGTGTTTGTTATATGTTTCGACCATTATGGCATTCAAACTTAGAAATTTAGAACTTATGCAAAATTACTTTATACATTTTGATGCATTATATATTTTGATTTTCGGTATTTTAACTTTATATATTCCAACCATATCGAGGGTTGAAAGGCAAATGGGTTTAAGCGACATTTTGGGCGAAATTGACTTATATATATATTCGGAATCAGCGAATTTTTCCGCGTCGACTGATCTTGGTTTCAGATCAATCGAAGCTACTTTTTGGCGCTTCAACCAATTAGCACTTTGGGTACATTTTTAAAAACCCGTGCTTTAACCGACAAAAAAATGCACAAAATTCTGGGCGGGTGGCATATCAGTCGTATTCCGGGATATGAGTCGGTCACATAAGCTGTTATGTCTTTTCATTTTCATGATTCGAAGTCTGTTAAAGCGTTTTCCCTGACAGTGTTTTGTTATAGATAAGACGGTTAAATCATTTGTCCTTATACGGAACGAAAATAGATTTGGCGCTTAAATCTTTTTGCTTTAATCTAGATTTTATAAATATTGTCGCTTCAACCGTTTTGCCTTCAACAGTTTATAAGTAAAATTGGCACTTGAACTGTTTTGCCTTTACCGAAAATATTCATAGAATTTGACTTCAGCTATTTATGCTACATTTTTTTTATGATTTTTGTCGTATAAGACAACTATAATTTTCTTTTGAAAGGACTTAAAACGTTTTTCCAAAACCAAAAAGAAATAATGTTTACATTTCAGTCATCGCAATTTTGTATGAAACCTTGTGCCCGCATCACTTCAACATATCAAAATAAGTATGGGCAGGTCCTGGTTGGGCGGTTCACACAGCTAAAAATTACGATTGGGAAGACCGGGAGTGTGCGTGTCATCATGTCACCCAAGCCGTATCCGTTGATGGTGACTTCTATTTGTGTCTATCCCGAGTCATTGTTGTGGTAGGCTTTGATGTGGCTAGCGGAACCGAACTTTGAATTGAAGATCAGTCACATGGCATACAATCAAGCTGGCCAGCCGAGTTTACCGTGTAATTGTAGGAAGGTTTCCGTTGAGTTTTCCGTATTTGGCGTCTTGGACTAAGATTTTCGAGGACCATATCACGCGCCATTCCAGGTTCAGACACGCTCATCCCAACTCTCAGTTGGCATGTCGAAAGCCACATGGTTGCGCTTGAGTACGTCTTTGTACCGCAGGTCTTGTTCACCTTGTTTACATTTCCTTCTAGACACCTCGAAATAGAAAACGTTTCTGTCATCCATTCGCATGACGTGACCGCACCATCTTAGGTGATGTTTTATGATGTGAGCTTCTATTCCGAATATGCCAGAATGACGTAATACTTCTGTTATTGGAAAACCATCTTTCCGCTTTATGCGAAGGATGGACCTTAGACATTTAAAGTGTTACGTATCAAGTACGCCGCTGAGACTTTGTACACTAATATTTTAAGTTTTCCAAAGGCTGCCACCGCATCTATTATCCGGGCTGGCAACTCCGATGACTTTGGAGTTATTTCATATTTTAATTTTGAAACTTACTCCAGCTCAGCGCCCTTTAAAGCAACATTAGAAGAAGCTACATCCCCGGACCATCCTCTGGATGGTTATTTTAAGAGGGTCTTGCATTAAGAATTTCTTATAAATGTCACAAAACTATGAATATTCTGGTGTGTGACTCAATTGAATCGGCCATTCCTCCGCAAGTTTGGTTAACTGACGCATAGATGTGAGACGTGAGAGATCAAAAATGATGTTATTCATTTTAGCCTTAATTTCAATTAAGCTATAAATAACAATTCCACAGAGCATCCCACTTATGCGTGATACAGAAGCGATATATAAGGAAAATAGACTAGGAACCATGGCTCCATGTGTAATGATACAGCCTTGTTTCGCGCCGTAGGTAACGACGAATAGGTCTGAAAAGTTACTTCTAAATCAAACTGTCGTCATCATGTCGTCATGATATTATCGTATCAGGATAAGTCATAACTTTTCAGGACAATCTGTTTCCTTTAGAGCAAGCCACAAGCCGCGTGACGCCTCACGCAGCACATAACAAAGGCCGATATTGTTCAAGCCTTTTTGCCTGAATCTGTTTAATAACAAAACCGTACCCCCATATCTCTGTCCGGACAAAATGATCAATGGGTTTCCGGGAGTACCATTTCTGCATCACGGGATAGAATAACGTTCAGGCTAAAATTTAATATCGATCGCCATTGACTCGCAAAGAAGAAGAAGGCTAAAATCATTCCAGCAGCTGACTCCCATATCTTCGGGATGAGTTTGTATAACAAGTTATTAATGTGTAGGCATATTATATAGTTCAGATGGTATTTTTGATGTGTTGGAATTCGTCATCCTTCTTAGCGCGGTAAGAAGTTCTTCAAAGGTCGGGGGTGCCGCTAGATCTTAAGCGAAACCCCCGATCTTGTTGTAACAAACTAGACCGATTTGTTGTAACAAACAAATCAGTGGTATTACTATTGGGATTTAAAACATCGTTAAAATGTGCCCAAAGCGCTGCTAATAAGTCTTTTTGATCAGTGAGGCGTTGGGTCTTTTCCTTGTTGTAGATTGAAACTCTCTTCAAAGTTTGTGGCCGGATACAGTCTTGAAGCTGTCGAAATATAGAGCTGAATTTCACAAGCTTATTCCACCCGGCATTTGTTTTTGGGACATATGGTGACAGAAAAGCCCGCCTGTAATTCCCCACGAGCTGATTTTCACGTTGGAACCATCGCACCAATCTTAGTTTTGCGGTCTGGTTTACCAACCAATAACTTTGGTAGAGCAGAGCACAGCTATGGAAATGCTCGGCAAAAGAACACCATCTATTTATTATTATTATCATCTATATTATCTCATCGACAGATGTGTCTGCTGCGATGTCTGACGTATCTCGGCTCTAAAAGCATGATCGAGATCTGTTATTGTTTGTCGCGGATTAACTTTACACAAACCAACTTCGACGGTATCTTATGGCCAGCTGGACGTGGAGGTCATAGGCGCAAATGTAACAGAAATTTTGATCAAACAAGTCGCTGATCAGTCCACCCCTGGCTGCCTCTTAGTATGAGAGCAATCAGTACTTCACTGAAGTCTCTCCTAGTACCGCGTACCATCTAGTAGGAGCCAGTGCTTGGAACTTGCATCCAGCCACGGGGTCTTTAATTTTTCAGTAAATCGGAAACAGGTTGTGATAGTGAGATTAAACTCAGCACAGAGTATAAGCATTTATTATTAAGACTTTTTCAAAAGCTTTTATTGCCCGCATTCAGTTGGTGACAGTCATCTGTCATCCGCCATCATACGCTGTTTACCATTTGCTTAAAAAGTCGAATTAAGCATGTGTAACAATCTTAATGGTTATAGTCTAGATCCTGTTTCTTAATGAATTCGATTTACTCATTATATCCGCCGTGATTTTTCCTAATATTGTAAGGTACAAAGATCTATAAATGCCTTGCCCGAATAAAATCTCTCCCAGGAAAAACGGCTTAAGGACCGACTTTATTTCCGATCTTACTAATATTTGGATTTCATACAATTGAAATTAGTAGCGGATGGTCACTTAAGATATTTTCCTTCCCTGTCATACAACCTTTTATGGAGTTTAAGCTGCTTTGCCTCTAGTCATCTTTTTTTAAGAAGTCGTTTAACTCATTTAGCTTTAGTCAAACTAATAAGTGAAAGGTTTCTTAAAGCATTTTGCTTTTAGCCAATATTTGGCTCTAGTGGATATCAACCGTTTTTCCTTCAACTGTAATTTAGTTCAATTGAGGCATTTTGTATTAAGCGACTTCTAAAATCTATAACTGATGTGTTTTTCGAACCAAATAAATACAGAATTGTGCAACGTTTAATTTAAAATCATTCTTAGCATTTTGAACACTTTTGATTCAGTAGTTTTTTTTATATGAATTTTTTTCGAAAAAATAAAACTTTAAATGGCTCTCCTGTAAAGTTCACAAAATGTCGCTTAAACCCATTTGCCTTTCAACCCTCGATATGTATTTTGAAATTATATATTATGATACGTACCCGTAGACGGGTAAAAAAGGTTTTGCTTCAAGTTACTTAAATGCTCTCGGCAAGACAACCATGCTGCGCGTGACATAATGACCAACTTTCCATGTTACGTTCCCCAAAAATAATATAGGTAGCGCTATCGAGATTTAGCGTGATAATTACCTAATTTTTTATAACCTGGCTACATATTTATTCAAGAATGCAGTTTTTTTGACGTGACTTATTGCCGCAGATGGCATTAACTATTTGGCCGGACAAAGACTATTTGGCGCGCGCTGAGGGCTCTCACCTGATCAAGAATGCAGTGTCATTACACTAGCAGAAGCATATATATAAAAATAAATGTTGCTTGATATGGATCACATTATGTTATGTATTATGTTGCTACCTATATTGCATCTTTTAATTTTGATCAGAATAATAATGGGTGGAATATGTAATTGCGCTTGGGTGTAATAAAAAGGGTCATCATTTATAAACAAAAACAAAGATAAAAGATGAATGTCTGTTATCTATGAATTTAGAAGGTTAAACGAAGGAAAATCTTTACATCGCCAGCTATATTCATTATGAGGAACATAGCCTGGAAAGCCTCATTGTACCGAGGTCTTCGACCAATAGCCGGACGACGTCTGTCTACGTAGATACCTAGCATTCGCAACGGTTATTGGTCTTCGCGCTGCGCGGCGCGGTTGCCTTGCAGACCTTACTGGACACACGAAGTTGTTTCCAGTTATTGATAAATATATCCTACTCCCTGAAAGAATTCAGGATTCCAATTGAAGTGTAAATTTTGCTAATCCGTTAACGTTCGGGAACGTTCGCAAACCTAGAACATAATAATATGATGATGGCTTACGCTTACGTCTCATATAAATAAAAGACCTAACAACATGAAAGAAGTCTCGGTGCTTAACAGTTGGGTAGGTACTTATAACCGTTTAACTCTCTCTTCTTCCTGCCTCATTCGTTCCCATTTACTTGGGGTCGCCCTCCTAATTAGGTATGCGTCGTCTCTTAGTGTTATATTTATTCCCTAAAGATCGGAAAGAAGAAAACTTAGAAAAAAAAAAACTTTCAATCAAAACTGTTTTTATAACTGGCTGCTTTTTTATTTCATAACTCATCCTTCAAATGGGATACACTCCATGTTGCTCTACATTTTTTAGCAATTTATCACCAAATTATCTGGACGGTATGGAGAACTGTCAAAATTTAGGAACACTTAACAGTGTTGCCGCCTACGTTTGAGCTTCTTTTTATCCTCTATAAGAACAAATATTTTCACGTCAAAGGTCGAGTTCCACGTTCCATAGACCGACTTATTACTGCAAGCAAAATAAACAGTTAAGGTGTCTCATTCATGTTCATGGTCGCATTGGAAAAATACTACCTAAATCAGTGATTATTTTATTAGGCAAAGTAACATGCTAGCTAAGAAATTTACTGAAAATCTGTTGAACTTAAATTCTTAGATCATGATGACGAGAAAGTACCTATAGATTACCACCAATTAAGAATTCCACCAATTAGTACACCAACATAGTTCCTGTATGCTTATGGAAAACATACTTTTTAATCCAAAATACCTATAATTGGGGTGGGCAGACTATATCTTCGTAAAGTTATAAGTAGCAACATCAGATTGAATTCCGTTATTGGGCACAGAGCTATTATTTTATAAAAGCAGTAGAGCAGCGAAAACCGTACACTTACATTTTTTCGCACATACGCGGCAAAATTTCTGTGACCTTATTATTTTTTTTTCAAAAACCGGTAGTCAAGCCCACCGGTTTTTTGAAGGGACATCCCTAGAGTTTCGAATTTTTCATTTCGATTTTTTATGTACCTCACTGTTTGGGTGAGGTCCTCACCCAAACCACCTCACGCATAGGGTTACTATACGTAAGAATAATAATAATATAGTAACATACCTATTTATTATATAAAGCGTATTACATCGATATTACATCAATGCGGATTGCGGAATATTGCTCATTACAACCCTTTTTGTAAATGATAGAAAGCATATTATTTATTACAAGATGGACGCAAGAAATTAAAAGTGCCTTCCATTCCGCCTATTATTTTTTTCGCATCAGATTTTATCTCTTTAAAACTTGGGTACTTGTACTTTTATATTATTTTGACTCCTAATACAAAGAGGTTGTGTAGGTATCCCTTCTTGCTACGCCTTGCGCCTATTTATACAGCGAAATGCTAATCGCTTGCCAGAAACCAGACGCCTTCATTACGTCGAAATCATTATTGTATAATCTCTAAGTCCCTAGATATTATTTTATTATGCATGTAGGCAACTAAACTATTGTATGTACAATCAATATTGGCTAATTGGTGGAATTAAATAATTCAAAAAGATTTAAACATTACGTAACCCGAACTACGCCACTTAGGGGTGATTAAATTATCTCAGTTGTTTTTCGCACCTGTAACCTGACAGGTTTGGTTTTTCTGGGTTTTTCAATGAAGCGACTACCCTTCTGTTTGGGACCAACGTCACCAACGACTCTTACTTATTCGGATGATTATGTGATTCAGGACACTCAGTATCACAAAGTGATAATTGACAGTATCCTCAACTTAGAAATCAATTTTGATCGTAGTACCTATATCGTAGTGAATCGAACCGTACCATATCCAGCCCGGACCTCCAACCAAACCTACAAAATTAATGTTTTTCAGACGACAAACCTTGTTTCTTTTATATTTAAGTCTATTAATAGCCTGAGTGCGTAGGAATCCGAAGACCCAGTATTCAGTTAGCTCCTTATGATTGAATCCGTAAGACAATCTTGGGTGTACCACAATAAGGTGACACCACGTGTTATAGTCATATCATCAAATGGCATCTAAAGTCTGTACAACATAACATAACATAACATAACATACAAACATAATGAACTTACCTAGTTTTAAAGGTGAATCCACCCCTCAGTAGACCATTTTAACGAGAGACTTGAATCAAAACCAATTGGTTCATGTAGGTTCTAGATAAATTATGAAATCATGATTACTAAATAAAGACTGATCTAAAACTAATGAAAACATTTTCTTTTTTACAATAATAAACCCGACATTTTATCACGTTTTTCTATGACGTCACAGTGTGCTTTTTCTTGGCTTTTTCATACAAATTCCATAGTAATTCGTGTTTTAACGTTTAGTAAAAGTAACTACTTAATTTGACTAGTTGGAAACTAGCCTATAGTATCGATAGGCTGTCGATAGCAGGAATAATACTATCGATTGTTAGTCACTATCGCGATCAAAGATCGCGATAGTTCAACACTGTCGATGCTATCGATAGTAATTGCAATATAGAACTTACGAATTATAGAACTGACTATGGCAAGGCAAGGATTATCGATACCTACTATCGATTGTTAGTCACTATCGATCGAAACTACTCCTTTATAGCAATGATAGTTTTGAAGTATCGAAATGTATTATTAGATATACCTACATACTATAAGTAGATTTTAATGTAGGGCCTTTCGATCTATATGTCCGGAAGTGTATAATCTCTTAGATGCAAAGCTATTAAAACCAAAAATAATTAGTCGCGCTTTAGTTTCGCGCCAACATGTTATTAGTGTTTCCAAATAATGAAACTTACTCAAAAACTTGCAGCTACTTCTATATTGGTTTGGATTATAATGATGCTTTTTTATAATATATTTTCGAATCGATATTTGATTTCATAGACGCACACGGGTCTTCCCTATATCAGGTCAAAAAATCATCATCAAAACATATTTAGAATTTGAACGTGCCTTTGTCTGTCAATGTCACTGTCAGGCGAACGATATTGGGTATTGTTTCGTATTGTTTATTGTGGCGTTTTACCTGTTTTCATAGGTTACCTATTTATTTCTTCTAATAAATTGTTTATATAAAAGTTATTGGTGTGTGAAAGCCTGACAAGAAATCTAAATAGTGTATTAATTGCATGCGAGAATACTTTGTAGTGTTTTAAATAGAACGTGTTGCCATCACGGACCCATGTCACTAATGCCTATAGCCGAAGATAATCCTATTTTTTTAAAGAGTAATGGCAGATGATATTTACAGGTACTGAATGCGTAATCTTTTTTAAAATGTAGTAATCTCCTTTGTTCTAAAGCTTCCGTCTTTTACTGTGCTAACCTATATAGTGAACCACTGTCGTTTACGTTTATACTTTCACATCAATACATTTTTGAAAAAAAATTTATTTTTTCAGGTCTGAGATCCTAGATAACATTCAGAAAAAGAAAGATCAAGACAAAGAACAGCCACAGAGTCCAAGTTATCAGCAGCAGTTGTCGAAGCCTACAGATAAGCCGCTGCACACGCCAGACGCGCAGAATGTCAGTGTCCCGGTGACTCAGCATGTTCCCGCTCAGCAGCTTCTGTCTCCCACACATGGTCCCAGCCAGCCCATCCTAGCGAAAGAAGATTCTAAAGACAAGACAATAAAGGTTGCCAATTCTACTACAATAACATTGATAGAGAACGGTAACCTCAACGGAGAAAAAGATAAAGACAATAATTACCCTAAAAACTTTTTTACATTAGAACCCAAGAATGATAAGAAAGATGATTCTTCTAAAAACAGTATTACCATAACTAGGACTCTGCCAAAACAGTCACCTGGCAACGGACAGGTTGACAAAGGAAAAGGGCCATCAAAGCCTGCAAAGAGACCATTACAGTGTCTAGAAACACTTGCTGAAAAGGCTGGTATCACCTTTGAAGATAAGTACGAAGCTGCAAACACATTACTGGCTCTAGATAAGCAAAATAATCCCTTTAGAAGACCTCCAGAATTGAAACAACCAAAATCCGAACCAGACAATAATAATCAGAGTGAAGAGTATAGATATAGGAACCAAAAGGAAGAGGATGATAAGTTGCAGGTGGGTTTCATAACATATTTTACACATACAGGTGAATACATTTTTTGATTCAATGTCTGTGACCTGTTAATTTTGTATACAGATACAACAACAAATAATTCAGCAACAACAACAACAGCAGCTTTTGCAACAACAACAACTGCAACATTTGCAGCAACAACAGCTACAGCAGCTGCAGCAGCAGGCTTTGCAGCGACAGCATCAGCAAGCTATACAACAGCATATTAAAAATCAGCAAGATCAGCAGGAATTGGTGAATATTTTTTATATCAAAGAATAATTTGCATCCTACTAATTATTATAAATGTGAAGATATTGGAGCTGATTCAAGTAGATACCGTCTTATCTTATTTTAAGTTATAGATACCTGCCAATTTCTTATCTGCCTAATAGGAAAGGGATGGGTAGGTGTAGGATCACAGTCCTATTTTGGACCGATCTTCCAAAAATACATTTCTTAGATGTCGCCTCAACTTTATCTCGAGTTTACTCCAGTGAAGTTGAGTGGACGCATGACGTCATTATTGTTGTATTATTTTGTAAATGTAAATGTCAACTTAAAATACCAAAATGCTCAGTTGAGGTTGAGTAGAGTTCCGAGTTAACAGCTTAGAATATGGGTGTTAGTGTTTAGTTGTTAGTGCATACAATGATCCCAGTACCTGGTTTGGGTTGTAAATTGACTTCAGATATGTCAGTCATATTATATGTTTTGATCATTTTTTGAGTACAGTCATGTGCAATATCATGTACCCACTTTAGAACCCTGTCGCAATATCATATTTGACATTTAATGACACTTACGATTTAATTTTTCGAAAAAGTTAATGTGACATGCTTTAAAAATGTGTATACATATTTAACACTCATAACCATACATTTAATTAACTTCATGCACAACAAGTATATTTTTTATTATAAAGTTAGGTTTATGATTTTGGATTATTCGATCTTAGCTACAGAAACAGTTCCAACAGCAGCAACAGCATCAACAACAGCAGCAACAACAACAACAGCAGCAACAACAACAGCAGCAAACTAAAACAGAATTACAACAAGTGCAACAACAAGAACTTCAGCAGCAAAAGTTTTTACAGGTCTATATTTATTTATAAATGAAATGTAAGAGTTAATACTGTTACACTTTGCTTTACTTCTATCATACAATTGGGTATGTAAGATATTTTTGAAGGCTTTTTTAAATATTTTTAAATGTAAGATTATATTTAAAAAAATAACTTTAAATAGTTTTGCTTTTCTAGCAATAACATGGATTTTAAAAAAAAAAATTTATATCTTTTTGTTTTCTTTAAGTTGAAATAGTTTATGCTTCTAATAAACATGATATTATAGGGGTTAGTAATCGTAATTCATTCATTATTATTGGAGTTATCATTTAGTTTGTTACTTGCACACGCTTAGGACACTTACCGTAGTGATGTCTACAAATCTACGAATAAATAATAAGCTACAAATTGTGTTAAATTTTATTTATTATAAACTGCTTTTGGCAACGACAATTTTGATAAACAGGTTACATTTAGAGGTCACATGAAATTCAAATATTTACACGACTTTTGCTAAAATAAGCACCTTCCAATTAATTTGAGAGCTAAAAACGAGAGAAATAAGGCTAAGACGCAATCTCGAAATAGTTTCAGAATTAGTGTAACTATTATTTATATTGTTTTCCTTACATAGGTACCGAATTGTCTGTTACATACACTCATTGTGTATTTAATAAACTTTTTTATATATTTTTTTCATTAGGTTGTGAACAATCAGCCAGTGCACACACAACAGTTTAACGTACCTGGAATAGGAGAAATTAACCTTAGTTTCTTGGCATCACCTCAGAGCAACGTAAACTTGCTCTTCGACAAGAACCACAAGCCCGGAATGAGTGGCGACATAAAGCAGCAACAGGTAACTAACTCTATTTTTGCTCGTGTCCCTTATTCTGGCACTGCCACCATTTCGGATCGGGATTCTCACTACACAGAAAACATGTCGAATTGTCGAAATTTGTCGCTGCATACCTATTAGAAAATTCAGTTTAAAAAAATACAAGCGCTTTTTGGTGGCAGTGCTAGGATAAGCATTTCTCCAGCATTATTACTATTTTGTTGCAGCACTCAGCGAAGATCTGATTTTACCAAAAATATATCTAATTTGTCGCCAAATATCGGAACTCCTCGACACGCCGTTTAAAAGATATGAGAGGTTTTTTGTCACAACGCCTACAAAATCCTTATTCCACCATCACTTTCTTTGTATCTTGATAAGTATAGCAGGTATTGAAGCTTTTGATTTCACCCAAAGAATGTCGTTTTGTCGACATTTGTCGACAAATATCAGAATTTGTTGGCAGGCTGTTTAAAAGTTACAAGCATTGTTTAGTGGCAATGCTTTCAAGCCTCTTGTATGCATATGAAGGTAAAAGTCGAATATCTTTTTATTTGATCAGAATATGGTCTGATATATGGCGACAAATTATAGACATTTTGGACAAAAGCTATATATAACCTGGGACTGCCACCAAAAATGCTTGTACCTTTTTGACACTAGACTGACAAATTTTGGTATTCGGTGACAAATTTCGACAAATTTTCATTATTTTTTCTGTGTAGTCAGAATCCCGATCCGATATGGTGGCAATGCCAGGAAAAGGGACACTTTTTGCTCACTTTACCTGTACGGCCATTCACAATGTTCCTGTGAGAGTTTTCTGAAGAAACCTATGAAACTTTGTAAAGTTACACAAAGCTATAAAAATTTCGAAATTATCTGAACAGGAAACCTTGCAAATACATTTTTCACCTAAGTTTTTACCATGGTTATTTTCCAGTGAAATATACACTTCTCATCAAAAAAATCGAAACACTTCCGTTTTCATTGTTTCTGTCCGAATTTAACACAAAAAAGAATTCATACGATGAAAAAAAATACATAAATGTATAGCTGGCAGTTTGGCCATTACAGTAATAAGCGAAAATTCTAAATTCAAAATTAGAATTTCATTTGTTTATCTTATAAACGAAATGAATCACTGTTTTGAGACAAATGTGTGTTTAGGGTTGGAGTACATTTAGCGTTTAAAAACTAAAAATTGGCGCCTATCCTTAAACTTTTTGTTTTTTATTTCAATACTGTGACTTTGGGACGTCTGAAAAAAGGTTTTTTTTCTAAAACGTATGGATACTTCGCCCACAGAAGCCGCCCAAGTTGTGGCATTGCTGGATTCTGGCCTTAGTCAGCGTGTTGTGGCTGCAAGACTGCATCTAAGCCTGTCATCTGTTCATAGAGTCTATAAACGTTATCGGGAGACTGGTTTGTTCACGCGCCGTTCAGGATCTGGCAGGAATCGGGTCACTTCTGAGCGAGATGATCGATTTATTGTAACAACTTCTTTAAGAAATCGACGCCTTAACGCTTTTCAACTGCAGCAGCGGCTTCGTGTTGTACGAAGGGTGGCTGTAAGTGACTCTACAATTAGAAGAAGGTTGAAGGATCGTGGACTGGTACCGCATAAGCCAGCAAATGGGCCGAAATTAACTGCAGACCATCGAAGAGCGCGCCTTAACTTTGCACGTGAGCACCTAAATTGGTCATACCTACAGTGGAGCAAAGTTCTCTTTTCTGATGAGTGTAAAATTATGCTGTATGGTAACGACGGAAGGAACAAGGTCTACAGAAGAGACGGAGAACGCTATGCACAATGCTGCATTGAAGAAAAGGTCAGCTATGGTGGCGGTTCGTGGACGGTTTGGGGAGGAATCAGCGCCGACGGTAAGACAGAGCTTGCTTTCGTGTCTGGGCCACGTCTGCCTGCACTAAACTGTCATCGGTACGTCGAAGAGTGTCTCGAGCCTCATGTGATGCCCTATGCACATTTTATTGGCAACGGCTTCATATTCATGCACGACAATGCTAGGGCTCACACCGCGGGCGTCGTACGAGATTATCTTAACGAAGTCGATATCTCTATTATGGAATGGCCAGCAAGAAGCCCGGACATGAATCCCATTGAACATCTGTGGGATGAATTAAAGAGACGAATTCGAGCAAGAGATCCTGCCCCAGAAACACTTAGCCAGCTGCAAGATGCAATCCAAGAGGAATGGGACAATATACCACAGCATGTGATCGTGACTCTCATCCGATCGATGAAGAACCGTATGGAAGCAGTAATTAGAGCTCGGGGAGGGAATACAAGTTATTAAATAAACGTTTTTTAGCTTTTTTTTTTCATTTACGTGTGTTGTTTTATCCATTTCCTTTATACTCCATACGGAATAAAAATGACTCATTTAACAAAATACGAAACCTATGAAAAATTCATTTAAATTTAGAACATTAACATTAAGATTTGATAAGCTCATATTACTCACTATTAAACGACATTTAACATTTATTCCTAAATGTACACATTTTTCTGATAATCCTGACAAAACGTAAACTTGCAAGGTGTTTCGATTTTTTTGATGAGAAGTGTATTTTCCCCGTAAATTTTCTGGGCTTTGTAAAAGTTTTCAGTTACAGAAAATTTCGGTTCTAGAAATAAAAAAATATCTACCAGCTTGTGTAAGCAGCTACCACTTAGCGATAAATATTCTATAGGTAATGGCTTAGGGTAGTACCTATCCAATCGATATCTTATAATTTCTACTAACTTCACACAACAACTGCATGGAAAATAGTTTCTCTTTTCTAGAAATTTTGCTAGAAATAGTTTCGCTACTATGTATGTAGTGTTTAATCATATAAACTCATGTAACGACATCATAATAAGTAAACACACGTGTACATTAAATTTGTACGTGTAATATATTTAATAGGTAGCAGGGATCGGCTGCTTAACGTGCCCTTCCCTCCGAAGCACGGGATCTTATTTTCGGAGAATCGGGTGAATCAGTCTGCAATGTCCTAATCAAACTACCCCATCGGGATTCGAGCCCGGGACCTCTGCATCGTGAGCCCAACGTAAATCACTGGAACGCAGAGGTCATTACTTGATGAATCAGTCTGATTTAAAAGTGGTGATGGTACGCAGCTGAACCAAGGAAAATATAGGTTTATTAGCTGTTGGTGGTTTTAGTTAGCCATCCCAAATCTAAGCGCCACGCTCTTGTCGGTGTAGCATTCTTTATGCTTTTTTTTGGAAAAAATAGGGCAGTGGTTTCTCTCATGTCTTTCACCCCGCAGTACTCTGTATGATGCGAGTGGGATGGCGCCCAGAGTAGTCTATTTCAAAGCCGTACTAGGACTCCTGTCCTCCGCCTCGTAATAGTACTGTCAGATACTGCTGCCCTCTGTCAGGTGCCAGGTTGCAGTCCCTTTGACTTGCTCCTTCCGCCCTGCATTGTCGCACCAATGGCTCTCATCTCCGCCTCTGCAACCCTTGAGGTCTTCAGCCGTATCCCTAGGCAAGGGTTGTACGTTATACCTCATAGGTATGGGTCCCTATCCGAACTCAGTCACCTAAGTCTAGTCTACCCCAGTGGAAGGGCAGAGAAGATGATTCAGTTCTTACTGGGGCCGGGTGAATGATCTTGTATGAAACCAAAACCAAATGGCAAAATTTTAGTTAGTATTACACCAAAAAAATAACACATGAAAACTCTTAAAACAACGTTGTGTGCGCAGATTGTAGATGGTCAAGGTCAAGTGGTCCAGCAACAGATGAGCATGTCCCAGCACGAGCCGTCGCAGCAGCACCACCAAACAGTCACCGTCGTCTCCTCCATGCCCAGTAGTATGGCTGCGCATCAGGTGAGTTCATTCCATCTTATCACATGTCTAAATGCTACGAGTACATTTCTATTATGTTGTTTATTTCTATCTCTGTTTTCCTGTGTGTACAATAAAGTATTTGTCATGAGTATGTTATACATTTGAGGAGTGCTCCAGCGTACGACCTTACGCTAGACGTGCATACCTACAAACATAAACATAAGCCTATTTCCCACCAGGGTAAGTAGAGACTATGAAATACCATCTGCATCGATCCTGTTATACTTCTCATGCTTCTTCCACATTAATCAATCGTTTCGTACACACGCCCCGGTTCAGTTCCGAGTAGACTACCAAAACGCTTTTGTTACGGAATTTTCCTCGGTAGCCTTAACAATAATCTTTACCTTATAAGGTATCCCTCTTTCGTATTCCTACTATCCGTCATCCGCTCCAAGTGTCCAATCTTCTCAAAATTCTCTCCACCTACTTAATAACATTTTACATGTTACATTTTTCTACAAAAACCATTTCAACAAACATTGCATAATAAGTAATAAACAAATCACAATACAATACATAATTCGAAGTAGGTACACATTATATAAAAAGTGAAGATCTCTTAATAAGCCTGTTTTCGAGGCATTCTAGCGTAAACAAACATTTTCCCTCTTTTCTTTGAAAAAAATACAGCTAATTGGAAAACAAATAGGTATACAATTCTAGTTAGTTCATCGATTTAGAAAGAGTGTTTTTCAAGAATTTTCTTCGTAAATATTATATCGGCGATAATTTCCCGAAACGTTGAGCCTTGTAGCAGGTTATGCTTGACGTCGTAGTAAGTTGCAAGTTGCATCCTCGATCTGCGTCACTCCCATTACGATAGATAGTCCCAAGAATTACCAGCGAGAAACAATGAATGATAAAAATAATAATATTGGAGATATTGTTTGTTAACATTTCGTTAATCTAATATGGTGACAACAATTCAAATTAATGAATTACTGAATTCAAAACCTATTTAAATATTTGGTGATCGATTTAAGCATACCTATACACAGTATGCAGTATGCAGTTAGTACGTGTGGAATATTTAGGGGAGGGTGGATTGCTGGGTGTTTAGTTAAGGCTTGTCCTAGTTGCAAATGATGCCTAAATCGTTACTCGACCTCGGTGTCGAAAATTGTATAGTAGGGAATTGATTTGGTGTCAATATCTACCTTTCTGAGAGCTAACTTAATTTTTATAGAGACTGATCTATTGTTCTGTTTTTTTTTTCTTAATTGAACATTCAAAATGTTTTTCGGACAATATGAGGCAAATATTTTTACGGGCGTCGTGGGGATCCTTGGGGGAGGCCTATGCCCAGCAGTGGGCGTCATACGGCTGATGATGATGATTTTTACGAGAAGTCGTTTGAGGTATTTACATATATAGCCATACTTTGGTGTCAACAATATCTCATTCATAAATGCCAGCCTTAGTTATGTGAATTTGATAATAAAGGTATCTGTAACTATAGGTAACTTAGATTAACGTAGATTTTTGAGGTAGTTAGAGCGAACCCCGGGCGGAGGGGTCTGTAAATGTTTGGAGTGCAGGTTTATAAATACGCAGAGTACCTATGCACTTCGGCTAGGTGAGGTGAGGAGTGACGAGGGGGTGTCTCGTTGCCTATGAGACCGGCTACGCACGGCGCCACGGCAGTCTCGGCGCGGGATCTCGCCGGTCCGGTACTATTTCTCGTGTCGCGCTTGCAGTGTCGTTCGCAATGCCTCGAACACCACAAATAGCGCCAAAGAAAATAGAAAAACCACCAATCAAAAAATCACAAACGTTCATCGGATGCGTATTCATCAACCGAGATCGACGCACCATAAGGATAGAAGACTTTCAGCAGTATAACACAGAAAGTTGAAATTTTAGCTCTCAATATACAGTTTATTTTTCATAAAATAAGTCTTCTTATAAAGGGGTACGAGAATGACAATTTTAGACCCCATGTTAATTTGTTGCTTTTCCCGACTCATTAACAATTATTTTTGACTTTTCGGTGCAGTAATATCTTATTATCGTATTGTCTGTTTTCTCATTATATATCTTTAGATACTAAACTAATAAAATAAGATTTAATATCGCAAAGGCATGCTACGTAGGTATACGTTTACAAAGACGTAGCTAGTTAAATTTTCTTAGAAATCTCCTAGTAGAGCACCTTATTATGAACGTACCTGTTGCTGATATCGACAATAGAAATACCGTCTTTACTTTAACTTGTTTTCCTTGTTGTTCTATGTATTTACTTCCTTTAAAGCTTCTTATCTTCGGTTGTAAAGAAAAGGAGTTGGCAACTGTTGAGATGAAATGTGTGGTATTTGCAGTTTTACTCTGTATCGGGAATTTCGTAGTAGTCGAATGCTGTATAACGTGACGGAGTATTTGTAGCCATTTGTGGCTGGTATCATGCAACCCTTGTTTATTATTATTATATATCATACATAGGTCCGGTGGCGGATTAAATGCTGACAGCGCCCTAGGCCAGCACTCCATCTGCCCTATTGGTCATACCTGCACAGGAACGCTGATAATCGATATCGCGAATTATAGATAGAATTAAAATTGAATCTCTTTCAATGTGTTCTCTGATGATCGTACTTTGAAACTTAACGTCTATTGATGTAGGATATAGAATTAAATTATTATTTATCTACACTCATTTTTTCTCCTTTTTTACAAAAGAAAACAAATGCAACTCTATTCTCCGACCCGAATCAGCATAGACAAACCCTTTTTAAATTCATACCATAATCAACCAAATCCAACCATTAGGCATCCTTCCATAGTATACTCTCTTACTTTCTTATCAATCTTACGTTCCGTTGTACTCACTGTCCTACATTGATTCTTACTAACTACTAGTACGGAATCCGGGGACGTAGGATGTACAATTCATCTAATCAAAGATTTTGTTAAAGGTGAATTTTGTAATAGCTTCTTCATCATTTCACAATGTTATGACTGAGAGAACGATAAGGAAAGAAACTCCAACAGCAACATATTTTTTAAATGAATATATACTCTACCAAAGGTCATTGTATAGGTCATAGTAACCCTGACACCAGGGTTGATAAGGTCGGTCGTTGATGTTACAACCCATTCGAGAGAAGATTGTATAACATTATTCTCGCTTCATCATTTAAATAATCATTAATCTTATTGATTACCTACTTATATAAGGTAACTTTAAAATTACATTTATGTCATTTCAACTAAAAAAACATCGTGTGCTGTAGAAAATAATCTTGAAAAAAATTAATTTAATTTATTTAATCTAGAAAATTGAACAACATTTTTATAAGTTTTCTATGAGCAGAAAGATGAGGCAAATTGCAATACAATTTGCAATCATGTCTTTCACAGTTTCCCGGAAGGAGAGATACATAGCGTCTCTTATTGATCGATCCTTAGGAAAACCTAATTGCTGTTTATGAAGGAAATAGTTTGAATTAATTTGATTGAGAATGATTTTCCCAATAATTGTACAAAGGAAGGTAATTCTTGGGCACTGAACTTGTGCCGGATTTGAAAAGAGGTAGGTTAAACATAACTTTACTGAGTTTCATTAAATTTGGAAAAGTACTTTTGCTGCTAAAATGTCAATGACAGATCTGATCAGTTTAACGGACAATACCATAATTCTTTCGAGGTTTTAATTTTCAATTATTTCAATACTTTTATAAAATCACGAGGACCAAATTAAATCGTTAATTGCAAGCTTTAACGTTACTTTTAAAAAATACATTCTGACTACCCAATTAGGATATAGTCGTAAGCTTATGTTATGTTTCATTAGTAAAAATAAATTTTCATTAACTTATTTTTTTCGTTGTTGAACTTCCACGGGCGGCCCTTTAATCTCACTCCCCTAGGCACGTGTCCACTTTGCTTAGAGGATAGTCTGTCACAGTGTTCTTTGGGAACAGATGATTGATTTGAACATTCCGGGTTCTGATTTGAACATTCCGGCTTCAGAAGACGAGAAAATCCAAAAAAGAAAAAAGAATCTTGAGTTCTTGTAATGTTTCCGCTTTTTTTTTTGCTTCGTTGTTTGACGACAAGTCAGACTGAGCGAAGATAAAAGCATTCCCCACCACCATGTGGGTATAATGCAAAGGAGGACAAAGAAATAGACAATGATTGTTGCGTAGGTGCAGCAGCAGCAACAGCCAACTGCAGGCGGCATCCAGCAGCAAGGCAACGCGGGTATCTCCACCATGCCCCCGCTGCAGAGCCTGCCGCCCAACACACAACACCCGCAGCAAATCAGGTCAGTAACTCTACTTACTTAGATAACGGAAAAATATCTTTATTCAGTGGGTGACTCAGTTGCACTTTGAATAGTCATTTTTGTAAAGTACATAAATATTTTTTCTTGAAAGTTTCACCCGCCTAAAACCATCGTAAGTCCACGACCTAAGAAAAGTTGTTGCAATAAAAACCGTGGCCAGGGCCTAGATGTTGTTAACCGAAAGGGGTAGGGACGGGTGTCTAATATAATATATTTTCAGTAATATTGTTTCCCATACGGATATTTCTAAGTATTCCTATCATCGTCCTGCAAGCCCGAAAACTAATATTCCGCTGCAAGTACACTTTGGTTATTCATGTGGGTCCTTAATAAAGGAGCGGAATCGGATCGGGCGGACCGTACCGTACTATGCGTGGCGTTTGAAAATTGATACCTGACAAATGCCGATCCGATATCTGGTACGGATTTGCTTTGATATTCAACGCTGTTCTATAGGAATCAGTATGAGGCTAGAAATTCCGACGCTTCCTATCGCTTCGAGGCTTATGTATCTGTGTAAATATGTTAGGATAATATCTTGTTTTGGGATTCACGACTACACATCCCTCATTTTAGCACATTTTTTCGATGCGTCCTCTTAGTTGAATAGCAAAGAAAGCTTACTATTTTTACTTATTAGGATTTTTTATTTTTTAAGTATATATTTATTAAACATTTTCATAGTTATAAGTATTCAATTTTTCAATTTCATTTAGATGAATTAAGCCATTTTAAAAAAGCGATGTTTCTGTCGGAAATGGCTGGAAAATTAGTTTACGAAGCGATAAGAAACTAGAAGAAAATGGCAACAGCGATTCTATAATATTTCTATTTAGTAATAAGGGTGCATTCAAATTAGCCGCACTACTGGAGCTTCTAATTGCCTGGCGGGCTTGTTCATCGAAACCTTGTTGTTGAAGATTGTTCTACACTAATTTTCTTCCAGTAATTGTCAAAGTAGGTATTTCCGACCACTGAACTATTGAATTACTATTGTTTATAAGTATTTTGACACGCACTCTTATCTTAAAGACTACGCACACACAATGTATAATTTATGAAAATAGGGGGAAAACTGTTCTGCTTGGTTAGAGCAAACTGTAAAGAGTTATCAATATACCTAATGCCTACATTTAGCTATTATTTAGGTATTTCGATTTGTGATCGTTTATTATGCAGCCTAATATAATAATCTTACGAAGCAGACTCTAATAGCACTATGACGCTAGTATAGTTTCACCGGTGACAGTGTGGCAAAGCCATGCCGTTCTGACTTCGGTAGTGTTTATAGTTTTTTAACTCTCGTCACACTGCCAGTGTGACAGGGAGCCGCGGGACGCCAGCGCATCGATAATAGTTGTATGTACTGAAATGGAGAGACGTCACAATGCGGGCGCTAATCCGCCGCGCGTGACACCGGCATTATGGCGAAAGCTTAAATTATTTTACGAGCTTTTAGTTCCTCTTGAAAAGCAAAAAATGTTTCTGCCTCATCCCTGGAGAGTTTACACAGTTAATCCACCTATGTAACTCTCGTGTACTGTTTATTCCACCTTTGTAATATTTCGCTTTGTCTTACGCCTATTATTTATCAATTGCGAGAGTAATTTAGCTACTTGATACTTAAACCTTATAATGGCCCCGATTGCTGTAGATGCCTCGTAATTTTATTTTAAGTTAAACCTGTCATTTGCTTACCCACCGAAAAGGAAAGGGACGGTTGACAACGGTTAATTTTAAAATGAATAAGAAAATCAATTAATAGCCCAGGCGAACCAAATAGGTATCTCACTGGTATGCACACCGTTTAACGTGTGCTGTCAACTTAATTCTGTCGGGTTATTGTCAATGTAAAATTTTTGGAGGGTTGTTTTAGAATTTTGCCGAAAATTGACTTGTGTTCCATAAATTACAGGTATAACTTAAAATAAAATTACTTAAAGATTATTAGCACCAATTACTTATTAAGTTGATAGAGAAACGAGAAAACATAAATAAAAATAAATAATGTTGAACAGTGCGGAGTGGGCACACAACCGGGTGCAGGTGATCCAGCAACCGTTGCAGAACAGCACGTACCTCCAGCAGCTGTACAACCCTCAGGGCCCGCTCCTCATGCCCGGCAACATCGCCCTGCATCCAGGCATCAACTCCCAGCAAATACAGGTATGTTATAACTCAATCGCTTCTTTTCAGAGTAATTATCCATCGTGTGGGTTATAAGACAATGTTGAGCCTCCAAAGGGCCCCGATATGGCTTATCTAACGAGCACGTACATTCTTCAAAGTAATTCTGAGTAACAATGACCTTACTCTTTATCTCACTTCGTATTCAGGGTTCTGCTAACCTCTCATCTTCTTCTATCGTGTGGGTTGTGACGTGGATTACCAACCCCATCAACCCTGGTGTCAGGGTTATTATAGAAGGCCCCTGACATGGCTCATGTAACGACTACTTACTTACATCGGTAAATAGTAGCCGGGATCAACGGCTTAACATGCCTTCCGAAGCAATGGGTCATCTAACTTTCGGACAATCAGTTGATCAGCCTGTAATGTCCTAACCAAACTAGGGATCACAAAGTGATATTTGTGATATGTCCCCACTGGGATTGGAACTCGGGACCTCTGGGTTATGAGCCCAACGCTCAAATCACTGGACCACGGAGGCCGTTAACTTGCTGCTAACCTGACCTGGGGTTATTAGAAGGTCCGGTTTTTTAATGACTCGACTGCCATCGACTAGTGGTCCGTCGGCGTCATATAATGCATTGAACCCTCAAGGGTGGTTGAGCGGACCCCTAACTAAACATGTAATGATACACTGTAACTTGTAGCACGTATTTGCTTTGTAAGAGCCCTCACCGCTCGCTATTAGTCAAGAAGCCAGATTCACACAACAGTTTTACAAAAATCATATTTTTCACCTCTCCGACCCCCAGAGCCGCGGTAGCCCAATTGGTAGAAAGCTTGCCTCTCACTTTGAGGTCGCAGGTTTGAATCCAGCACAGGCCTATCCAATGATTGTCGAATTTGTTTTCGAATTCATGTTTAAATCATAAATCACACACACAGTGGTGAAGGAAAACATCCACATTCCCGGGAAATGCATTTTTAGAGTTATGTGACCTAACCTCTATTGGGCTGGTTTTCCCTTCGCGGATTGGAAGGTCATACAGGCAGTCGTTTCAGTAAAAAACCGGACCTGTCAAATCTTCAGGTTAGGTAAGCGGACTCTGTGAAAAACGGGGTAATGCTAGGGAGATGATGATATTTTTTACCCCTCCCGGAAAATTACCGGCAAAACTTTAAAAGAGGTAGTAGCTCAGTTTGAACAGGACGAAGGTTAATTAGTTTTCCGCTCGTGTCTGTGAGTTCTTAAGTTTCCCGCACGGCATTACCAACAGTGTATTTTGATAATGATTTGTTTTAAATAAATCTATTACGTTGCCTTTAGTGTAAACCACGTAAGCGCCTTTTTAAAAATCACATTCTGGTGTGATTTTCTTTGCAGTGGGGCGTATATAGGCTGTTTATGTAAGAAAGTAATAAAACAATATGATCTTCATTAAAAAAACTGTATTGTTGTAATAATTAAGATAGATAATGTAGGATCAGGTGACTTAAAGTGCATTAACGCTCTATTCACGTCTGAAGGGACATATTATACTTGTAAACAACGTCAACAGCAGCTTTTATTCATTGTTCCATAATGTAATACGACATTGGCTTGTCGCTTTTGCAAACTGTATTTTATATAATAAAGAGAGAAGGTCCTTTTACACAAAGCAATATATAATGGGTACGATTACATTGTTCACTGCAAGTTTCGCATTTCCAGTTGCACGACCTTAAACCGACATGTGAAAGTTTGCGTTGGTATTATATGTATTATATATTAAAAAGGATGGCGCAATCGCAATTTTATTGATTAATATAGTTTTTGTAATGAAAATAATGTAGCTGCTATGTTGAATCGGGGAGTAAGTAAAATAAATATATAGAAAGCTGCTTCCAATAAATCAATCAATAATTCTTTATTGCACAAAAACATAAACTCAATGTTGAAGTTAAGCAACTTTCGCAAAGGCCGGTCATAGGATGGGTGACCACAAAAAAAAAAGTTTTCATCTCGAGCTCCGCCGTGCTTCGGAAGGCACATTAAGCCGTTGGTCCCGGCTGCATTAGCAGTCGTTAATAACTACCAATCCGCAATGGGCCCGCGTGGTGGTTTAAGGCCCCATTTCCCTATCCATTCATCCATAGGGAAGGCCCGTGCCCCAGTAGTGGGGACGTTAATGGGCTGGTGATGATGATGCGGCCTTATTTCTAAACAGCAATTTCTGCCAGGCAACCTTAAGGTGAAAGAAGATTACGCATTGGAGCACGGGCTGGTGGAATCAATGGCCGAAAATAAACTATGTGGGTCGGTTTATTATTTCCCTTTCTATATTATCTGTAAACTGCGTTGGCTTATGTGAGGTCACGTCGACACGTACATGGACCCGTAGCTTAACCAGCTTATTCATATCTGATAATTTGATTTACCTGTTCCATTTACCGCCCTATAGATCGGATGTGCTAATTTGCATTGACAGTATATTGGTTGTTGTTTCCTGTTCTGACGTTTGAAGGTATGTTTGTACATTCGTACATGTATAAGACTACGCCACATTTTGGTGTACCATGCAATTTCACTTGCTTCGATTCTTGCCACATTTTTAATTTCTTTACCACCACCATCGTTAAAAATCGTCATACTTTTACCGTTTAGAGTATTCGTTACTAGGCCTTTCTTTAAAACATCTTGAATAGGCTATTTGACAGCCTTTTTACGGACATAACTAACAGCCTATATACGTCCCACTGCTGGGCACAGGCCTGCCCTCAATCAACCGGAGGGGGTATGGAGCATACTCCACCACGCTGCTCCAATGCGGGTTGGTGGAGGTGTTTTTACGGCTAATAGCCGGGACCAACGGCTTAACGTGCCCTCCGAAGCACGGAATCATCTTACTTTTTCGGACAATCAGGTGATTCAAGCCTGAAATGTCCTACCAAACAAAGGACAGTCTCACAAACCTCTCTTCACTTCTTCTTCTCCTTTTCTTTTGTGTCTTTTTACGAAACGTCTAAACAAAAGCTTTCTTTGGAGTTTATATGGAAATACTGTACTGACGTCATCAATAAAAGCGGTCAAACGTTGTTCTTATTGTTACTTAATTCATAAACGAAATTCGAAAGTTAGTCGAAAAGTAAAATGAAATTGATTTTTGACCATCTTAGGCTGGCTTCTATTTCAAGATGAGCATTTTATAATTTATCTTCAGTCAAATACCCTATTTGATCACGATATGTTTGCCTAGGCGTTCCTTATCCGCGCGCTCCGCCTTAGCAATGATATTACACAATATCATGGGTGTTTTTGTAACTTCACAAAATGTATTGTTTCTAGGTTATAGCTGCGGGTAAGCCGTTCCAGGGGAACCAGTTGGCACCACACATGTTGACCACACAGGGGAAGCAAGTGCTTCAGGGACAAGCTGGTAAGTCCCTTACTGTTTAATCACAAATTGAAGTTTGATCACCATCAGAGTTAACAACAAAAACAGGAAGTTTTAGTCTATTAAAGTAATGTAACATTTGCGTTTCTCATTCTAATTTACAATGTAATTAACGACACTAATATAATATAAATATAGTTTTTAATAAAGTTTTTAATATAGTTTTTAGTTTTTTTAGTTGTTAATATAGTTTTGCTAATATAGGCAAGTCCCTAGCTGAAAATATACAATTATCTAACCGCGGCATAATCAATACAGGTTACAATACTGCTAATTTACCTCATTCCTTTGCGATGATTGATACCGATGAGTCTGAAATTGAGAACTTAATCCTGTCCCTAAAAAATAACTGTGCTATGGGTTGGGACGGCATTCCTGCATCACTCCTCATACAATTTAAAAACATCTTAGTACCCCCCATTACGCATGTTTGCAGGCTAAGTCTGTCTACCGGCGTATTTCCTGAAGCCTTTAAAAAAGCTGTTATAAAACCCATTTTTAAGGCTGGGGATCGAGACCGTGTTTCAAATTATAGACCAATTTCCATTTTACCATCTTTATCTAAAATTCTGGAACGTATTATTAATAAAAGGCTAATTAAGTATCTTGAAGCTAATAACCTTCTTTCTCCACATCAATATGGATTTCGAGCTAAAAAATCAACTGCTGATGCTGTCCATGACCTTACCGGATACATTGTTTCCAATTTGGATAAGGGTAAAAAATGCTTGTCTGTGTTTCTTGATTTAGCAAAGGCATTTGACACGGTCTCGATTCCTCTGCTCCTTGTAAAGCTAGAGCGTCTTGGAATCAGGGGGCAATCGCTTGACCTGTTCCGGAGTTATTTAACTAACCGTAGACAGGTAGTAAAAATTCATAATCATCTTAGTGAGGACCTACCAGTCGTCTATGGTGTCCCTCAAGGGAGTATTTTAGGACCCTCCCTTTTCTTGACATTTATAAATGACCTTTGTAATATTCACTTAAAAAACGGTAAAATAGTTTCTTTTGCAGATGACACTGCTTTGATTTTTCAAGCTGACTCTTACCAAGAACTTTTTCTCAACGCACAAGATGGCTTGAATTCTGTATTACACTGGCTGGCAAATAATCTTTTGACGATAAATGCAGACAAAACTAAATACATATTATTTTCTCTCCGTTCCACAGTAACTCATCAACACAAGCTTATAGCCCACAAATGTCAATTCGATCTACTACCTTGCTCTTGTCCTTGTCTCGAGAACGTACCAGTTATTAAATATCTTGGTATAAATCTTGACCAAAACCTTAGCTTTAAAACTCACATTAAGTCACTCTCCGCTCGCACTAGGAAATTAATATTCATTTTTAAAACCCTGAGACATATGGCGGATCATAAAATTTTAAAAATAGTATATTACGCGTTGTGTCAATCAATACTATCCTATTGTATTACCATTTGGGGAGGCACCCACAAAACAACTCTAAAAAAGCTAGAAGTAGCTCAACGTGCGATATTAAAGGTTTCAACCTTTCGACCCTTCTTGTACCCAACGTCTAAACTCTATGAAGAATGTAAAGTTTTAACAGTTCGTCAATTATTCATCGCAAATACTATCCTCAAAAGACACTCGCAAATAACCTATGATCCTACCCTCACTCAAAATATGAGAAGACATGACCTGGTCTGTCCTACAAGATTATTTAAAACAGCTTTTTCAAAAAGATTCTATGACTTTCTAGGATCTTACCTTTATAATAAATGTAACAAAGATAATAATATTTACCCATTAAACATTTACCAATGTAAAAAATCAGTAGCTGAATGGTTAGAGAATTTTAATTATGACGAAACAGAGAATCTTTTAGACATAATTAAATAGAAGTGAGACGCACACACGCACGCATACACGCACACACACACACACGCACACACACATACACACACACGCACACACGCACGCACACACACACATACACATACAAGCATTTATAAATTTGATATTTTCTTTTTAAGAAATATTTTATGATTTAGTCTAACAATTTAAAAAAAAAAAACTTAACTTAATTTTTCTTAATTTTTTTTTATATTTTGTTATTTTTTCTTGACCATGACTTTTTGGGGGTGGAGGCCTGGAGTCCTAAAACACAGGGTATCCTAGTTTAGGCTCCAGCCTCTACAAATATTGTATTTTTGTATGTAATTATGTATCCATGTGTTTTATAATTTGTAGAGGAAATAAAGATTTTACTTACTTACTTACTTACTTACTTACACAATACACCAGATTATCCGTCAAGGATATTCATATACTTGGCCATCACCATGAATCACAACAGTACCTACCGAGCAATTGCCATCACATCGCGCCAACTTCTACAATGATAGCCCGACGTAGCTTTGCACATAAGAAATCATTTGACGCGTTTGCGAATCAATACACGATCGCAATTGTATTCGACACCATAGATAGCTTATATCTATATGCCGGTGAACTACCACACTATTTAGTATTTCAGTAAATTTTCCAGGTCTCACTACGTATCAGGAACAAGGTCTATAAAAATTTGAAAAAAATAATTATTTTTCCAGTTTTTTTGATTGGTTGTAAATGTGAATGTGCCTTTATTTTTCTAAGGCATTCGAAATTATGCATCGTTTATTTGAGAAATATACTTTTAATTGGCGTTAAACTAGATTTTGGTTAAAGCTTTTTCAAAGTTTTTTCAAAATTTTACTTGTATGTAGTGTTATTGTATTAAGTAAGGATTGCTAAATGCAGCCTGAATGCTTTTTGCGATATGTTTTCACTTGACCATTGCAATATTGCAGCTTGTTATAATTTGGGCTTGTCACGCGTTAAAAAACTTCACCGAAGGGTAATATGAAATAATCCGTTTTGTAGATATGAACAAGATAGTTATTGTTTTGTATAAAGTTGCACGTTGCACTCGGTTTTGAATAATTATTAAATAGTATTTCTACGGTACAAAACATTTTCAAACTTAATTATTATATCAGTTTAAAACAATGCTTTTTAAATTCTCGAAAGATCGAATAGAAGCCAATTTCAAATCCTGTCCCATAATAATCGCGGATAGATAAGAACGATATGGATCTAATGTAATACAAATTAATATCTTCAAAACTAATTTTCTTAACGAAAAAAAAACTGTCAGTAATTTCCTCCAAATGGAGTAATAATCCTTTCAATATTTCAACGTTATCTTCAAAACCGAGTGTGTGGACGTATCTATGTATGTACTGGTATACAAGTAGTGTCGTGTAGTAACGTAGTGTTCCCAACAGCTCCGTTCCCGGGGTACACGACGATCCCGGCCATCCCCACCACGCAGAACCAGACGTTCGTGTTCAGCCCACTGGGCGTTATCAACTCGCAGCCGAGCATCCTTCCCGCGCATTCGCAGCCCACCGTCTCCGGCATCTCACAGCAACAGAAACCCGCTGAGATGCACAAGGTATTATGCAACAAATTCTTTAAATTGCTTCTATACTATGAGCGAAAAAAGCATTCAGCTCCTTATCTTCCCGAACATATTGTAAAAACCGACATTATCTAGCGATGCTACAAGTTGCGGCTCTGTTCATCCTATTAGAGATGGCGACTCGGACCTCGAGGTCGTGAACCGAACGCTCTTGACCACTTGAACACTGTCTTAACATAACAAGGTATCACGTATCAAGGGGTAGGCAGAGATCGACTTTTTTTTGCGTTTATAATTAGTATTTACTTGCGTATTGCAGGTGATGAGCGGCGGCAAGATGACAGGCAGCAAGGTGGGCGGGTCTTCCGCGGGGGGAACACAGACGGTGCCTGTGCAGGCGCAGTGCGTGCAGGTGTCGCAGCCGGTGCTCAGCGCGCAGCAACCCGCGCAGGCGCAGATCATTAGCCCGCTGCAGGTTCGTTGTAAACTATACTTGGGCTTTTCGAAACTAGTACATACTATACACCAATAAAAAATAGCTTGACTAGATTGACGACTAGGCGAAGCCGAGGTTCGAAGTAAAGGGAATGAAGCATTTTGTTCTACACATTAGCAACTAAGTGTGTGTATGTAGTTTCTCCTAGAAACTTAATAGCAACTTATGTGTGTTCAGTTTTCTACGTCATATAATTTTGAAAACATGGATGGGAACTTTATTCTCAATTGTATTTTCGGAGGTATGTGACCAAACCTGTTATGGGGCTGGTATTCCCTTCGCGGAAGGCCAGACAGGCAGTCGTTTTTGTAAAAAACCGGACCTGTCAAATCTTCAGGTTCAGGTAAGCGGACCTTGTGAAAAACGGGATAATGCTAGGGGAGATGATGATATAATATGTCAATTACAATATAGATACACATGTGAAAGCAATCTACAAAAGCATCCAGACGGGCTATATCACTAGACACATAACAAAATTACGGTCACTTGTATCACTGGATTGCACTGTATGGGGTTGCGATATCGAGTAATTGAATAAGTATTCATTGCAATCTTGAGTGTTTTCCGTTTGATATATTGGTTCAATGTGCTAATGCACTTTATATTAACTTTATTCACTTTATTCACGACTGAACCGGTGTAGGACCGACTATGGAAAGTCAAACCATCACCTATGTAAATGGGGCTTAAAGGAGTCACCATACTGTGAATGTGGTCACCCGGACCAAACCATATCTCACATAGTGAACGAGTGCCTTCTGCACCGGTTCCCAGGTGGTATAGCCGAGCTGCATTGTGTGACGGATGCAGCAGAGACTTGGTTAAGGGAGCTTAAGCTGGATATTTGATCCAAGCAGGATATTTGTCTGCCATACGCAATAATAATAAGGTGATAATTGAATAAACAGCAGCATAAATCACTGCAAATTTAGAATACAGTTGGCTAGTTTCTTTTCACCCCATTTAGGTATAAAGTTACATGAAGCCCTAGCCTGGCCCTATCTTTTTTGTTTGTATTTTTGTGTTCTGTAACTTTTGAATGCCCTTGTGTGCCCTTTGCGAAATAATGATTCTTGTCAATTTGCCGTAGAGCGAAAGTTGTTGGATGAATTGTGTTTTTACCTTTGTTTTTACATTCACCCTTTGCTATTGCGAATTTTTTAAGCTATTATAATGTTTCGCTTATAGTAATAAGGTGCTGTAAATTGTTATTTTCCGATTGGTAAACTCGAGTAACAGTTGAAATGAAAATATACCAATTAAAACGTGAGCGTTGTTACTTGACTATTGACCTGTCGGAGCAAAGGACACCTACTCTTTTTTGTTATTATGACTAGCCTTTTTGATCCCACTGCTGGGCAAAGGTCTGGCTCATGTTTCTCTATAATAATATGTGGGAGCTCTATCCAACTTCTTCGGGAGTAGTCAATATGACCACACCGTTGTTTCATAGGTCTGCTTCGATTAAGTCTACGTTTTTGTTTTTCTTCATCGGTATTTGGATTCTTAATGCGCGAGCGCGGCCCCAAATGATTAATTTCTATTCCAAGCGATTCTCAGTTACATAGACCACTCAAATACTCAATGCATGTTTCCCCCAATTGTCTTCATCTCCGCATCGGACTATCTTTTGCGTCTTCCTTCCATTTGCCCCACGATTATTATATTAGCTTCTCCGGTCTCCCACCGGTTACTATAAGTAGTAGTAAGCAGAGTGAATAGGTAGTCGTCATATAACCCATAGGGCCTTTGGTGGTTCCTTAATAACCCTAACACCAGGGTTGGTTACGTCCGTAATCGGTGTTGAAAACCTATACGAAAAGGGATTAGCCTCCTTAAACTACGCTTACACTGACGTCTACGATTTTGTCACATTAGAGATATGAGAAATGTGTAGTTTAACCGTTGCGGTGTTCCACAGACTGGCGGGCAGACGATGCAGTTCGCGCCGTGGCAGATCTCTGGCGCGCTGCCGCAGGTGTGGACTGGAGGCCTGCAGGCTGGGGCGCTCCCGGCCGGAGGCCTACTGGCCCCTAACCCCATCTTCATCCGCGGCACCCAGCCCGACGCGCCGCCCTCCATGTTCATACACTCGCCGCAGAACAACGTGCAGCATAACAGTTAGTATACTTTACTATTTATTAACTCCCATACAGGCTGTCGAGTACGCTGTGTTGTATTACATCAGCACACAATGTAACATAATAAAATACAGAACGCAGAACACTCGGCTCCTTGTGTCTCGTTAGTTCGCTCGGTTTATACTTGTGCTGGTTACAGGCAGTGAAGAGTCTGTCTCTCACTCATGGGTATTGTTGGGTATCTCATAGTAACCTCAGCATCAGAACATATATATAGTGTCTTCACTGTTTGTGATTGGCTGGCTATTTTTGAATTTAAAAGCGTAATATTTGTAATACAGTTGAAGCGTCTCATTGTTATTATGTAGTTACATTTGTACTTAACAGAATAACAGGTCTTTGTGTTCTCCCACTATGTTTTTAATGTTTATGTTTTTTTAAATGTTTTTTAAATGTTTTTTTTGTATTTATAGCATAGTTTGCAATCTACTTTTGTAGAGGCTTTTACACGCCTTTACAGTTCGTATTTTGCTGCTTGTGTTAATGCTTCTGCGATTGTGTTTTCTGTATTTAATTTTTTTTCCCTAGATTTTTAAAGTTGAAATGAGAATTAATATAAAAATATGTCTCGAGGGAAACATGCAACCCTTGGGTCCCTTGGGTTGGGTTGGCAATATTTATTGTTTTTTCATATTATGTGATTTGAGCGCTATTATTGTTTTACCATAGTGTGAGCGAATGTCTAATAGCTGTGCTGCAAATGCTTCTTGCGAAAACGAATGCTAATATATATTTTCTTTTTCAATATGTTTAATTCCTCGTACCATGGAGTAACTAATATTCTACGTAAAATAGAGGATCCTTCGCCATACTAAAAAAAATGCTGCTAAAACGCGCGCAAATAAACCGCCAGCGGGTAGCATTTGTACTAACTGTCAAACTGTTCATAATATACTACGTAAAACGCAGAGTCCCTCGCCATACGCCATAGAAAAGCTGCCACCATAAACCGCGTAACGAAGATACAATAATATTACGTCCTATTTCCATATAAAGCGAAACAACACGAAAATAATCGCATTGTACGTGCCACTCGATGTATTTATAATTAAAGATGTAAAATGTTTTGTTTGAAATAGGTACGTACATGTATTTTACACGTAAAATAAGTAAAAGTCAAACGTTGCAAAAGTCACCATTTTTTTATGAATGTCTCTAATTGATACATGTAGCGACATTTACTATATAGGTCGTTCTTCTTTTTTATCGACAATAAAAAGACATTTTCTCGATTTATCGGATTTAACATCTTTAAAATTATAACGGCAATAAATATTTTAAAACATCATATAAAGATGTGTCTGTAGAGGACTATTTAGTGGTTCTCTTTATCTTGGTAACATACTTTTCTTTGCAGGCGCATTCCAAAAAATATTGTGACAGAGTGGCCCTTTTCATCGGAGACAGCATTTCAATTTACCACTCTGTCACATAATTTTGTGAAAAACGATCAAGCTACGTTAATAACTAATTGAGGAACCGATTAGTATTTTGCTTGTATTTTGAGTATAATAAGATAACTATATTTTTGGGCAATCAAAACATGAAATAAAATTCTAAAACATAACTTATCAGAAGCAGAACGAAGGACAGATCATTGTCGATAAAAAAGAAGAACAACCCATATATGAATCACACTAAATCCAAAAAGTATAGAAGGTACCAGACATGCTTATTTGCTTAGCGACAACTAGTTACTCCATGGCGAAATAGAGTAACGATTATTGTACGGTCTTTACCCAAACTACCAAGAAAGAGCGCCGGTAGCGAATATTGGTACTAAAGAGACCAGACATGGTCAATTAAATCTCTGGCTTTCTCTTTGACATTTATTATTCAAATCTGATAATAGAATCTGCCAATTCAATGAATAGAATTAAAGCTGTGGTGTAACTGAGTGGTGCATCCGACAGATGTGAGCGTGTCGTGCGCCACCGGGACCACAACGAAGCCCCGTGCGTCGAGCGAGGCCATGGCGAAGGCGCCGCGGCCGCTTTCCAACATCCTGCCCTCCGGCGGCATCAGGCCTGCCTCCTCAGTCTCCACACAAACCGCCAACCAGGCACAGAATCAGGTACACTATTCTTTATTCTATTACAAATGACAATGGGCACTTTTGTATGAAACTTGGTCCAAGAACCTCCACTGATGAGACTTATATGTAATGAAAGCTTATGCTTTCCCTATGATTCTGGCAAAGTTCTATCAGATTCTGTCCCGGGGTTCTTTTTTTACGGCCATGTTTGTCCTGGCTAAAAATGTGATAAAATACAGTGGGAGCTAAAATCGACTCAAGATTTGTTGCTGGATAACTAAGTCTACATAAATAATTATGTATCATATTGTATATCATTTTAAAGAGGATCTTTTCCAGAATCCGAAACATAAAAAAAAAAAAACAAAAAAAAAAACTTTTTGTAAGCGAATTATAGCCAATTTATATCTGCAGCGCCATTGTTTCTCGGTAGCTAAGTTCAAGTTTCATGCCTTTTACCCCTTCCAAAAGTATGTTACCGATTTTTTTTATATTGCTTCCGGAATTTGATCTGAGTGATAATAACAAGAAAAATAAATAAACACCTCTCCGATAGAGACCGGCTAAGCTATTGCCTATTGCAAGAAATCGTCATCATTAGCAAGTCATTACGGTATTGCATATTATAAGCTTATCAGCAACTTGGAACTTGGTCCAAGAACCTCCACTGGTGAGACTTGCATGTAATGATAGCTTATACTTGTCCTATGATTCTGGCAAAGTTCTATCAAACTCTGTCCTAGGGTTTTTTTACGGCCATGTTTGTCCTGAGTGTACAGTAGTGGACTGCAAAATCACCTCAGGATTTGTTGTCGAAAAACTATTTAACTAAGTCTATATACATAATTATACATCATAATGTATATCAATTTTAAAGGGGAAGGTTATCAGAATCAGAAACACAAATAAAAAAATGCATTAAGTATGTAAACGACTTTTAGCCAACTCACGTCCGTAGCACCATTTTTCTCAGCAGCTACGTACGAGTTTCGCGCCTTCCAACCTTTCCAAAGAAGCCCAATCATTTTTTCCTTCTTCTGATATTGCATTCTTAACCTGACAAGTGACAACAACAAGAAATAAAATAGATACCATTCCGATAGAGGCCGCGTAAGCTATGGACCTATTGCAAGATAACGTACTCAAAGGCTAGTCATTATAATCCAACAGACGTAACATGATTAGAATGCGGCGGGACGGAAATGTAGTACATCGCCTTATGCGAAAGAGATGAAATATGTGTCTCTTTAACACTAACAGTATACAGCTTAGTACGAGAGAAACAAGAAATAAGTCATTCTAATCAAGATGCTATACAATGACTATTGTATACAAAAGAAACACATTTATTAAACAAGTTCAGGCAATAACTGGTGCAAAAGGCGGCTTTATTGCCAAGGTAGCAATTACTACCAGGCAACCTTACGTTTACGATACGTTTGTTGTACCATTCAGCATTGTTTATAAGACAACATATAGGTAAGCCTGGATTAATAAAACAAGATTGTGGTGAAAGAAAACATACTACATTTGCGTCCTCCCGCATTCTAATCATGTTACGTCTGTTGGATTATAATGACTAGCCTTTGAGTACGTTATCTTGCAATAGGTCCATAGCTTACGCGGCCTCTATCGGAATGGTATCTATTTTATTTCTTGTTGTTGTCACTTGTCAGGTTAAGAATGCAATATCAGAAGAAGGAAAAAATGATTGGGCTTCTTTGGAAAGGTTGGAAGGCGCGAAACTCGTACGTAGCTGCTGAGAAAAAATGGTGCTACGGACGTGAGTTGGCTAAAAGTCGTTTACATACTTAATGCATTTTTTTTATTTGTGTTTCTGATTCTGATAACCTTCCCCTTTACAATTGATATACATTATGATATATAATTATGTATATAGACTTAGTTAAATAGTTTTTCGACAACAAATCCTGAGGAGATTTTGCAGTCCACTACTGTACACTCAGGACAAACATGGCCGTAAAAAAACCCTAGGACAGAGTTTGATAGAACTTTGCCAGAATCATAGGACAAGTATAAGCTATCATTACATGCAAGTCTCACCAGTGGAGGTTCTTGGACCAAGTTCCAAGTTGCTGATAAGCTTATAATATGCAATACCGTAATGACTTGCTAATGATGACGATTTCTTGCAATAGGCAATAGCTTAGGCGGTCTCTATCGGAGAGGTGTCTATTTATTTTTCTTGTTATTATCACTCAGATCAAATTCCGGAAGCAATATAAAAAAATCGGTAAGATACTTTTGGAAGGTGTAAAAGGCATGAAACTTGAACTTAGCTACCGAGAAACAATGGCGCTGCAGATATAAATTGACTATAATTCGCTTACAAAAAGTTTTTTTTTTGTTTTTTTTTATGTTTCGGATTCTGGAAAAGATCCTCTTTAAAATGATATATAATATGATACATAATTATTTATGTAGACTTAGTTATCCAGCAACAAATCTTGAGTCGATTTTAGCTCCCACTGTATTTTATCACATTTTTAGCCAGGACAAACATGGCCGTAAAAAAAGAACCCCGGGACAGAATCTGATAGAACTTTGCCAGATTCATAGAGAAAGCATAAGCTTTCATTACATATAAGTCTCATCAGTGGAGGTTCTTGGACCAGATTCGCCCATTCTCCTTTTAGATTTATATCGCCATCTAACGACTGCTAACAACAACTATCACGTGTATGTTACTGAAGTGACAATACAGAGGGCGTTGACAAAGCGCTCTGATGCAGACAAAGCGATTTCATCGGCAGTTGTGGAAGAAGTGCTTTTGATACGAAACCCAATGCCCGGATGATATTACCCAGTATCCTATTGTATCCTATTCAATATTTAATATAGCAGTGGATTTGCTGTCTACACTATTCTATTAAATATATGAGGTGGAATTCATCGTATTATGATCAGAGCTTCGCTTTAAAATCAAATTAAAAACTTTTTACCAAACTTAAATATACGTCAAATAAATTGATTGATACTTGATCATGTTACTGACTTCAATTGCTACATTAGTATTTTATATAAGTCACTTATCCAATTTGTGCAGGCCAAACACCGAGGCAAGCCGGGCGTGCGGTCGCCGGCGCCGGCGTCGAAGCAAGACGCCGCCAACCAGACCAACAAGATGCAGCACCAGATGCAGCCGCCCAAACAACAGTAAGTACCACAAAAATAAACAATAAAATAATAAACAATGGTGGTGTGACGACTTTAAGGTTTTAACAGATTCACGGTTGGCCAGAGCTTGGGAGTTAAAATGGCCACATCGAAGCAATTCATCTAAGAAAGCAATATTGCAATTTTCCACTTAGTTAAAATGAGGTCATTCCTTGAAATATTCTTACTAATTCTTGTTACTTAATGTTATTTTATATGTAGAACGGCTGATTGAATTTTACGTGCTTCAATTGAAGGTTGTTGGTGATGAACTCGTCGGGGCAGATGACGCAGATCACCAGCGTCGCGGACAAGAAAGCCATCACCAGCACCATGCAACAGCAACAGGCCATGTTGCAGCAACAAGCTATACAGGTACTTCTATACCTTTTGCGTCAAGCATTATGTGTAGGACAGCTGCCAGAATAGTATATAACCTTAGTTGTCTCTTTCACCTCCGTAGCGTTACCCTGTGTGCACGGGGTTCGCATACCTAACATGAAGATTGGACAGATCCCGTATGAATCATTCACTAATCTTTCTATCCTGCAGTCATACGCATCTGCATCCAAATTACTATGGTATAAGAAAACCAGGTATGCTCATGCCGCCATTGCTAACGCAAGTGTTACATGAAAGTTACCATTAAATTGGTATCTCCAACATTCCAAGAATGCAAATTTTATTATTGAAAATTAAGTGAATATAAAAATCATTAAAACTGTAAGCAACTCTTTTACTAAAAGTTCAAAATTTCCTTGCAAAGTAAATATAAAAACATTGGTCGTGGGTAATTTATTTTTTACAAAATGGCAACGCAGGGTAAGATTACGTCAGCTGGACTAACCTTGAAATGTTAGCTGTCACTTTTGAGCATACCTGGTTTTCTAATACCACGCAAATTACTATTTGCATTCTAGCATGATGCGTATGAATGAAGAAGAAGAAAAGAAGTTATACTTCTTGTGATATAAGGTCGATCGCCAATATAGTTAGTTGGTGGCACTAATATTTTCTTAACTATTCCGATCATCATCATCAGCCGTATGACGCCCACTGCTGGGCATAGGCCTCCCCCAAGGATCTCCACGACGATCGGTCCTGCGCTGCCCGCATCCAGCGGCTTCCCGCTATTCCGATCACTAATTATTAATTACACTGCAGCGGAAATCGTTATTGAATGTCAATTAATACAATTGTTTTAACCGACAGCAACAGCAGCAGCAACAACAACAACAGTTGCTGCATCAACAGCAGACTCAACAAGTGATGCAACATTACCAGCAACAAGGTGAATAGTCTATTGGTTTAATCCTTTTACACTCTATATTAAGTATAATAAAGAAATAAGAGATAAGTCCTCCCTTGTAAACGTCCATTTCATGTTTGTGGTCTAACTAGTTGTTAAGTGCAATAAAGTATATCATCACATCATCAATTTAAGAGCCACGCTCTTGTCCATGTAGCATTTTCCATTCCAGTCTATCAAAGGCCAATTCCTTCACTTCCCTATATGACACGACGTTAACCTTTTTCTTTAATCTGTTCCATGTAAGCTCTTCTTGATCTTCCCCTCTTTCCTTCTAGCTTTCCTTCTATGATGTTTTTAATAAATTCGTCGTGTCTCATAAAGTATATAATATCCACAGTTTAGTGGCACACTCCAATCATCTCGTTTTTATCGTCTGTCGCCTTACACCTTGCGTGCGAGCGAGACACAATGCAAAAAATCTTCGGCACAGGGCCCTATCCATAGGTCGCTGGTTCAGATCCGGTTCGAAGGACCATGTCGCACACAGGTGTTAATGTGTTCTGCCTGGTGTGTAGAGTAGAAAATGATAAAAAAAATACAGCGACTTTGAGTTGACCACGTTATATTTTTAATTAATTAAGCACACACTATTATATGTTTCCTACAGTTGGTTGATTGTAGAAGAAGTAAAAAGTATTGCCATTTTTTTCATTAATAAGTAAAAAAAATAATTGTTGGATGTTTCCAACACGTTCTTTAAAATGAAACAAAAATATTCTTACGCAATTTAGTAATTTGGCTGCCTAATATCAGTTATCCCATTCATTCTATCTTCTAAATAATCTTATTTACTACCTATTTGGTAGGTTTGTATATAATAGTAATAAACGCATTCGTATACTGGCTTTCCAAATTGGACTTGTGATTTCACAGACTTTGTTTGGTTAGGTAAGTATAATATCATGTGTGTAAGTAGTATAAAATGCGTGTTATGTGCAGGGATGACACTGGGTATGCAGCAAGGAGGTTTGCCCGTGGGATCAGTCGCACAGACGCTGCCCATGGCCGGGATGCCGCAAGCCATATCCATGGTGCAACAAATCCACCCCGTAAGTTTATTTATATTTACATCACCATTATCTGTGGGTTGATGCACCAAAATGCAGGTAAGTTGTGTTGTGAACTGGTCGAGTCAGCTGAACAACACGATCGGCCGGTAAGAAATGTTCGCTATGCTACAATACGAATAGCGCACACGAAAAAAAAATAAAGACCCCATTATATATAATTTGATTATATATTCTTCGCTTTGCGCTCTATGAAGCAACAAAAGTTTCCTCACTTATTTCAGATTTATTTACTGAAAATAATTTTATAATGGTAACTCTATCCTTTGGATAAATGACCTTCGTTCCTTATCTGTACTTCTTCTCTCTCTTAGACGATCAACGTATAATTTAATGATTATTATTGCTAAAAATAACGTTTATTTTTTGGAGCTGAGAACGTCCTCCTGCTGGGTATAGATCTCCCTTCAATCATCCGGAGGGGGTATGGAGCATATCCCACCACGCTCCAGTGCTCCAGTGCGAGTGGGAAGAATAGTGGCCTAAAATTTAATTTTTATTTTCTCCAAATTGTATGTACAGCTGGGAGGTATGGCGCAACCTGGGACTCTGGTAGGCCAGATAAACACGTCGCAACCCCCTCAGAACGCGACTCTTACCCCCGTACAGACATTGCAACAACAGCCGCAGGTAAGTTGTATGTCGTCATCCTAGGATGTGGTACCACGTAACCAGAAATGGTATAATTTATCGTGAAGGCAGCTGTTTATTTCACGTAATATTATTTGTGACAGCTCTATCCTTATTTCCTAAGCTAAATTCAAATAGAGATTATTACATACGTGTAACCCCATCTAAAACGACGATATATCGCTGCTAGTTACAAAAATAGTTGTGCGTTTATGTTGTGTTCTGTCTTAACATATACAACAACATTTATTTTGACAACTGAGTAAGACACCATCGAAAGGTAAAACAATATATTTATAATGTTGAACGAGACGATGGTACAAGTACCTCAACAAGGTAAAACTGCTACATGCCTTGGCGAAAATCTTGAAATGTGTTTATCATGAGGCGACAACTCAAGACTGGAGGAATAAATAATATTTCTGCCTAACTTGGGTGTATGATTTTTTTTATAGCGAACACAACAGAATGCCTAGGTATTGGTATATTGTGATAGATGCTAAATGCTTTTGTTTTTCGTTGGTGTAGTTGATGGGCGGCGGCTTAGTCCAGACTTCAGTGGGCATGGCAGTGCAGCAACAAGCACTGAACCACACCTCCATGCAGACGGTGAGTTACCTCATAATATCCTCGAATATTGTGAATTGACTTGAATAAAATAAATATTACATTTGGGCTTGATTTCTGCGAAAGATAACATTAAAAACAGGCTTTAGATTGTCACAAACAATGCTTTGGATTTTTAGCTACTACTAACCGTGTGGTATTTTGTATGTTACACACTTGAGGTACGCTTTATAATATAACATAATATCAGCGTACTTACTTGGAGAAATGTTTCTACTAACATGTAGAGTCCCTCAAAGTGTCCTATTAAGTGAAATGAGACCCATTGATCCTGTAAAAGTAATTAAGTTCCTGTTATTAAGATACTAGATAATCCGACGACATCCCTTGATAATAATGCCCCATTTGCATGGTGTTTTTGGTACATGCGATAACAAACGTGAAACTTAAATTTGAGCTCTTTTTATGTAATTCTTCTTTATACTGTAATTTCTGAAAGTGGAATTCTTTATTCCATGTTACTTAGTATCTAAAGCTTCATACAACATAAAATTAATTGTATCTACACTTGGACTTGTATCTGCCAAAAGGTACATCACAGTGGCTCGACATTAATCATCTCTATCTTTTTAAAACCTATGTGAAGATGCATAAAATTTAGTAAAATTGCATTCTGAACAAAATGGAGACGCTCGGTAAAGTTAAGTGACGTTTGGTTCGTGTGCGCGGAAGTGTGGATCCCACTGAGTGCAGATTCTGCTAAGTGTGGATTCCACTATGTGTGTATTCCGCTGAGTGTGGTAACATTGGCAGCCGGGGCTCGCTCTCGAGGGTGCGACGCTGCTGTCCGCGCCCCTCGTGCAGGTCTCACCGGCGCTATTGCACCACGAGGTAGCCCCAAACCCCGTGCCGTTTCAGACCCACTCACGCCTTGATTCGCAGAACCTCAACTTTACAAAATATACATTTCATTATTTTATTTTAATTGAATTCATTGAACCCCAATAATTCTAAACTTCTGAAAAAAATACAAGTAAAACTTTCTTGATAGCACGTACTAAACAAAAGGGGATTTGGGATCAAAACTGTAAACAATGTTGTGGCCATAAAACATAAAATACCACATGGTAGTAACTGACTATAGTGGACTGACATAAATAAGTAAATCAAAATATTCAAAATAAACAACTACGAACATAACATACATAACTACGAGAAAGCTTCAAAAATATTTATTAGTCATTTTCTTATCGTAATGATTTTAAACGTAAAGTAAAAAAAAAAACGTAAGAAATTAAACATTTGTTCTATTGGCGTTCAAGAAGCATTTGTAAACCATTGGCTCTTTTAAATAAAAATATATTGTGATGTCGTAAGTTGTACGGTGAAAAAAGTCATTATGAATGCCATAAAACACAAAGCGATGGGCACGCCTCGTTAAATTATTTCATATCTTTTACTTGTCATGTTTGTTTATAGGTTTGATCTCGAAATTCATTTCGTTTAGTAAAATGATACAATAATCGACTGCGAATCGGGATGTGAGGTTTAATCCCCATGTTATGCATGATCGTCCAGTTCCCTTCCAAGACTGTCAATTGCGCTCGTATATGTTTGTTGAGTTTTCTATAACCAATGGTGTATAGGTAAAAATGGGACGTATGTTGTCCATGCATGACACTTTGTCTTGTTTGATGCATCAAAGTTCTTTTGATTTCATTTCAATCAAGTCGTACTTTGATATCCTCGCATGATCTTGTGCATGAATGAATAAGTATAGCGTACCCCATATTTTTATATGTGCAGGTTTAGCCACAAAATAGGTTGTACAGTCATGAGCAATATAATGTACCCATTTTAGGACTCTGTCGCACTAACATATTTGACATTTAGTGAGACTTACTGTTCAATTTGTCAAAAAAGTTAATGTGACATGGTACCAAAGTGTACATATTAATGCTCGTGACCGTACTCCTATTTATATTCAGTTTGTTTTGGGCATGAAGTGTAGTGTTTTCAGCCGCCGTTTGTTCAGGATCTATTTGAATTTTGAATCACTGTTTATAAATGTTACTTGTGATCAAATTAGTTACCAGCATTACGAGTATGTTTACTACAGACGTTCACTTTGGTATTAGAGAAGATCTATTTATATTACAACAAAATGTGATCCGCTTGCGAAGTTGGAGGAATTACCTGTGCTACTCAAAATAGACCTTTGTTGTTACCACATATTGTACTCCTATTACAATGAGAAGTAGTAAGGGAGCGTGTTACGGCATCATGTTACATGGGAATACATTCGTTAAATACATATACGTCGTTGTGATGTAAATAGGTTTTCGATGTGTCATTAAACATGAAGATAAAACAAAATTGGGCTAGTCACTTAATCAAATCCTAACACAGCGAGATTATTTTCTCCATCTTGAAGTTATTTTATTTTTATTATTATTTTGAGTTTTATATCCAGTTTTACTTTATCTTCATAATTGAAGGTCAAGAGGCGATGCCGGGAACGTCCGAGTGATAGAACTGTTGTAACGTTTAGTTTATACGCACTCTGTCACATAGAAATTCGGACGCAGGGCTGGTTTCAATAACTAATACCCGCTTGGAACGTTGACGGTAATGCCTCCGGCTCTGTTTGTCCTGGGCGATGATATCAAGCTTTAGAAACGTGCTGTAACGTGGACTGTATTCTTTAGGTGTCTGCGAACAACATGAGCTCACCGCAGCTGACGTTGCATTCGCAGGGGACAGTGGGGCTGATCGCGGCGCCGGTGCAGGGTTCCATGTTGCCCCTGCCGCCCCCGGGCGCTCTGGTCGCGCACGTCAAGAGTGAAGATGATAAGAGTTCGCACATGCCCCCGCCAGCAGTACGTATTAGACAATATCTGTTTCACTTATGTATATCCGTTTCATTATGCCATGGAGCGTTACATGTCAGGCATGACCCTCGTGGATCGCGTCCCCAACGTTGATATCCGTCACAAGCCGAAAGTCGAATCACGAGTTTGAAGTGGAATGTACGTACGTCACTTGGCTAGACGCGAGGATGGTCAGTGGACAAGGGCCGTCATAGAATGGTGGCCACGAAAAGGAAAAAGGTCAATGGATAAAGCAGCTCGGTGGTCAGATGACATCGTTGCAACGGCGGGAAAGTTGTGGATGAGTTTGCCGCAGGACCGGAAAGCGTGGTGCAAAACGGTGGAGGCCTAACCTAACCTAACCCAACCTGTACCTAATAATATAGCGCGGCAATATTCCGCTTTCCGCTAGTGGCCGAGTTAGGTTTAACTCACCCCTCGTCGGTTTTACTTTAGTCTTCAATTGTATAGGCGTCAGACGTCATACACACAGTTGCGCGTGTACGATAACGTCAATGTGTAGTGTCTGTGCAAAACGAGGTTTTTTGTATGAACTGTCCGGGGTGCGCTTATGTTATGTTTTCTTTCAGCAGGCACCAGTCCTGCAGCCGATAGCGCCTCACCCGCCCGCCATGGAGGCGGCACCGGAGCCCGCGACATCTACAGCCGCACACGCCGCGTCGTCCGCTCCCACCAGCACCACCGCAGCCACCACTACCACCACCACCAGCGCCGACGCCTCCGTCTCTACCAGCACCACCACTGTCGGTAAGTAATAAACATGTTTTTTTTATTATTAGAGATAAGGTTTACGCTAACTTATGGCATTGTGAATTACGTTTATACCTCGTTTGGATGTATAATGGTGGATGATGATGTTTACTGCAAGATTATTTTTTATTTTAAAATCCGTTTGACGAGTTATTTCATTACGTCACAATAGGCTAGTTTCCTATTAGTCAAATCAGTTCATAAATCATCACAAACTGCCTATATACGTCCCACTGCTGGGCACAGGCCTCCCCTCAATCAACCGGAGGGGGTATGGGGCATACTCCACCACGCTGCTCCACTGCGGGTTGGTGGAGGTGTTTTTTACGGCTAATAGCCGGGACCAACGGCTTAACGTGCCCTCCGAAGCACGGAACTAAACTTTACTAAACGTCAAAACACGAAATTATTATTACTATGGAATTTGTATGAAAAAGCAACTTGTTACGTTATAGAAAAACGTGATGTCGTACTTATTATTTCGTTTTCTTGATTAAAATTCATAAAAAAGTTAAATAGAAAAAGATTTTCATTAGTTTTAGATCTGTTTTTATTTCATCATCGTCATCATGTTTTTATTTAGTAAATAAGAATTTTATAATTTATCTTGAACCTAGTACACGACCCTATTAAATATTTAACGTTTCGTAAAAACACGAAATATCTACTACGTAGAGCAGACGGTCCCTCGCGCCAGTGGCTAGCCACTTCGCGTACAAATGCTAGAATTTGTACGCTCGAAAGTGTTCACAATAACAGCGGCATCTAGTTACTCCATGGCGAAATAGACTGAATACATAGATAGTAATATGCCACGGTCCCTATACAAACTACGAAAAAAGAGCGCCGGTGGCGTGCATTCGTACTAAATCTAAAGTGTATGGAAGGAACCAGACATGGTCATAGGTTATCCTCTACAATATTATTTACTGATTGTGTATTGTGAACAGATTCATCAAAGCCGATTCAACCGAAGATTGAGGCTGTGCCGACGCCGGCCCCGGCCGAGCCCGCGACCAGCGCTGCGCCCGCGCCACCCACTTCGAGCGCGCCAGTGCCCAGCAGCGCGCAGCAAACTACGCCCGTCGCACCACAGGTTACTAACATCTTATTTTCCAGCCAAGTAAGGAAGACGTGAAAGTAAGGAAACCTACCTATCTACTAATAACGACTTTAGTAAAAGGGTGTGTCTCTACTGACCAATGCGGCATTGACCAATCACAACGTGCGAGAGAGAAAACACTCTGTTGCCATCTTCCTCGCGACAATTGGTTCCTGCACACCACCGCTCCAGTGGAAACCTACCCGCAGATTCGGCTGCTTAGGGTTTAGTTATGAAAGCTTTTCTACAAGAGCCATACATAATTTACCTGTGTTCGAGTTCTTGATCTAGTGTTGTGAAATAAGCGATTAACGATTATTTACCCCTAAATAATTTAAATATCGACATGCCTATCGATAGTATCGATACTATAGATTATATCGCAATAAACTATATTTTAAGGTCTATTCTAAGGATTATTTAAGGTCTTAGAAAATAATCTATCATAATTTATCGCAACACTACCTTGATCTATCTACATACATTGAAATCCGTTCAGCCGTTCGTTTAAAAGTAAAACAAAAGTTTTTTTTGGGAGAAGTACGAACAAACTCACATGGGTTGTTCTTCTTTTTTATCGACAATGATCTGTCCTTCGTTCTGCTTCTGATAAGTTATGTTTTGGAATTTTATTTCATGTTTTGATTGTCCAAAAATATAGTTATCTTATTATACTCAAAATACAAGCAAAATACTAATCGGTTCCTCAATTAGTTATTAACGTAGCTTGATCGTTTTTCACAAAATTATGTGACAGAGTGGTAAATTGAAATGCTGTCTCCGATGAAAAGGGCCACTCTGTCACAATATTTTTTGAAATGCGCCTGCAAAGAAAAGTATGTTACCAAGATAAAGAGAACCACTAAATAGTCCTCTACAGACACATCTTTATATGATGTTTTAAAATATTTATTGCCGTTATAATTTTAAAGATGTTAAATCCGATAAATCGAGAAAATGTCTTTTTATTGTCGATAAAAAAGAAGAACGACCCACATACATAATTTCACAAGTAATATTAGGATGACGTGAGGATTAATATAATACGCATGTTATGCACAGGTGGTGACGACTGTGGCGTCATCAACGTCATCTTCGTCCACGATGACGTCAGCGATAACCGCGCCCGTGTCGTCTGGCGGCACCACGCCGCTCTTCAAGTCTACACAGTGCACGCCGCGGCACATCAACCAAACTGCCGCTCATGGTCACGGTACTTAACATTTTTTTTTCTTAATGCAATAATAAAACACATCTTCCGTGAAGATAAGATGCACCCACACAGCGTTTATGTAACGTAACATTTATACAGGGTATTAGTGACATCGTAACGAAAACTTTGAGGGTTGATTCAGACCATGATTCTGAGATGATAACAAGTGAAATTTTTCGTCGCAAAAGTATGAGACTGAAAGTAATAAAAAAGAAAATCATTAAAATTTTCATGATTTTTCCGACCGGAAATTCCACTTGATGATGAATCATCCCCCTCAGTATTCGTTACGATGTCACTAGCACCCTGTATTGAATTTTGATTTATTTTTATGTAATATTACTAAAGATGCAAGGTTGGCTGGTAGACTAAGCCCAACTTATGTTAGAGATTCTTTTCTTTATTACTTCTATATGTGTACGATAAATAATTTGTAATAATTATTGTATCTTCTTCTATCGTGTGGGTTGTGAGGTGGATTACCAACCCCATCAACCTTGGTATCACGGTTACTATTGAGCCGTCAAAGGCCCTGACAAGGCTCATGTAACGACTACTAACTTACATCAGTAAGTAGTAACCGGGACCAACGGCTTAACGTACCTTCCGAGGCACGGTGCGGCACAAACGCGTTGAGTGTTCATTACTCTCTTGATGTTGGTTATTTTGTTACATATATTTTACAATACAAATATATTTAATGTTATAGCAATAGGCTCGCTCTCTATTACATGGGACATAAACAAAGCTGGCAAGGAGTGGGTGTATACTATACACTGCCTAGCCTTTCGGATACAGGCGTTTGGACTGCTGTTTGGATGCACCTGTAGAGCTGGAATGTAGCGGCAATAAAGCAGCAGAAATGTGGTACAGCTGCAATGCACGTCCCTCTTATTAGAATTCTCGTTATAATCTGCCCCGGTAGTGTAGAATAAGGAATAATAAATACTACGTATAGAACGGCAACTCTCCGCTCCCCACCAGCGGGTGAGCTAGGTTTTTTACCTCACCCCCTCTCGGTCGTAGTTTAGTCTGCAATCGTATGAGCGTCAGACCCACACTCACACTCGAACATGGTTTAGACTTGAATCGTAGGGCGTCAGACGTCACATAGATGCGTGTGTACGATAACGTCAATGTGTGTTGTATGAAGTGCCCGGGGTGTGCCGGTAGCATGTTTGACGGATATCGCGCGCATTGCGATTACATGAAACCGATATTGGCAACGCGATAGATAAAGGAATTTTATACGTTCTATATGAACGTTACGCGCGCGATATGCGTACGGCGTGCGGCGGAGGCTGACCCTCTGGTACATCCTAAGTTATTCTACTCTACTTCTTTTTGTTTCCTGCATTCATGGAACACAGGTACAAAGAAATCGAAAGCAGGTATGCTTATAATATAACTTTTTTTATGAAGAATCATAGTTATGTTGGTTGGAGAGTTTCTTTTTCTGACTTATTCTTTGCTTTCAGATAAGGGATTACCAAAAGCGATGGTGAAGCCTAACATACTGACGCACGTTATCGAAGGATACGTCATTCAGGAGGCTGGGGAACCGTTCGCTGTAAGTACTACATAACAATCATAAGACTGTGGCTATATCCCAATAGGGGCGGTCAGGTTCCATGGCTAGATGAACTAAGTACCATCACTGAGCTTTCATTATAGTGATAGGTAGCATGCACGACTATATAATGATCTCATTAAGAATCACTCAAACATTGACATTTTTAATGCCAGTCACTGGGCTTTCAAACGCTCCATTGTAAATGTAATTAAGTAAATTATTATTACTTACATAATCATCATCATCATTGTTCATTACTAACATATTATTATACATAATCAATTTTTATCTGTGCTTCACATTGTTAAAAATTTTCCTCTATTTTTTAATTTTTTTGTCATTTTTCTTTATACACTATTAGATGTTATCCTCTATTATGATTGTTAACTGTTGTGCTCGTCTTTTAAATAAATAAACAAATAGATAGGTGGTGACGCCTCTATCCCTACAAGGGTGGACAGAGACATAAATAATTAGAAGGACCATTGCAGTCACTTCTACGAAATCCTAAATTATAGTCCTAATTAAAATCCTAAATTATAAATTATTAAGCTATCCTATCAAGTTTTCTGTCATAGGTACTAAACCCTATGGATGTTTTAATGTCTGAAATAAACATGTTTGAATTTGAATATAGCTTGTAAAATATATATATATATATCGTTGACAATTACTTCCGCACAATATCCCAGGAAGAGGAAATGACTGGAAACCAGCGCTGGATGTCGCCATAGCATGGCTCCATCACAGCACAAGCTCCTTCCTTTTGCCCGTATTCGTAATATTCATAATTACCTAGTTCTTATAGCAAATGTAAATTGTTACTGGCAATAAATTTATTTTATTCTTTATTTAAATATAGCTTATTTATTAAATATAGATTAGTATACAGCCTAATGCGAAACAGACGACAGATATGTCACTTTAGCCTAGTTTTTAACGGTCAAGCGTTTACTAGGTAACATGTACGTTATGCCATCACGTCGTTTTACCACCAGACGACATCTAGTCATGCGTGGAACTAATTTTCCCGAGTTATACATAATATGTGTTGTTTACTCAGGTGAACCGTCCGCTTCGGGAGTGGTCAGCGGCTGCGGACAAGGATCAGGACAAGGAGAACAAACTGCCTTCACCAGACGAACCTCCGCGTGAGTATTGCCTTTTCGCTCTTCCTTTTTCCCTTCTCTCTCTACCTTAGACCACATCGTCATGTGCCGTCAATTAACTGTGGTCACCCTGTGTCAAACCTTCAGATTAGGTAAGCGGACCCCGTGAAAAAGGGACCACTTTGATTATGATGAATAAAAACGATTTTGGTTGGTCGAAGATGGCAAATCTTCAGATAGGATTTCTATCTGCCAAAATAGAAACTAGTTATACGAATACCCCTCTAATGTGTATATGACATTTATAGGCAAGAAGCAGCTGTTGGACACGAGCGCGAGCCTGGCCCGTATAACGTCGAGCATGGAGACTAGCAGCGAGCCGGTGACGCAGCCGCCGAGCCTCAAGACCGAGGTGGCGGCGGCCAGCGACGCGGGCGACTCCGCCTCCGGCGACGCGGAGGCACAGCCGGCCAAGATACCCAACGCGAATAAGTGGACGGTGAGTACATATAACCTGCGCGAATTACGTAGACACCTCATGTCATGTAATGCATGTTAGCGAGGCATCTACACAGTATATCATCATTATCATCAGCCCATTAACGTCCCCACTACTGGGGCACGTTCCTTCCCTATGGATGGATAGAGAGATCGGGCCTTAAACCATCACGCGGGCCCAGTGCGGATTGATGGTTATTAACAACTGCTAATGCAGCCGGGACCAACGGCTTAACGTGCCTTCCGAAGCACGGAGGAGCTCGAGATGAAAACTTTTTTTTTGTGGTCACCCATCCTATGACCGACACAGTATATATATATATTAAAGCAGCACGGAAACTAGGCCTTGTTTGAGTAAATATCAACCAATCGAGCGTTTGGTTTTAAAATTAGAAGGGTTTTTTGTTATTTAATTAAAACTTCTATTTGGGTTCTAGAGTGATCAAATAATCGTATGACAGACTAATTTACAAACAAAATTGTGTAATCAAAAACTTCAGCTTAAGTAGGTACTATACTAACAGCGCCCAAATGCTTAACTTAATTGATCTGACGAGAACATGTGTGGTTGGTGTAGTATGAATGTTGGCACACTGTGTCTATTGGCGAGAGTGCATACAAATTATGTGTATTGTCAACGGGTTCTCGTCGATTTCATCGATTTTTATGCTAAGTCCGGTGTTTTTGTGCGTTCGGATGACTTGCAAATTTTGGTAAACGGGTTCGGAAGAGGAACTTTATTTATGGCCCCACGACATTACTACTGTTATCATTTTCGTAATGTTACACAAACTAATCTGGCATGATCAACCCGCCAGTCAAATCAAATCTGGACACAACTGAACCGGTGTAGGACCAACCATGGAAAGTCAAACCATCACCTACATAAATGGGGCTTAAAGGAGTCGCCATACTGTGAATGTTGTCACCCGGATCAAACCATATCTCACATAGTGAACGAGTGCCCTCTGGCCCGGATCCCAGGTGGTATAGTCGAGCTGCATTGTGTGACGGATGCGGCAGAGACTTGGTTAGGGGAGCTTCAGCTGGATATACGATCCACGCAGGATATTTTATTTTTGTCTGCCATACGCAATAATAATAATACCCGCCAATCAAAACGCTAAGCATTATGCCTGTACACCAGGTGGCTGAAGTATGTGACTTCATTCGCAACATCCCGGGGTGCGCGGGCTATGCGGACGAGTTCCTCATGCAAGAGGTGGACGGGGAGGCGCTGCTGCTAATCAGGCCGGAGCACCTGGTGATGGCGCTGTCGATGAAGCTGGGGCCTGCGCTCAAGATCGTCGCGTGCATCGACTCCTTGCGGCCCGAGAGCGAGCAGACCACGCACGAGCATGACTGAGGTACGACGACTAGTTTTTTAATGTAGCTACGTTATAATCATGGTATAAGAAAACCAGGTAAGCTCAAAAGTGACAGCTAACATTTCAAGGTTAGCCCAGCTGACGTCATCCCACCCTGCGTTGCCATTTCGTAATAAATAAATTACCCACGACGAAATTTGTTCATTTTTATATTTACTTTGCAAGGAAATTTTGAACTTTTAGAAAAAGATTTACTTACAGTTTAAGTGTTTTTTATATATGTGACAAGGAATAGTAATAAAATACATTAGTCAGTAATTCACTTAATTATCAATGATAAAATTTACGTCTTTGCAATGTTGGAGATACCAATTTAATGGTACACAGTGGTAACACTTATGGCATCAAAGGGCTAGCAATTGCGGCTTGTCATAGAATTGAGCATACCTGGTCTGCTTATACCATGGTTATAAAGACAGTTGCCAGATCAGTACAATTCGGTAGTTTCCTTCCGAAATTCTGATTAATAAATAAAGACAGATCTAAAGGTGACTAAAAACGTTTTCTTTCTTCTATTTAACCGATTTATGATTTTTTAAAAAGTGCGACATTTTGTCACTATTTTCTATGACGTCACAGGTTGCTTTTTCATACGAATCCCATAGTAATTTCGTGTTTTGACGTTTAGTAAAAAAGTAATTGATTTGACTAGTTGGAAACTAGCCTATTTTCCTACTGTGTCTATCGCTGTTATGAATAATGTAGATTTAAATTGAACTTTGCGCCTGATGAGTATTCTAGGAGGTTTTGTATAAAATAAATACGACTTACACGTCAAAAATGATTGGTATAACTTATAAATAAATTAGGTGTCTGCAGGAATCGAGGTCATCAATACTTAGGAAAACAGAATTACATACATGGCTGCCGCTGTTCACTGAAAAAAGCCAAGGTTTAGCGATTATTTGCCCTGAGGGCGGCGCCAGTTGTCACTAAGGCCCTGTATATATCATATAATATAAACCTTTGTACGTCCCACTGTTGGGCACATGCCTCAGCAATAATATTTATTTATTGCACTTATTTATATTTCAATTGTATTTTTCATTGTCCTCAGAATTACTTTAATATCTTCGCAAGTTCTCCGAGGGTAATACAGGAGACCAGTGTTCATCTGATATGATAAATAGTACATAAGTTTCAAAAAACATAATTTATTTCGTATACTGTGTTTATATGTACAGAACACCTAATAGTAGTAGTTTGTAAGTTAATAGTTTAACATAGTTAAGGAAATACTTAAAAAGTTGTAAAAGCTGGTTTGCATGTAATAATGTACGGTCTCGTCATAGAATAAACAATTATACTGTATAGCAGGGACACTCTCCGCTCCGCACCGACACGAGCTTGGAGCGAGCTTAATTTACCTCACCCCTCCCGATGGGGGTTACTTTAGTCTATTTAATCCGTAAGCCATTAAGGAAGGAGTAAGGTAGCGCGCGGACTGTCTGTCTCGCGGGTAAGGCGGCGCGCACTAAGAACGAATTTTTTGTATAGAGTGTACGGGCTGTGGTCTCATGTCACGATACTCGTCCAAATTGCAGGTAACTCGTTAAAGGAGTGTAACGAACGACGCTACTAAGATATTACATTGTTTAACAGGGAAGATAGTGAGCTATTACCAACGCAGGTTTAATTCGAACTTAGTACACACTAGTTGGGAATCGTACTTTCTCCTGAGTGAGATAATGTATTTTCGAATAGGTTTCCTTGGGATTTTCCCACTTCCACGTTTTCACGGTCTCATCATTCATTAGCCTATCTCATAGACGCGGGAAAATATTTCAGCTAAGAAGCGCTGTACGTCTGTCCCTTAAGAAAACTGAGCAAACATTGACAGCATATCGATCGCTGTGATCGTTCACTGGTTCTTCTCCTACAGAACTATCGTGTTATAATGCGAACCAGTTTGTATAGCTAACAATATTATAGTGTGTGGTGCCATAAACAAATGTCATGCACACACTATGCATTCACCGCATGCTTGACGTTCAAATATGATGAGATCCTATTCATATAGTCGTGTAGTTAATAATATTTTGATCATATATGTAATTCTTAATCGACTTGTACAATGTCGTTTTGAATAATATTACATGTTAAGAATATTAATACAAATATGGTTGACGACAAGATTTCACAATGAATAAGGGAAGCAATTGCCTTCTTAAGTTTGCCACGCTCGTACAAAACTAAAGTGGTTCTAGCTCTATTTTATTTTATATACACCATTGTTTGAAAAATCTTACTCTTGACTTGCACCTAGATAGCCTTAAGTTATTACGTTATATGTGTAGTTGGACCCTTGCAGAGACTTCAAGGTTTGTTTGGTGGTGGTCGTATAATCAACCGAATCTCTGCCTGTTATTAATTTATTATTGGTATTCCTATAAAATTTTCCCGAAAATAACCCCGATTCAACCTTGAGATGTTTGTGACGGTCTGCCTGCGTTTTGTATTTATTTTCTATAAAAAGTAAGCTAGGCTTATTTTAATTTGGTATAATTTCGCCTAACGAGGCGCGCAGGACAGATGTCGAAAGATCCGCCTATTTAGTTTAAGCTTTATGCAATTTATTACCTCTCTCTCACACTCTCTAAATTAAAAAAAAACTTTTAAATTACGTTTGCGAATGCTTCGTTCAATGACTCGTACATGCTCCATTCAATGACTCGTACATGCTCCATTCTATGTTACATGTAATTTATCTTAGATTATCAATGTCAATTGCATGTTTTAATATTTGTTGTAAATTTCAATGTTGTTACTGGATGAGGAGTGTCGTGCTTTTAATTTTGTGCGGGTGAGAGCAGATTGGAAATATACTTATGGTGATTAATTTTATGATAAGAGTAAATTATCTTAAGTTTGACTACCATATTTGCGGCTGTATATATTCTTATTAATTTTAAGTGTAGAAACTTACGGTCTTAGGACATTAGTTACAGTTGTACGTATTTGTTGTGTGTACATACTATATGGTAAAAAAAAATTGTCTATTGAAATAATCTCTCAAGTTTTAACATGTATTATTTGTCATTTTACCTTGAGTATTTAAATGTTTATTTAGTGATGTATGTTAGAGATATAACCTAGGTTAGACGAGAGTGCAATCTAGCAGGGATACTTACTGATGTCTGATTCTCTCGCAAGGAATTATTTTATGTTGAGGTTAATCTCGAGAAAACAATGAAAATATAACACTGTAAAATATTAGATCTATGGTGCTAATTATCTTGTACTTGTGAAGCTTGGAATTTAACTAATATTAAAATAATATTTATGTTTTTACGCATTAGTTCAGTACCAGTATGACGTTGCTTATCGAACACCTACTTAGGTATTATTTTTAGAGCAACACGGGTGAGGAGTAGTCATACGCAGGCGTTCCCTTCTGCCAAAAAGTTTGCACATTTGTGATATATAATGATTAAAGTAATATGTAGGCTTACATTTATTATAATAACCACGTTGGTTATTATATTTCAAACTTTTCTTTATCGATCCCTAAAAATTGGCAGAAAAAATGTATCGACAAATATCGCTATGGCTACTCTCCTCCTGTCCGCCGGAGGGCCGCGCTGCTCTATGGTCTTTTTGCGCTATCTATCGGAATTATACATTGAACTCTGAAATGTACATATTAGCTAATTAACTTTTTTAGACATTTTACACTATTTAGCTTGTTGTGTACATAGTGATGTTAATTAGATACCAAAAACAGGTCAGTAAAATATCATACCGTAAGCTCTTGGATGGTAAAACTAAATATTTTAAGTAAGTAGATATTTTGTGAGTATTTTATTGACTTTCAGAATATATGATTGTGACCTTGGAGTAGTGCAGGAGTTTGTTGTTTATGTCTTTCTATGTTTGTATGTTCTTACGACATCTTATTAGTTTCGATGAATTTCTTGTAGTCACAAAGTAAATGTTGTAATGTTAGTGTAGCCAGGTGTAATATTATGACTTATTTGAATAATTAATGGTGTAATTTTAGTAGAAACAAGTATCGTATACATGTTCAGAAATTAAAAAAATGTGCACTGCCATGAGCTGGAGCCTGTGGTGGCGGACGCGCCCGCGGGTGGCCAGCCGCGGTGCTGCGGTGGGCGCTGACGTGGCCGCACGGCTCCGGCTCCCTCCCGTAGTAACACATTGCTCAACCATACAAAAGCTAATTGTTTACGAAGAAATTAGGAAAATAAACGGAATGAGACTGATGTCGCCTTTTATTTATTGAAATGCCTTAAATTCATAAAAAAATACATCAAATATTGCAGAATAACAAATGCGGACCAAGTATTAAACAAAAAACCAACAACAAATTTATTTATTAAAAATCTTTATAACTTGGTCGTTTTATAATAATATTTCTTAAGATAGGCACGTTCAACTTGTAGATAGCCTAACAGCTGAGCTGGGCAGGAATACATTTCTATAAGTATGGAAATAGGTTTGATAACAAGCTGCCGTCTCGCTTACAATACTTGCTGCGACCGAAGCAGCTTTCGTATATCCTTACAAGTAATCCCTGAGTACCCGACCCACTAAACTAATACAAATTCAGTTTGTCTGTGATATCCGCAGAGCCTGTCTTTTCTGATAGGTGGCAAACAAAGCCGTTGTGGACTTCAGGCATACAATTTCGAAGATAGAAGAGGGAATTCAAATCATATATCGGGGATCAATTACAATTTGACATAAACCTTTCACATAAGTTACAACTTTCGCATATCGCAGACAAACGTCAATGCTGGTAACATAATAAATCCCTATAGTATACCTAAAGCTGCAACATGATAAGAACAAAATACATTGAACTATTTTTGAAAGCAAAAAATACTTGCAAATAGTTCTTTAAACAAGAAGAAACCTGCCCAATTCTCCTTAAACTTCCAATTGTTAATGTTACTTGTATATAGTTAGCATTACTGTAAGATGCATTGTAGTTTACATTATGTAATAGGTGTAGTGTAGCGGCGCATCACGCGTAGCTCGGGAAGAACGCGGCGGGGTCTTGGTATCTGTATTGTGGATATTTCTGAGCGGTTTCCTTGGGGCGGGCTCCCTTTTGTCTGTCTGAGACCGGCTTCACATCCGAGTTTTCTACATTTTTCTGCAACAACATGAGCTGTTCGTTCTTAGGCTAATATGTTAAATAGGGCCGTAGGTGTAATTCTTTTTGCAGGTAAATCGTTATGGGAATAATTAGCTCAGATAAGATGTGTGGAATGATCATACTTTACCCTGGACTGCTCAGCCAGGTCGTTCGGTCTGCTAGCCGGAAGCGGCCGTATCATCATTTTCGTCTTAGTCAATGGGAAATTAGGACCCTTGAAAGATATCCAGTATATCGATTGTCCACGATGTTCATCAGCAGTTGTCGAGTATTTACCGTTAAGGTTGCTGAAATCATTCACATTATTAACCATTAATCCAATTAGTAAGTAATTAAAAAATAAATGCTTACTCTTTAGGTAAGTACATTTATTAGGACACAAGTGAACGGAAAAAAATATAAAAGTTTTAGTAGGCACACATAACACATGCATTCATTGAGCAACAGAAAAGTATTTAGTGATTGATAAAGACTTGCACAGACAGATACTTAGATCGTAAGTATAACTCGTACACAAAGATCATTTATTTGTTAGTAAACTGTAAAATAATTTGTGCTACACGGCCAGTTAATAAATACAAAACCCCAAGAAAGAAAAAATCCCACAATACCGTCAGGAGTAAGTACCTAGGTATCTGCATCCAGAAATAAAATAGGGTCTCACTCAGCTTTACTCGTAGTCGGAGCCTTGGCGCTGGTTTTTGGTGGGCCCTACTGAGCGAGGTAATGAAGAAAGTGGTTAAATAACGTGTGCACTAGATAGACCCATACCTCTTATCGCACTCTTTGTACCACCAGGCGCCTCCGTGCTCCACCGCACAAGCACCATCCTTCCATTCGTCGTTATCCGCATCTATCGTCGAATACTTTTGACCAGCGTGGTACGATAATGAATCACCTAAAATCGAAATATACCGATAAGTATAATTAAAACCAAAAGATCACTTACTACTAGGCTTACTTACAAGTAAAATGTTAACGTGCTTCTGGAAAATAGACAGGGCGGATTCTCCTAACCATAATTCTCTCGGAAGACGCCCTGAACCGAGGCACGCGACTCATTTGAACAACAACAGGACTGTTATCTTAAATTTTGTGGCAAAATGTATAGGTATCTATTTAAACATTTGATAAATAGGCAAGTCTGGCAGCTTTTTGATTGTCATGGAGGATAAAAAGTTCTGTCTACACTCGTAGGGCTGGTGGGATTTCCGTTAGGTACCATAGATTATCTTGTTATCGTATTGATGGCAAACTAAATAGTATCAGCCCAAAACTTAGCAACAAGTATGGCGCTATCTGCAGCGCTTATCAGATCAGATTATTGATACTGCATTGTTTTTAACACTTTCAGCGACCCAACCTCTACAAACAATTATAAATTCAAGGATAATGGCCTGTGTGTCCCTAAACACAGAAATTAATTTATAAAGAAAGTATTAAGGAATATTTTAAATAATAGAATAAGTATAGAGATTATTACCAGCAGTGCCGTAGTAGGTCCCAAGGGTGCTGATTCTGAACCCTTCATGTTCAGGTCCGACTGTGAAGACGGAGTAGCCAGCGTACGCCTCCTGGCCGTGCTGTGTCTCCATCTCGATCCTCAACTCGTACAGCTTCTGGTTGGTGAGATAGTTGACCTTCTCCAGACCAAGCCAGAACTCACCAGCCAGGTTTCCAAATCCATTCTTGTAGTCGCTCCACGATTTGTAAAAGTCTTGTGAACCATCGAAACGATTTTGCAGTACCTTCGGAAGGAATGCAACATTTACAAATTAAAACTAATTTTATTGTAAGTTTAATCAACCCTAATGTTCGATTTCGACCCACACAGAGCCGGAGCGCAGGATTTTAATGGCGGTTTCATATAACTTTCATACAAAACCCCGCGTATCGAATGTCTTTGAAATCGACTTATTAGAATACAAACACAAAAGTGTAAGAAGAATTTTGATACAGCATCACTTTAAGAAGTTTGGGGGCGGAAGGCAAGAGGGAAACCACTGTCCTATTTTTCCCTAAAAAAGTAGCATGGAAAATGCTGCACCGACAAGAGCGTGGCTCTTAAATTGATGATGATGATGATCACACTGTTGTATGTTCTATACTGTTGTACTTGAACCTACATATTTTTAATAGTTATAATTATTATTTTTCCTAGCATAAGCATAGGGCTCTAAAGTAGGCTCTAAACCACTGAATTCGACTTTATAACCGATTTCATGTTTGGATCATAGATTCATAGATAATTGTTATCACGCGGTTTCGTATTTGTGCCTGGTGAATCGGCGCCCCCTCTATTACATGGGACTGAAACAGCTGGCGAGGAATGACTGGGTGGTTGTATACTACGCAACACTGCCTACCCCTTCGGGGATACAGGCTGGCGTGATGCTATATTATGTTATAAGCGTTAGCTAAATGAAGTATTACTTACAACCTATATTATTCTAGCTATGGAGATTTTTGTTAGCACATAGTATGCAATCAATTTCATCACGCAACTTTTAATAGAATTAATCGGACCGCTTTCCGGGTTCCGTGTGTAGCAAGCAGAGCTAAAAAACTTATAATGCTAATACCGTCCAGCCGCCTCCCGCAGTGGTGAGGTCACAGAGGACGTAGAACGGCTCCATGTCTTCAGGCTTGATCTTGTAAATGCCGGACACGTTGAAGCCTTGCATTTGGATCTCATGGCAGTCGGTCGGGTAACGCTCCGACCGGTCCACTCTACCAGCAGCCCTACAAAAACAAGTTGAGAACTGAAGATTCTTGGATATACCTATAGGTAAGTACATACATAAATTCACACTCCTTTCTTCAGGGGTAGCCACAAGCCACAACTTTGTCCGGCCAAGTAGTTAATGCCACCTGCGGCAAATAAGTCACGTCACAAAAAAAAACAAGCCACAAGTCATTTAGTAAAACAAATCGCATAATCCCGAGGCTTTTGGTACTTGTCCACGCCACGCCAAACGTCCAAGACTCCCAGACAAGTTACTTTCAAAATCCTTTTAACTTACCAATACTGTACTTAATGGTAAGTCAATGTTGAACTTACAGATAAAGATCATAATAATGAACATTTCAAGCTTACTAACTTGCATTCGCATTTTCTCTTCTGGTCGTGAAGTGTCTTTCTGAACTCGTTGATCAAGCTCATGGAGTCCAACCCGTTGTATTCAGGTCTGTAGAGAAGATAATTTAATATATTTTTGACGTACCTTTATAAATAACCTGTGCACCGAGGTCCGCACGGTTACCTACGCTATTGCGCGTGGGGTGTAGAAAATCGCGTACGGCGGTTATCAGACAGCATTTGCTGTGTCTATTGGTTGAAACCAATTCTAGAATTGCTAACGACGAAATTGACGACGTTTGTGGACTAGCCCACAAATGTATTCTCTCGTCCGAATAACGTGGCCAACCCTGTTTCAGTTCTTCAGGCTTACCATGAAACAACTGAGGTGACGATCTCGAAACGCACCGCAGAAATGGTGATAGATAAAATTATGATACGTTACTCTGCCTAGCCGTAAAACAATAGGGCTACATTATGTTGCTTATGGTAAATTATACAATTTCTTGTGCAAAATGAGTTTCACTACTCAAGAATAACACACTAGCACTAGCTTATTTGACGAAGGTCCACTTACTTGGGGAAGGTCCTAGCAAATTGTCGCGATTTGACCTCTGATATAATGGAGACTATGGACTCCACTCCAGACAAGATGTTTTTGATCTGATTCTCCAGCACTGTGAGCCGAGAGTCCAGCGCAGCGTCTGCGTGGAACTCTGGGCCTTCTGCTGCAACACACATTGTTTAATATATTTATATTTACTTACTTACTATAAAGTAATAGCTAGTAATACTTACGTAATACCCCCTCCGGTTGATTGAGGGGAGGCCTGTGCCCAGCAGTGGGACGTATATAGGCAGTTTATGTATAAAGTAATAGCATAACAGAGCAGTTATAGTATATAGGAACGCGCGCATGCATCTAAGTAGGTACCTACGAGTACTTATAGTGAATTGTATAGTATTGCATTGAATAGGATTAAAATCCTGCGCTAAGCCATGAATTCAAATTCAGTGATAGCTGTAGACTATTTTAATTTGTTTTGTATGTATGAACCATAAATTGAATTAATGAAATATATTCGTATTTTCAGAACAAGAACAAGTAATAATAATACTACACCTAGACTCCGCAAAATTAAATAAATGTCCCAAGTTTTAGAGTCGAATATACCTTCATCCTACATGGTACCAACCTGTTTTAAATTTTACAGCTTTCATGTTTCTGTATTTTAGTCACAATTAGACTAACAGTAAACTTTTGTGAGTCACAATAACAAAATATACCAGTTAATCAACTACAGTATTTACGTTAACAAATGTTTCAAATAGCTTTACAGTAAGACAGCAATGAAAGCGGCGAAGGGGTCAGCGGTTACCATTTGTGCCCGTTCTCTGATGGGTCTCTAGTACATATTTTATTTGATACAAATCGTTTTTCAAACTTTCCAAGATCGAATCAGTCTTATCTGGATGTTGGCCAGAACGAAGCCCTTTAGATATCTCCGCTAAATGCTTCATTATATTATTCGTTTTTTCGTGCACTTCGATGTCTAATCGATTTAATCTGAAGTCTATGCTATCGATTTTCTTCAAATATTTTTCGCTGGAAGTTATCGAGTCCATTAACCTTTCGACTACGGCCTCGTTGTCCGAGAACGTGGACAGTTGTACTCTGGTGACGTTGTCTCGAGACTTCTTCGTGGCGAGCATGGCGTCGCCCAGCTCCTCCTCGTATTCCTTCTTCCAGAGGGACTTGTCTCCGTATTCGTTCTTCCGTCGCCCTCTCCTCTCCTTGACGCTGTCGCAGTTTATCGCGGAGACGGCCAGAAGTGCCATCTGAAGAAGCTTCCAGCTCCGGACCATATTGAGGTCCGCACGGCGGAGGTTCTGCTAAGCGACTGGTGTTCTGTTTCATGGATCAACAGCAATAATAGTTTACAAATTTTGCTGTGACTCAAATAAAAATATATGGAAAAATGTTTGGCTTGTTAGTGCATGCTCGTGAACGCGAATGATTCGTAAAGATTTTTTCACACGTTTGTTTACGCATTTGTCTCGTGAATATGTTGTCGTTAAGAAAATATTTTGTTTTATTTTTCTATAAACAAACAATACGTTTACTGTAATCTAGAAAGTGTAAATATACATTTGTAGTAGTCATTGTACAAAGACTGCGCAGATAAGAGAGTTCAATTCAATTGCTGCACAGAAGCGCACGCAACATGTCGCTTTAACTTGCGATTGTTTTTTCTCTGAACAAATACTAAATAAGTTCAAAAGTTGTACTTTTTGACATATTACTAGCATATTACCTACTTTTGCCTCACGCAATACATTGATATTGAACAACGTTGTGAAATGAAATGCTCACACAGGAAATTATGTTACAGATAAAAAAGAAAATTTACCAGTTCTCATCATAACCACTTTGAGCTTGTCGAGTTGCGTTTTCAAAGAACGTAGGTCTTTGTCGATGTGACCGGTGCGCGCGGTTTTGATGTGTCGCAGGATCTCCGAGGTGTATTTCATGATGCTGTTGGTTCTCTCGTGGAAGGCGGCGTCCAGGTGATTGAGTTTTCTGTCCACTGTCTCGATTATTTTCAGGTAGCGCTCGCTGTTGAGCATGGTCTCGAGGAATTGCTCCATGACCTTCGCGTTAGCGGTGGCGGGATCCGTGGTAGTCTTGAGGGGCGAGTGGGCCGGACCGTAGTGCTTGCTCGGGTACTGGTTGGCAGCATTCAACGCTTGCACCACAACCACAGCTATAAACTTGGTCAGCCACATGTCGAGGGTTCCTTCTCCACCTGCACTTTACACCACAATGAACAGTTTTCCTGAACATGCCCAACAAGAAACCGCCATTCATTGACCTCATATAATATTATGGCACATCAAAATAATTTATAAAACAAAGTGCTAACTTCCATTGTTACAAAATTTTACACACCATCATTATTTTGATAATAAGTCGAAAACACAGGTTTCCTTTGAGCAACAGTCGGCTAAAAAGTATAAGTATACAGTGTATTGACCCGACACACAACTTTACACCACAACTTTAAATGTCAACCGTCAATAAAAAATAAATGTAAGTATAAAGTAAAACCCGACTACGAAACATCACGCTTTAAAAAGTATGAAACGAGTAAATATGTCTCCAAAATTCTTACCTACACACAACAAAAAAACTTATTTATTTTATATAAGTAATTACCTTAACTAATTTAATTTAACAGCAGGCAAGTAGGTATTAAATATACTTAGTGATGTAAGTATAGAAGATATCCGTGGTCGCACCATGGCTATCTTTTGTACACACAAAATTCTTCTGTCTAATGACACCTTATTTATTAAATTCTGATAATGGTTTAGAAGTTTTTACAAGAGAACAGACGTACACACTTCACACATACAGTCATGAGCAATATCATGTATCCACTTTAGAACCCTGTCGCACTATCATATTTGACATTTAATGAGACTTACGGTTTAATTTGTCAAAAAAGTTAATGTGACATAGTTTTAAAATTTACATATTAGTAGTCGTGACCGTACATATAGGTAGGTACGTAGTGGTCAAACACATTACACTCCTTTTTACTATGCCGTAGTTGGATAAACATGTGGGAATTCTGTACAGTTCGTTAAGTTAAGCGGTTTTGAGCCGCCTTGTTAATTTCGTACAAGTCATAATTGATCATGACGATTATTATGAACATTTCATCTTTACTACAAATAAAGGGGTATGTGGATTTGAATGGCAAATTTAATTGACAAATACATATATAACGGTCAATAACATAACCCTCCTTTTTGCTTTTCCGTAGTCGGGTAACTGAGGCCTAAGCCGCTGAAAGATGTACTTCAGGACCCCGATACAGACCCCGCCGGCGTGGTCGACGACTTCCCTCTATCAGCGCTTATCGCTATCGACCCACTAGGGTCGATTAATTCTTTCAAATATTTTTCCTCTCAGACGACATCCTGAGCCGTGGTTCGCGCCCAACTGGGTACCCTCAGGCCTGTTGTCTTAAACGTTATACCGGGTGAGAGCCTTTAGCGCTCCCCATTTGTCCGGCCAAGTAGTTAATGCCACCTGCGGCAAATCTACTATAAGTCCGTCAAAAAAAATGCTGTAAGATGGCGCCCAACATGTGCCTCTGTATGTGGCGAGATCCAAAGTGCACCACGAATTTTACTTCTAAAAAATTCTACTGAGGAGAAACACACTCGTCGTTGCAAAATATTGTCTTAGGTTAGGTACTTACATCATTTTTTATAGCGGCATAAGGATATTATTAAACATAGTAAGTCGGGTGACTACATAGACAACCTACCTATTTTAATTGTTTTAATAATTATAAAAAGGATAAAATCGAGCAAAAGAGTGCGGCCTTAGTCTTCCAACGGAAATTTTCTTCCAAAAAAATCCTAAATCACCAAATTTCCGGGTCATATTGTTCTTGTTACTTTTTTCTTCATAACACTTTAAGAAACACATTGTTATACTTGCAGAAATAACAATACGTCTTTAACAAAAACCATCTCAAGTAATATTATCAAACATCCGCAAAAAAATATAAAAACATTTACATTTACTCGTATTTGTATAGGATTCCAACAACACATTAATTGATAAATATTGTTTGCGCACGAAGGTCCATGTTGCTCTAAGTTTGCGCATAACATGGGTACTTCTGGATGTGGTCCATTACCTACGTTTGACCGTACAGGTTGACCATCTTGTCCCACTCACGTCCCCAAGCGCGGAAAGAACGTCGAATAGGTACACCAAAAGTTTCCATAATGATGAAATCCACCATACTGCGCGCTAACGCTAATTCTGAAGAACTTTTGAATCTGGTTACCAATTATGCGTAGTGTAATCACTAATTATAATAATTTGGTAGATTAATTTTGATGGTGCAAGTGATTTTAACGATAAAGCAACAGTGGTTGCGCTTTAGAGTACCTACCTACCTAATCTTCAGCTGTCATAGAAAGCTGAGAAGCTTTCTTTCTTTTTGTCGACTACAATCTCTTGTAGTCGACAACAATTTGTATGCCGTAAATTATAGTTATTTTGGGAAGGTAGTTAATGTAATTTTAGCAGTGTGTCTAGCACCTAGGCCGGGTCCTGAGGCCGGAACAAACCTTCTGAATGTTTTCATTTACGTTAGGTATCACAGCTGAAACAATTATATACCTACTTACTTAGTAGATTGATCATTCATACCGGCCCGAAACATAATGCCAAGAAAAATGTTTTGCTACTAACAATATAAGTACTTACTTACTTAGGTAATGCACTTTTAATATTTTATTTTTACAATTTTAAAAGACAATTAGGTAAAGTTCTGTCAGGAACTTTACGATCGAACAACACAGAAAAATGAGACCTGTCTGTTACAAACACAATGTAAAATATCACGTAATAGATAAGTTATAGAATTCTGAGAGGATTCACAGATTCATCTAACATTGCCGAATAAACAACATAGCATTCATTGTTCATTGTCTTCATTTCACAAAAACAGTAGGTAAGGGCATGGGACCGTAGATAGAATATTTTTAAAAAGAAATAACCTTTTCCCACGCGTGTTTGTCATACTTATACCTTCTGCCCCTGACAATGCACACACATATCCGAGTTTCCTTATAAAAAAAACTATTTGCTCCCCTTATATAGGTTTTTTCCCTACGTTCAAGCATAAGTTAAATACCTAACTAAGGGTTATAACATAAACGATAAGTACTTACTTATAACATAACTAATAATATCCAAGAACTTTGACTTAGACAGACTTTGTTTCTCCTTCAAGAAACAATAAGTAGGGTAGTTTCCAACTGGTCAAATCAGTTACTTTTTACTAAACGTAAAAACACGAAATTACTATGGAATTTGTATGAAAAACCAACCGGTGACGTCATAGAAAAACGTGACAAAATGTCGCACTTATTATTATGTAAGTATTACATTTTTCTTTAAGTATAAAATTTTTCCAAATAAGTTAAATAGAAAAAATAAAATATTTTTATCACCTTTAGAACTGTCTTTATTTAGTACTTAATCAGAATTTCATAATTTATCTTTGACCTAGGAAACTACCCAATTCAAGACTGAGTCATGGTGACTGTGAAATTATTAGTATATTGGCTACATTAACATTAAGTACCTTATTCCAGAAACACAATTTTCGTATGCCAATCTATCCTAAGAGTTTGCTTACCACGGCATATGACCACGGGTGGATCTCCTAAACATCACTATTCGGAAGAATATTTTCTTGTTTCATTCTTTTTAGAGGGTGATTTGTCAATGATCGGGTTTTAGTTTTCAAGCTCAGGTATATTTTATAAGGTAAACATTACGGGTAAATATATCGGCAAGCTAAACTTCAGGTTATAATAAAAACTTTCTATATACGAACTTCCGTGCGTAGCTTAGAAGCTACAGTTAACACGTAGGTGCGTTGTAGATACTTAAAATAAGTAAGTACCTATCAAAATGTTTGTTTTTGTGTTTCGGCGATACGGCTAACCATCTAGTACCGCGTTGGTCTAACAGCTCGGTCAAGCGTGGGTGCTTTGTTTACTCAATTGATACAATTTGGTGGTCGTAAGCTTATGTGTTTTATGTTTCCGTTTGTTGTGTGGTACTCCTGCATAAGCAACTCCAACTCTCTGACTCCTACCACAGATTACGTAACTCCAACTTTGCTGGTGTTTATGCGCTGCTGACGACAAAATTTGGCGCTGCCAACATGGTAATCATTAACGTACTTCTTGCTTATTTCTCCTAACTTCTTAAATGTGAATATGTACTCTTTTGTTTCGTCGATAAGACAAGTAAGTATATACTTAATAAATAGCTGTGGCATGTACCTATGTAAAACTAAATAAGTACAATGAAACCAGTCAATTACGAATACGATTCAAATGCTAGTCTACGTATGAAGCTCGGCAAATAGTTACGAAAAGATAGGAACCATATCTACCACGCATGCTCGGCCGGTCGATGCGCTCCGCCACCGACATCTTCAGCTTGTCGAGGTCCACCTTTATGGTCCGCAGGGCAGTCTCCAACAACTCGTTCGGTCCAGTTTTCAGGACGCGCAGCATCTCAGAGACATACTTCAAAATACTGTTAGTTCTTTCGTGGAAAGTGGCATCTAGATGGTTCAATTTCCTCTCGACGGATTCAATCATCTTCAGATACCGTTCACTGGCCATAAGGGTTTCCACAAACTTCTCGACGACGACTTCTCCTTTGACGGCGCGGCTGGTGGCGGCCGCCGGCAGGTGGGTGTCGATGTCCTTCTTGTTGAAGTATATGTTCTCTTCATAGTCTTCATTGCTTTTCTCGTGGCTTCTGTCGTGAACCCTCTCGCGGGTCCTATCATGCACTTTGATGTTTTCTCTTACAGCGAGTATAGTCGTGATCAACGACAGAGCAAACAGGAGATTTCTTGGCCACATATTGACTGAGAGCACCGACAGGTCTCAAGCTACAACTTGCAATGATCAATCTTCCTGATCACATTCGACTCGAAGACTTATTATAAAACATTAGAATATGAACCCATTGTTACGAAGATGTTAATAATTTCTTTAAACATCTTCATTATTCGAAAGGCTTGTTATAAAAGTAATAGCTGTTACAAATTAAATGTTATTATATCGTATCGGAACGAGGGACAATGGGTATAGAGATTGAAAAAACTATAAGGAACATACAATCTAGACTGCACAGGATATGATAGACCAAATGAGAGTGGTAATAAGAGATATGCGTCAACATGGGTGTATAAATATATTTTTTGTTTGATAAAATGCTTTTTAATCGTGGTACCTACCATTGGTCAGGAGGTAGATGCTATCACCATGGGTAAATACAACTTTTTTTTTAAATAACGACGTCACCGAGCTTTGTCTATTTGTCCTTAGTTAAAAATTACAAAAACTAACCAAAAATATGTAAGTAGTTTAATTTAGTTTTGTCACCTTTGCACGTATTTATCTTCTTAGGTATATCTGATCATGTATAATCTACTTAGATGGATTATCTACTTTTTCTTCTATCGTGTGGGTCGTGAGGTAGATTATGGTGTCAAGATTACTATTGAGTCGCCGAAGGCGCCTGATATGGCTCATGTAACGACTACTTATTTACATCAGTAAGTACCTAATAAGTAACCGGGACCAACGGCTAAACATGCCTTCCGAAGCACGGATCATCTTACATTCGCACAATCAGATAATCAGCCTACAATGTCCTAACCAAACTAAGGATCACAAAGTATTTTTTGTGCTATGCCCCCACCGGAATTCGATCCCGGGATCTCGGATCGTGATCCCAAACGCTCAACCCACAGAGGTCGTTGATCGACTATCTGTTGGTAAACAAATTGGTTTGGTTGTACTTGTAACCAAAACTTTGTCTGAATTTTAACTGTGTCTAGCTATATAATCCTTGGTCACAGTTTACTAAAGCGTAGTAACATCTTTCAGCCAAAAGATCGGGCAAAAATATCGGCCATCAAAACGCGAAGCCGGCCGGTACCCTGTGTTGCTCTATGACCCCAAGTATAGTTTGTGACAGAGGCTCAGTAAGTACAAGTGCCCAGATGGAGCTAAAATACCTAGGTACCTCCTGTTTGCTTTATTTACTTATTCATTTAAATAACATTATTTGTTAGTCAGTTCTGGTAGGGTAAGAAAAGCTTATTATAATCAACAGAGATTTCATTAAAACGTTCAATTTCTAATCACAAAACAAACTACCTATTTAGTTTCAGAACGCACTTTAAAAAGTAAAATTCATTCGCGCGCTGCGCTATAATGCGAATGTAATCTCAATGTTTATTTTTCGATAAGTTTAGATAAGTTTTATCATAATTAAATTGTACGAATACCTACTATTTATCGTTAAACAACGTCAACATTTAATGAGAAGTGTATTCTTCATTGCATAATCGGACTACTGCGACCGGCGAGCATAGGTTAATTTATCTTATTACGAGTCTACTGAGCGTTACTCTTTGTAATTAAAATTTTCAGCAGAAATATGTTTAAGGTACGTATTCATACATTATACTGTTTATTACAATAATAATCCTATTTTATTAATTGTAACCTATAATATTATGTTGTTATAAAATGGACCTACCCAAGGTTCGTTGCTCTCAGCATCTTAGTTTTACTTTTCTCATTATGTTCAACTTCAAATGTAGGTATTATTTGCAAATTTTGTATATTTTTTCCGTCATCTTCACTTACTTTTAGATAGAAGGGAAATAAATAGATATTTTCTAGAAATTCTTAACTTCTCATGCTCTTAACATACATAACCTAAAGTGCAAAAGGCAACAAAATCACTTTAGAATGATGGAACATTTTCCATAAAGAAAATATTTAGATTTTGACTCACTTTTTTCACTAATAAATATGTTGCTATTTCAATGGCTACTAGGGACTCCCCTGAATACTCTAAACTCTACTGTATAGAGAACTAAAAGTTACAAATATAGACCTCTTTATTATGTGAGTTACTATATAGGGTTTAGTGGGTTTGGTGACTGGTGGAGCATCAGGCTTGGGCCGTGCTACTGCTGAACTGCTAGTAAAGCAAGGAGGTCGGGTCATCATCTGCGACCTGCCTACCAGCAAAGGACAAGAAACTGCCAAGCAGCTCGGAGAAAATGCTGCCTTTGTCGCTGTGAATGTAAGATAACTAAATTTAACTAATAATAATAACTTGTGAATATATTTTTTTACATGGGGCTAAACGTTAAATTTGTGCTTTTAAAAAATAAAATATAGTCTGGGTTCTAAAAAATAAAGTGTAGTGAAGAAACAGAAATGTTAATAAGACAAATCTTATTGTCAAAATTGTATGTTCAACTTCAAATTCATACCTATATATTCAGAACATCATTTCAGAACAGACATTATCTTTCTGTACCACATGATCATTATACAATTGTGTTGCAGGTTACCTCAGAAGAAGATGTGAAGAAGGCATTGCAAGCCACACAAGACAAGTTTGGGCGTCTAGATGTAGCTGTCAACTGTGCAGGCATTGCCACCGCTGCTAGGACTTACAACTTTAAAAAAGAGCAGCCTTTTGATATTAAGGCTTTTCAGAAAACTGTTGAGGTACCTAGGTATTTTTGCTATTTTTATCAAAGTATGTTATGTTTAGAGGGCTTAGTTTTCCGCATTTAGGCTCTAATATAGTCCATTATATGTGCTTTTGTTGGCTACTTAAGCCAAGCTAACTCCTTCCAGAAGCTCAAAGGATTTTCACAGGCTTCATACACCCCTTTCCGTTGACGATTTTTACCGTTTGTGCGATCACTTCCGTGCATTCCAGGATTACATGGGAGCCAATTTCTTCTGTATTCAGACAGCCAATAAATATTTCAATTATACACCGCTATGTATGAATGCACAGCTATGTTAGTGGTCCTACTGTATGTAGGTAGTTGCTAGATCAATGGGCCCAGAGGATGAGTTATTCATTTAATGACGAAAACCAACTTCCCTACTGTCTTAAATAAAATATTTTTGTCTGAAGAAAACCCCCTTTTTCGTTTTACTAAAAGTAAGTTCTTCGGTTCAGATTGTCACTGATTAAGGATCGCATCTCAATTGTAAAAAGACATCCTATATTACAAATATTGCAATTGATTGTATGAAGGAAAAAAATTATGTAACTTTCAGGTGAACTTAATTGGAACATTCAATGTCATTCGTCTGGCGGCAGGTATGATTGGGAAGAATGCTCCCGATGGGGATGGGCAGAGAGGTGTGATCATCAATACTGCTAGTGTGGCCGCTTTTGATGGACAGGTAATAATTAGGTTATTCAAATGAGATTGTAGTCTATAATAAGGTTATTCTAATTAAAAAGTTATACTAATATTAAAATTGAAAATATTCTTAACACAGGAAATACATGAATGTATGTTTTATATTAAGTATAACTTAACTCCATCGATAGATTGGACAAGCTGCCTATGCTGCATCTAAAGCGGGTGTGGTCGGCATGACACTGCCGATAGCACGAGACTTTAGCAAGCAAGGTATAAGGGTCGTCACTATTGCACCAGGTAAGACTTTCATTCTATAACTTGCAGTGAAATGAAATGAAAATTTTAGGTCATAAATGAGGTTGGTATATAGATGGAAGTGGAAGGTGTATAGTGTGTAGGAGGGAGTAACTTACAGTCTGCAGGAGGAATTTAATTGCATTCACATATCAGTGTAAGGGTAGAAAATCATAACCATTACATGTATTCTTTCACTTATTAGTCAGTTCACTGATTGATCAAATGCGCACCATTGTCATAAAACTCACTAAATGTGACATCAACTGCAAAAAATACAACACACCTGCAAAACTGACAAATGCAGTTGCTTACTAGCTTTTTATATTTCAGGTTTATTCCGAACACCAATACTGGAAATGCTGCCAGAGCCAAAGATTAAGGAACTGGAAGCAACAGTCCCGTTCCCGTCACGACTTGGACACCCTTCAGAATTCGCCCTCCTTGTCAAAAGCATTATCCAAAATCCCATGCTCAATGGTGAGACTATACGACTTGATGGCTCCTTGAGGATGCAGCCCTAAGAGTGACAATGTGAGTGTGGATTTCACTTGTGTAGTTAGTGTAGATAGCAATATAAGTGACAGTCAGATGGACTAGTCGGACTTATCCACAATAGTGATTCACAGCATATACCATATAGTAATATGTAGATATTATTTACTATCATACAGTGCATTTATAAATTGATAAGTAAATGTTATAATGTTATTGTTTTTGTAGCTGTAATGTCAATTGTTACTGTAAATTTATGATGGTTCATATATATACTTATATTAAAAACTTGTAGTTGTATTTCATTACTCTCTGGTCACGACGTACGGAACGGAGTCCGCGCAGAGGCACAAATAAAGACGCATTTATTAAACGAAAATATCATTTATTTCTACAATAACGAGCGACGGCGGTGGCGAGCCGAGGCCCCGCCGCCGGCGCGTACGTGCGTCTCACAATATTTATTAATCACCAAGAAAATAAATACATTGACGATGCACGGGCGACATCTCACACCGCCATAAACATGTATCTATAATGCAATCTAAAGTAGATCATCGTCTTTACAATTTAAACTTAATGACACATCTAAACAATATGTTGACAATAAAAATAAGTTTAGCGACAACAATAACTATTATTTTTAATGTATAAAAGATGTAATGTGAGGTAATGACATGGTACAAGTGTGGTTACGATAGATAACATGGTTGCTCCATTCCAACTGAACTACTAAGCTACTTAGGTATTGATTCTCTAATTTTATATTTATTAAAAAACAGGTACAACTTTACTAAAGCCTGTACTCAGATAAAAATGGTATTATCACAGAAAATCAAATAAAATATAATAATTTAACATTATTTTATTAGTTAGCCATGTGCTTGTGAGTCACCCAAGTTCAATGAAAGTAGGAGCAACCTTATTCTACTAGCCTTTATGATTGAAATCCTCTGGTATATATGTACTTATAATGTAAACATATATCGGTCAGGGACCGAGATGCGAGGGGTGTGTTCCTCTCGTGGCTTATAGCGAGCCTTAACATTAACATTGGGAACAGGCCCATCCTGGCTTGCAGTTATCCTAACTTGTTATATTAATAGCCACGTATACGATTCCCGATTCTAGACCTCTCCACCGTCTAAACAGCAATACATAAATAGCCGTAATGTCTATGGTATCTAATAAATGATAAAACTTTGTCAACAGCAAAATGCGACAATTGCATTGGTATTTGCCAGTCCCACATTTCAGATTCAACAATAACCACATTAGATTGAATAAAAACTTTGTTTACCTCGCCCTACCTATATGTACAATTAATAAAATAGAACTAACACGGCTCGCAAAATAAAGTTAGGTGCAACAGAAATAATCGCTTAGGTACTTAAGATTTTACAGCTAGTATGAACCCTTCAGGCTGAGGCCTGTCGATTCGCTCAAATTCACGTCCTCACATAAACTTAACCAAAAGAATACTATACACAGACTATAGTTAAACAACATCGACTGAGATTAAATCTAACTTATCGTTAATGAACAACAAAGTGGTTAACTTACAAGTGTAACGCGTCACTCAATGCGCGTCACTTACCGTTACGATTAGCTTTATTTTGGAATGTGTGCGACACGTACGTACCCTTACATTGAAACCAATCACCTAACACCCGCTAACTATCGACAAAGCGTGTGATGAAGACAGACTATTGCGTGTAAGAGAGGAGAGGTCCGCTGTGGCCAGCCCGGCGCTGGAGGCACCTCGAGGAGTCGTGGCGGAGGAGGCGGGTGTATGATGTGACACTGCGCGGCCGAATCTGAGCGAAGTAACAGCGCCCGAACTGGACCGGCCGCGGCGCCGCCACCGGCGCAGTCACCGGCGGTGTCGCCGCGCCCGACTATACGCACTTATCAATATTATCTACTACTCTTCACTTAGCATCTAATTGAACTCAAAATGTACATTTACATAGAACACTCATCGTGTATCTTATAATTCTAAAATACTTATAATTTTAATTCATAAATATAGATATTACTTACACATACATTAATAATACAACATTACGCTGTATATTATAACATAACCTTAGACGTAAATAGTAGGTATATTCAAATGAAATATTTCAAAAGATGATAGTTGTCAATAAAAACCAAGAAGCAAAGGATAGAAATGACGGTTACGATTATGCTGAATGATGATAAATTATGAACACTGGCACCTTCACATATAACCGCTTATTGTCCAAGGTGATGACAAAAGGTAAGGTGTAGCATGCCTCTGTGAGGCATCACATGACAGGGGCGTGGAGGTGGGCAGAGCCCCGGCGCCCGGGGCGCGCGCTCGGACTGGACAAACCCTGTACGATCACTTAACTAATGGCACACGACGCTGTAACCTTGCTTTACATCACGTGGCGACGACCACTGTGTAATATACTACATATTCATACGTATATAACAAATAAATATTAAACAAATACATATAATATAAATAAATACTGTCCCGTACCACAACAGGTAATAAAATCATCTACATTTGCACTTAATACAGGTGACACAATTGTGCAATTAAAAAATAGGTTTATGTGTGATTATATCTCAAATATATTCATTCACACAAGTACCATTAAAATAATATCAATCGAATAAAGTATTCGGCGCATAAAAAATCCAGACCCGGTGGAAATAAATTGTATGTCTAAATTCGCAGATTATCAATTATATGCTGAAAATATGCATTCACTGCATATTTTTGAAAATCGATGACTTTATACCTGAAGTTACTATTTACTAGTTTTCTATTTTAGCATAAGTATTTTTAGTGGCATTTATACTTCCTACATCTGCACAAAGAACATCGGGTACACCAGAAATTAACAACAGGAGCTTATATGAATAGACGTTAATAATGCAAATCGGCTATTTAAAATTATGACTGTTCAAAAGTAATACTTATTTGTATACTTTGGTCAGCTTTTAATTTCGACATCTCAGTACTATTCGTATAATAATAAATCATACGTAATAATCAGCGATGAAAGTAAAATATTATTTTAGGATACGATATTTTTCTGGTGTTTACATGTATACCAAAATAAATTATTTAATAATAAAGGATATTACGTTGTCGTATATTCCAAGGGTATATTCAGATTATTACGTTACTTCTAAGTTATTTGTGTGAGGAAGTAATTAGCCTTAACCACTGAATATCACAGTAACGCGCATTGTAATTGATAATCTGAGATATGTTTCGTTTGGCCTTTGTTGTTTTCCATACTTCGTAAACAATGTCTCTTTCTACTACTTATTTCTGTGGGTCAATGAAAAAATAAAATATTAAAATTTCGTAAGTTATGACAAATTTCATTTTTTTTATATGATTCCTAGTAGTGATGTTCCGGATATCCGTATCCGTGTCCGTTACTTTTCACGCGGATCTTTTACGGATCTTTTTCAGGTGATTAAGTAGAATTATTAAATAAAAAACTATAAAATTCCATTCAGATTGTTTTACCATAACCAACACAAAAGTACTACCCGCACAATGCAAGTTAAAACGTGTCCTGCCTGACGATGCGGCGAGCGAAGACGTCAACTATCGTTTCAAGGTCGCGAGCGCCGACACCAATCGAATAATATCGAATAAGAAAATTAAGATCCGTATCCGCGGATATACATTTTTAACGATCCGGCACATCACTAATTCCTAGTATTAGAAAAGTGATTATTAATAATAATATACATATAAAATAATACTGTAAGTAGTATAGCATTATAATCAAATATAAATGTATATAATTACGTAAAAATATTTAATTAAATGGTAACATGTGTTTGGTAAAATAAAATGCACAAAACTAATATAAGGAATCTACAGCCGATATAAGCGATTTCTCATAATTTAACATTTAAACTGAACAAATAGAATAGTTAAAATCATTGGACAAAAGCAGACTTTTAAAAACGACCCTATCGTCTATTAACGAGGTCTATTTCTGCAGAAAGTCGTATAGGAAGAAAGTCATATGCAAAAATTGGTCACCACCTGTCGTGCCTCTAAAGTACGGATATTAAGACCCACACAGCCTAGTACCTAACTATGTCATACCATCACAGATCAGCTTTGCTTTAGATAAAGCAATGAAACGTGTGAAGCTGCGAGATACGGCGCGCCGTCGCGGAGGGCACCTCCCTCGACACTGGAGGCGAGAGAGGTCACCACGCTGATTCCTTTAGACTAAGGATGCTGTGCCGGGTTCCGACAACTTACTAAATCCAACACAAAGATTGCAATGACGAACCTTCAAATCGTTTAAACATGATTAAATATATTAATATATTTAAAAAATAGTAACTGAAAACTATTAATTATTGTTATGTATAAAATATATAAAATATAAGTATAAAATGGAAAATAGGTATTTATACAAATTCAGTGTCAGATATCCGAGACATGCATCATATTTATTCCAAAAGAAGTTTCATGAAATCGCAGCTTCACCGTTATTATTATGTATTAATTAATATTACTTGTTAAATAACAAGATATACACACGTGGGGTTTCTAACTGATTCTAACTGTATATATTTACATAGATAATAATTATATTTGTGAGGTGGTCGATTACAAAAGAACTTGTAGTTATAAAGCAGAATGCCACAAAAATATCGAACGTGTCAAATCCTATTATTAGGTAAATTTTTATAAAATCACTCTGACTGTGATGACGAGTTCAACTATTTTGTATTATAATAAATTGTACCACAACATTATTTTAAGGAACTTTGTATAACTTGGTTGTTTCATTATCGCGTAATATAATGCTAGGCAGGTACTACTGTACTCCCCGTTCTATTATCTGTATGATGTCCGTTACTTCATGCTAGTATTTACGTCTATTACAGAGGTCGTCAATCAAGAAACGTTATAACAAAAGTAAATTTAGGATTTGCAATAACATTAAATCAAATATCTAACACTGAGAATGACATGATCTAAAAGTGTTCACTGGACGGTATAGACAAAACGTGCAGAACTAACGTTCGTATGTGTCACATATAAAGCTTAGGTTACGGCCGAAGGCAAATTAATGGAAAACATCACTTTTATAATACCTACTCGTTGATGCGGCCTACTATATACTCGCACTTGGTGCAATGACACTAAGATACTCTTTATAATATATAAACATTCGCATTTAAACACAAACCATCAATCACATTTTCGATATAACTAAAAGCTTTCGTCACATACTCGAGTGTTCAATTGAGAGCCCACTCCATAAATATGATGGTGACAGTTGGATGGCGCACGCCACTCCAAGCTGTTGAGGATATACCCGCGCTCAATGGCCGCATCTGCGTCCACGCATCCAGGTTTATGCAATGGGCTCTCGCACTATATGGTAACGAAAATTCATTACAAAAATAAAACGTTCTCAAATTAAATTTGTAACGTGTTATGTTGGTACTTAGTTATTCATAATTACAACATATTGATATACATTTATAATTATGTCCACTTTAAAAGTTCATCATTAGAGTTTTACGTACGCTACTATATTTTAATTATGTTAGAAAAATACGAAATCATGTACTTTCAGTTAACATATTATATATGTTAATAAAGAACAATATGTTTTATAAAAATACATCATCTTGCTCGACCGCTGGTCGGTAGACGCTAGTACCCATATATATTTTTAAAAATCTATGATTTTTAAGGCTTCTTGCACGTATGTTGAGAATATTTTACATAATTACATCGTAAGTAGAATAATTCACTGTAAATGTGCTACATATATTTTATTTACAAGGATAATAGCTTGATTTTGTACTGGTATGGCCGATAAAAATAATTTTAATTACAACATTTAGATAAACATCTTTAGAGAACAAATGTAAATTTTAAACATGAATTAATTGTGATTAAATTGTTCTTATTTTAATATACATAGACGATTTATTTTTTAAACATCAACTCGATAAAATCTGAAACATCTCAAGCCAAGTAACTATACTCGCGGCACTTGCATTGTACTCACTCAAGTCAAAAAAACACGCCCACGCCACGGCCGCAGCAGCTACGCCGTGTAACTACCACAACTGTGGAAACAGTTATACAATCCATTTAAAGTGCTTTAGTCTTAAAAAAGAAGAATAGTACATTATAAGTAACGTCGAGTGACAGGACGCTCGTAGGTACTGCAATAAAACTAACAATATTATACATATTTCTCAACTAACATTAAAACGGTTTTCTTCAAATTTCTTCGTTTATAATCACAGACGCTTTCCTAAAATATGTATTGTAATATATCCCATCGCTACGCACCGGAGTTAGAGAACCTAGTTTACAAAATGTACTTATTTAATTTTGAAGTAACACGTAAGACTGCTAAATAAATTAACCGTAGCTACACAAGACTGATGTATAACGTTTTTGTATATTTATGTTACAGAGATAAGGTAGATAAATATTTGTTTTATCTGTATTCGGACTAGGCACGCTCGGCTCTGCCAGCCGGCGCTCGGCGCAATAACTTATTAAATTTAATCACACACCAAGTTAAAACTAAAGCTAGTTAATAAGTAATATTTTGTATAATATTCTATCTGATGTGGTGTTCAGAGCGCTTGGCGCATCTAACGTCTCCGTCTTATTCTGCACTGGTTATTCAAGATCTGAAAACAGAAAGCGCCAACACCAATTTATTATGGAATCAACGGATAGAAACACGTATTAGGTGCATAATGTAAGTTATGATTTAATTATGTAGTTTTATTTTCCATATTTGCATATGCATGCATTGCGAAAACCTAGTAGTATTTCTTTAATGCATTTCTTGTAATGGGTTATGAAAAGTTAGGATTTTAATGATGAAGAAAATGCGCGTTGTTTTGGAAAGTTTGCTGCAAATGACAGTTAGAAGGTAACCATTGTATTTTGCGAGAAAAAATAGAGCCAAAGGTCAATAGAGGAAAATGTGGACCAGATTAGGCTCGTCTTGTTGTAGTCTAGCGTAATGATGGAGATAACACTCGCGGCGTGATTATTTAAGTATAGGCAATTTATATTTAAGTAGGTATCAACAGCATCGTAGACAAGACACGATGCACAAAATTAGTTTGTTACTTATGCTAAAAGTCGTAAACCACGAACGTAATCAATTCACTATTAGTAATATATCAATAAATGTAAATATTTTAACCCCTTTGAAATGATAAAATAAGATTTAAGCAATTATTTGTGTCTTAGAATTCCATTAAGAAGTAATGTACGGAAATATATATTGTATATTTTAGTTTTGCTGTAGGACAATAATGGATCCTTTCTCGTAACTTTATTTTAATTGAAAGTTTAAAAGCAGCCGCAACCAAATTCCCGTTGGATTTAAAACTATTTCTTAGTAAACTTTTCCTTTTTGTACCCCGATCCAATCCAAATTGTGGAAATAAGTGCTAAAATATAGTAATGTGATTAGAGTAAAGACATTGAGTGGTAATGTGCAGTTACATACGGATGTGATCTCAAGGTACAAAAGGAGAATGCTTACTCTAGATGGGAGAATGAGGCTCAATCGTGTCGCTTGGCAGGAAACCGCACCTGACATACACAACACAATTCATCATTACACAGTTACTATATGTACAATATTTGTCTAGGAAGTAGCACAAGATTAACATGCTAAATATAGACATCTCAGTGTTCTACCAAGCTTCACAAAACTATCACAAAAAGTGCTCATAAACAAGAATGATTCTTGCTCATAAGCATCAGATACACCAGAGTCAAGGCTCATATGAACATCGCGTTGTCACATTGTTTTCATAAATTAATTGGTCGTTGATATTGGAACATTGAGATGCACAAGATTCATACCAATACCAATATATTTTTCGTTGATTTTATCATATTTGCAACATTTTAATGGCCTATTTATTATAATTGTCTAGTCGTAATGTATTTTGCAAATACTAAATTAATGCGTGTGAATACACAAAAACAAGCAAGCAATGCTTCAAAAAATAACAATAACTGCCCAATTTTGTCGTGAATGATGAAAGGCTCGCCCCCCATTACATGGGACTTAAACATAGCTGGCGAGAAGTAGGTGTATGTATATTACTAAATGACACTATACACCTCTGCCTACCCCTTCGGGGATACAGGCGTAATGATGATATGTTATGTTAGGTTGAATGAATTCACTGGAAGAATCATATTCCAAAAATACAAAAATATCCACCACCCTATTTAAGTTTTGGATTTGTAATTTTTTTTTTAAGAATGGTTTGTCGTAAGTGTTATTTGATAACTCTATGCGTTATGAGTTTTAGATAGTAATAACACATGAGCGAAGAAAGAAATTAATTATTTTTTCTACAGAATGTACATAACTATGGTTTTACTGAGGTTTGTTTTAGTTAAAAATAACAATTTAATGTGATGTTTTTCATGTTTGTGAGCCATAAAATATTGGAGTTTGAGCCGTTCACAATGTAAATTGTAATTGTCGTGGTTTGTCGTAATTTTATTTGAAACCGTCACTTTATGTTTTCTTTCCTCGCTCGTAGTTTTGTCAGCGTGCAAATCTGGCATCTATCTGGTTTAGTGGCATTAAAAAAATGATAGCTACAATATGCTGGTGAAAGATAAATTAAATAACTTATGTCATATTATAGCATAGGGTAACGTACAATCTGTCTAGGGTCGACGTGTGCTCGGCATTCCGGTTAACCATTTCGCCTCCGTTCGGCCTAGAATAAGACACATTTATTGCATTTTTGATTTGCATATTCGTTTTTATCACTAGGTATTAGTGACGTATTTCGACATTTATTTAATTAGTGTTTTAAGGTTTTGTCTGCCTTTTTTTGGTAATAATATTTTTGGTGTTGATCTAAGACGGGTAGACTAGGAGAAGGTGAGACTCACTTGCGCTTAGCGTGCAGCATCTCCATGAGGAGTGTCTGCGTGGGCGCCTGGCCGGCGCAGTGCCGCTGGTAGAGGTGCTCCTCGCCCCGAGCCGCCAGCGCGTGGATCTCCGGGACCACCATCACCAGCTTGCCGAATTTATCCTGAAATAACAACAATGAGTGTTTTTATGCGCCGTTGTTATTTGTTGTGACAAATATATGTAGTGCTTCATGTAGAATTATCACAAATACAAATTAAATTAAAAAAATGAAGAAACCGGTGTTACCTGTATCGTGGGATAACATGTGAGTGTGTAGTCAAGCAGGGCAGCTTGCACTGTCTGGTAACCATCTCGGACGCATTTAACGTTGACGATGCCCCTCACCTCTGAAACCCCAAGAGTATGCTTCAAAATAAACACCCAACATGTAATTTTTAACCTGTAAGTGTTCTTAAGAGAAATAATGCTGTTGTCAACTCAACAGCTAATGTTTGGTCATACGAAAGTATTCAATTAAAAGCTGATAAAGAAAAAGAAAAATCATTCGCAAAAGGGGCAGAATTTAGGTAAAAACAATCTGATAACAACACAAATAGTCGGATTTGAGAATAAGATAAAAACTGACGACGATACTAACCGGGATTAAGTAGTAGCAAGAATTTGACGCATATGTAGTCCGGGACGTCGAATTTGAGCTCCGCCAGTTTGTTCTGAAGCTCGTTGAAGTGATCGGCCAGGGATGGCACACCTAGTAGTCCTAGGCAGAGCAGATCAAACTTCTGTCCATTGTGGAGTGTGGTCTCGTCTGGTAAGCCATTGTGCATCCTCTGGTGAAGATGATCTAAGACCAACATGTCGGACCATGAATGCTGCAGAAGTTTCATCTGATCGTCCACCTGGAACAAGGCATATCCGCAATGCAACACGTCCACATCGTTAAGGTTTCATCGCAATACGATGCCATGAGAATAATTTGCCGTCTAGAAAGTATAAGGGAACACGAGTAACGAAGCAATTCGTTCTGAGTGCATCAAAACTAATTTAAAGTTAGTAATTAGTCGCTTGCCAGTTCTATCTAATAACTATTGCATAACAGATGGAAACTGCCCCGTTACTCGAAAGTGCTTAACAAAAAAGAAAATAATATTTATGACATGCAAAGCCAAGAAACTTATTTCACAAGACGGCAAATAATTAAGTTGGGGATTCATCCTACGACATGTGCGTGCAGTGGAACGTGTGACGCAGTCGTCCGCTCTTATATCATTCAGGACCTACTATTGTGCATAGAATTTTCAGTTACGATACGTTTTCGTTATTAAATTAGCAAGTTAACTCGCGTTCCTATCTGACAATTTATAATCGACTCAGACTTCAGCGCTGTTCCGTGACCCAAATTTTATTGCATTAGAAAACACGGGGCGGTGCGCGAGCGCGTTAAATTTGCCGTTTACGAAATGTTACAACTGAATTTTAGAGCTTGGAGCTATTGCTACACCGCACGCCACTTGCTCAACACGATGAATCGAGATCAGACCGACGAAATCGAACTACCCTATCTATTGAGTCGATCTTTTCAATATAACTTAGAGTTTCAGTAACTATACATAAATCCTGTAAAGGAAGTCCGTTTTCATTGTCAGGCCACGTCACTCTGGAATATGAGCCCTAATAATGTAATATTGGGCACCGACCTACTCGTTACTGGTTATGGCAACCGACTACAATTTAGCTTTTATTCATAGCGCAGTAAAGTAGAGAAAAAGTATGAAGGCAAACGTGAGATGCGACCTTTTGGGCCGTTAGCTTTGGTTAGCATTCCCTTTAGGCGGCCATCTTGGCTCGCGTCGACGGTGCTTGGTAGCGCGCGAAGTAGGTCAAAGTCGCCTCGACTGCTTTTGATATTTACGTCCAACCGAAACTTTATTAACCAAAACGTAATAGATTAATCTGTATTTGGGTACAATATTAAAAAAGAACATATTCTCAAATTTTGATGTAAAAAATATGAATATACATCTATTCCTCTCCATCACCAATTTAAAGACATTGTAAGAAGTACAACCTCTTTCGATGACTTGTACCTACATATTATTATCATATTACAGCAGCTATGAGGCAACGCTGTATTTAGTGACCTGAATCTGTTAGAAAGAGATTTCGGAATGTGTTCTCTTTTTGAAAAGTAAAATGAGATATTGTGAAACCTATAGGTACTTGATTACCCAGAACCCTTGGTTAAAATGTAAAAAATCAAACAGTATAAGTTTGTTCAGCAAGAGTTTTTAACGATTCACCAAAATTGAAGCGCCGTGTGAACTGGGCGTAACAGTGACATAATTAGTAACGCCGCTTGCGTTATGAATAAATAATGTAAATAAATAAATAACTATCAAATATTCGATCTAATAATCCATAAAAAATAAAAATGTAGAGTAATGGCAACTAAATGTCGAATGTGAATTAGACTATGTAGAGCGTTAAAGGCATCGAATGTACCGAAGTGAGTCGTTGTCATTATTGGTCGTGTCGCAACCAAAGGTTGGCTAATGTCTAGACTACAAAGAGCAAGATATGATGTAATTCAAACACGGTATAAATGCATTAAACCTTTTTTATGTTTTAAAACATTAAAGAACGAACGCAGCCAGTTAGATGAATCGTTTAAAGATACTGTTGATCACTGAAGTTTCAGTCTTAACTCAAGCGCTATATCAAAATTACCTAGCTATTACTGTTAAAATCAGCCTTTAACAACCTTTAAGAGTAAAGGTCCGACTATTTTAATTCAACATGTACATATATCAAAGTAATATTAAAATAACAATTGAGATGCATGTATGACACAACGGCACGTCATCGACCGCTCAAGTTCATCGCGCCGCGGCCGTTATGTTATGCGACTAATCGTAACTGGTAATATTATGTAAGAGAAAGCTAAGAAAGGCCGACTAACTCGTTGCGTCTCCGTTACTGGCGGTTACGCGCCGCGGTAAAAAGTGCTTTCTCGCGGCAACTCGGCCACGGGCAGTGTGTCAAGTGCGCCGACGAAAGTGCAGCGTTGCCGCCTCGAGCCCGCCGCAGCGCACCGTTACATCACATCCGTCTGGAGAAAGCAATCGTAGGTCATCAACATCTCTACGCTGCTCTTTGTGTTATTTAACATCGTTCGTACTTTACTCTTTACGGACTGCCAACAATGAGCCGTTACAAAATGTATAAACGTATAACACTAAATTCTATCATTGTTTACATGGCGTTAAAGTTCTCTTGTTGACGTTTCCGTAAACAACTAAATATCTACAATATACAATTCATCTACGTTGTCGTCCGTCCTAATTCCGCGAATGGGTCGTAAATAAGCGCCGTCATTTTAGCACAAACAAAAATTGCTGGCATGGAGTGAAGGCAGCCTGCGAGAACGGGACGGTGGTACACGGAGCGGCAACGTCGCCCGCCCACGTGACCGGCTGCGGCTCTTGCGTAAGCGTACGACGACCACGGTGCGGCAGCCGCTGCTGCTCTCGCTCTACTCCACGCTGATTGACTCCTGCTGATTGATTGAACTCCCGCCCAATGTTCCTAATTGATCACTACGTTTATATCTAAAAAAAATACAGTTTACAAGCCGATTTCGCGGGAACGAAATATTTATCTCGGATTTTTTTTTTTAGGTACGTGTTCTAATCCTACTTTTAACCATTTAATTTAACCGGGGAAAAGATGTACTTATGCAACAATGTGTATTTTTAAGCACGTTTATATGTAGTATGTTTAGAAGGCGACGACAGCGGCAGGCGGCACGTTTGTCGTGGGAACTTGACCCAGTTGGTGCGGCGCGGCGCGGGCGGCGCGGCGTATCGATTGCGAGCCGCACCGCGTCGCCCACTGCGTCACACGCCTCCACTCACACATCCTAAATGCTGTCTGCACGCACCAAACTATAACCATTCGCATAGCTTTTTAGATAAAGTCATCTGTCTAAAAGTTGACGGACAATATCGCACAGCATCGCAATGCATAAATTTCGCAAGCAAAATTGGTGTACACCAGGAGAAGGGTTTCAGGATGTGGGACAGGATTTCATACTTATCTGGAAATTCACCTTTAGATACTTAAAGAACACGGTGTTTCTCGCCCAATCCACTTGAGAGAATAAATTCTGATCCAGCACTTTACACATTAATTCGAAGAGATCCACCTCACACTGGTTGTAGGTTTGGCTCTGCAAGAGTCCGAACAGCGAGTTCTGCCACTCGCGATCATCGATTGTTTGAACGAATTCTCGTATCATGGGCGACACTCGAAGGGTTTCAGTGCTGGTTGGCTCTGCAGTGCTGGAGGGCGTAGCAGCGGTGGTAGCTGGCGCGTCAAAGGCGAATGCATCCGGCGAGGCGGAATGCGGAGAGTGAGCCTCCCACTTATCGTGAGGTGGCGGAGGCGGTGGCTGCGGCTGCGGCGGCTGCGCTGCTAGTAGTGCAGGCCCCGGTGACGACTCCGGTGATGATGTCAGCGATGACACTTGCGGGATTTGGATTTCTTGTTTGACAGGCACCGAGGCGTACGGCGAGCCGAAGCCGAGCACAAGTCCGCCATCTCCCAGAGACCCACGCAGTGTTTGTACTGCGATCTGTCGTTGCCTCATCATCTGCAACTTGCGGGCGCGGTCTCTTTTGTACATGGGACCGAACTTATTGCGGCCACCGCGCATGCGGTCCGCTCGCACGGCTGTAACAAGATTATAACATGTTTCAAGACCTGAAAATTACATGAACACTAATGTAAAATAGGAAAATAACTATGTAAAAGAAAACAGAATAGGTATAGAGCCATATAGAGAGCTTATACCCTGTTTGTTATAAGTAGATAAAATATTAGAAGCCGCTGCAGATTTATCTTCTGTAAACTTGTGGCTCTGGTATTCTGCTGTTTGTATGTTTATTAATAATTGTTATTGTTAATTGTAAATGTTAATTTCATTTAAAGAATTTTATTTCGTTTTAGGGTTATACCTACACAAAAATGACGTTACATTACAAGCATTAATGTTTTGGTTGTCTTTTAATATCTACGAGTATTTATTGAATTAGAAGGCCATTATCGCTACACTCTTTTATGAGAAATGTAATGTTTCTTTTTTTCAGACGGGTCATCAGCAGTTTGCTTCATTCGTAAATTCGTACGCCTCAATGTGGATCGACTCAATGTGGATCGAGGGGAAGTGGCAGTTACGACGGCGCGCCGCGCCGCCGCGCGCCTTGCCGGCCGGTATGCAATGTCGATGTGTGGGTTTAGTAGGTTACTGATGTTACTTTTGTAAGTGCTGTTCAATAAATATTTAATAACTTAGGCCTAAAATTTAGGACAGCAGCCTCATAACGCTCGCGGACTGGACTGCGCTTTATGATTTTGGCAGAATTCCAAATTTCGAGGAGCTCCTCGAAATTCGGAACATATCTATCAATAATTTATGTAGTTCCGATTGTTTAAGGACTTGAATCTCAACTCGAGTAACCACGTACTCGAAGCTAAAATAGCCTATGCAAAGTATTGTCCGTTTCACATATAAATAAAATGTATGTTAAATGTATATTACTTTGCGGTTTTTACGTCCTGCTCTGCAATTGAGTCGGGTACTATGCCAAGCAGCAAAGCGTGGCGAAGGAACAGTCACGCTATCCTACCTGCCTTCTGTGAATAGACACGTGAACACAACTTTATGAACCGGAAGGGAAGGGAATCAGGTTATCGCACACAGGCCGTGGTTCGTGAGAACGCACCCGCTTAATATGCTGTAATACGTTTTTGTACACATTGTCATGTCTGATATGGGCTAACTTTTTGCCAGTTTCTAATTAGCAAAACAATCTATATTTGAAAATGTGCAGTAGTGTATCAGTGCATTGCAGTGCTCGCAAACCAAACTGATTTTCAAAAATAAAACATTTAGCTTCTTTGAAGTCCCTATATTGATTGAAGCATGCAGTGATGATCTACGAAAATTTGACACGAGTATATTATATGATCATCCTAGTTAACTTTTCTCGACATATGAACAATTCTAAAATTGGTTGTGTAAAAGATGTGAATTCGCGAATATTTTAGACAATAACTTTAGAAGGAAATTCATATAGGTGATACGCACACAACTGTAAACTGTTAATAAATATCGCTAAACCTGGAACGAAAGGGGGCTTTCAGTGAATTGCCGGCTCGCCCAACTCACGAGTTAAAAATAACAACCAGTTTTTATTGTAGCTAACGCGCCTCTGTGCGATAAGAACAAACTTATAGGGCTGGTGGAAGGATCAAGAGAGACGGCAAGCGTAACTGATTTAAGCTTTGCTGTGTACAAGCGATTCCATGAGTAATGCAGACTGGTTCATGGAAGAATTTATTTGTAAGGCTTCGCGATCTTGTCCTGACGTTTACCTTGTGCTAAAATTTGAATTTAGAATAACATAATACAAGGCAGATTCAGTTGTTCTGTTCTGCTAATTTATGATTATTAATTAATATGCTTCGCGAATAAATACGCCAAATTGCGAATTTCATAATCTTTTTGTTGCGAATTTGATCCAACACATAACTTCGGCAATAACTAACTTTGAAAGCTGGGATTTATAACATAATGTAGTAATACAGTAAGAATTTAGAACTTATTGGGAGTGTTTTTTAAACGAAAGGACGTGTATCCGTGCAAGATACTAAATTCGGTATTATATTGTAAATGTTAACGAACACGGTATTTTTGGATATATCTTTTTCTACCTTTGACCATTTTCACCTGGTAGGGTAAGTAACAACAGACGTTTGTCTAATAAACATACATCTTACTAGAATTCTGGAGGGCAAAGGGCAGTAGGAATATGAATAGTGCCTCCTCTATTTTGCGCTCGGAGAATGCCTTCATAGTTTGGGAAAGCTTTTATGTCATGCCACACCGGAATACGACTCGCGTCATTTAGCGACAAGGTTTTGCCTGTGACTTCATTGAAGCAGGCATTATATTGTGGCAGGTGGATTATTGAGACTTTATTTAAGTATTTTCAAATAGGAATCGAGAACAGTTCGAGTGCATCTAATCACCTAATGTTATTATAATGAGCACGCGATAGTAGCCGATAATACGGTAAACGAGGTCAGTCGTTTATTACACGACTAAAGTAGATCAAGGTCAAGGTCATTTTTACAAATCAAAAACATATGTCTCTGTGATAAACAGCTAGAGTGCAGAAATAGATACCTAGGGATGTTTGTGTTCACCTCGCATTCTGATGCTATTTGTAGATATGGCCCACTTATGACAGATGGGTCAAGGTCGACCTTGGCACTGAGGACGCGATTCCCCGCTATTGCACCTCAGCCCATCGATCGAAATAGAATAGTCCACAAAATGTAGCCTTTGAGTAAAGCACTCAAAACTTGTCGGTGACAGATATACGGCCTTGGCAGAGACGCACTAGGGTCGTCAAATGTGTAATCGTGTCAGCGTGATAAAAAATAATTTGTACCGAAACGACGGGAAGAGGTGGGGATTGCTCCTTGTACAGACGAGTCGGTGAAACTTGGTCAAGGCTGGCAGCAGCGCCCCCCGCTGCCCGGCCCCTCCGTCCGAGCGACGGCGGAATGGCCCGAGCGCAGCCGACCGCCCGCACGCACTCGATCGCGCGCCCAGATAGCGACAGCCCGATCGTTACACAACCGAGATAAATCATCACCCGCGATGATCCACCGAACTGTGTCAAGATCTCCATCACATTTAGGTATACTTACCAAATAGTGGCGTCACTTACGACTACAGATCTTACAAGATTCTATTTGGCATAACTGAGTACGAAAGTACTTTGCTGTCATTGTAATCGGGCGCGCAGGCAACAGACTAGTTAGACTTTACGCGTTGATAACCGGTTTTCGTGACTGGAAAGTGGTCCTGAAGCAGCTGTATACCAATATCCTTTCAAGATGGCAGCACTCGTACAACTGTCGTAATAATATGACAGGTAATGCCTAAAAAATAGAAAGGCCCGGTGTGCGAGGCCGCTCTGTCGAAATACTCGATTCGGGTCAAGGCAGCAGCGCGCCGAAATAATCGGCTCGCGCGCGCGTTTTTATTGTGATCTAACATCTGTCGCGGGGCCTGAGGCGCCCCTGGCAGCCTGACCCTCGAGCTGCGCAGCGATGCAACCAGCTATTGCATATATCAAACAGGATACGTCCCTACCAACTTCCACAACCACAATCCTACACTATAAATTTTAGTTTTTATAGTCATAAGTTTTGATTTCTGTTTAGAACAATTTGCGTATTTATATTTACAAAGATAAATAATATTACAATTACTTCGTAACAATTTGGCCCAATAGGAATGTTTAAGTGGACTCCAATTAGATCAATGTTTTCTTTGGGAATGTTAGCCTTGTTGTCCTTTGTCTCGAAGACTAAAGAGTTTTGCATTCGCGTGACAGAAGGTGATATTCCGCAATAACTAGAAATGCTGCGCTTTGTCGGCATAATGTAATCAAATTTTTATGGAAATTTGTTATACTTGGAACCATAGATGGAAACTGTTTAATAGAACATTTGTTTTCTGGACCCTGTTTGATGGAGCTGGTTTTAATTTCCCAGTAACTAACTGTTACAGTATTGTGTTATGATTAAGCATCTGTTGACAGCAAATTAAGGGTACGATTGTTGTTGTAATTCTTAATTCCAAATATCCAGCAATACGGAAATAATGTGCATTCTCCTCATGTAAAGGTTTTAAGTACCACGAACCAATCATTATTTGTCCGCCTTTGGCCACGTGAGTTGGGAGCGCAAACAAATTAACAGTGCACGAGTAGTCGCGTTGCGTTGCATATCTTATTCTTTGTCGATCATCATACAGAAGTACATTTAGTTGTACTTACATAAATAATTCAAATGGAAAAAAATACTCTACAGGAGATATGAAATCTTAAAGATCGCCTCAATTACTTTGAATAACCAGTTAACGAAGAATATGCTGAATTCGACAAGCATGTCACCAAACAAGTAACACGATACTTGTTCAGGTCACATTTGGGTAGTCCATTGCGACAGGTCGACAGAAGCGTCTTGTGAAACGGCGCTTGCGCAGTGCACCCCACCGACGACGACGGCCGATTGTGTCGAAACGCACGATACAGTCGCCGGCGCATGCCCGATTCACAGATCCCCCACCCTCTTTGGCGATGACGCTATATGAATGGTATCGAAATATGTTTTAATCGAAACATTGCAAATAATAGTTGCAATGAAAAACATTACAAACGTGGAAGTCCGTGTAAACTTTGGTAACAATATGAAACAATCTCATAACATAAGATTGAATCGGTATAAAATACATGCCAGTATGGTGTGTAGTTTTTTTTTCATAAGTACTATTGCATGTAAGTTGTACACAACGTTGCCTAGTTGAAATGTATGTGCGGAAAGCAGTCGCTTACGCAACACGTGGGTAATTTCGCGTAGATAGCGCACAGTAATGAACCATTATTGTCGTTATTTTGCTAAACGGGACGCTCGGCTTACAAACAAAATTGTTATTAGATTACATGATTATCTATGAAATTTAGACCTGTGGACTACAGTGAAGGGATCGCATTGTTAAGTATCAGAGGTACTTGACCATGTTTTGAGAAGAGCGTTTCCTGGCCTTGACAATCGAGGTATAGATTTAGAACAAGTTGTTAAATGGGAACAGCCATGCTGTAGAGCCCGTCGGACCAGCGCTTTAGTGGTGGCATTGCACAAGGCTTACTGCAGGTCGGGCAGGCGGCGCGAGGCTCTCGCAACCGCCGCTATTCGGGTCAGCCAACAATTTGTTTGAATTGTGTCATCTGACATATGCTTGCGATAAACGCTTGTTTGCGTTTTTTTTTTGTTCCATCATACACCAGGTTTACAAGAGTAATCCTGATATTTAATAAAATACGTTACTAAATTAACGTGGATAGGCCTCTTTTGCATAGAGTTTGGGATAATCTGGTAGATTCAGTAGAGTTCAGCCTGAAGACAACATAAAAAACCGTCGGTGTGGAACCCGAATGAGGAAAAATAAGTTGTCGCAACCCGTTTCCTGACATTTTATTGGCCCCGTGACTATGTTAAAGGGCAAATATTAATAATGGACATTTCAGGATGAAAAGACAACGTGTATTGTCTCGAAATCAGTAGTTTAGCACCGAATAGTTTTGGTTTTCATAGAAAAGATAGATTGAAATATATAGCTGGATTACTGAAATGATAGACAAAGAAGTTAAACTCTTTAGTAAGGTTCTTGTATCCAGGATACTAGGTAGGTGGTACTAGTTAGGTATGTTGCAAATATCGCAGCATCTGGCGAAACACGGAATGGCGAGTGGCTCACGCACACAGTGGTAAGTTGGAGTTGCGTACATGCACGTACAAGAGGCAGCGCGCGCGCCGCATCGTGGCCCCGCTCGCAAGTAGGTCATGGCGCTCTGCGGCCGCCGCGTTTTAAATTTAGAACGATCTGCGCTTCAAGCTCCGCCCCACGCGATCGCCTAACTACAAGTTAATATATTAACTTCCAAACATCCACCTGTAACCGCACCCTCGCATACTTATTCCAGCCCGCCGTTACGTGACTATTAGTCCAAATACAACGATTGTTTGTGTCTATTATTAGATGATGTGTAATTGGTGTGATCTAGTTTAAGCTACCTGCCAAAGGGCATCTAGTGAGGCCGTTAGGAATGTGTGCCACGAAGCAAATGTTTATGCTATATTGTTTCTTAATCTTTGACTCTCGTTTTTATTATCTTCATTCTCATTCGTACTAAGTTTAGATAAAGTTGATATAGAACTATTATACAAATTTTAGACGGCCATACACTAATCAAGCACGTAATGATTGTTGGTTTTAGCAGAGCCACAAGTCCCAAGAATACACCTTGCAACCACACTTGGTACCTGTATAAGATGATGGATATTGTGACAAGATACCGCCCCGTCGCCCTTATACCTAGACAATCCAACATAACACTGCCCCTAAAAAAATATTATATGTTTAATTGTTGTTTGATTGTTATTATATGTTTTTCATTTATTCCGTCCAGTAGAGAAGTGTTTTAAATTTTAACTAATAAATGATTCTAATTTTGAAAGTATTGTACTCGTAAAATTGTGTAACGTTAATAGAAGTATGTTGTATGTGTATATTTACAAAATAACATCGATGCAGCTCAGGAATAAGAAAGTAACATGGCCCGAGAAATAATTGATACCGATGATTTTGATTGATTGATTATTACGAGTTATAATAACATATTAGTTAAAGTTACAAAGCTGTGTAAGGACGTGAATTTACGAATAATGGAATAATGCGTAAGATTTATATCTGAGGTCGTAAATAAAGTGTTATCTCGGCAACAAACGCGGGCGGCCGACAATGTAGGTGAAGGTCGTCGAGGAGGCGCTGGGCCGTGCTTGTTGCGACAACCGGCTCGGGCTCTCAGACGACTAACTTTCAATTTCGACTATATTTGTCAGTGCTGTATGACGTAATCTCATCTGCCCCGTGGATTGCATTTATTCCACCTAAATATACATGCAATATCCCTAATCGAAAATAATACAATGTACAAATGTTGTTAGGGGGAAAGTAAAGTTAAAGAAAAATAATTAGTAGTATACTCACCTTCAAGTTTCATGCCGACATCGAGACATTTTTGGAAGCGGCAGAATGGACAACGCTTCCTCTGGGTTTTATCTATGTGACAAGCCCGTTCTGCAACACACGTGTATACTTTCTTGTTCTGAACGGTCCGCTTGAAGAAGCCCTTGCAGGACTCGCATGTGAGTAGTCCGTAGTGGTATCCGCTGACTTTGTCCCCACAAACAGGGCACAGCTCCTCGATAACATCCTTTGTATCGGTTTGGTCACACACAGTACCGGCTGCAGGCAAGTATGCACCAGGTTCTCCACTGGCGCCTGTTGGAAACAAATAGGAAGCGTCCAGATTGGCGTAGCCAAACGATTGCTGTTCAGGCGCGCATTGGTAAGCGGCGCCTTGGGGCACGTACTGCTGCGAGGTGCCTGAAGGTCCGCCACCCGAACCGGATCCTTCAGGGCCGGGACTCAAATCAAACGGGGACATGTTAAGGGACAAGAGGCCTGGCTGGTCCATCGTCATGCTCGGCCGCACAGGGCGGCTGCTTGTTACAAATCCCTACAGCGGCGTTCAACCGCGACAACGTTCACACAGTCACCGAGTTCACTAGCGGTCTGGCCGCAACACTATCTGCCGCTCGCGGGCTGCACCTGTTCGAGCACTATTATACTATGAGGCACATAAATCCAACACATTTTGTCCTAATGTATGAGTTACATAAAAGCCGTGTGGCGCTTGGCGCCGGTGTGAATAGCAGGAGATTGGTGCGACGACTGTTCATAGAAGAGTTGACGCGTGTTATGTTACGATCGCGTCGAGTGCTTGTTATTGGCGGCACGCGTGCCGCTCAAGAGACGTTCCGCGATCGACTGGCGGCCGGCCGGCGACAACGGCGCGCGTGCCGGCGCCTCCCGCATGCGCGCCCCGCCGCCACCCGCGAGCCCCCGCCCGCTCGCACAATGGAAAACGATTAGGAGCCCATGTAATAAGTGAAAGTGAGTCGGTGACCCACTTTCCCGCGATCCAGGTCTATGTTAGTGCGCGTTCGCGCGGTTGCGCCACCGCGCGGGCGGAGGACGGTGCGGGGAGCGGCCCACTGACCCAGTTGCGCGCAGTGCCGCAGCAGGGCAGGGTTGCCGACAACACCGAGCTCATGTTTACGTTCTTACAGAGGCGCATACTCGCTGCTACGACGCTGCTTGCCTTTACTTTTTGCAAATACAAGTAGTCGTCTCGACTCGACGTCTATGCTTGGCGTGCGAAAACTAAGTCTGTTAAATGAAGTACTAACTCAACCACGATTATATCATATTGATAATTTGACCTATATTGATAAGATAACGACGTAGTTCTGCAAATAAAGATTTATGCAAATCTTATCTTTTTTATATATTTTATCCCTATAAAATGATTTGTTCAATTAAAATTAATTTAAAAAATATATTAGATATTATATTCGAAGACATTTGCCGTTCATGTCAAAAGGAGAATAAATTCAAAACAAAGGACTCGGACAAAAAGGCGGTCTTTTCAAAGCAAGCCGCACTTTCTCTAATAAAGTTACAAAACTCCCATAAACGACCCATTCGGGCCAAAAGTCCCGTTGTTTACCGGGAACGGACAATAAAAACGAAGACAAGCTACCCTTTCTTACACCCCAGCCCATGCAAATAACTTCATTATTAACAGGAAATTGTCTGAAAATGTATAAAGAATAATTAATAAACACGTGGTTATCGTTTCCTTTATTTATGGGGCTGTGAATACCAATCTAATCCAAAGTGTATCTCACTAGAAAATAAAAAAGTAACGTGGAAGACGGAACTAGACGAAAAATAACTGAGTCACGATTTCTGGGAGTAATGTTGTAATAATTTCAGATGAAACTACTACGAAAATTGATAAAATGTAATAGATAACTAAGTTCCCTCTACTTGGCATATGTAAGTACTTTCTAATGTTATAAAAACACTACATAACACACCTGGCTTACTTCTATTTCCACAAATTTTCATTTCGCTTAACTCATTATTTGGGATAGCAACACGCTTGTATCCCCGAAGGGGTAGGCAGATGTGCATAGTACACCCACTTCTCGCCAGGTATGTTGGCATACCCATTATACCGCCACTCATTTGTTTTGCCGAATTTTCTATTACTCGTATACTTATCATAATTTCGTTTGGCATAATTTCTTGCATACAAAGTTTTTCTTACATATTTATTTTTTATTTAATTTCTGAAATATACTTATGTTAACTAGAATCGTTAAACCAGTGTAGCTTTTTGTCGATATTACGGATATATATTATTATGTACGATGTTTATCTTAGAGTACAAATTGTGGTTCGGCTTCGCATCTTAGAACGTAGGGAAAACACTCCACTCTCGTAGCCCAGTGATGCCTACTCGTTGATAGGCATAGCAACATGGTAGTGGTGGTAGTTGCCCCCTGTACATTGCTAAGTTGTTATAAGTACCTATGAAAACCAGACTACCTACATTACGTACATCCTAAGATGTGGTAAGATGGTCGAAAAAAGTATGACGGTCCCGAATTAAAAGGAGGTAGGTAGGTAAGTATATTCACTATTACTTAGAATTTGGTATGTTCAGGAAAATCACAGAACAAACTGCCTTAATAACGTTATTGCATCGAATCACCGGTCTGATTAGCGACATCAGCCCGATTCCAGGTTCACATTGTTCCAGTACGATCCAGCGCCGATTTCAATCGCTGCACTCTAATAATGTGGCATTAAAGGCACAGCGATTCCTGCTGCGGTCTTCTACCCTGTTTGGACAAAGTTACTTTATCGCGTCCCTGACTTATAGAGTTACGCACTATCTGCGTTAATTCACGTTTCCTTGCATGCCACTCTCCCGCACTCGTTATACAGGATGTTTGTTTGGTGACCCATTAACTTGTACCTATCTAATTATTCGAGATTGACCTACAAGTTAACATGCAGCTATTTTTGGATTTTAATATTATGTTATCCCCACATACGTACCTACAAATAATATTCCTTTGTCGGCAGCATCTCCATTATTACTTTTTTTGCTATACGAGTATCTATTTCCAGCAGCTTCGAAGGATAAAGTTTATAGCTGGAATTTTATATTGAACTGAATCCTAGAAATCTAGAAACTCCCGTCAGCATTTATTTAATTATGTTTATGCGAATCCAGGAATCGTCGTTACCGTTACTTTAATACTCTTTCTTTATTTTGTTATTTCTTACCGTAAATGGTACATGGTAGGCTATAATTGACTCAAAGTCTTTGAGCTAAACAAAATTATTGTACTTATTTAGAGCTACCAATGTAAATTATATCATTGGGTACGAAACTAAATCATTGCAATTTGCCAGACTAAATTAGTACATAAAATATTTCATGATTAGGTTTCAGGGGAAGTCTGTATTATAATTATTATGTGTCTGTGTGGGAAACGTCAGACAACTAGTACATAATATGTAATATGTAGCATAAAGTGCATAGGGTGACACGGGACGTAAGTAGATACCCCGTGTGTTCAATATCAAAAGAGCTATAAATTAAAGATCTTGACCCCCTTTTGGTTAAAATCAGTCAGCGGGTCACGAACGAGTGACTGTGACAGCCTTGATGCTCGCGGTGCAATGCGAACGTGTCTGCAGACTTACCGAACTACATTATGGATGGAACATAGATAGCACTCTGACCCTCAAAATATTTTTCTGATCTTCACAAAATTCCAGGCCGTAATCAAAAGGATGAAGTATTTAAATAACAATTAGTAAGTTTTTAATGTTCTGTTGAAAGCCTAATGAGTCACATTTCTTTTATGGGACACCCTATCATATGGGACCTAAACATGGCTAGCGAGGAGTGGGTATAGTATATAATATACACCTCTGCATGCCCACCCCTTTGGGGATACAGGCGTGCTGTTATCTTATGTTTAGATTTATTTTTCAGTGTAAAAAATGAACTATATTCAAAAACATACCTAATACGTTTTAAATAGATAAATTGTATCAGATATATGAGAATAAAAATAACTAAAATAAAACTAACCCTAACAAAACATGTCCAGAAATAATGAAAGTCAACAATAAGTGTAAGCGTAAGCGTAGGGTAGTGATAAGCAAAAGAGTCATCTAGACCGGTGTGGTCGTTTATGTCAAAATAACATTAGAATTAATTAGGGAACCGCCCTTTTATGAAATTGGTTAAAATTGGATCACTTGCCGAACATGAAAAATACAGTTAAATATCCACAAGTTAAACATTATTCTGAAACACTAAAAAGTTTGCTTTAAATAATGCCCCTTATTATGTTAAAGAAAACATACGTCGCACATAATAAGCTGCAATGACTGAGACTCAATAAGTTTCGATTTCATAATCAAGACCTGAATACCGGATGAAAAAGCGATAGTATACACTAAGTATGTCGTTTTCGCTATCGCGCAGACGTCGCGGCCTCCATCGAAAGCAAGAGTGACTCCGGCAGCGTCGCACGCGCAACTCTGCTTTCTTCGCATGCGCGAGTCTGACGTCACACTTTCTCCATGGCATATGACGCGTGTTGATGTAACATGCTGCAATAGCGCACAGAGAATAATGTAAGCGTGTGTCCATTCGCAATACCAGTTTCAAAACTACATACGCATGGAAAAAAAATGTGTGTAGGTATATTTAAGTTGCGGAATATAGGTAGTTCACTGCCAATATTGATGTTTATGCGTATTGTTAAATTTCATGACCTACAATTGACAAATGCTTCTAGATTTTGCTTTGAAAGCGACGTTTTTACGTTTGGTAGAGTTATGCGTCTGAGTGACATTAAGTGTAAATATTGCTGCACACAGAGGCGACACTGGGAACGTTTCGGGCCGGGTATTTTTTGTAATGTACGCGTTCACACACATATTCTATACAAAAAACCCGCTGCTGTCTTACGGTACCGGCTCTTTGCGCACTGGGCTTAAATCGCACAGTATGAATATATTTGCCTAAATATGGTGCTTAGTCATACTTTTTACGAATAGTCGACCAAATAAAGCTGATTCCAGCAGACATCTCCTAATTTCATTTTAAGTTATAGGTATCTGTAATTTTACTATCCGCCGAAAACAATAGGGACGGATGATTTACATCTATTAAGGCCTTATTACATTACCAAATTTATCGGGTCCGATGCATCGACATCGGGCAGTGTATTAAAAGAATATCCAATGTGCGTGTACAGAATCATTAAAAGACTTTAGATACCTACCTACGTTTTTAAATGTTGAAAGAATTAAATACAGTTTTTTTTTTATAATTATGATCGAAATATTTAAGTATGTTTTAAATACTTATCATAAAAAATACACATCAAAAAGAAAAAGTCATCAAAAGCGGACCTGTCCCTGTGGAATGCTTCATTGACTCAACAAAAGAAAAAGCTTTACATATTTTTTATCCACTCGAATCGAATATGTCAATATTTTTAAATCTGTTTAGAATTATTTACCTTGCTCGTATGTTACAGAAACGATATTTCTTGACGAAACACTGACATTATATTTTAAAACTCTGCCTACACGTTTTTTTAACTCATGCGGTCAGAGCTACTATGAAACTCAATTCTTGAATGAAAAATACATAAATTCTTCAATTATTCAAAAACAGGACAAAAAGAACCTGTGATCGGTAGGTCTGGGTACCTGTGCGTGGGGAGACGCTAGGAGGTGGGTCGGACGGGCTGAGACGGGAGGGGGCGGCGGATTATTCGGCCGTAGCGACTGAAGTGAGGGGGTGAATTTTGGGTTTTAGAGCCAAGTGCATTGGGTTAGTGGGTCAATGATAGCCCCAATTCGTTCACATAAAATACACGCGTATTCAAGAAAATTACGTAACGCGGATATTAAGGAATTTGAAAGATACCTGACGACATTTTTAAGTAAAATATTAATGCTTGGACGTGAATAGGTCAGGCATCGGAGTTCCTATTTGTATTTCTACACCTGTGTATACAAAGAATTATTAGTTAACTCGCGTAATAGGTGCCTACTTGTATTGAAGAAATTGAACTGATATCGGAAATACTTATTTTAATAATACAGTAAATAAGGTGGTTATAATTATTATAACACGACGGAATTTTATTATAGTACACTTACTTATACAACATCCTCTAAGTAAACGGGGTGGCACGTAAATATGCCTAAAATGATAATAGTAGTTAAGTAGATAAATAATAAAATACTGACTTAATAAGGGCAAATATAAATACCTAAAAAGTTTAAGTAATAAATTGTAGTGGGACTACAAGTTACCTTCTAAAGATTTCATTGTGTATCTGTCCAACCCTATAGTTACGGACTTTTTAAAAGACAATCGGCGAAACTAGTCCAAGAACTTCAACTGATAAGACTTGCATGTAGTGAAAGCATATGCTTACCCTATAAATCTGGCAAAATTGTATAAGATTCTGTCCCAGGGTTCTTTCCCTACGGTCATGTTTGTCCTGGCTATAAATGTGATAAAATACAGTTGTGGACAAAAATTTACTCAAAGTTTGTTGCTGTATAACTAAGTCTAAATAAATGATTGTATATGTATACTTATCATTTTAAAGGGGACGTTTTTCCGAGGCCGAAACACAATAGAAAAATAGTTTGCGTAAACGAATTTTAGGCAATTTACGGCTGTAGCACCATTGTTTCTCTGTAGCTACGTTTGAGTTTTTATCCCAGGAGTGCTATCTATTTCTTTTTCTGATATTGTGTCCTGAACCTGATCTGAGAGACCATAACAAGAAAAAATAGACACGCCGCCTAAGCTATTTATTGCCCTACTTCAAGAAATCGTATATTATTATGGTACCTATATACTTCAAAAAGGATTAGTAGGAGAACAAGACCCGAATGTGCTATGGTCAATTGTGCCTGGCCCACTTTCACTTTCTGGTATTTTTGGTATTAGGTTAGTTTCCTTCAGTCTCCCAGAGACCGCATTTCGACTTACAGACCGTAATATGTCGGTGCTCTTTCTGAGTTGATTATAACCGCACGTGGGCCAATTTCGTAATGATTTTATAATTCATTTATAACGGCGAATCGGTTGTTTCGGTCAGAAATACATATTTCTCTGTCCTTTGCCTATTTTTTCTGTCTTAAACTGTTGGTGTCGATCTCCAGGTTCCGTCTGAGCACTCTAAAAACTGCTGAATCGCTTATATGCAATGCCGTAGTGACTTGCTAATGATTACGTTTTCTTGGAATAAGGCAATAGCATAGGCAGCCTGAATCACACAGGGGTGTCCATTTTTTCTTGTTATGGTCACTCATATCAGGTTTAGGACGCAACATTAGAAAAAATCAGGAAGGGATAAAAACTCAAGAAAACTGCGAAATTTCATGCTTAAAGGCTTAGCCGTTTCCACTGAAGGATCATCAATCAGTCAGTCTGTTTCTTCTTTTATATATACCTATTAGATTCGAATGAACCATTCGCCCATCACTAGTTAATAATATATGTTAATTGAGTAATATACATATTTACAACTGGTTTCAACTGAAAAACGAATGGGAAATATTCAATGTTAATCCGTCGAATACCTACCAACTTAGTTGTTAATGGGAGAACATTGAATCATTTTATTAAATATTTAATTTCACAACATAAACATACATATCTATACATATCTATACTGATGTCGTAACGAAAACTTTGAGGGATGATTGAGACCATGATTCTGAGTTGATATTAAGTGGAATTTACCATCGCAAAAGTATGGACCAAAAACAATTTAAGAAAACAAAAAAAATCATGAATTTTCCGACGGGAAATTCCGTTTGATATCAACTCAGAATCATCCTCCTCAATATGCGTAACGGTGTCACTAACATCCATACGTACTTTATGGCTACCTGTACGTACTTGTACGGGGTATAAGTGACGTCATAACGAATGCTGAGAGGGATGATTCAGCTCGCGATTTTGAATTAATATCAAGTAGAATTTTCCATCGCAAAAGTGTAGAATTGAAAATAATTTAAAAAACTAAAAAATAATTCGTCTTATAATTCCACTTCAGATTAACTCAGAATCACGGTCTGAATCATCCCCCTTAGTATACACCCAGTATAAATAGCCTAATATATCCCACTGCTGGGCACAGGCCTCCCTTCAATCGACCAGAGGGGGTATAGAGCATACTCCCATCACTCTGCTCCAGTGCGGGTAGGTGGAGGCGTTTTAGGTTAGTAACCCGGGACCATATTTAATTGAATTATTTTTATTAAACTATTTTTTATGTTAAAATTAACCCGTGAGGCTGTGAAGTTGCATTTGGTATCTGTACAATTATAATAATGTAGTACAGTTCTTCCTTCTCCTAGCTGGATTATCAACCTCAGCAACCCACAGTACATGTGGTTGTAGTAAATAAAATTTAAATAAAGTAGTATCTAAAATTAAAAACGATTAACATAAAAAACCTTTCGATTTGTGCCACGTATGAGTCTCAATAGGTGATTGATTACATGCATAGGCGGCGTTGAAGGGCGAAGGGTGGCGCGGGTTGACCTAATCTGGTTTCGCGACCCAATTTGTCGGAAGCAAGCCTGACCTATATGCGGGCCCGGTGTTGAGTCCTTCCACGTAGAAGCTCTATTTCCTTTTGATATCATACGTGATTTTACCTACATTTCATAGAGACCCATATAAGATGTAAATGTTATACTTACATACTATACGTATTATACAAATATTATAATAATATCGTAACTGCAAATCCTTTTATTTGTATCTTTAGTAGAGAGAGAGAGAAATTGAACTTTCTTATAGTACGATGCGAGACAGAACAAATATGTATATTGTCATCATATTTTTTCATTAATTTAACACCGAAATGTCATAACTGTGGGCGAAGCTATATTCAACTTAACAACTGATCCTTTTTTCCTAAATTCCGTACCTATTCAAATTCCTTTTTTTAAGTTTTTGCCTTCTACGTTTTTGGCACAAGTTGCATGGCGTCAGAGAAAGAAAAATACTTTAACAAATATTTAAGTGAGGTAAGGTTTCAAGCAAATATTGTCACATTTGAGCTATATTTAAAGTGTTGTTCGGAAACAATATTTTGTGGGGCCGAAAAGGTCTCATACGCACTGCAAAAAAGATCAACCTTACCTCGAAAAGACCTCATACTTAAACAGTGGCTGAAAGTTCATGAAATATTCCTATTATTCCGAATATGTTAATTTAAGTAAGTTAATAAAGTCAATGTTGTTACAGACAAATATGCTAACTTTATGGTGAAAGGAAACCCATCCCATCACCCATAAAAAGGTCCATTAGGTATCTATGTTAGAAAAGGGAAGATAATTAGCAGTTGAGCGCGATCTGTTATTGGTCCTAGGCGAGCTTCCTTTTTCACTTGACATATTCGATTTTCGCTGGTGGCGTTCATTACTTGGCTGGAGAGTACCAGTCTAGTAAGAAAGAAACTATCTATTATGTTTTCGAAAACAAACCAATATCCTTTCCGAAGAAATTTCTGTTAGAAATAAACTGTAGGTACATATATACCTACATACTTTTTGTCGATCTAGTCTGCAATCAATTTATTTTAATGTACTTATATACGACGCGGGCTAGCATGGTATCTAATAATTAGCAAGCTTAAAGGTACATAAACATTACCGGTTTTTAGGGTTCCGTAGCCTAATGGCAAAAAACGGAACCCTTATAGGTTCGTCATGCCTGTACGTCCGTATGTCACAGCCACTTTTCTCCGAAACTATAGTAGCTATACTGTTAAAACTTGATAAATATGTGTATTCTGTGAACCGCATTAAGATTTTTACGCAATGATAGAAAAAAAAAACAATAAATTTTGGGGGTCCCCATACATAGAACATAAACTCGAAAAAAATCAATAAAGGGTTTGCGCGAGAGACACTTTCAAAGTGGTAAAATGTGTCCCCCCCCCTCCTGTAACTTCTAAAATAAGAGGAGGATAAAACTAAAAAAAATATATGATGTAGATTAGCATGCAAACTACCAACGAAAATTGGTTTGAACCAGATCTAGTAAGTAGTTTTTTTTAATACATCATAAATCGTAAACCCTAATTTACTTTTCAATCAACTCAAGTATAGGAACGAAAAAAAAACTTTTATATTATGTTACTTGCTGTTCCGGAACCCTTCATGGGCGAGTCCGACTCGCACTTGGCCGCTTTTTTAATAAATAGTAATGAGAAAATACTCAAATAATAATGAGAAAATGCTCAATCGATAAGGAGCTTATTCTAAAGTTGAATATTATTTTATAACAAATTGAGTCTATAAAATTACTAGAAACACTTTACCTGAAATAATCCTCTCAAATAGGAGTTTCGAGGAAAACAGAGTTCTAATAAGAGCGTCTAAGTGGAAGTGGATGTACTTACTATAAACATAATTTTATATTATCAATAATGTAAAATTCAATGTATACATATAAGTAGGTACCTACATCCACTTAGACGCTTTTCGCTTTCTTATTAGCTTCATAATTTATGACGTTTTTATAATTTTGCTAATTAATTAATTTGTATTTTGGAGACTGCGTGGCGTACACCGTAATATTATGGGATCAAATCCCGGCTTTAGCTTTAAACCGAATTTGACTTTGTGAGTTTGACTTCATGTTCTTCTTTAAACAGCCGTAATTTAGCAAGTCTGCAGTTATGCATGTCAGGTTTCTTCATAACTATATACTCATGTGTATACTTATGAAGTAAATAAAGCAAATAAAGTGTATGACATCAGTCATAGTAACAATCTCTAGAATTAATATATGCAGGTAAATTTTAGACTCATAGGAAGCTTGGACACACTACACTGACAAGTGCATAGCTCTATCAGAAACGACTTTTGAAGTATGGATTTTTAAATCGTCTTTCGCTGATTGTTAACGTAGAATACAGAGTTTTTGTTTTCATTGTTTTCTTACAATTTAATTGTAATTTTCTTAACGCTTTCCTAGAAAACCTGAAGGTAGAATCCAATTATTGGAAAATAAATTCTATTTGATTACAAAAGATAAGCTAACGACTATATATTTTATATAATTAGAGGTACATCCATGGCAACATGAACTATATACCTCTACCCACGCTTCGCCGAACTTTCTGTTAGACCATCGTGATAGGTGGTGGGCCGTAACGCTGTCTTGGGCTCACTGTGTTATTCTGTTATTGGCGTTTAAGGAAATTTTATTAAATCAAATGTCTTCCCTATTTTTATCTGAGACCAAAATGTACTTACAGTCTGACCTAAATGTACATAAGAGAGAAAATTGTTGGTGCTACAGCATGGTGCCGCATTGAATCTTCAATGTACTTCAAAATACTACGAGTAGATAGCAGTCGGTATATTGCTTCTGCCTGTGGTCACGGGTAATAGACTAACTGTTTTTACTTTTTTGTAAAATAACCCGGTACATACCCATGATACGTAGTGTAAGGTACCTATACTTTAGTCAAATCTTACACATAGAACACCTAAAAACATAAAACGCGATGGAAAACACGATTTTTGGTATGTTGTTTGGAGACCCCTAGGGGAAAAATGTTATGCTAGTTATGGTTTTTCATTATTTAGCAAACAAAAACAGCAAAAGCTCTAGGAAGTTATAAGTACGTACTTGAGTAAGCTTCTTATGATTAAAATCTATATTGTGTCTGTTATTTAATTAAATGAATTGCATTGTGGAAAGGAAATTAATTTTCACCGCTAAGCCTCACTGGATCGCGAGAGTAATAAATTGGGTCACCGCCTGGAACATTCCACAGTCGCAGCGCGCGGCGGTTGAGATGGAACCCATAGGTACCTACTGCATTAGATATACGATTGTTTTGGTGTATCGTGTATCGACTAAAGTCGTCGTTGTATATTTTTACCTGGATTCTACCTGACTACTGGTAAGCCAAAATAAAAGGATAATTGATATAAGCAATCTATTGTTATATTTGAAATGTTATGGATGAGTAATTGAATACATACTGTATCAGTTTAGTATTTATTGTTTGTAAGCATGGTATGTCAAATCAGTTTGCCGGAGCTATATACCCAGCTTTGGTTCATGTAGGACTTGTAGTAGTTATCCACATATTGCTCTGTTGCAAGCTAGATCGTTGCAAATAGATACTTCATAGCTAGCCTGCAATGTCATGTTTAAATAAAATTACCTATATCTAACACGTTTTTAACACTAAGCCTAGTGGTAAAAAAAGTGTTAGAAGTGTTTGTTGAAAGTTTCATAAAGAAAACTCAATACACTTTGTATTATCTGTTTATTTCACCACTTGGCACTGATTACACTTAGCTAACGACTTCATGGTACTCCTGGCTAACTCCAACTGACTGACTACCTGACCGATTGAAGCTCCCCTCCTTTCGCCCCACCAAAGCCAAATAAAATGGTCGACTGTGATTGGTCGAGAAATACACCACCAGGAAACAGTCGAAAGTTCTGTGTTGCCAGTTTTAAAGAAAACTTTATAAAAATCCTATTTTGGACTAATAGTTAAATTACTTATTTTTTTAAAATCATGACAAAAGTGTGTTCCTACTTACTGGAATGTAGGTAAACATTGAATAGGTAAAGAATTCATTTCAACTACCGGGCAAGGAAAATCCTTATTATATTTTTTATTACGGTTAATTCCTGTTTTATACACTCATACGTAGTTTGATTAATTCAGTCTATGTCTCAAATGAAGCGAATAACTATTTGTGAACATAGTATCTACGACTTTGTGAAAACTAGGGCTCCAGTAAATTGGATACTCAATTTTAACCCCGGTTATATAAACCATTTGCTATTCTGTTCTACTTCGCATTTCAACTTCGATTGGCTTGTGCACATATAACTAGTTGGAAATTCTCTCGCTGGTAGTTTATGTGGGAGAGTGCATATAAACTTTATTCATTTTTTTAGGCTTTTACATTTATGTGAAAGGCTTGGTAAGATTTATGGTCCACTGGCCTTCCGTCAGCAACTTCGTACGGATAAGCTTCGAAAATGTAAAGTTTAAGTGACTGAAACCTGAGGTTCACAAACTTTTGCTTACACTGATTTATGATTACTTTTTGTAAATGTTTAAGACAAACTCAGATAAACGTAAATACAAATACCAAAACAAAGAGATGTCAACACGAATAGATCGCCTACTATGATATTGCATTAGGGTCACATGTACAATAGACGCTCACCGCTGGCTGACTACAGAAATTGAAAGTACTTTGAGTTTTATTTAAATGTGTAAAGGTTTATCGTTACTAAGGTAAAAATTGTAGTGAGTGCACGTTGTTCCCGGAGAGTTCCAAGGCCAGCAAGTACGCGGAACGGTTGTGTCATATACAGGGTGCGCCAAACGTTGAGCTCCAAAGCAATATTCTATATGTAGATAGACGGGTCTCATTGATTATTGGCTTTTTGATAAGCGATTATTTGAACCCTAGTGAAAATTTTGTGGATGTTTCTAAAAGCCAGCTAAACAGAGCAGATAAGTAGCGGATTTCATGACTACTTATTTATTATTTTTTTGAAAATAATATAACATTCTTTGTTACTTTTTTATTGGAGCGATTTGCCTGTTTTTATAGTTTAACTACACTCAGGCCACTTCTCGAGCAAAAGTTATGAAGTGAAATAAAATAATTAGAAAAAAAAATACATGGGGTGCTTCCGGCAGGCAATGAGAGTTTTGGACCTCAACGTTTGGGCCATAGATAGATAGATAAAATACTTTATTGAGCACAATGGACACAAAATACAGAGATAAGGACAACATATACAGAAAAGCACAACAGGCGGCCTGGGCCATCCTGTATACCTTCCACAATTATTTTCTTGTTTTACTTTTGTTTGGTTTTGACTGCAAGAACCTTCTAGCAATATGGCACAGGAAACCTGTGAAACTAAGTGTATGACCTTATAAAAATATTTTTCTATGAAAACGTGTAGGTATGGGTCCATACCCAGCCCGCAGGCGTCACGTTGTAGCATTGTATACTGCCTTCCACAGCTGTTTTCACTTCTTTTACTTTTATATGGTTTCGACTTCAAGAACTTTCTAAAAATATTTCACAGAAAAACAAGTCTTTTAAAATATATAAGTACTTTTTATTCTTTACTTAGAACGTATTATTCTTGTTTTCTATGAATTACTCAATTCTGAATATTTCTACATCTACTAACATGATACAGATCTACACATTATCGCTCCAGGTCCAATATACCTTCAGTAAAAATCATATTTCGAGATATTTCAATTATGATGGATATGATTTAATCGACCACCGAAGAAAGAAGGTTTGGTATTATCTATCTTACGTAATTGCAAATTATAACGAAATCGTTTCTAAAATGCTACTAGGCGTGAGTACATTACAACGTATATTACAACACGCGTAAGCGCGAAAAATAATTGATTTAGCGACAGATCTACCTTTTAGAAAGCAAAATTAATTATTTTATTTACACATTATTGCGATTCATTTAAGTACTTAGGTATTTTTTGATTAATTTGTACTTTTCATTCATTTTGTGAACAAAACATTTCCAGGAGACAAGTCGATTTATCTGTGAATATTTTTTGGGTATAAATCTGCAGGTTATTTTGCAAAAAAAATTATCTCAACGTTATTTATTTTCACAAGTTTTAAATAAATATACACTGAACTATGTTACTTTATTAAATCAAGCATTAGGTATTTATAGTTATTTGCTTTCGAAATAAAAACACGATACCTACTGCGTTGTGCAACTTGCTCGTAAGATATTTAAACTCGTCAGTTCATTGTATGAGAATGGAGCGCATGAAGTCGGTCACAATTGAACAACAGTATGTATTAGCATAATTCCATCAGAAGCGAAGCGCATAACTTGGCACAACGTTGAGCATAATTAGACAGTAACCCACTTTTAATCAGAGCTTGGGCACGCGGGTGCAGTGTTCAGCGCAGCAAGTTGTGTACGTTATGCGTGCAGGGCGGGCGGCGAACAGCGTGAGGTGAAGACTGCTCGTGATCGCGGTACGTACGATGCATTACGACAATTAACTGCTAATACCTACTGATGTAACGCTTCGCCGCGTGTCGCCGGAGTAGAGCGTACCCGCGCCCGCGCCCGTGCGCGTACCGACATTACAGCACATCGCTTGAACGCGCTTATGGCTTCATAGTAACATTGTCCGCATCAGCTATGTTCCAATTAAACTTGTGCATTATGCATGCCAATTAGACGACGTGTCCCACCGTGCAACGCAGAAACGATAATGAATTACGCCTACAACAAGGGCGGTGTCGGCACGGTCACAGAGCACATCTATATAATTGAACAAAATATCCTATTTTTACCTAACTAGTAGCTCTAATGGATAACTACGCTTTTCATTAAAGTTTCCAAGCGGAAAGGCGATTATTGCCGTTGTGCAGAGCGTGGGAGACCTGGCATAACACAGCACCAATAACTGCAAAGGTGGGGGCGTTCGCTCGACTTAATATCGACGTATTTCATGATTGTGCTCATAGGTACAGAGAAATACGGTATAACATCGATACAGGAAATATTGCGTTCTTTATATAAAATAACGAGTGCCTAAGCCAAATGGTGATTGTTACTTGGATGGTCTATTACACATAGCAATCATTATGACGTATAGCTAGGCAAAGATTTAATGAATTAAATGAAGATTTATAAAGTTATATTCAAAAATATAACAAAACATACCTATTTGTGAAGTGAGAACACTATTTCTCACGTACAAGTAAATAAGCGGAGCCTTGGCCTGGTTACCACGATTTTAGCGGTATTACAAAATACTCCGAGTGATGCGGCGCCCGCGCATTGAGTGGGGGACTGACTCTGCACAGTGGTACCTACTATTAACACAATGGTAAAAGATAACTAAAAAAAATATGGAAAATCGGTCTTAGCTTGACATTGAAGTGAACGCCTATTTATAGATCTTTGAGTAGGTTATAACGGACTTCTTCAGTCTTCTTCATATTGGCAAATTACTCGTATTGTATTTATTTATTGCGTATGGCAATAAAATATCCCGCGTGGATCACATGTCAGGTTAAGCTCCCACAACCAACAATTGTAATACATAAACATAAAACAACTATTAATCTTTCTTTGAAATAAATTATTTGTATAAAAAATATTTGTATAAAAATAACTTGAATTACGAAGTTTTATAAAAAAAAAATACTTTTTATTTTGTGTGTTTTTATATGTGCTTGTCTGCATTCGGCGCACTGTGCGGCGGCTCAGCCACCATTTTTGGCTTAGCGCTCACCAACCTACGTGATCCCCACATAGCCTTGCTTTCAACGACGCAATACCAGCCAAATTGAACACCCCGAAAAAACTGGTTTTATAACATTTACGAATACTATCGTGCTCGCTGAAGGTTCTCTTTAATAGAGAATATAACGTGTCGATTTAATTAAAATTCGAAATATACCTATGTGCACGTAGAGATGATAACGCTTTAGGTACCTTACCTTAGGTACCTTTTTGTTAATAGGTAATTAGTATATTATTATTACACCAAATGTTATAAGATTTTCTTAGTTTAACACGACCTTTGTAACATAGACGCTACGCCGTAGTCTCAGCTACGCGAATTTTATTTTAAGTAGGTACATACCTAAAATATAATTAATTATGATATTCTTAGTAACTGCACAATAAATTGTTTTGTGTGCAGTTGCCTAGTGAAGAATTTAATAAAGTGAATCAAGAATCGACGTGATCGACCTAGCGATGAGCCTACGCCTACATATGGTGGTTTCCGTGCTTACCGTAATTTAAAAATCGATAACAATTATTTTGTCATATGTAAGTATATGAATGCGCACGATGAATTTTACATAGGTGGCCGCCCTACTTTTCAAAATTATGTATTGAAGTGTGTCTCTTGAAATTCAGTGCATCACTACATTGTAGCGTACCTCTACATGTAGGTAGGAAGGTACAAACGCTCGGTGCAGACACATACAGACGCACGTAGAAGTGGCACAAGGCTGTCGGTAGAAACGGCGGCGGCGGCGGCGCGGGCGAGCTAAGGAAACAACGGATGCTGATCATTTGTCCGAAACCCGCCCCCCGTTTTGGATTCACGCAATGTATGGGAAAATGAAGTTGAGATTATGTAGTTATTTAGCCTATTTTCTTCCCAATAAAATCTGCCTATTTGACCCAAACGCGCGTTTGCTTATTTTACCTGTAGGTAAGTATTATAGTTTCTTTTCAACGTTTATCCAGCTGCAGATATAGGCAATTATTATTCAAATAACTAAACAAAAAACAATTTCAATTTGTACATTATGTTTGAATAAATGAACCACCATATTCGGAGCTGTCAGTCGTAGCGTTGCCTCACTCGGCAAGGTCAGATAACGTGATTGGGTAATAGACGCCAGCCTCATAATAATGTTGATAAATATTTTAACATAGGCAGGTACTTAATTCTACTTTAAGTACCTATACGTTTCGTTTGTGGTAAAATGAAGCTGGTTGTAAAATATCCTAAATTATCAATGAAATAAGTTACTAATTATTACTCATTATATTAAAAATGTATGTACTTAATTCACTTTTCATGATGACAATTTCACGTCACTGCGTATAAATTAAGTTTTAAAAAGCTACTTAAACGAAACAGTACAACTTGATGTTGAAAATGGAGTGGTTTTTCTTCGCGTGTGATGTATCTGCGAAATACACTCATTGGTACGCGGATTGCAACACGCGCCGTGTCCCACTTACCAAGACAAATTGAAATTCAATTTCGCCAAAGGTCAACAAACGTATGCGCAGAGAATGCATAGGTACTAAACGTTATAAGGAGGATAAGTATAAATGCTATAATACCTTGTAATAAGTACAATCCGTACGTCGACTTATTTCTAACGAAAATTTATTATGTATTTCTATTTAATGACAATAAAATTGATTGACGTTGTAACAGTATCTCAATTGGAAAATTCGAAGACCTACCTTACCTACTTTGAATTTGGAGAACATTTTTTGCAATCATTAAACTGCCACGCTTCCATTTAATCCTTTGTTCTTTTGATATTCTGGTCGCACGACGCCGAGTCAACTGTTGCACAACTGACGTAACCTTCGAAATGGAAAAGAAACGCACGCGCAGCCCACGCGTCGCCATATTGGAAACCAGATTTTTTATTATCAGAAATTGCACATTTTGACTAGGTAAGTAGGTACTTACTTACCTTATGAGAGTTCTAAAGACACAAATTCTCAAAATTTTGGTTGGCGGTTGACGCATATTTTATAGGTAGTACCTACTCAAGTTGTATTCAAGGACTCACTTAAGTTGTACACAGTTTCTTATTTATTCGAAACCAATACTTCTCAATTATTCATTTTAGGATTTCGAAATCAGTAACTTCTCCCAGAGAGCGTAATGAATTATTCACCCCTCCTTTCAACTGCGTCATAAGTAGGTCAGATTTATGCTGTCATTCTCAAGTTTTAATTATGTTATTAACCTCAATTTGTTTCAATTTTCCTGTACAAAATTTTGATTTTTGTTTTGGTAGTAACTTAGTTTCAAGAAGAGGAAAACTTAAAAGTTAGGCATTTAAGATTTCGTATCCCGTCCTTAGAAACACTTTATTTCGTGTTTTAAGTATTTATCCTTTTTTATGCCTATTTCTCATATTTAGCGCCTATTTTTCCTAACTATGCACCAAACCGAAATGCACAGAATATATACCTACTACTCAGAAAATACCTACAATAGGTGTCTGCAGGAATCGGGGCCAATATTAGTAGTAATAAAACATTAATGGTGTTAATTAGTTTGCTTGTCAGGTATTTACCACACACAACATACCCAGTAAGCCACATTATTATTTCTTAAAACTATTAATATTTGTTTCATGACTATTTTCTATTCACAAATTTTGTCAGTAAATTATCTAGATCGCCCATGCAATAGGCGTTGGTCGTTGATTATTATTCGAATAAATTGTTATCTCGATAGTTATTCGGAATTAATACCTATTCGCAACAAAATTATTTATCCACGAATTAATAATTCACGAATAATTAGGTGTTAGGTGTTAGTGACACTGTACCAAATAATGAATCAGCTCATGCTCCAAAGTATGGCACTGAAAATAATTGAAAAAAAAAAAAACACTAAAATATTCATGAATATTCCAACAGAAAATTCCACTTGATATTAACTCAGAATCATGGTCTGAATCATCCCCCAAAGTGTTCGTTACGGTGTCACTAACATACTTACCCGTACAGCTCCCGTACCCGGACAGGAGTTCGAATTGTTCTATCGTAGGAAATAGCAATATATTACCGAATTATAATTCGAATGATGAAATCACATTCAAATGACGAATGTACTCTCATTTCTGAAGCAATCGCCTACTAAACACTGCATTCAACTGTGCAAGAAATTGACAGATCAATACTTTGCGGCAGTTGTTTCAGGTTGCGATTCAAGGCCGAATTGATATAAAATTCTACTGATAGATGCCTTCACAATGCTGCAAATTGTTCTCATCGATTTCTTTCCTGTCTCTACGCGAACTTTACCCGGCAACAGGCTTTTTTTTTAAGGAAAAAGATGTTTTTATTGATTTAACGATGATATTTAGCATGTTATTTTGGAGGATTTTGACATGTTTACTTACATCCCAAGTTATTTTCTTTAAATATAAAGAAAGCTAAAGATAATTGTAATTTGATGGCGCAAATCTTTAAAACTTTTACGGTTTGCTAATTACTAAAACTTTTTAGATAATTTACAGAAATTAATTATTTTAATCTACCATTTCATACAACTTACTTATCTGGTTGAGCGATAAGGGCCGGTAAAATTATAGCCCTGCTTGAAGGTTTTTAGCAAACTTAAGTTAGTAGTCATCATCATCAGCCGAACGACGCCCACTGCTGGGCATAGGCCTCCCCCAAGGATCTCCACGACGATCGGTCCTGCGCTGCCCGCATCCAGCGGCTTCCCACGACCTTCACCAGATCGTCGGTCCACCTTGTAGCGGGCCTACCCACTGAGCGTCGTCCGACACGTGGTCGCCATTCCAGAACCCTTCCGCCCCAGCGGCCATCGGTTCTCCTCGCCTCACGGGGAATTGCAGTGGCAGCGGGCTCCTGCCCACTGCCACTTCAGCTTTGCAATTCTCCGAGCTATGTCGGTGACTTTAGTTCTCCTGCGGATCTCCTCATTTCTGATTCGATCGAGCAGGGAAATACCGAGTATACGTTAGTAGTACCTAAGTATTATTTCTTGTTATACGCTTACGTGTCTCACTTAAACCGGATAGCTTAAATTAATATTAGGTATTTTTTTAAGGAAACTTACAAAATTTTATAAACCGTCGCAACGTTTTATTCGATTAAGGATTTGTTATTATCAAAATAAATTGTTTTAAGAAGCCACTTCCATACTTTTAAAGAATACGTTTAGGCAAAATAACGGAATATCCAGTAAGCAGTATCAAGAGAGCGGTTCGATCTAAAAAGACCAAGTTCGGGAATATAGTGATACACAGAACTACGAGACAACCGCGTTTTGGTGAATCAGGAGTAGCGGAATCGTAAACAGCGTTGCCAGTTTTTTTTTTGCCAAGTCGGGATTTTGGAACTTTTTGAGTGAAAATAGGGGGGGATTCTTTCGTCGAAAGCGGGACATAGCAAAAAAAAACGTAAAATTACGTTTACGTGACAATAAATAGCAAAAATGCTGGATGCGGGCAGCGCAGGACCGATCGTCGTGGAGATCCTTGGGGGAGGCCTATGCCCAGCAGTGGGCGTCATACGGCTGATGATGAAATAGCAAAAATATCCATAGAAAATGTATTTTAATAAAAATATGATATTTTTAATAAGATTTACCCTATCGTTAAATAGTTGAGTCTTATTCGTCTTCCGAATAAAAGAAAAACGGAAATCAAAATCATAATTTCCAGTCTTGTCTGTGTCACCCTTGTCTGTGTCATCTGCCCGCGCTTTCTCAGTACGTTACACGCAAGGTAGTAACATTTTGAATCGTATTTTTTATTAATTTTTTTGTCCAATGTGTCATCCTCCTAAAACTACTGTAGCCTCTCAACCTGCAGTAGAGGAAAATTAGAAGAAGACTTATTAAATTAGGAGGAGTAGAGGAACCGCAAGAAAAACCCAGGTACAGGGCCCTAGACGTTCTTTTTTAAACTGCCTATATACGTCCCACTGCTGGGCACAGGCCTCCCCTCAATCAACCGGAGGGGGTATGGAGCATACTCCACCACGCTGCTCCACTGCGGGTTGGTGGAGACGTTCTTAAAGAATATTAATTGGGCTGCCGAATATTAGTTCCGAGACGGTTATTCCGAAGCATTTGATTGTAAGCAGTCAATAAACTTGTAATAGGTACCCTTTCTTGGAGGCTGATGATGATTATGAATCTGTTTTACAAAGTTTCTATTTAATTACGGTTTAAAAACCTTTCGTAGGTAAATTTTGAATGTCATTGGGAATCTTATTGTAAAACCGTATATACACAGCCCCTTAAAAGATTAGATGAGTTTATGTGTGAGTTTATCGACTGATCAACAACGTGCCGATCAATATTATGTCAATGTTTTAATAAATCCTACTTATATTTTTCGTCATTTTAGAATGTAGATTATGTTTATGATGTCAATTGTAATTTCTTTTTTTTTTCTGTAAGCGACGTATTGGGCCTCAAAATGGAAATTGCCCGAATGGCTCGCTTTTGTAAAACAAAAATTCGGCAACAAAAAATACAAAAGGGGTGTAAAGATTAAATATAACATAAATCGATTGAGGAAGACTTGTAGGAGTATTTCGCACTCAGTAGAGTAAGGTGTTACTGCGTGAATTATATTAATAAAGTACATCTCCCGGCATGCGATTATGGACGTCCGTTTATGTAGGACTTATAAGATTAATGACGATCGCCCTGTCTCAATTTGAAGGTGATCATTTTTTTTAAGCAGCGTACCTAGTAACGTAAAAGTGGGTTATATTTATAAAAGAGACGTAAAATGAATACAATTACAAGTGACAGTATAATGTATTACTTAACATTTTTTTAGATCAAGGGTAAAATGTGTTTACTTTGCGTTACAATTATTTATTATCTTTATGACAAAGTTGAAACTGATTACATGCGCGAAATATGATACCCATACCTATATAATAGACGTGTAGAATTTCAAAACTTCACTACACAAGAAGAATGTAGTGGGAAATATCGCGTAAATACACACTTAAATTTGAAAATCGATAAAAATAGATATGAGGCCTTTCGATTTGATATGTTTTGTTTTATCAGCGTTAGTGGATAAGCTAATTGGGTCGCACAAACATTAATCAGTGCTCGGAGTGTTATGGCGGTCAGCTGGTTAACCTATAGCTGTAGCCCTTTGCCCTATTAAGAAAATGTAAATTTATAGAATAATGTCGAGTGCAGTCTCATGGGACCTTGGTGCGGCGGGGTGGCGGGAGGGAGGCATGGCCGCGGATGACGCGCGCCCCACTGACACACTGACACACTTACCCAGTGACAGTGGTACTGCTTTTGGTCCGTCGAGGTCAACACGATGCGTCCTACGTGTGCGATTATGAGTGTACACATAGAATAGACGGTAGGCGTAGTACAGTCTAGCTGAGGGCTCTACGCGATTCACACACGACCACACTGAGCAGAAGTCGCATCGGTGACAGTTCTTTCCTTTCAGAACAACCCAACCTACTCTTTAACGACAAACTTACTTAAAGGTGCCTACTTTAACCACGTATGAGTATTTTTTTAGATATAATAATTGAAATGTTTAGGTTTTTAATAACAATTAGTAATTACAAGGCAGTTTTTCAATTCGATCAGAATAATACGTACAAAGTGAAATCATATCATAATGGTAGTGTTTACTTGATAAAGTATAAAAACAGTATCCGCTTGAGTCAGCTAACATTTAAATTTAACACTTAACCTTTATGTGGAATTTCATTAACGCGTTAAACCACAGCCAATTCAAAGTTATGACAAAAATACTCTCAATTTCTATTAATTGACGTGGCATTTTTGTGTCAAGGTCAAAACTATTGCGTAGAGATGAAAGGAAAAATCTAGATAGTTATTTTAACCTTGGTGAATATTTATTTAGCAACTTATAAGTTTTAAGTGAATAAATTGATTATTTAAATGTAGGTTTGAAATATAGTTGAAATTATAAGAATATAATGTCTGCATGTACACGGACACTAGTATAAAGAATTGGTAATGGGTATTTTGATATAATAAGGAGAGCAATAGCGACCAAGGCAACTTAATAACCCAATCTCGCTATAATTTTCCAATCATCGAGGCGTTCTCCGAGGAACACCCTGTGAAATAAATAGCTAGAGTAAAGTGACCGCGAAGTCCCACGGGCAAATCAACTTCCTTGATTGCCCTTGACATGAAAGCAGACAAAGGAAATTTCCAGAAACACTTCCGATACGTGCCACTTTGATATTTTCTAATCATGAACAGAACAAGATAACCAGCCTACATACGTCCTACTGCTAGGCAAAGGCGGAATTCTGAGTGATTCAGGGGAGCTTCAATTAACTGAAGGTATTTTCTAATCAAAAGAAAATATTTATATAAATACAGTTGTAAGCGGGTACATTACAGTTCAAAAGTGGTTAAACTGGTACCTACACGAGGTCCCATTTCGACAGTCATATTGCATAAGCGGAAACTTCACCTTTAGGATGTTGCTCACTTGCAAAAAAGGAAAATCCGATGAGTCAGCCCTTTACGAAGAGATTTTTATAATTAAATGAAGATATACGGCTAAACAGGTTCGCGTTTGACCGCAATCTCACCTGATGGTGCGTGATAATGTGGCCTAAGGTGGAACACGCTTACCTAGCAAATGCCTATTCTTACGGATTTTGTAGAAGAAATACAGAGATTTAAAACTTTACTGATGTCCTCATCGTTCTACTTCTCTGCAGCGGGGTTGCTTAGTTTTAGCTGCGATTGCAGTTAAAAGAATTCGACACCTCCCTAACTATCTATTTTTATTATCAATAAAAATATAAGTTTTAAAACTAAAACCCGACTAAGGAAAAATCGCGCTCTAAAAAGTATGAAACAGGAAAATGTTTCTCTTGGAAAACAAATTTTTCATTACTTTTTGTGCTCTAGAGGGCGCCATGTTTATTTTAGTGTGACGTCACGCCTATAACAACCGGATAAGCTAGACGCCTATTGACACCTCACTTGTTAAATTCTGACAAGTAGTTTACAAGTTAGGAGGGAATAAACGTACACACATACCTACATAAATTAATACATACATAGCGGCCAAACACATAACCCTCCATTTTGCTCCGCCGCAGTCAGGCAAAAAACGAGTATTTCTTCGAGCTAATTAACAACCAGTTGGGAAACGACGTCCTGAATAGGAAAGTTTATTTTTAAGAGATGTGGTGTTTCTTTTCATTTGTTTCAAAATGACTTAGAAGGAAAGTGCGTAAGTACTTTACTTTTATTACATAAGTGTACTCATTCCTGTACACACAGTCTAATATTATTTTAAATTATACCTGTCATTTTCTTTACCACCGAAAAGGAAAGGGATGGGTAACCAACACGCGTAAAATTTTTGGAGCACACGTCTATTATATGCAGAAATTTAAACAACATTCTCAAAATTTTACATTGGTCAATAGGCCGACAGAATTAAGTTGATAGCACACGTCAAACGGGTTGCATATCAGCGAAATGCCTATTTGATTCGCCCGGGTGATTGATTAATTCACTCATTCAATTTAAAATTAACATCTGTCAATTATATATTAAAATTATATAGGTATAATTCTAAATTATATTAGGTATCTGCAGGAATCGGGGCCTTTATTTGATTACTTGTTCATCTACTCAAATGTTTTAAAGAAAAAATAGTTTGAGTCATGGAAAAGTGAACATTACTTGCATTACTATCTTTGAATATAAACCCTTTTAATTACATGACTATGTAACTGCTTAACCAAGGTTCTCGCACAATAGCTATGAAGCAAGGTTTGTTCGTTATCTCATTTTCCATTGTAAACTAGAATTTCCTTGCGGGTACTTCCTTTGCATTCAGAGACCAACAAGACTATGTCAAGGCTTTTTCTATGCCTCATTAAATTAACCATGGAACAAATAACTAAATAGACTCAATCTCAACAATTAATTTTACTATTGTTTTAGTTCTGACCTTAACCAGTAAGGTTTTTGTCATCACTATCGCTTGTAAATAATGAAAAAAAAAACACAGCAGCTCCGGCCTTGCTGAACCTGCATTTAAAAACGTCTAAACTAAGCATAATTGTATTGAATAATTTGATATCGAAAAGAAAACAAAAGCCTAGCAACAAGCCATTAAAAAAATGCATTATCCGCATTTAATGTAGCAATTTCTAAGAATGATAGATCTACGTTTAAAATCTGATTTTGCGCACTGGATAATATAAGTAGTTACAGTATACCGGTGATTTATTATAACATCAGTATGAGCAACGTCTGGGGTCGGCTGGAATATAGGCCAAGTTCACTTGCAAGTGGGTCAGGGGGAGTTAAACAACTGGGAGTTAAAACGATATTTCGGTAGCTCACGTTTCCAAACAGCATCAATAAATGTACTCGCACGGTGAATTGACGTGGAAATTATTCGTAGTATTTATTATTGAGTCATCGGTTGTAACTATTATTATTTACTAGCTTATTGCGTGTGACTTTGTCGATGTGGACCTAAGTTATCGCGCGCGACATGTCTTCGAAGGAAAAGACGTGTCGAGCGCCGCGTGTTAATGGGATGCCCTTACAGGGTAGTTATCGGGATAAAGGTGCTAATTCCTGTAGACACCATCTAATTTTATTTTAAGTTATAATATAATTTTAATATTATAGGATAATTTGGCCCCGATTCCTGCAGACACCTCCTAATTTTAAGTTATACCTGTTATTTTCATATCCGCTGAAAAGGAAAGGGACGGATGATTGACAACGTCAATTTTAATCACAAATCTAAAACAATCCTATAAAAAAATCACATTGGCTAATAACCCGACATAATTAAGTTGACAGCACACGTCAAATGGTTTGCATACCAGCGAGGTACTTTTTTGATTTGCCCGGTTTAGGTATTCACTCATTTACTCATTCTTCCTAAAATTAAGAGCTGTCAATCATCCGTCCCTTTCCTTTTCAGCGGATATGAAAATAACAGGTGTAACTTAAAATTAGGAGGTGTCTGCAGGAATCGGGGCCAAATTATCCTATGTGCTTCCCAGGTCTTAAACTATCTTCAAACCCATCTAAATCGGATCAGCGGTTTAAGCGTGATAAGGAAAAAAGCAAGAGCCACTTTTACATTTTATAATATTAGTGCGGGTTATTTATTCAGGCTACAAAACAGACTAAGCCAATGCGCCTGATTTGGCAACTTGACACAATACACTCTTATTAACAAGCAATCATCTTAAAACTCATATCATCTTAAAAATCTTACCAAAATCATCTTAAAACTCAATTCTAGCTTTGGGTTTACCATAAATATAATTAATTCATCTGAATAAAATTGTACGCCATATCTAAATTAAAATTATCTCAAAAATCCTCACGACCTCCTCACATCCTTTTTATAATTACTGTTCATATATTATATACTATTTATCATCATTTCTCTGACTTAGAGCAGAGCCGGTGATTATAAATCTAGGGCGAACGGGTCAAGATCAAGCTAGAAAATGGGTCAGAGCAGAGGGAATAGCATTCCTACTACCTATACCCACCCTCCATCCCCCAGCCACCCGTGCGGTGGAGACCAAACCCCTGGCCTTGCACCGTCAGCATTTACACATTTGAAGGTAACGTGACATTTAATACCTAGCCATCTTCTCGACCATATCTCCATGCGTTTTAATGTGGAACATTCGAGTGCAATAATAAAGAGCTAACCAATTCTAACGTAATGAATGTTAATAATATATCTACTTGTAACATTAAACCTTTTAACCTATTATGAAATCAGAACCTTTCATAAACTTTGAAAAAACATAGTTCGCATGTTATGATAACTTTTTAAAGTTGTGCGTTTGAATGTTGCCGCCTAAATAAGGCCTAAATAAGGCCGCCTATTGTGCTTATGTTTTATTCGTATGTTTATGTCCTTTGTTTATGTTGTTGTGCAATAAAGTATTATTGATTGATTGATTGAATGTTGCTTAATTCGGTAAGATTGCTTATTTTTTTACCAGTTAGAACCTACCTTAGATGAATATTCCATTCATCGCAATAGGGTATTTACTGGGTCAAAGAAACTTATAAAATGCTAATCTAAAAATTCTAAAAGGCAATCTACGACGAACAAAAAACCCATCTCATTTTTATTTTCGATTTATTTTCGAATTTTAATGATGAATTAAGTAATAATGAGTACAACGTTTGACCACTTTTATTGGTAACGTCAGCGTGAATTTCCACGCAAATTCCATCGAAAATGTTCGTTCTGATGTTTTGTAAAAATTATCTCATTTGACTAAGTTGCCATGTAGCCTATTGCATGTGTACACGCATAATCATGCACTCACGCAGGCTATTTTTATATATTACACATACCAACTCACAAGTAGGTCAAGTTTACTAAAACCAGGACAGAGGATAATAGAACTGCAGTTGACACTAAATGTAGGTCACGACACACGCTTAACTGGCATGTTGTTTGTAATAATTCTTTAAGTAAATAAGTGATAGCGGGGGGCATGTGTGTATGCCAAGAGAGGAGTGTTATGTAGTATTTACTAACGTGAAACTGAGAACCACAACAGCCAGATGCTTTTAAATAGTCGACTAAAATAGTTTGTTAAATCTCGATTCGAATGAAATAAAACTTATCGGCTAATTGAAATAGAGTAGCAGTTAAATTCTTGTAATAAAATAAAATAAGAATCGTTTGTGCTATTTTTATATATAAATGATATCGACTTGACCCAAATTATCTTCTCACATAGAAAACGTTTTTGTATAATAATTGTCCTCAATAAACACGTAATTGTTGATACTGGTACCTCGGTAGTTTTGAACAGTCTCCCCTGAACTTTGTAGCGATGCGTTGAGTTACGCAACAGTTTAAAAATCGCGCGAGATAATAAATACAATAAATACAGGTATAAAGTGTAGTTTTGAAAAGATTCGCCGCTGGCTGGATGCGAACGAGCGAATAAGTGGGCGAAGGTCAAGCGCCATTGTGGCCGCCGTGAATAGTGACGTTACACCTAGATAACTTAGCAGCCGTTGCGTGAGCGTGACGCTGGCCATGTTGGACATACATTTGCCATCAGAATGAATATACGGCCGCTAACTAGTCCGGAGAAGCGTCCCTTAATTGATCAATCTGTTCGCAATAGGTACCATTACCAATCAATAGAAATGAGGACATAATTAGTTGCTAGTTGGCAATCATTTTAAATCATATTAAGTTGTCAATTGGTTATGAATTTAATATATGAGGATGTTCTTTATTAGAATACATTTTGTTATTATTTCCGTTCGTATAATTTTTAGTTTCTATTGCGTAATGTTGCATACAGCGACTGTTGGCGTATGCGAAGAACACATTAAGCGCTGTTGAAAAGTGACCAAAATCTGTTGCTCAATCTCTGCAAGGTTATGAACGTGCCGAGCATTTATAGTAGGTACCTATCTTACTTGCAGCAACACTGCTAGAGGAACATAGCTTATTGAAAAAACTCTTTGTTTTATTTTTATGATACCTGTCAATATTAATAAATAAACAAGAATTTTGAACTCATTATGTAAATGACCTCCTCATATTAATATTGCACGGTCTGGCAAGAAAAGAAGTATTTAGTTTAGTGTTCTATGGTGTTCTTAATGTTGCGAACGTAGAATAAATTGTCTAAGGAATTACTTGTTGACAAAGGATTAAGTATATAATAGCTGTCTACATATATAATACTTTTAATATATAAATTCAGGTAATTTAACAATATTTTCTTCCGCGTATTGAAACAGTTGATCGTCGCCAAGTGTTATCCTAAATTGGCATTGGCATTATGGGATATGGTGAAGGACAGCCCTTAAAGAAAGCTCACAATGCACACGTTTACCTGTACTTTCAATTCAATGCTAATCATGCAATTTTATTATTGTTGTGTCGCGCATCGAATACAAGACGTTATTATTTACGAGTTAGAAATGTTGTTGATTCGAAATACATATTATAGGTAAGTATATAAACATTACAATGACGTCATTGCATTGCAGATCAGAACTTCGTCCGATGGTGGATCTGAGAAAATCAGCGTGATCTCTCAGGAATTGGATCAAGGTAATTCTCGACATCACAAATAAGGATTCATTATCCGTATTCCTCTAAATGTTATTCAACGATAATGATGATGTTGACAAGATACACGTTAACAAGCCCTTTGATACTGTCAATAACAGTTAGGGATAGCACACAGAATACAGAACTTTTATTTAGATAATTAGAGAGAGAATGTAAGACCTGGTTTTTCTAGTCTCAATAATCAAACAATCAAGATTGGATTTTAAAAGGACATTAGATTAGGGGTTACCACTATACACTTTACGAGCTTTTGTTCAGTTAAGTGACATAAATACTAACATTTAAAGCTTTTAGTATTAAAAAATACGGACCGTTTACTATTTTGGACAGCCTTGAGGTCTAAGGCCATCAACACAAACAACATAGGTATTGTGAATACACATTACGTGTGTGCAATATATGGCTGACCACACAGCGAGCCCTACACTCCCTCGCAGCTTATTCACGCTACACATGCGACGATTTCACACAGACGCTGTACATTACTACTCGTGCTTTAAATTCTGTGGAGCGTAAAGCAATAAAGGTAGTATTGGATGACGAATGACGATTGGGTTTGTGGTGTTGAGCAAGTTATGACACTGACATCGTAGTTGTTCTCCTCGACCTAGTCTGCTGCTGAGCCATCTACGGAGAGCGATCGAGAGCAGGGCCACCGCGCTCTTAAGGTGACATTGTTGGTTGTCTTTTATTTCAATCAAACCAGGTACATTCATGTGACTTTGGTTACTAAATAACACTTTTTAACGTTCGAACTCAGTTTAAGTTGCATATTTTAGATATTAACCGACCGATACACTTTGAACACGAAATGCTCCGGGGTTGTCATTTCTTGTCATACTACAGTATCCATTAAAGTATTAATGGCGTTACTACTTATTTTTAGATTAACAGCTTTCCAAACAGGGTGAGGGCATAAAAATCGACACAATCGATTAATGGTGAATAATGCCGTAACCTTCAAAACCCCAACTTGATTCGAGAAATAGTTGGCTAGTGTTTGAAACACACGAAAACTGCCGCGAGTATCGCTTGTTGCGACACTCCGAATCGAATTAATTACCTCGCTACCGGGCGTCGTATTAAAAAAACGGTTTGCGCAACAGTCGATCCGCACCTTGACACGGATAGTGTTTAAACTGTCGTTTTGAATACACAAAAACCGGACGCCGCCGCTCCGCCACTCGTTTAAAGAGACGCTCGCGGGAGGGAGGGAACATACATATAATATTATCATCAAAAATTATGAATTTTAACAAAATACTGTATAAAATTATGCTCGTCACATGGTCACTTTAGCAATTTTGTACTAAAGGCTTTTCCCACAATCCGTTATAGATAACGTTATGAATTTGAATGCAAAAGCTATTTGAAGATTTTTTACAATGAAAAACAATTTTGCAACCTTTTTGTGCATTTTTAAACGCAGTTAAACACAGAACAGTTAGTAAGTACAAAGAACTTACAAATTAAGTCAAATGAACTGAACTTTATTTTACTTGGGTAGGGGGGAGGGGGGGGGGGGGGGGGGGTGTGTTAATCAAGATGGGCTACAACAACAACGAGAATAGAAAACAAATAACTGTTTTTTAATACCTATTACATGAAACGGCGTGACAATCAAAAGTTATAAAAGTACTCAGCAATGATGGTCAAGACGTAGGCTAGAATAAGATCGATAAACTATAATATCAGTTCAAACTAAAACTAAGCAAAGAATGACTGACGTAAACAAACGTACCTTGGTAGAAGGAGGCTTAAAGTGCCTATTTTTGCCGTCTGCCAATGCGAACTTCTACAGGAAACTGTTGCTATAATTATAGGTCTCAAGCAAACAAACCGAGAGGGGAAGTGCTATGAAACTAAGTATAATATTATATGGAATAGGTAGCCGTGTGGATTGTTCAAAATAAATACAACTCCGAATGGTTTAAGAAATACTCGTCAGTATAGCTCACACGTCTCTGATTACGAAATATCAAGGACATGGGCTCTCTACAGTGGTGGGAAGCCCTACGAGGCACTGCGTAGGTAGCCCTCGCTATAAAGGTATGTACGTAACGTACACCCCACCCCAACATCATACATCTTTACAGCGCGAGTTTGCAACTAAAATATTTAATAGTTTTGATCAATATCTCTTACATCGACTTATTTTTTTACAATCCACGATAGTGTCTTATGTACGAGTACGGTATGCTAGAATAATATAAATATATCCTTGTTTTTAGGAGCTGTATCCGGGTCAGTCTTACATTATTAAAGTGTGTACCAAATGTATTGTAAATAACAAGTACTAAGTTTTTAGTTTACAGATAATTTATATGTATACTAGTGATGTGCCGGATCGTTAAAAATGTATATCCGCGGATACGGATCTGAATACGGATATTTAGTGTAAAGATCCGCGGATACGGATACGGATCTTTATTTTCTTAAACAAAAAGATTAAAGTTTTAGTTATTTCTTTGTTATAAAAGTGATATTTTATCTTGCTTTCATTATAAAGATCTATCTATCTAAATGTTTTGCAATATATAGGTGCCAAATATTTGATTTTAAGAAATAAAAACAATCTGAATGGAATTTTATAGCCTTTTTATTTAATAATTCTACTTAATCACCTGAAAAAGATCCGTAAAAGATCCGCGTGAAAAGTAACGGACACGGATACGGGTTCGGATTTTTATTTTATCTCGGATATCCGCGGATACGGATACGGATATTAGGAACATCACTAATGTATACTGATAAGAATAAATTCTTGTTTACACAACACATACATAAGATCACGCCTATTTCACATAGGGGTACCACGGAATTCCGCTTACTAAGGTCCTGACACACCACTTTCGCTTTTTCCACTCTCAAAAAAGTGTTCATGCACGATCGCCGGTTTACAGTATTCTTGATTTAAAAGATCCTGGTTTTGATCGCGGTCTGTTCATAGTCCTTCCTCCTCCATCTCTAGCATTTACACCCACACAAAACTTTTTCGTAAGTCTACTTTCATTCATTCTATCTACATGTCCAAACCATCAAAGCATCCCTTTCTTAATTCTTGTGACTACATTTCTGTCACACCACAACACTCCCTTATCACACTATTTCTTATTCCATCATTCAACACCACTTATACTCGTCAACGCTCTCATTTCCATTGCATTTATTCTACTCAAACATTAGAGTAGAATGAATGCTTCTGCCAAACCCAACATTCACTACCGTACATCAGTGTTGGAAATACCATATCCCTATGCACAATCAAACGTGCCTTTTATACATTTTTTTCTGCTCACAAAGACATGGCCGTCACTTCATTACCTACTATCACTTTCTTTGAATATCTCACTCACACTTTTCATCTCTTGTAAATATTGACCCTAAATATACAAACTCACTCACTTATTCTACTTTCTTACTCGCAATCAGAATATTACGTTCCGTCCAATTCCGTCACATTCTCTTCTCTTTCAAAAACCAAAAATTTCTTCTCGCTCACTTTCAAAGCTACATGTATAATGTTTAACCACAAAATAGAAGAAAGAGGTTGGAAAGGCCAAGTGAGCGCGAAACGCGCGCCACACAAGTATGAGCAAATAGATCATATTTCAACTTTGCACTCCACTCGTCCTCAAATATTACGGCGCACGGAGCTCCGCGATAGTATATTAAAAGGTCGTCTTGTGTATTATAATCTGCAGGGCAAAAAATCAAATATCGACTCGTGCAAGGAGATCCCTCCTAATCACAGGAAAATACTTTTGTATGCAGTATCTTACGAAAAGTAATGATGAAATTGCAGCCTATCACATAAAATATACATTGCCGGTAAATGGAATGGAAGCAGAAGTTATCATATTTATCTGTTCGCAGGAGTAGTAGTATAAGAGAGCGGGGTTGAACCGGCGACAGTGGTTCTCATAGAAAATGCGCGTTAGGGCCTTTCCATCCTCTTGCTTCTATTCCGTGATCTTTACCATCTCATTCATTTTTAGTAAACACTCACTCTCTTTCAGATCCTTTAGCCACCGCAACGCTACACATCCCTGTCTCACACCAGTTTTGATGTTAAACTAGTTTGTGAGTGAATGCTCTCCGTTTATCCTGTCACAAGCATTGAACTTTTTGATAGAAATTTCTCGCGTAAAGGACACCTTTCTCACCGGCTCTTTCATAACGTTATCAATCAGCAGCTTTGCATACAGCTTACCGACGATACTGAGAAGGTTAATGTCATAGTAGTTTTTACGCGACTGCGGCGAACAAAAAGGTGGACCGCTTCTTTGTGTGTTCCAACCTAACTTCTAAACCATTTGTCAGAATTTAACAAATGAGGTGTCACTGGTAGCTTCTAGATTACCCTTTGGTTATAGGCTATGTGACGTCACGCTAAATTCAATGAGGACGGGGACGATATTTGTTTTTCGAATGGTATTGTGTTGGGTATCAAATGAAAGGGCTTAATTTGCAGATTATTAGCTTTAATTTGCGGGTTTGCTTGTATTTACTCGATAAATATTTTGAATAATATAACTGGGGGGTTAAAATGGCCACATCGAAGCAATTCATCTAAGAAAGCAATATTTTGACATTTGCGCATATAAAAGTAAGTGCGCAATTCAAACAACTGTCAAACCGTTCGATGTGGCCATTTTAACCCCCTGATCAGACATGTTCCGGGTAGGTTTTACTTAGTGATGTTTAGGAGATAGCCGCGATCGAATGCCAATCTGTCATAAGAGTTTGCTTACCACGATATACGACCACTGCTACCTCCTAAACATCACTATTCGGACCTATTTCAAAAGATTTTCTTTTTTCATAATTCTTAAGCGTGATATCTCTGTTGTCGGGTTAGTTTTTAAACTTATGTTTTTTACAGTTTACATTATAGTCCAACCATTTTGTTTATTTTTGAATAAATTAATAATAATAAATTAATAATTTATTAATAATTTAATAATTTATTATATATTTCGTTTTTAACTACGTAGAACCGTAAAATATATTTGGGAAATTTTTAACAACATACCTATATCTCTATTTGCAACGTTTATATATTTTGTATAAAATATTAAATGGTAGTGGACCCGACGCGATTTCATGCGCGTGGCTACTTACTGCTCTGTCCGTTATGATATTTACACTTTAAGGTATATTTGAGAGCCATTATATATTACGATCCATTAAAAAGGTGTAAGTAGTTTGAAATTCTCTTCTTAACCCGAGTACATGTACCGCATATCTCTTGTTCTGGTTGATGTTCACATTTTATGACCGTTCATGTTCTATCTATAGACCGATAGTATATATTATATTATGTGTAAATTCTACAGTTTATGTTTTATTCAGTATCGTGATTTTCTTCTCTATACATCTAGGTACAAACATTTATATACTAAGTAAAATTATAAATTAGCTAGGTACCTAATTTATTGTAATGGTTAAAGTTAATTAATGAAACGCTCATTATACTTGTTTCTATGAGATTAAAATAAATAATATTTTAATAAAAATACCTAGACTATGTATTTGTTTGTTTTTCCATACTTTTTATTTTCCTCTTCAAAGTATAGGTCATGTAGGTAGATTATTTCTCCTAAGACGTTTATTAGCAGCCCTACTTACATAACCCCCAAAACTTTCCTGTGATTTATCAACTTCGAACAGTGAAAGGATTCCCTACCTACCTTATCGAAATTTCTATATCAAGCTGCAATTCTAAAATTTCTACTCCTTTGTTCTACATTCTTGATCTTTCTGATACGACTTTGCATCAATTATTGAATGTCACTTTTCCAAAGTAATACCGTTTGTTAACTGTTAAATAAAAAATAATTCAATTAAATAAAGCTCGTTATCTCAGGAATCCCCTCAACATTCAACGATGTAAACTCTTAAGATTTTCTCATTTGAAAATATTTTCCTAGAAATTTGTTATTAGGTACTTAGTAGAAGGCGCAGATTACTGAACATTTCAAACTTTAGAATAAATACTACTTACGTAGGTAGTAGACAGGTATAATTTTCTTAATTATATGACTCTACTTTGAAGTTTTTTTCGTCTTTAAAGAGCGATGACTGGTGTAGGAATATAATCCGCGCGTTTTTTTGAAGGAGGAGAATTTTCGAAGGATTCTTAGTTATATAAATGTTTTAACTAATAATCGAAAAACGAAGGGTATTTTTAATAATTAAAACATAATAACGGGTTCTCACCGCGTTCAAAGCAGGGATATGAGACTCCCGATATTTCGACACTGTTGCAAGTGCCATGATCACGGGATGACTGATGAGATTCGAGTGGAGTAGGTAGATCCATAATTTTCTACTAAAAATCTCTCTCCTTTTTTTTGTGTATTATACCCGTACTTTCGTGAAGATTTAGTGTGTTTTTTGGTTTCGAGGTAAGTGTGAGTCTTAATATAGATAGGTATTTACTTAATGTTATTATTAATAGTTTAAATGTATGTATTTAACATAACATGCGTTTAATTTCGCGCCTCAAATTAAATTAGGAGATATTCTGCGACAAAGTATGTCGCAGTGGTTGGCGCCAAATGATGTGTACCAGTAGCAGGTCAGCGGGGCTGCACGTCACAATTATTTTTATTGGAACATCAGAATGTAGCCCGACTTAAAATACACTTTTATTTGTCAATTTACCCCAATACTCCTACTGTTACAGTCGTTAGCCATTCTTGAAGATCCATTTGGGCGAAATTGTAATGACATTAATAATGAAAAACCCAAAAACTTCAATTGGTTTTTCATTGACATTGCTCCTATTCGATATTAGTTACGCAATTCATGTTTGGCTCTGAGTGTTCCTTCGCGACAATATCGCGAGATGTTCTTGTTATTTACACACAGGACTCTTTATTTATTTATCATATTAACTGTAGTTTACTTTTAAGTATTTATTTCTTGTTGCACCATCCCGCATCCAAGTTTGGTAAATGTTTGTTTCCTGGTTGAGGTTGCCTGGAAGAAATCGCTCTAGTGCAATAAGGCCGCCCAAATTGTACTGTATTCATGTGTTATGGCCGATTGTTTTAATTTAGTTCTGTGGAATAAAGTATATTTGATTTGATTTTTTTAGGAGCTCGGTGGCGCAGCGGTTAAAGCGCTCGGTCTGCGATTGTTCAAGTTAAGCAACTTTCGCAAAGGCCGGTCATAGGATGGGTGACCACAAATAAATAAGTTTTCATCTCGAGCTCCTCCGTGCTTAGGAAAGCACGTTAAGCCGTTGGTCCCGGCTGCATTAGTCGTTAATAACCATCAATGCGCACTGGGCCCGCGTGATGGTTTAAGGTTCGATCTCCCTATCCATCCATAGGGAAGGCCCGTGCCCCAGTAGTGGGGACGTTAATGGGCTGGCGATGATGATGATTTGATTTTGACTCTTTTATAGTCTATTAACCATATGAATTGTCAGGTTTGGACAACGGGAAACCATTCTGGTTCACATTCTATAAACATAACATAACAACATAGGATCACTCTTTTATCTCCAGAGGGGTAGGCAGAGGTGTATAGTATAATATTCACTCAGTCTGCGCCAGCTTTGTTTAGGTTCCATGTAATAGGGGGCCAGTGTATTGTCATTAACTCAAATTCAAATTCAGAAATATCTTTATTCAGTAGGTAACATAGTTACACTTTGTGTTGGCGTCAGATCTGGCAACCCCCGTTGCCTAGGTATTGTTGATTGTATGGCGCTTAGCAACGGGGGTGTAAGTTAGGTTTTTTACATTATTATAATTTTGTGATCTTTTACTCTTTATTATACATTAATACTGAGTTGGTCATCTTTCATTTCGCTCGCTAATACTTTGAATTGTCAATTTTTACATAACGAACGTCTCATCCGCCTAAAACTACTGTAGCTTCTCACAACCTGTATAGCCGGGGAAAAGAAGCTGCAAGAAAAACCTCGGCACAGGGCCCTATACGTTCTTTAAAAATAATAATAAACATAAAATATTTAACCGGGCACAAATCCTGGAAACCGGGTTAAAATGGCCACACTGAAGCAATATTGCTATTTGTCATTTGTTTGCATTGCGCACTTACATTTATATGCGCAAATGTCAAATTGCAATATTGCTTTCTTAGAATGCAAAAATGAATGAATGAATTGCTTCGATGTGACCATTTTAACCCCCCAGGTGATTCAATTATATATGGACCAAACGAATTCAGTGGTTTAGAGTCCGATTTGGGATTTGAACATTTCGAACCCTGGACACTATGATGTAAGAGACGCGTTCTCCGGCGATATGGAGTAATTACCGTAGCTACTCGAGTAAATTAAATACTTTATTGGCCCCGATTCCTGCAGACACCGCCTAATTTTATTTTAAGTTATATCTGTCATTTTCTTATCCGCCGAAAAGGAAAGGGACGGATGATTCACAGCTCTTAATTTTAGGAAGAATGAGTAAATGAATAACCCGAGCGAATCTAAAAGGTACGTCGCTGGTATGCAATCCGTTTGACGTGCTGTCTACTTAACTGTGTCGGGTTATTGACTGATGTAAAATTTATTACTATTTTATTACGATTACCCAATCGACAAGCATAAAATTTATGGAACACACGTCAATTTTAAGCACAAATCTAAACCAATCGTCTAAAAATTTTACATCAGTCAATAACAAAATTAGATGGCAATAAAATAAAATTAGATGGTATTTACAGGAATTAGCACCATTGTATAATAAAATGTCTAGCGAGCTTTAGACTAGTAAATACTTATGTACTCGCGGACTGCGGACGATATAAGCGATTACTGACGCAAACTAGGTCACTAGGTCACAGGCGAGGTCCGTTGATAGTACCGAGAGTTGCTGTTTTCTAAACTTATATTGTATTTTCCATACCTAATGTAATCAGCCAAGTACAATACCTAGAAAAAACACAGATACCTATCTACTGACTTCCAAGTTAAAAAGATCATTACTGTTTCTAATATTAGACACAATTTCATCACGCAAGGCTAATGGAAATGATAAAATAATAAAATATGAGTGGAGTAGGTAGATCCTCCACCAACCCGCATTGGAGCAGCGTGGTGAGTATGCTCCATACCCCCTCCGGTTGATTGAGGGGAGGCCTGTGCCCAGCAGTGGGACGTATATAGGCTGTTTATGTGTATGTGTGTGTAAGGTAGATCCATATAATTATTCTTCTAAGGGCAAGCTCTGTCTAACCTCTTTCTTTGCCGCTTGTTTAAAATAAAAAAAAAAATGGATTCAATTATCATTAAAAATTATGGATCTAACTGCTCCACTCCAATTTCATTAGTTATCCCGTGATCATGGCACTTGCAACAGTGTTGAAATATGGGGAGTCTTATATCCCTGATTTTAACGCGGTAAGAACCCGGTATTATGTGTATTATGATAATAACCGCGTAAACCTCAAACAATGTTTAAGATTTGTATTTTTTTTTGCCCTCAAATGAACGTTAGGTATCTATGACAAACTAACGAAAAACATTTCATAATCGACTAAACAGTATTGCAGTTTGTAGCTAAGACAGTTGCTAACTGTATTGTGAACATTTCCACGTCCGTTCGTTTTCGACACTAAATAATCATGTTTTTATTATTATTTTTAATTAAGTTTACATACCGTTATTATAGAAAAAATTACACAGAAGGGGTACCATTTAGAGAAATTATGTAATTTATAATGAAAAACATAATTTCCCCTTGTGGAATACTAAAATAGTACTTACTCGGCGGCAATCAATAGGACTTTAATTTGCATCAATGTAAAGTGAGTTAAATCACAGCAATAAACTTCTGGAATGGTGCCTCTATCTATTTTTAACAGAATTAAGGTAGTAATAAGGTAGGTACCTAAAATAGTGTAAAAACTCTAATACTCTGATGTACAATATTCAACTTCTATGTGAAAAATAGTAGGTACCTAAAAATCATAAACTTCCTTTTTTATTTGGCGCAGTCGGGTATAGTTAGTGTAAAAACATCCATCATAACCCACGTAAGTTGTAAACCAAATATTACAAAAAGACAAAAGATTATAGGACATTTTTGCGTTGATACCCTACTAATAACGTAATGAATGATATTGCTTCCGGCGCTCAGAGATTCATACCATTTAGGTAATTGATTTGGTTTTTATACAGGGTCTCTGACGATAAATGCAACCCCGAAGGGGGGTGAAGGGGGTTAAAAAAAAAATTATCGACAAAGGAAATGGAAAAAATATATCCAAGGTTATATTGACAGTTATATGTTTATTTATCATGTTCACCAGTCACCACTATGTATAAAAACATCGATTTCTACTAAAGTAGTAGGTCGAGCGCGGTGAAATAAAATCAAGTCGATTGGGATTTTATTTTTCAAAATCATGGTATTGGCTGCACGTTGACTTTCCCGGTTGTCATAATTCGACCGCAGAATATAGAATAAATGGTTGTATCGTCAGCGATAGTTAAGTATTTGGGGATTTGAGAATATCTAATAAAATCAATAAAAGGGAGAGGACGGATCCTAGCAGGACTCCGGCATGTATCGGATGCACTGATGAGAGCGACTCATACACGCGGTAGCGAAGACACAGCCCAGTCACGCCTCACTAAAATCTTATAAAAATATCCTAGGACTTAAGTGGTCAAAAAGTAAAGGTAAAGATAGTATTATATCGAACCTACATAGATTATTGATATTTTTTGGTATAATTCACCCCCTTTCAGGGTTGCACTTTTCCATGGAACAGCCTGTAGATAATAGTGGTGGTATACTACAAATCCTGGAAGGCTGGCCGGAGGAAGCACTGGAGAGAGAGTCCTGGAAGAAATGGAGGGAGGCCTTTGCCCAGCAGTGGGACACTTTAGGCTAGATAAGATAAGATACTACAAATCTACGATAACGATAGTTAGATGAATTGAGGTTCATTAAAAATCTGTGTTAGCACCGTACCGTTTAAATATCCTACTTTTTGTGTTAAACAATATACTATCATCTTTTCGTGTATTGATCAAATGTACATATAAACAACGGAGTCAGTTGAAACTCATGTAATCTTGCATTCAAGATTTGAAAAATTGAGAAATTGAAATAGTGCGAATTGCACACGAGACTACTTATTCCTCAGAAAGTCATACAAAAAAATTTGATTTCTTATGTGTTTAAAACTCATTCGATTTTATTGGAATATGCCACCGAAGCCAAGGTTCTGTAATACTAGCCAACATGTCAACGTTTCCCAGTTTTCTCTTCCATGACCTGTTATCTACGTTGTTTTAATAATAAAGACTAAATCTATAATTACATCGTGAGACTAAGGGACTTGCAAATGTTAGTACAATATCAACCCGGTATCATTATCAAGGAACTATAACATGTAATGACGAGTTACTAAATGGTGCAGGCGAGGTCTTCGTACAAATGCATTTAAAATTTAATGCCTGACCTGAATTCGACTACTAGGTCCTTCGATTGAATGCAGTTAGAAGCTAAGCTAATGTTTTATTTAAGCCTGTCGAAGACGTCGATCAAAGGAGTAAATTTTATACACCGAAGATGGATATCAAGTAACAAAGTTATCCACTTTCCATTTCTTCGTTCGGACATTTTTGTTTAGGAGCATTTTCTGCCCTACTTATGCTCTCAAGTATAAGAGATTATTTTGGCTTTTATACTCGGGATTCTTTGCAGGCGCGTAATATTTCTACTTAGACTAGAAATATATATTTCACATCATTGAGTGGTGTTTGTAATGACAATTTGGATTTTTTCTAACAGTAGATAATTATAAAGTAAAGAAGTTAATTCGAGCACTCTGTAAACAGAGTAGTCTGCGTGCCTCAAGTTATTTGTTCTATTTTAATGTTAGTCGAACGCACCAACCTTGCTCTACATTCAAGATTACAATTAAATAAAAACCGAGCCAAGAGAGAGTTGATTATCAAATGGCGAGTTCTTTGGATAGTTCAGCAGTGTTTATTATGAAATGCATAGATTTTTTAGAACCTGCCTGCAATATCGGCGAGTGTACATGGATTTATTTATTGATGTCGTTTTTTAACTAACAAAGAAAATAATAAGTTCAACTCGTACCTATTAATAGCTAGGTGCTGTCGTAACACTACCAATTTCTTGTGAACAATCTCAAGTGCCGTTTGAATCTAAACCTGGCACAGATTGTAAAGTGTTTACTTGCCTATACGAGTAACTTATTCGAGAATTAATTTGCTCGTTAATGTTTATAATAGAAATAGGAAGTGTTATTTCCGCGTACGTAGCACATTTTTCATTATAAAATTGAAAGTAGTAAAAAATGGGTTTGGCATAGTATCAGCAAATATTTCTTACATTACTGAGTCACGTTTGGGATTATAGTTCTGTTGATAGGTATAGTTCGCTTAATTACTCCGTAGGTAAGTATTTTTAACATTTTTGCACCGTACATGTATTATGTAGGTAGGTATGTTCTTTTATAATTTCCAATGATGACTAATATACCGCCCGTTTGGTTTTTTCCCAACTGCATAGAACCCTAAAAAAACACCCAAGTTCTTGTCGTAGTTTGCTTACTTTTTGTAAAGTTTGGCGATAATTTTTAGGATATCATTAACTTTACCACCTCTGATTTTTTTTTTTATTTTGTAAGTAGGCATGTATGCCTTCGTATTTCTTTAATCAAAATTATTGTGGTGTGATTGGAATCAAAATATTTTTTATACATTCAATTTGTACGACGTTTGTACGACGTACCTATGTATTACATATTTCTAAAATTTTAAATAGCCTGGTTAAAATCTTGTTTCGAATGACTGGAATAGGTACTTAGGTACGTTTTTACGGTTTTACTTTTACAAAACGAAGTGTGTAGGTAGGTAGGTAGGGTACCTAGATTATCAGATAAGTACCTAGATATTTCTCTGATAAAGAATGAAACTTACCAACAATATAAATAAAATTAGCAGGTGCCTACTACCTACCTACCTAGGTACTTATTGAAAAATGTTTTTTAAGATTTTTCAAAGGATTTATTAAACGTTTTGATCTAAATAATCCAACGTAACGCACATGTCAGATTCCAAACGGAATCATCGTTCGGCCTACTTCCAAAAATACCGAGAATATTCACAACAACGCGTCATTATGACAAGAGGCAGTCTGCGAAATATCAAAACGTGTCTAAGCGAGCTCTATTTCTATGGGTGTGCTTGCAGTGGTTCACGTCATCGTGAGGCCGGTTACTTCACTATACGGTCGCGGTGTAACGAGCGGCGTATCGTGGCCACTGCAGCCCGCAGCCGAGCAAACGTGCCCTACTGACACCGAATCAAATCAAAAAGCGTCGTCGCACCGCCTACTGAATACAAACACCTGACACTTACGGAGCCAAAGAACCATGTAATCGTATCAATAATTCTAGAAACATGTTCCGTGAGGCAGTTTACCGTCTACTATTCAGTTTTCAAACCTTTAACACTGTTTCACACAGCCAATTCCATCGCAGGATAGCGCGAAAAAACCAATGCGGCGTTGCCAGACCGTGCGACTGAGCGTACGAGCAGAGCAGGTAGTCTCTACAATGCAATACAACATGACATGTATAGGTATTTTAATCTATGTATTGTATTATTTATAATACAAAACTTGTCTCCTTTGAATAAAACATTATCCAATTTTTCTCCCAGGCCTCTTGTCCTCAAAAATGTCTTAGTAGACTCCAATTTGAAACAAATATACAAATAAATTCCGAAGTAAGACTAAGTAATAAATTATGGATTTTTTTCTATCAATAGTTATGAAAAAATAAAACATTGTGACATGTGTAGTACGTAGTACTACAAATTACAATATTACTGTATATAGAGTCTCTAGGTATATCCAACAAACGGATCCGGTTCGAAAGAACAAATGACAGTAGGTACATAATATTCTAGTTATCAATGTTAATTACTAGGGACCTAGGTGGTTAAGTACTTACTGGTGGCGGGATCCACATAGGCGATCTTAATATCCATGTCAATGGTGTCAGCCGGCTTCGCCTCAGCGGAGTTCATCTCGTACTCCGTAATCGGGACCTGCGTCACGATTTCGCTCTTTGACTGGCTCGTGGAGGCGGCCAGACTCTGCGCTACACTCATTTTTGGAGCGTCTTCGTGCATTATACACTAACGAGCGAAGCGGCAGGTTTTAGCCGCCCGCGGAATATGTAAAATAACCCCTTACCAGTCCAGCGATAAATTGTAACTCAAAAATCGTCCGTAAAAAGGGATAAATCGTTTTAAAAACAAAATGTAGGTCTCTAGGCCACTTCACTTACACTTTGATATTCCGACATAACTCGAGTCCAATTTAGCTACCGTACTCATGACTGACATTGAAATAAGTCGGTAAAGGGCAGTGAGAAATTAACCCAATTCTGAATAATCTGTGTCATGGCCTATTTATTGAAAAACAATTAAAAATAAGACATATGGTCTAAAATAAATGTAAAATGATTTATTTAGTTATTCAATAAGTTTTCTTGCGAAATAAAAACAACTAAAGTACTTTTACGTATTTATTCCAAACCCTACTTGCTAGCTTGAAAAATCATGTAAATGATGCAAAATGACTGCGTTCGCTTATGAATACGCTGTGTTGTGTAATAAATGACCGTTTCTATTGCACAATCCTTTCACAAGGGCTCCAAATGTAGGTCAATCTTTATGAATACGATTGCTAAGTATTTCTTTATATTATAAGTACTATATTTATTAATAAAGATACATAGCTAAAAAATATGTTGTTAATTATTGAATTTATTTTGGTATTATTTAACTATTCGCAAAAGGTTTTTAAATTAAAAGTAATAAGAATTTGTAGCTCACATCCGGTTTTTAGCATCGCCATCTAGTGATTACTTGGTTGCTTTTTTATCTGCAAGTGTTGTCACATCATTGCTCTAGATGGCAGTAAAACATAAATTGAATCCAAATAAAAAATAACTTTACATCTTTCTCATTGAGAAGTATTTATCAATTATTATTTTATTATTTATTTATTATTATAATGAATATCATAGCGTACAAAGGAAACTTCTACTATGTTATTTATTTCTGGAAAAATGTACTTCGTGTATGGTAAACAAACTTTACATTGAACTAGTAACGCCATCTTGTGTTGAGTTGATGTCATAAAATGTTACACATTTCCGAAACTTGTTATTCTGGATTATAATGGTCGAATGAAGATGTACTCTCTATGACTCTAACCCAACCTTCCTCGACTCCGTTCTTTGTTGAAGCGACCTCAATTTCTTCCTCGAACTCCGATCAAAATTGGTATTCTGAGACGGCGACTCAACCTTAGCTCGAGTTTACCCCAGTAGAGCTTACGTCATTATTTTGTCGGTAGTATGCTATCATAGAATTAATGCTATGCTCGACTCTAGCGAGTAAAGTCCTCGAATCGAGGAGGTAAATGTCAATTTAAAATACCAAAACGCTCAGCTGAGTCGAGTGGAGGAAGAGTCGGGTGAATATCTTATAATACGGGTGTTAGTCTTCCTCAGTCTTCACTCCCCGTAAGTAAATGATGTCTTCCGCTTCACCACCATTCACAGGCCTAACACTACACACAAATTTCTTCTACAATGTACTTATTGAGAACGAATAAAAACATAGAACTCGTTCAGTTGCTTTCATCTTCCCTTTCGCTTCTGATGTCTTCCCGGGCATGTCGATGTCGCAAAGTCAATTATGGGAACAAGTTTATCCTGTCCATGATATACTGTCTATGGGCGATTTTAGGAGTTCAATGCCAAATGCTCTCATGAAATGTAAGCAGTATCTATATAGATACCGCCCATATGGGCGGTAAGGCTATTTATCATAATCAACTTTAGAGCCACGCTCTTGTTTTGTTAAAATGTAATAGGTACTGCGTGAGCTATCTTCCACTTTTGTTTGATCAATTATTTACTGGACATTCTGTATTTGTATGTGGGTATATAAACAACCTGAACACCAACGAGCCAACGGCTGGGCACTGGCCTCCCCTCAATCAATAAATCGGAGGGGGTATGAAGCATACATCACCACGCTGCTCCACTGCGGGTTGGTCGAGATACGTAAACCTAAATTAATAAAAAAGTGGTCTCGGGAAAGCGTGGAGGTATGGTGGTGTTTGTTTGGTGGTATTGTACGGAACCATTCGTGCGCGAGTCTGACTAGCACTTATTTTCATACATTTTGTAGGGGAATTTTAAACCCTTGATACTTCCCATAGACCTAATGAAATAATGCAATTTGGCAAAAAGGAAGGTAAGCAAAGGCAGTATAAGTAAAGGAAAAGTCCGAAAATTATTAATTTGTTGTTCAATCACAGTCAGTTGCTATTGTCTCCTTAGATTATCTTTGATAATTTACAGTTTGTAAGGAACCGCACTTGACCGGTTTTTTGTTAGTCTCTGTGAAGGTAGACTGATGTTTTTAAAATCTCCTCTAACACTGCTCTCCAAGTATATTAGCAACGAAGAAATTAGACAATTCGATAAGATATTTTTTGTAAACATATTTATTTATGTAAAATATATGTTAGTGAATACACAATACATATACATCAAAACTTTCATAGTATTCTTACGTTGATATAACAATAAAACTCTTCTGAAATCTAAAGGGATCAAGAGCTAAACTCATTATTTGAGAATTGTTCGTTTCAACAACAGTTCTACACAATGAACACTTGACCGGTTTTAATGAATCTTTGGGATATTGACATATGCTTATATTCAATTTATCCCTATAAAATCGTAAGGCGCAGATTGACAAAAATGTTAAACTTCATAAACCCAAATGCAATGAACAGTATTTACAGCAATAGTGTTAAGCTTTTTTTATTAGAAAAAACCTTTCTAGGCTAAGACTACGCGCTGATCTTATTTATTTTTAACCTATAATTAAATGTTTGACCATAAATAGGGGGCATATCGTCATGCCATAGGCCATTAGTGTAGAACGGATGCGTTTACTATTCAGGATTGCGCGGCATTGGTAAGGAGTTCCCTGGAGATAATGAGTCGTTGGATCTGGGAGGTGCCTTCATAGATCTGGTAGATCTTGGCGTCCCTCATGAGTTTCTCGACGGGGTACTCGGTGTTGAAGCCGTTTCCTCCAAAGATCTGAACGGCATCGGTGGCTGCCTTGTTGGCAATCTCCGACGCGTGGCACTTAGCGACTGAAGCGAGCACCGTGTTCTTTTGTCCTGTAAGGTGATTTTTATAACATTTAAATGATTAGTAAAACTAAATCTATAAGGCTGTGTCCCCGTTAGGTTCACGGTTAGCGGATGACTGTTTGCCTCTTGTTCGTCCCCCTGTATATTTTAAATATAGTGTCCATACAGCACCAACATGTAGGCAGTTTGCGGTGTTTGGCTCGGCGAGTCAATCAGTCGGCGGCTTATACGGCCAATAGGCTACACTCGCTCACTTAATTGAGATGCCGCTTGTCAGTGTCAGAGTCAGTTGTCAGTCAGCGGACAGGCAATCGCTAACTGTGAGCGTAATGGGGATACGGCCTATAATGAAAATAATAGATATAATACTCCACGTTCCAACTGCGATCATCCAGGATTCGGCAGGCATTTCGCCCATTCTTTGCGTATATTCCATAAACCCGCAGGAAGCGCTTCTTATTTTCTTTATAGGAACGTCAAGGGAATGGAATGACCTGCCGAAATCTGTTTCCCTCTCATCTGGAATTTACGTGTAACTACACCTACCTACCAGGCAAAGATATACCACTTTAGACTACATATTCACTTATCATCATGTAATCTTATGTCAAAACTTATTTTCAATAGAATAAAAGTAATCCTCACCCAATAGGTACATAAACAACATGAACATTGTTTCTCCAGTAGTTATTTCAACTTACTTACCGTTTAGTACATACAACTAAACTCACGCCTATTTCCCACTGGGGTAAGCAGAGACCTTATAGTACTTTAATAATAAAAAGAATACAAACCATGGTCAACCTGCCAGGCAGCCATTTGCCAGGCAAGGCGCGCGGTCTCGACGCCAATTGCCATGTCTGCCAACATAAACGCGATGGCCTGGTGCCTAGCGATGGGGACTCCGAACGTCTTCCGTTCTAGGGAGTACTTCGTCGCTTCATCCAGCGCGCGGCGAGCCAAACCCGTTGCGCCGGCGGCCACCTACGGTTGTATTGTGATCAATTTTATTGACTTTTATTGTAAGTGCCTAGGACTCTGAAGAATGGATCCATCTAAGAATGACACTATTTGCGAATTCGCTAATTCGGAAATGGAAATGGGTCGAGGACTATTTACTTAGTACTAATCCATTTATCCATGCTTTTTATGGTTTAGACGTAATTTAATGGAAATTATAAGTAAAAATTACGACAATGGCCCCGATTCCTGCAGACACCTCCTAATTTCACTTTAAGTTATACCTGTCATTTTCTTATCCGCCTAAAAGGAAAAGTGTACCGGAATCAGCACCAATGGATTATCATCCAATGAAAAGAAAAGACTGAAAAGAAACAATCTCATCTTGAATATTGTAATTGTTATAAATTGTGAATATTACATTAAATGAAATAAAATGAAATGAAAATTTATTGCAATAAATGTGGTAAGTATATCGATGGAATTAAAGCTTATAGCGCTCAGCACATTTAGTCATGTTGTGACATACAATAATAACTAAGTACTTACATAAAGTACTGAAAAATATTACAAAACACTTATCTATATAAAAAGCAAGTTAAAGCAACTTGATTATATTTATCAGTTCAAATCCTCCGTCCTCATATAAGCATGCACATGTTGTGGCCAGAACTTAGAATTGATCATTTTATGTCTTCGACCTTTTCATGAAATGGTCATATTTCATATAGTATCATAGTTTGGCCAAGATAATGATCATAATTAAAGCACATAATGACGGGATACGGGGATATGACACTCCCGATATTCAAAAACATAAACAAGCGGCAAAGAAAGAGGGTAGACAGATATGTCTGCCCGTAGAAAATTACGGATCTACCTACTCCACTCCAATCACTTGCAACAGTGTCGAAATATCGGGAGTCTCTTATCCCCATTTAAACGCGGTAAGAACCCGTTATTATGTGCTTCAATCAAGATATGATCTACTTAAGTTGGCTAAAATATGTCCATTTGATGAAATGATCGCGTATATGATGAAATGATAAGTTCTAAGATCTGGCCACGACACATACATGAGGGTGGACATAAAATGTCGTATAATTACATTATCTTGTGATACAAGTACCGGGTAACCGCTCATCACGTTCTGTACAGTAAGCTAATCTTATTAAATACTGCAATACTCGCGAATTCAGCAGTGACACGTTTATAAACACTATAAATTGTTACACACCATTCAAGCATATTATTATGTAGGATATATACGTATTATCCCATGCCCGTAATCCCCAATGAACGCCTAATTTAAAGAACGTCAAGGGCCCTGTGCCGAGGTTTTTCTTGCAGCTTCTTTTCGCCGGCTATACAGGTTGTGAGAAGCTGCAGTAGTTTTATTCGGATAAGACGTTATTTTTGTTTTAGCTTCTATGCTGTTCTGGGAGCAAATAAAAAACATAGAACACGTTCAGCTGCTTGTCTTCCCGGGCATGTCGTAAAAACCGACAGAGGGATTGCGTCCTCTAACATGATGGACTAATGTTATGGGCGATAGGCTGATCCCTTATCACCATAAGGTTCATCATATCCATCTTAGGACTTCGTATCAACAGTGGCTGCAAGTTGTCTTTGATTACTTGTGGCTCTGCCCACCCCATTTGGGATTACGGGCGTGAGTTTATGTATGTATGTATGTATGTACGTTATTTTTGTAAAAAATTAAAAGTGTAACTATGTTACCTACTGAATAAAGATATTTTTGAATTCGAATGGGGTGGGCAATGTAATATACAGAAGACAACTTACAGCCTACAGCTATGAATGTGTGCGGAAAACTTTCTTACTTAAAACTTTCTTTAGTAACTTTTTTTAAAAAGCATTGAATTTCCTGAGCAACTTTACCAATTACATTTATTGTTCCGAAAATATCTGATTGGCGATTTTAATAAAATTTAAAAAATCTCAAATGATAGGCTTGGTAACGAACAGAATTTAATACTTAATGTTTATTCTAAATGAGGTTGCAGAAATTATAGATTTGTTTTCATGCTCTATGAGTGAATTTACAAAGGTTACGCTGTATGTGTTAAGTTATAAAATGAATATTTATAATCAGTAGTTAGGTACCTAATAAATTAGTAAGTGATGTCCTCTAGTCTCAGTAGTACGGTTGTTTTGTCCGGCCCCGAACTACTGATACCAAAAAAGTCTCATTAGTACGGTTATGACGTCAAACCGAACTTATGTGACTTTTTTGGTATCAGTAGTCCGGTTAAGGAGGTTATATAAAAATCACAAAAAGTATTAGAAAGCGAAGTATTTTTTATTAAATAGTAAATAATATTGAACGAAAATAATTTTCTTTGTAAAAAAACATAACATAACTTACTTACTTCTTGTACTTAACTTCAGTACCTCAGTACTACTTCAGTACTCATATTTAATAGTAAAAATCGGAACCAAAATCATTTTTTAAAGTTTGGTTTGGTTTGAAAAAGGTTAAAACCATAATTACAAAGAAAAAGATTAGGTTTAACAAGTTCGTATACCAATGTACATAGATATGCCAACGTTCACTGCAGAGTGAGCTTTGCCCGAATGCCGGCTGTTATTTAAAGCCCTTCGGACTCGTGGTCACACCAGGTTTTGCCCACCACTAACCGAACTACAGCTATAGGCTCAACAGTTCGGTTTGACGTCATAACCGTACTAATGAGACTAAAAAGTGCTCAGTAGTACGTGACCGGACAAAACAACCGTACTACTGAGACTAGAGGAGTGATGTCAAGTTATGTTCCTACTCTATCGAATTGGTTATATAAACTGTAATGGTAGATGTAGTAAGTGTTTTTAATAAATAAATAAATTAATAAATAAGGCCGCCATTTGCCATGTACTTAGTTAAGAGACTTTTTGTAATTATTTCTTTTTATTTTGGTGCAATAAAGTGTATTTGTATTGTATTGTATTGTAAATAAATTCGTGTAGATAAAAGTGTCGAGTCTTACCGGGGGGCGAGTCTTGTCGAAGGTGCCCATGGCGATCTTGAAACCGGCTCCCTCGCCGATTAACACGTTCTCTTTCGGGATCCTCACGTCCTCGAACGTGATGCCACGCGTATCAGACGCACGTTGGCCCATGTTCATTTCCTGAAATAAAAAAATATCGTCACGGCCCATAGAAAGTGTTTTTGTGATTGGATCGCATTAGCTTGTGACAATTCTAGACAATGGTACTGATAACGGCCTCCGTGGTCCAGCAGTGGTAGAGCGTTGGGCTCACGATCCGGAGTCACCGGGTTCGAATCCCGGTGGGGACTTATCACAAAAATCACTTTGTGATCTCTGGTTTGGTTAGGACATTACAGGCTGATTACTAGACTATTGAAACTAAGATGATCCAAATTTTCAAAAAACGGGATAATCCTAGATGATGGTGATGAACATGTTATGTTTACCTTGCGGCCAGGGGTGACTCCGGGCCAATCCTTCTCGACGATGAAGCCGGTGAAGGCTTTGCTGGCGGGGCACTTGGGATCGGGGTTGGTTCGCGCCAACACGAAGTACCTTAAAGAAAATCCAATTATCAACTGAAGGTCCGTCAAGATATTTCTTAACACTTTCGGGAGCAGAACATTCAAAGACGACGTCCTGATTACAAAGACCTGAGGGGGTTAAAAAGGCCACAGCGGATAAAAACTAGAAGCTCAAATGTATGTGGCACCACTGTTGGGTGTATAATTTTTGACAGTTCTCCATACTGTCCAGCTAAAATGCAACCTACGTGTCTGCAAATGCTCTAATAATAACTACTCGCCGAACCTGGTTGTTTTTAGACTGTGGCATCCATGTATATAACATAAGCTTACAACTATATCCGACTATAGCATTTTGTTAGACCAACGTTATAGGTGGCGAGCCGTATCGCCGTCTACGATTAATGGTCGAGTCAACTATAACAAATAGGGTATTTGACTGGATCATATATAAATTATAAAATGTTAATCTAGAAATAGCAGCCAGTCTAAGGTAATCTAAAATCAATTTCATTTTACTTTTAGACTTATTACATACATACATAAAACTGCCTATATACGTCCCACTGCTGGGCACAGGCCTCCCCTCAATCAACCGGAGGGGGTATGGAGCATACTCCACCACGCTGCTCCACTGCGGGTTGGTGGAGGTGTTTTTACGGCTAATAGCCGGGACCAACGGCTTAACGTGCCCTCCGAAGCACGGAATCATCTTAGGTACTTTTTCGGACAATCAGGTGATTCAAGCCTGAAAAGTCCTTACCAAACAAAGGACAGTCTCACAAAGTGATTTCGACAATGTCCCCATCGGGAATCGAACCCGGACCTCCAGATCGTGAGCCTAACGCTCTAACCACTAGACCACGGAGGCTGTTTAGACTTATTATCGAATTTTATTTTAGTACGACGTTTGACCGCTTTTATTGATGACGTCACATCTCACAGGACAGTATGTCCATACAAACTCCAAAGAAAACGTAAAAAGCATCTCATTGGATTATGTTGTCAAATAGCGTATTGTTGCTGTCGGTAATTTTATTAGACAGTTTTACCAGTTAGCAACGCCTCCGTTGGTAATCCACATCTTCTGTCCGTTAAGGATCCACTCGTCACCCTTCTTCTCGGCTTTGGTCTTGATGCCGGCCACATCGGACCCGGCCACCGGCTCAGTAACACAGTACGCCTGGAAAACCAATCTTATTAAACACCGCACATGAAATCTAATACTGTATTCAAAAACTGTTCATAGTTTCAATTCTCGTTTCAAACGTGCAGGGAGCGCTGTTAATCAGTGTACATAAACTGCCTATATACGTCCCACTGCTGGGCACAGGCCTCCCCTCAATCAACCGGAGGGGGTATGGAGCATACTCCACCACGCTCCTCCACTGCGAGTTGGTGGAGGTGATTTTACGGCTAATAGCCGGGACCAATGGCTTAACGTGCCTTCCGAAGCACGGAATCATCTTACTTTATCACTGTATTGGTAGTTAAATAATTTTATTATTTTTACTTACAGCAACCAGAGGTTCATCAATGAGTCTTCCGAGATACTTCTTCTGTTGTTCCTTGTTGCCACCCAGGATGACGGGCGCTTGCTGGAAGACAACCACGCTGTACACTTTGTGATGACATTACTACTATTGTCCGTTAAATATAAATTGATTAATTTGACAGCTGTCAGAATTTTTTTCCTAGCACGTCTCTAGGCTGTTACTTTCTGTCCAGTTGTAAATTAATCAAGCTATATTTAACGGAGTATTATAATGTCGATTTGGGCAACCACTAACTTAATTTGACTGGACTGAAACTAGTGGCATTTCTTTCTCGCACGTATTGTAAGTGAAGGACGGCACTAATTTAAAAGATGCTCAAACTTAAATTAGCTTAAGTTTGTATGAGCCCGAATAGGCACCAATATAAACTCAACAAGCTTAAGCAGGCTCCACATAAAGGAATGGGTATTAACGTATCGTGTGGCGTATTGAGACCACATAATTCGACTGCTACTAGCTGGGTGATACGACTACGGTGACCGGATCTTAAATTAAAAGTAAAATATGTGGACCCAGCTTAAAGGACTCTTCCTACACCGTATCATACCACGACCGCAATAGAATGTTAGACTGCATGAGATCAACAGTGTGTATATTCCCTACAAAATATTGTTACATATTTTCTCGATTGTTACCGGCCATCGAAACGAGGTACTTACCGACAATATTCTAATATAATATTCAATAGCCGTAATATTATACAACAAATAGTAGATAAATAAATAAAAATTGTTCATTTCAAGAATGTAATTTCGTAGATTTTCAATTTTTAAGTTATATTCTTTATATCCTTTTTTTAAAATAATAATGTTCACTAGTAATAACATTTCACATAAATAAAATTACATTAACGTACTATATATCACTAGGTATAGCAAATTAATGAGACACAACACATTAATTACTGCTTTACGTATATATTTATATATATATATATATATATATATATATATATATATATCTTTGGCGGCTCAATAGTAACCCTGACACCAGGGTTGATGAGGTTGGTAATCCACCTTACAACCCGCAAGATAGAAGAAGAAGATATCATAGATATTATTATAAACATCAAGATGGCGGCGGTATCAACTGTGAAATTGTTAATGAGTTACGATTTTGATCGGCAACGGAGCGATCTGGTGCGTGTTGCTTGATACTAGTAATTTTATTTTATTTTTTGCTCGACGCGGTTACTGTCCTGGTATGATTATGTAGTGGGGCGAATCCTGAACTTTTAAGGGGCAATACACTTTGGATCTGCCGGCTGGGTACGCCACGCCGTTTAATATGATGAATAATAAATAAGATTCATCGTGTATTGCCCATAAGTTAGTACTTTAGACGGGCACTTGTCAAGCAAAAAGTTATAAGTAATAAAAAACCAACACCCATGCAAAATAAGAGCACACTACAGTCTAGCCGTGAAGAAAAATAAACTATTTAAAATCACTATTAAAATTTATAAAATAATTAGGTCTAATACTTCAAAAATCTTTCTTTACGACCAGGCGTAACTAACTAATACATATCTACTACCTAGATTTACTTTTTAAGATTTTTATCTACCTCGATAACCTAGTTCTATTCAATGATGTGCTATCGCAAGGTACGAGCGACTCTACTAACAAACAATAACTTTAAAAAACAATGGTTTTGAATAGAATGAGTATATACAGAATTAGAAATAGCGGTTAAGCTGTGGGGAGGAAGAAAAATAAATTATTTAAATATTCCACGACTTTCGTCACTGGGTTCCGTGAAATATTCATAAGACCTTAATGGAATATGTAGATTGGATTCACTGACATAGTGTCAGTAACCGATACACAAATAATTTACATAAAACAAGTGTCAATCACATATTGTAAAGGAAAAATAACAAGTGTGGTAAAAACAGGTGTACGGGACGTTGGAGAAATAGTGGATGGCCCGGGTGGGTGGTCATGGATTATCCATTGTCTATTTGTCCTCCCCCTCCTCTCTTCCTCTGTTAACTAAACACTATGGGTTGATGAGGTTGGTAATTCACCTCACAACCCACACGATAGAAGAACTAAACACTAGTAAACACCCTACAACTACAGATAGGTCTAACACGTCCGGGAGCAGAGCGTCGGGAGGCGAGAGGCTAAAATCACTGTCCTCGTAAATTGACACATCACGTCAATTTTCCTATAAAAATAATGTTTTCTTTTTTATTTTTGATGTTAGTTATTGTAGATTTCTTGCAGTCACTGCTTGGCCGCACAAATAGGGGAAGAGTTGAGGGCTCCCGGTACAAAAATTAAGATATCTGGCCCGAATGCCCAATTGAGCGCGAACCTCAGGGCGTCGTCTGAGGATATTATTTTATTTATCATACGTTTTCTAAACATTTCTTTTTGTAAAACTTTTCGATCTGACACAATACGGCGTTACTACTTCGACCTACCAAACTTTGCTTTATGATTGCCCGTTTCTTAACGATGTGTTAATTTATTTTCTAAGCTCGTCTCTCGACGCTTAGTCCCGTAACATGTTAAGCTATTACATGGATCGAAGTTTTACTGATAAATAACAGACGGCGGCGAGACAATCACATGCCCAATCTCATAGTTTCTAATACTAAGTTCTCAGCAATGATATGCAAGCCCACAAAGAAGCACTTACAATGATTACTGATTGTAAGTCAGTACTCCAAGTTTAAAAAACATGAAACTAATATAATGCACATAATATAACAAAGGTTAACACGTAATCTACAAATGTAGTCTTCATGGAGCGGTTAACATGCTAGATGATTTATATAAGTACAAGCAACTATATTTTAGCTTCATATCGAAGCTATTTTACGTATACAATATGCTCAAACTACAATCAAACTTCAAGGAATTTAGTTCGTTCTGTTATACAAACCGTCACGCGTCGCGCAAATCATGACAAGAACTATCAGTGTTACTCTTGATTTATTGTTAGTTAAGCGAACCAAGACACTGAAAGTATGAGATATAATATCAAACGGTTATTGCAATAAAGAGAAATACGACGTCATCAACCAAAACCGTCAAGCGTGCAGGTAATATACAAAAATCAAGCATAAAAAAATGATTACTAAGTATTGTTAGTATCCACTACCGATACTAAAATCACATTCACATAATGTCACCAATGACAAGCCACTCACTCCAAGGCTACTGGCCTCAATTGCAGTTTTGATACCAGTACATCCGAAGGCTATTTCTTCTGCCACCAGACATTCTTCAAAGACACCCATTTGCAAGCCGCCTGTGGAAGGTATAGCCAAAGATTCCTGACATCCATCATTTCAAACGTAAAGTAAACAACTTCTAGCCACCAATCTGACGGTGAATGTCGTAAACGAATGAACGCATACATAGGTACATAACTCACAAGCGAATCAGTTACGTTCAATAACAACAGAGACGAAAGACAGAAATTATGACGAGAATATAACTCTGTCGAGTTCGTTGGTACCTTACCACATGTATTCATATTTGAGATTCAGTTAAATTTTAATAAACAAACACCCATTAATGAAAAGCATGTGTGAAAGGGACTCTAAGAACGAATGTTGATGGCATACATATATTTTTATAATAAGCTTTTATATTTCGCCCCAAAGCCTTCAAGAAATGCTACAATAGGCCAACTCACTCCCAGGTTGGAGCCGTCGAGAGCTGTCGTAATACCCGTACACCCGAATCCGAATTCCTCAGCTATGATGCCCTCTTCGAACACTCCCAGGGTTCCCATACCCCCTGAAAAACCTTTACTTTGGCACTACGTTTCGAAGATATTCCTATCACATTGACATCTTATTAGATTCATGACGTCAGTAACCTATAACATACTTTGTTTTTGAAATTAAGGATCCTTTAGTTATACTTGCGAATGAAAAACACTGAAATTATCATGCTGACAGTACCAAAACTATTATCGAGCTGACGAATGAAAAGCCTACGTGAAAAGGGTTTTAACAACAATGTGCCAGCTAGTTCTGGTGAACAAGCGCAACCAAACCCAATGAATTACTATTCGTAAGTAGGTATACACGTATTTTTTGAGATATCTTATATTGTTTAGTGAGAAGAGACACTATAGTGCTTTTAAAAAGTGCTCCCTTCTAGTACAGTCATGAGCAATATAATGTACCCACTTTAGGACTCTGTCGCACTAACATATTTGACATTTAGTGAGACTTACAGTTCAATTTGTCAAAAAAGTTAATGTGACATGGTACCAAAGTGTATACATATTGTGCTCGTGACCGTACCTATAATGAATACTTTATTCATCAGCTTAAAACACTTCTCATATTAACTCAGATATGTATTAGTATATTTGCTCTTATGTTGATATTACGGAAAGCTTTTTATACATATATTTCGCCCCAATGCCTTCAAAGGATGTTAGGCAAACTCACTCCCAGGTTGGTGCCGCCGACGGCTGTCGTAATACCAGTACACCCGAACCCGAACTCCTCACCAATGATGCACTCTTCGAACACCCCCAGGGTTCCCATACCCCCTGAAAAACCTTCACTTTGGCAAATTCATACGTTTCAAATACATTCCTATCATATTTACATCTTGTTGGATTCATGACGTCATAACCCATATATAATATAGCAGGCCATATTTTTGATACTTTTTACTATAATAATATTCATTAAATTCTTTTGTAGGATTCAGAGGTATATGTTTGTGAATGAGACACATAAAAACTATCCACATGCTGCCAATTCCACAACTACCACCGAGCTGACAAGCATGTTGGCTCACAGCAACTGCGGTGATATATATCGCCGCCATAATCGCGGAGCAGCCGTATGCCAACTCTTCGCAGACGGTGCAATTCTCGAAGACACCTAACCCTAGGCCTCCTGTGGAGTTACATGCAGTCAATTTAATAGTAACAATACACTTTAATCTTTTTCAAACTAATCGGTTACAGGGTAGAATTTGGCAGTAGATAAGCGAACGACGCTCCATGAAAACGTCCATTAATTTATTTCATATGTTTTATAACAAGGAGAGAAGTTAATGAAGCGCTCATAGAATACTCTTGATATCCACGATGACTTACACCTATATTGGAGGTGAGAAGAGCGGCTTTGACGCCTGTACATCCGTAGGCAATTTCTTCAGTAATAAGGCAAGACGAGAATGTACCTAAAGCCATGCCCCCTGTAATCCGACAATCGAGTTTTATCTGCTAGCCCGATAATCGGCATGGCAGCGTATCAAGCAAAGTCCATTTGAGTAAAAATATCTTTGTTTTGCAAATTACCTCAGGATAAAAACCTATTTTGTCATGAGATGACATGTAAAGGACAATATTTGATTAATCTTTAAACTGGTATGTATGTAACATTTTTGAAGTGCATTGGTGGGTGGAAGTAAAGATTAAATCCTAACGGGGTCCAACTACATTACGTAAATGACGTAAAAACCGTCTGTCATGACATTGATTTTCGAAAAGCAGTTGAATGTATTTTGATGAGTTGTCAACTGTTCGAATATGCACTTAAGGTGTTAAGTGAAAAGAGTCTTCTAATAGTAACTACTAAAAAAGAACTATTTATATATTGTAAATTGGCAACATTACCGCAATGTTCAGGAATGTGGGCGTTCATGAGTCCGAGGCTCCATGCCTTCTTGACGATGGGCCAGGGGTACTCCCCGGACTTGTCGTACTGGGCCGCGACGGGAATAATCTCATCCTTTGTAAACTTGCGGGCCAAGTCTTGCAGGGCTTTCTGTTCTTCTGACAGCTCTGGAAATTTAGGTTTTTGCTAATCAATGTCTATGATAAAACATTACTTAGGTAGTTATATAGGCACAGCCAATGTCATGTCTCAAGGCGCTCTAGGTCACCCTTCATTGAAGTTCAATAATCAGGGACTAAACTAAGGCATTTATAACCTTCGCTCAAGCAGATAAACACGGGATCAATGTGTCAATTATATAACGTAAAGAATTACAGTAAACAATTTGCCTGTCGTAAAGATAATATTTACATGGGGGTATAATATAAAGTATTATTATCTCCAATTTATCGTTTTTAAACGTAGCAATATACCAAAAGTAGGTAATCATAATCATTTGTTGCAAGTCACAGTTTTACATAGGTAATCTCGATTATCTGTTTCTTGTAAAACCACTATGATAACTCAACTCTCTATTTCGTTTTTATGCTTTATCATCCAAGTGACGATTAATAACAGGATACATGTAGTTAGAGCAGGTTCACTTCTTTTTATCATATAGTTCATGCAAGATCAGATAAGAGTTATTAAAGTTTTAAAAAGTTTTTATTGGTTTAATATTTAACATTATATCTTGAGAAGATAAAATATGTAATAGGTATCACCCGGATCTGTTAAAAACAGTATATTATTTATAGATAACAAGTAATGTACCAGGAGACACGTAGCACAGCTGTTATAAAGTTACTTACCTCTTGCATGAGGAATTCAATTAAAATGGAGATTACATTGTTAATCTGTTTGATGGAGATTAACCAGTTGATCTGCTGACTTAGTATAGTGCGACAAAAAGCTTCCATTCTTATATTTCTTATACCCCATAGCACATATATGTAGTTTTATTAGATTAACAGCTGTAAGAGCACTGAGGAAATTATCTCTTTCGCACTAGGCTGTATACTATATTTTTGTCCTGCTGTCATTCTAATCAAGCTATATTAAATGAGTGAATGACTAAACTAACTTCGCTTAACATTAGACTTGATGTACCTAATGCACATTGAAATGCAGAATAACTAAGTAAACATAATATGTATTATTAATGATTTATATACATTAACAGTAGCATAATACATACCGAAGCAGAAGCCAGTAGTAGGAATAGATTTGGCTGCTGTTACTGGTGCAGTGGTTGACAATGTCCTGCAAATGGGGCGGCTGGCACGAGCAATCTGCAATGAAACAGAATGTTAGTAAATATGAAGACAATATTAATGAAGCACCTGTCTAATCTTAAAAGAAAGTTAAGGAATTGGCCTTTGATAGTCAACAATGGACAATGCCATACCGACAAGAGTGTGGTTCATAAATTAATGATGCCGATGACCTTCCTAATCTAATCACGACTTATGGCTAAAAGAGTATGTATAGTTATATAACTATAAGGGTATATATATACCTTTTCTCCAAACTGGAGATTAGTTTTTAATAAAAGTTCTCTTTTACCAGAGAAATCAGAATCATTTATTCAACATAATTATCATGGATAAATTTGTTGAAGTAACATAATAGAATAATGTTGAAATATATATTGTTTTCTTTAGCCTATTAACTACACTTCTCATCAAAAAAATCGAAACACCTTGCAAGTTTACGTTTTGTCAGGATTATCAGAAAAATGTGTACATTTAGGAATAAATGTTAAATGTCGTTTAATAGTGAGTAATATGAGCTTATCAAATCTTAATGTTAATGTTCTAAATTTAAATGAATTTTTCATAGGTTTCGTATTTTGTTAAATGAGTCATTTTTATTCCGTATGCAGTATAAAGGAAATGGATAAAACAACACACGTAAATGAAAAAAAAAGCTAAAAAACGTTTATTTAATAACTTGTATTCCCTCCCCGAGCTCTAATTACTGCTTCCATACGGTTCTTCATCGATCGGATGAGAGTCACGATCACATGCTGTGGTATATTGTCCCATTCCTCTTGGATTGCATCTTGCAGCTGGCTAAGTGTTTCTGGGGCAGGATCTCTTGCTCGAATTCGTCTCTTTAATTCATCCCACAGATGTTCAATGGGATTCATGTCCGGGCTTCTTGCTGGCCATTCCATAATAGAGATATCGACTTCGTTAAGATAATCTCGTACGACGCCCGCGGTGTGAGCCCTAGCATTGTCGTGCATGAATATGAAGCCGTTGCCAATAAAATGTGCATAGGGCATCACATGAGGCTCGAGACACTCTTCGACGTACCGATGACAGTTTAGTGCAGGCAGACGTGGCCCAGACACGAAAGCAAGCTCTGTCTTACCGTCGGCGCTGATTCCTCCCCAAACCGTCCACGAACCGCCACCATAGCTGACCTTTTCTTCAATGCAGCATTTTGCATAGCGTTCTCCGTCTCTTCTGTAGACCTTGTTCCTTCCGTCGTTACTATACAGCATAATTTTACACTCATCAGAAAAGAGAACTTTGGTCCACTGTAGGTATGACCAATTTAGATGCTCACGTGCAAAGTTAAGGCGCGCTCTTCGATGGTCTGCAGTTAATTTTCTGGCTTACGCGGTACCAGTCCACGATCCTTCAACCTTCTTCTAAATGTAGAGTCACTTACAGCCACCCTTCGTACAACACGAAGCCGCTGCTGCAGTTGAAAAGCGTTAAGGCGTCGATTTCTTAAAGAAGTTGTTACAATAAATCGATCATCTCGCTCAGAAGTGACCCGATTCCTGCCAGATCCTGAACGGCGCGTGAACAAACCAGTCTCCCGATAACGTTTATAGACTCTATGAACAGATGACAGGCTTAGATGCAGTCTTGCAGCCACAACACGCTGACTAAGGCCAGAATCCAGCAATGCCACAACTTGGGCGGCTTCTGTGGGCGAAAAAAAACCTTTTTTCAGACGTCCCAAAGTCACAGTATTGAAATAAAAAACAAAAAGTTTAAGGATAGGCGCCAATTTTTAGTTTTTAAACGCTAAATGTACTCCAACCCTAAACACACATTTGTCTCAAAACAGTGATTCATTTCGTTTATAAGATAAACAAATGAAATTCTAATTTTGAATTTAGAATTTTCGCTTATTACTGTAATGGCCAAACTGCCAGCTATACATTTATGTATTTTTTTTCATCGTATGAATTCTTTTTTGTGTTAAATTCGGACAGAAACAATGAAAACGGAAGTGTTTCGATTTTTTTGATGAGAAGTGTATTTAATTTTTCATTACCAGTGCACATTTTTAGGTTTGCAGTTGTTCTGAGAGGATGTATTAGAGTTTTATGTAGCATCCATAATTTTACCCTCCAGGCTCTGCATAGTTCCACTATCAGTACCAAAGTGTGTTAGTCTAAAGTAGTAGTATCTATTAGACATGGATTAAACAACCTAACCCAACCAATAAGAACACTTATGAAATACTATGTCCAATCAAATACTTTAGGTATATAAAATTTAGGAATTGTGGAATCCATAATTCATTAAGAAGTTGCAGTCTAAAAATTACTTAACTATCTTGATAAATTCACGTAAAGCATCAGCATAATAAAAATAAAATAAATGGAAGGTGTTTTAACAAATTCTACAATCAAATTAAATGAACATAATAATATAGTCCCTTATCACAGAATACGAGGTTGGAAGGGCCCGGTGAGCGCAAATCGCGCGCCATACTTTACTCCACTCATCCGCAAACTTTACAACTCACAGAACTCCGCAATAGCATATTAAATGGTCCTTTTGTAAATTATAACCTGCAGGGCACAATATCAAATACCAACTATCATTCAGAGAGGTCCCTCCTTATCACACAAATGCTAAAAATCTTAGTATGATCGGTTATTTATCAAAACTACTTTTGTATGGAGTATTACGAAAAGTAATTATAAAATAAATATTGCCGGTAAAGTGGCTATGGAATTTGAGAAGCAGTAGAGCTATTGTAGTTATCTGTTTGCAGGAGTAGTAGTAAGAGATACTGGGGTCGACCCGGCGACAGCAGTTCTGCTAGAAAATGTGTGTTAGGGCCTTTCTCTTTATCTTAACCTCTTTCTTCTATTCCATGGTCTCTTAAAGAGAAAACCTTGTAAATAGTAATTTAAAATAAAGTAGATGTGTACATGTAAACATTTAACACAGTAGACTGAAGTAGAAGTGCCATTAGAATGTTGTAATTTCCAAATTGTTATATACCTACTACAAGAAACAAATGCATATCTATTCCACAAATAGGAGTCCAATTAGCAAATTATTTAAAAATATAACTGATTACATTACTACTCAGATCTCAACAAACGAAATAAGCATGGTCCCTTTTGATAAGAAGTATGTTGCAATGAATTATTGAATCAATTTCATTATAAAACTACTTTATGTTAACAAGAGTAGAAGTAAATTAATTAATTTACAAATAGTTTAACAATCGCTATTCGCCAGTCCCTTGAACTTTGGACTATATCTAGTCATACATAACTACATCTTTTTTGTCATTGTAATAATAGTTGGCAGGTAATTATGATACAAATAACAACACAAGTAAACTACGTAAACTGGTTGTAAACACCGATACATATTTCAAACCTATTCAGGTTCCTAAATGGTTAAGTGCATTACATTATAACAGATCATCACATATGTAATTAGAAAAATTGATGTAATTATGCGTTTATTAACAGGTTATTGTACTCTTTACCAGCTAGTCATAAATAGTTATCAATAAAGTTCACTTACCTGAGTTAACGGGTTCATTTTGCAGAAGTTTTGTGGAAGAGCTAAACTTGGACTGGACTTTGTATTGGTTATCTGCCAACGAATAAAATAAATATATTACAGTTGATAGTATGGACACGACAGACACGTTGAACGTGTTCGTTAGAATTATAATTTGTGCGCTTTGGCTTTGAAATTATATGAATGAAGGAAACAACCAAATCAATCTGATCAAAAACCAAAGTCCATCGTACGTATCACCTACGCACCGTTTATCACCAGATTTAGATATTTTTTAGTGCAACTAATTAACTAACCTTACTTTACCTGAATATGGAAAAAATATAAAATGCAGTGCCGGAATAAATAATTATAACATTAATACACCTACACAAAACAAATTATGTTTTATTTTTTTGGTTGTTTTTATAACTTGGGTGCGCTTTTAGTACAGAAAATGTACGAGAAATTTAAAGTATTTTGATTTCAAAACATGTCTATTATAAAATACCTGCTTTGACATTGACACATATTGACATGTGTTGCGTTTCGGTTTCTATTGTATACTTGTGACTGTTAAGTATATTAGTTAATTTATTTGTTCGTTTAAACTTAGAATTTGGTGATAATGTTACCGCCAAAATGAGATACCTAATATTAATTCGCTAAATATTTACAAAATGTTCCTCGTGTACGTTATTATGCCATAGAAGCGTTTTGTTTCTGCACTAAGTTTGTTTGAGAATCGAAAAAGAAAAGCAATGCAGCAATTTCGTTCATATAATGTAATGTAGTCGTTCTTTTTATGCCAACTGAAAAAGGGCGTATTATTAGGAAAATAATTATAATAATAGTATTATAAACGAAGTTTGAGTTTATGTTAAAAATAATTAGTCATTAGCATAAGTTGCCCCACCAGTCCACGCGGAAGAATTTTAACTATTTGTTGAAGTCCTTGTGATGTGACATGACAACAGGCCCGTCAATTCTAATAGCGTCCGGGAATAGGAAAAAGGTTTCGGCGTGATGGATAGATTCTAACGGGAGGGTTAGATGAAGAAAGCGATGGATTAGTTAAATGTATTGTGTTCGTAGCGTAGATAAAGATCTGCAAGTGGGGTGCGATAGTGGGTTATATGTGTGTTTCGTTATGTGGCACAGTCAGGCCGTATTATGAATGAGGAGGCTCTGTTACAGCGAGCTACCGAGGAGCGGGAGCGTATCTTCCAGAGGTACGAGAGAGGGCGGGAAAACCTCGCCGGTCAGATTGACCCTTGGGAAGACCCCGAATTTGAGGAGTACCACAAAACAGACAGGTGCGTGATTTTTGATTTACTTCGAAATAAATGCGAATTGAAAATTATATTCTTTATATTATACTTTTCTGATTTTCAACTTCATATTATATACCTGGAGAAAGTGGGTTAAAGTTGTGGGTTGTGAGTTTGCCCTCAATTCTTTCTTTCTAAAAGCTCTCACCATCACAGTTCCTTTTTCTGTAAATTTGCATTTGGCATCTAAAGACATATAATATTATAATACCACTGAAGGTGTAAAATTTTATTGAATGAAGAAATTGTATTGTTTGTGTATATATCTGTGTAATAAGATTGCAAAGTAAGGTGTAGGTACATACAAGAAATTATTATAGGATTTAAGATTTATAGGTGGCTACTTTATTTCGGTAGCACTGTAATGATGTAGCCTATGTAGCTTGGACTGTATGTTTACACTTTTATTCGGGTTGTTTATTGGTTGAGTTGTTGCTTTACTATTTATAAAACATACTTTGTTAAAAAACATTTATAGAAAAAAACATTTGCAGATGGGATTTATGCTACAAAATTTACTAAGCGCATGGGAATCAAAATTTAAAAAATTCAAAGATTCTTCAAAATTGGCTTACATAGCACTTTTTGAATGTTAAAAATTAAATAACATATTATGTAACTAGCTGTAAAAGTACTACCACATCGGAAGCTGTATGCTGAGGGAAAGATGTGGCCAGAAAACCTCCCAGCACAAGGCCCTACTCCTACTGTTTCACTTGTTTTTTCTTTTTTTAAGTCCAGTTTGTATTACATATAAACTTAGTAAATAATGATAACATCAATTCTAAAAATATTCAAAATATTAGCATTATCAGCAAACCAAAGCTATTGTGCCACACATGCTTCAATGGAGGAATTGTACAATGTATGGTATGATAGCATTGTGTTTTATCAGTTTCAATGTACAACTGATAGGCATAGGAAACTATTCCCGCCATATGTCGTGTACATGGATTATGATAAAGCTTTTATGACATTTGGCATAACATTCACAATGGTCTGTGTGGTCCAGTGGTTAAATGTTGGGCTCACGATCCGGAGGCCCCGGGTTTGAATCCCAGTGGGGACATATCACAAAAGTCACTTTGTGATCCCTAGTTTGGTTAGGACATTACAGACTGATCATCTGATTGTCCGAAAGATGATCTATGCTTCGGAAGACGCGTTAAGCCGTTGGTCCCGGTTACTAATTACTAATGTAAGTACATAGTTGTTACATGAACCATGTCAGGGGCCATTGGCGACTCAGTAACAACCCTGACACCAGGGTTGATGAGGTTGGTATTCCACCTCACAACCCACATGATGAGAAAAAGATAACATTCACTTACGAATCACATATTTGTTATAAGGTTCTTTTCTATGATGTAATATTTTCTGTTAACAAAAATGATAGCCAAATGTGATTTTTCAGAAAGGTACTTACCTAAATTGGTTTTACCATAAGGCGACAATATACAGATAATTACTGTCTATGACATTCAGATACTTAATTAAAATCATGTTACCCAAATAAGACAAGAAATAATGCAAACAAAGGAACAGTTGCGAAAAGCTATGGCTGGACTTTTTCATTTTATTTCATTGTCCATGTCCCATTATAATCATATCTTCTCATCAATGTAATAATCATCATCATCATTAAATATTCATGGTTATAAGTTATATGGTTATATAATACTTGTCTAAGTTTTTCATTTACAAGAAATATTAAACTTAGTGAGTTTTCAGTTAATAGGTATGTGTTGTACTGTTGTGTTTGCTTTATTGCGAAATAATTCAAATGTGCGAATTTATCCTTGCTTTTGTATGATATGTGAAATTATAATGTTATCTTTCCTTTCCGGGTATGTCGTAAAAACCGACAGGCGGATTGTGTCCATTCTAATTTGATGGACCAAATATAAGCGATAGGTTAGTACCTGAAACTATACAGTTCATCATATTTAACTTATCTCTGGAGTGCCGTGTACTGGACAGCCCCAACCTTGCTATCTGTTTGATTGGGGACAAGACCCTCGAATGCCGCGTACGGGACAGTCCCAACCTTGCTCTCTGTTCGATTGGGGACGAGATCCCCTATTTGCGTCACTGCAGTAGGCTTCACGCGCCCAAATGGATTATAAGTTTTTGATATTGTTCTGTTCTTTTTACTTTATACTAACACTAGAAATAAGTCATTTGCTAACACATATGAATCAATGGTTACTTGGAATAAAGATTTTGTTTTCAAATTCAAAAATATTTTTATTCAGTAGGTAACATAGGTAGTTACAATTTGAATCGTCAATTTTTACATAACGAACGTCTCATCCGCCTAAAACTACTGCAGCTTCTCACAACCTGTATAGACGTTTATTTAGTTGTTTAAGACTTTGTATCAAGAGCAAATGCTAATTGTCTTATTTATTTATTTATAAAAAAGTATAATACATTAAATACAAATACAACACTCCCCCCTCTCTTTGAGAGAGAATATATTCTTTTCTTCTGATTACTTGTGGCTCTGCCCATCTCGTCACGGATTTCAGACGTGACTTTTTGTATGTACGATGCATTTCTACTATTGTTTTTTTAAAACTATTTGGTCTGGATTCAAATTCTGAGAAATAATCCAAAACCCTGAAGTCAGCGCAAGTAATAAAATAACAAGAAAAATAACCACAGAGCTCAACAGCAATAGACTGAAGGCCTCTGTCCAGCATTGGGATGTTATAGACTAGATTAGTTTTAATGTCTTATGCCTTCATGCATAATGATATCAATAGACCATTATAACTACATAACACATGAAAGAATAGTACACTTTATGTTATCTGTTAAAACTAAAGAAAAAAAAATATGCTATGGAAAATAACGGCCTCCGTGGTCCAGTGGTTTAGCGTTGTGCTCACGATCCGGAGGCCCCGAGTTCGAATCTCAGTGGGGACAAATCACTTTGTGATCCCTAGTTTGTTTAGGACATTACAGGCTGATCATTTGACTGTTCAAAAATAAGATGATCCGTGCTTCGGAAGGCACGTTAAGCCGTTGGTTTCGGTTATTACTTTCTGATGTAAGTGAGAAGTCATTACATGAGTCATGTCATGTCAAGGGCCTATAGCGGCTCAATAATAACCTGACACCAGGGTTGATAGGGTTGGTAATACACCTCACAACCCAAGCGAAGAAGAGAAGAATACAAAGTATCAGTATTGGTTATACCTTTTTAACTAAGTCAACTCTCATGGCGTATGTGCGACTGTCTGATAAAAGCATCCTTTTTAGGTTTTGAGTTAACCAGAAATATTATTGTTTATGCATGCGTCACATTTGCTTGCATTTGCTGACTTATTAATTAATATACGCTTCTGACTAAATGTTCGAAACTCACTGTCAGTTGTTTTAGGTCTTTGTAGGTATGATGTGACTCTTCTGGCTGGCGTTTGACACTTTAATGTAACTTATAAAAAAATAATTGTACTTCCAGATATGGCTTTATACACGACGAGAGGTTGCCGCAGAAAACGACGTCGCAAAAGATTAACATCGAAGTGGAACGAGAGAAAAAGTGGGTCAAAATGCTCGCCAACTGGGACTCACCTGCCACCAGGGAGAAACTACACCGTCGAATTTACAAAGGCATTCCAAACTCACTCCGAATAAAGATATGGTGCAAACTACTAGATGTAAATCGAATAAAGTCTGACAATCCCGGGAAATATAAGGAAATGTTGAAACTCGCTAAGCTGTGGTCCACCGATGTCAGGCAGATAGATTCGGACGTGAACAGACAATTTCGGGAACATCAATTTTATCGAGAAAGATATTCAGAGAAGCAGTGTTCATTGTTTAACGTCCTCTGTGCGTATAGCATGTACAACTCCGAGGTTGGATACTGCCAAGGCATGTCGGGGCTGGCTGGCGTGCTACTCATGTATATGGACGAAGAAGACGCTTTTTGGGCACTTGCAATACTTTTGTCAGATAAAAGGTATGCCATGCACGGCCTGTATATAGAAGGATTTCCTAAATTAACAAGGTTCCTGGAACACCACGACAAGATACTCAAGAAATTCATGCCGAAATTGAAGCAACATTTCGATAAGTTTGGATTAGATGCGATACTTTATTCTCTCAAATGGTTTTTTGTATGTTTTGTGGAGCGAGTGCCCTTCAGCCTTTGCTTGAGAGTGTGGGATATATATCTGTTAGATGGAGAAAGGGTGGTCACAGCCATGGCGTTCACGATACTCAAACTGCACAAGAAGGCAATTATAAAGTTAAATGATATGGATCTTATTGTTAATTACATTCAGGTACGTTTTGAATTTTTATGTTGAAAGGATATTCTTTGGAGAAAATAGTTTTACGTTACATTACTATTGTTGTGCAGGTTAAATTACACAAAGACTTTGGTTATGAAGATGACGTGGTGATCTACCACTTAGAGCGGTCGATGGAGGAGTTGAAGCGAGCTAAGCTGGACTATCCGGGGCCGCCGCCGCCGAACGAGCTGCCGAAGCGACAGCTGGGGCACTTCATAGAACCGGACAAGAAGGCCAAGATCGGACAGCGCGCTGAGAATTTCTCTGAAACAGAGAAGCAAGCAAGAGCAACTGTGATATTAAGGTCAGTTACCAAACCATAATAAGCCAACTTTTCGAAATGTATATTTTTTACATTATGTTTACTTCTGCATTTGTTAGAGGTAGAGTTTAAACGTTTGCATTTAGTATCTATACGGTATCTACCCATCCGATTTCAAATATTCTTTCATCAATGTTGAGAACGGCCCTATAGTCTATAATGTATGATACAAAATACACGAGGGTAAATTCATAGGGACAGCTAGTTAATATATAAATTGATTAAATACCCTTCCAACCAGAACTAGACAACTACATACAATTAAAAGGAACATTACAAACGATTATCCGGCACCTGACACGTCATTAATAAGTACATAAAAGTAACTTGATATCCAGTATCCATGGCGTACTGAGATGTGTTGAATGTGTTACATCAGATACAGGTTTAAAGGTGCTGGTGCCTCTTTAGTGTGAGTCTTTATGCTGGTAATGAAGGTTTTAGTCTATCAATAAAATACTAAATTAATTTTGCATTGCATTGTACAACAGCTGATATAAAGCGTTATTCTGGTTTCAAACTTTCTTGGGGTCTGAAGTCAAGTGTAACAAAAAAATGTGGTTCGACTTCATTATTTTGAGTTTTAACGTTTGTTACGATTTCGGCCTTTTCTTAAAGTGCCGGCCAACAAAAAATACATCGGTATAATTTATTATTTTGAGCACATATTTTTGCATTTTTTTTTGTAGGCCGACACTTTTGTTTTGGGACCCAAAAGAAATGGTCTCCTTTACTTGTTCTAATCTGATATAGTTGCATGCGTTAATACGCGTACGGTAATATGATCCGTATTATATAGAGAAGGAAGTGAAGTTAGTGAAGGGGCTGCCTCCGCTAGCTACGACATGACTCATCACTTCACCTAAAATACTTATCCTTATTGCTAACACTCTTCAAGTTGTAACACTGGCAACATGGTTTAAAGTTACACAATGTACTAACTACTGCAATTCAAAACATAATTTATAAAGACAAATTACAACAAAAGCTGAGGACTATATCCCAATTGGGGTAGTCAGAAGTACATCCATCACCAAGCTCTCTGGTTAAGCCAACGTGATGGGTTGTGAGCCGTATCGCCGTCTATAATGATTGAGCCAACTGTGTTAGTGAAAACAGCACTTAAGAAATTCGGGTCATATTGGGTCATATTTTTAAAATACAAATTCAAATTCAAAAATATATTTATTCAGTAGGTAACATAGTTGCACTTTGAATCGTCAATTTTTACATAACGAACGTCTCATCCGCGCAAAACTATTTCAGCTTCTCACAACCTGTATAGCCGGGGAAAAGAAGCTGCAAGAAAAACCCCTGCACAGGGCCCTAGACGTTACTTTAAAAAAAAAAACAAATAATCATTAGTCACAAAATTATGTATTGTGTTTACATGCTTTACGTCTCAAAATTTTGTCTTAGCAAGATAGGTACTATATAATTTTAAAGCGGTAATTACACTACCCAATCCACCGAGACCGATGCGTCAAGTTCACATCGAGATCGGGAAAATCGACATTATTAGACTAGCTCGAAATAGTGGTTACCATGGTTACGCCCACCAATTTGCTATTAGACTACACGATCCTGAACGCCGCGCCCGTGACCTTGACGCATCTTTATTAACCGCTGACAAATGCAATAACCGCTTAAATAACCGCTTATATTGTTGCAGACGTGAGAAAGCCGCTCTGGAGCTGCAGGAGCTACGCGTGTCTCAGAGCGACACGGTGTCAGGTAATTTAGAAGCGAGCCCGCCCACCACCCGTACGACCTCCAACGAGAGCCTCACCTCAGACCAGTTCACCCATCTATGAGATACAAAGCTTGCGATGGCACTACTAATACTGACTTGACCCACCAATATTCCTCCTTATTCAGGATGAATTTATTATACTCGAATCTCTATGGAAATTGTTCTTTCGTTAAACGATCGACAATATAGTACATAACGATATTGTTTCGGCATGAAATCAACTTATTCGTTATCTTAGTTCATTGCTAAAATATACGTCTCATTAGGAATAGGTTACATTTCGGCCATTTAGGGAGTATGCATGATTTTAATATTCCCTATCATTATTGCTATTTGTATTTTATGAGAAGTCACTCAAATACCTACATTTCCATCATTGACTTAAACTTTTTTTTTACTGTTTATGATACACGGACACATATACGATAGATTTCTGAATATCATGTTGTTTTGCCTGTAATGGTGCCATTGCAAACTGAATTGGATTAGTGTGCAGTAGTTCGATTTTTGATGTGGTAAAATGCAGTTATCGGTGGTGTTAATAAGGCCACATTGAAGCAATTCACCTAAAGCAATATTGCTATTTGACATTTGTTTGCATTGCGCACTTACTTCTATATGCGTAAATGTCAAATTGCAATATTGCTTTTTTAGGTGAATTGCGTCAATGTGGCCTTTTTACCCATCCAGTTTTATTTCATGTCGTTTTGTAAGTGTAATTTCAGGTAAGTTGTGTGCATTGCATGGTTTGTTCATGAATGCAGCTAATGCACTAGTTTCTTTAGTTATTAAAGGTTACGTTGCTAGTATCATATTGAGCAATACAAGTGTGATAATAGATGTCGTTACGCTTTCCAATTAATCAAGTTTAAGTCCCTTGTGAAAGCTATTTTGTCAGTTTAGTTTATCAAGTACAAATTAGAATCTGCTTGTTTATTGAGTACCTACTGCATTTATATTAAAATACATCATGGAAATAGTGTTTGTAAGATTCGAAATTTCCGACTAATATTCTGGTATTAGATCAAAGTAAATTGTTTATAGATACTAGTTATTATAGTTATACTTTTGTATATATTTCACTGCATTTGTTTTAGAAAATCTTTAAAACAATATGCGTTTTTAATGAGTCCACTTTTTATTTGTTTGCCTTTGACTTTTCATTTGAAATTAGCTCAAAATAATTTAATTATACGCTAAACAAAACATTTCTGGTGTTATTCTGAACGAAGGCAGTGACGCCGGAAAGTATAAAAAGTGGATCCATTTATTATTCATAAAACAGGTAAATCTACTATTATATTCTTTAGACGATTTCTTTAGTCAATCGGAATTTATCAATATTTATTTCGATATTCGATGTTTTTAGGGTATTTTATGTTAGGTTCATCATATCCATCTTTGGACTTCGTATCAACAGTGGCTGCAAGTTGTCTTTGATTACTTGTGGCTCTGCCCACCCCATTAGGGATTACGGGCGTGAGTTTATGTATGTATGTATGTGTATGTTAGGAGGAAGATGCCAATGTGATTTGTAAAAGACTGCCACTGAAATGATTATCTTGTGGGAAGTTTAAGATAGACTCGAGAACAGGCATGTGATTATATTGGTTTTGTGTATATTGTGAATAATTGCTTGCCGTCCCTCCGTACAGGTTTAACACAACGGATTCACACCACTAGAAAACATTACATGAAAAAAATTCGATATCGAATATTATTAATGGTGATAAGTATTTTTTGTCACATTTAATTTCTATTGGTTTGATTATTGTGTTCTGTTTCGGCAAATGTAAATGTGCGAAACATTTACATACGAGCGAGTTATATACAATGCAATCTTTAACTATAAAGTAGAATATATTGTATTTTTAAATAATTTCTTACGAGTTATCGTCAGGCGTATGTTAAGTAGAGAAGATAATATCTCTATTGCATACGTTTTAAGATTTTTTCTACAATTTCTAAGCAGGCGTCGTTGTTGTACTAAGTACGGGACGTTGCTTGTGTAGTCGGTGATAAACAAAGGTCTACAATTAATAAGGAATTGCTTGCCAAATTACTTAGCGTACGCTCGAAATATTGCCTCGATATCTAAGTGTTTTCTTTTGATTATAATTTGTGCACTAGCTTGGTTTTAACGGTGGTACGGAGGTGGGTTTATGTCATGATTAACACAACAGATTCATGCATTAACACGCTAATTTCTTAAGATTAGAGGAGATATATTTATTTTAACCATTTTTTTCCGGTTACTCCTCAGATCTTAAGATTCTGCTTTTGCATTTGCGATAATGACATTGACTCTCATTATTATATGGTATTTATTTATAAGATTAATAATACACGACCTCAAACGCACACTCTCACGCAATACGACAGATAATTGATTTAGTCCTCTAAATATCAACCTCATTGTCTCGTTGTTTTGCTTTAAACGAATCTCTGCTCACCACTTGATATTAATTAATGTCATATTTGTTTGACTGCATAAACCCACCCCTATCATCTGATTGATTCTTTACTTACTAGTATTGTAATTGCATATATTCGTATTATTTATTTTATTTTCATTAGTTTTAAGCATGTCGAATAACGTACCTTCCTAATGGAAAAGCAAGAAAAACAAATCAAATTTAAATTGTAAATAAACGAAATAATTAATCTAAATGGATTTTATTGGTTAACACTGTTGTGGGTGACATATCAACCCGCATAAAAATCCTATGAATATTAGATTAGAGAAAGTTTATACTTATGTATGACAAACGAATTGGAAAGTTCATAATGTTTTATTTATTTTTAGTATTGCCGCCCGTGGTTGTATGAAGGACGCCAATAAGTAAAATTTGTCGAATGCATACGTATAGAAATCAGTAATTATGGTACGTTCTAGAGTATTTTAGACTTCATGTAATTGTAAAAGTAGTCAGAGGAGTAGCACAACGTAATAATTGATGGCTTCTTGTAAATAGGATTCCAGTACGTATTCCTTGTTTTGTTATAATAATACACGCAGATCACCTAAATACTATATACTATACACAACATATACACACCTCGCATATTGTGATATATTATGGATGTATATTGCATTTTTGTTAATGTTTTGTATCCGAAATATATATTTGACTACTTGATAGGTTTTGCTATACGAAGAGTTACTTTAGGGCTGTATCTATTCATTGCTCCACCTTCCTTCGGTAGTTACTCCTACTGATATATTGTTTATAAGTCCTGTATATGCGCAACTGGAAAAGATACTTCATTTATGATCTATCTATATAGTCGGTGGATTGAGAGCGAATAAACTATAAAGAGCGGCAGTTCGGCAGTTTTCTGGACTTGTCGTAAAAACCGACAGAGAGGGGCTGATCATCGAGTCCTTTATAACATGATGGACCATTATACCTACGGGCGATGGGCTGATTAACTATCACCTTAAGGTTGGTTCATCGTAAGTGGCTGCAGGTTGCCTTTTCATTGCGTGTGCCCGACGACTGCTGTGGTTTAATGTATAATTGTCGTCATTGGAACACTCAATAGGACCTCAGGTAGGAAAGTTGACGACTGACCAGCTTCCCTCCGTCCCCAGACAAGAGTACCTGCGTGGATGTGCCCCTCCACACTTCCCAGGCCTCGGTGGACATCCACCTGGACTCCAACTATACCCTCACATCACAACCCTCCACGGACTATTCCTACCAACAGTCAACCTACCTAGTCAACGCCTACCGCCTTAGAAGATTAAGAAAAGAAAAACTAAAAAATGAAGAATAAAACTGAAAAAATAATGTATATACAAATATAATGTACATTAAAAATTATGTTACTTTCAATACAATGAAATAAGACGTAATATTATAATACTTCAATGCAACATATTTTCTTAATATCGAAGTATGAGCAGAGATATATCCTTTTATTGTTTTATTTTCAATATTTTGCATGTGACATTCGTAACACAGTTTTAATATCATTATTTCAGCTTGAGAATGTGTGTTTCAATATTGTTACTAACTAAGGTAAGTCGACCATGTTTATTTGCATGTATTTTATTACGTTTGCGTATTATCTTTTTGCAGTTATATTAATAGCTAAGTTAGGCTTATAGGTTACATTTTAAAGCAAATTTTGGAATTCAGTCAGTAATGTGCGGTCGGGGAAAGGAAATGTTCGTCTAGTATTTATTTATTTTCTGCATGGTTAAGGCATTTGTTTAACCCATCCATTATTGAATCACGTTCACTATCATTCAAATCAATGACTAGACTGGATCAAGATTACGTCAGTATTTACCTGTAGGAATGTCCTTTAAATGCAGGTGTCCAATAAGTCATGGATAACCTTTTCCCAGCTGATAATGAGATTTTCACCTCAGTAAAATAGATATCGAGATTCCCTCTTCACCAGTCATTACTATTGTTAGAATCACTTTCAACTCCGTAAGGATTGTATTCCCTGAAGCCTCGCCTACACTTAATACAGCATACTTTGAGGCTTCATATTGCTCGCCCCAGCAGCTTTCTGTACGCTGTGACGCAGCTTCCATTTCTCCTTCAATATTAGGTCACCTAAGATATCACTGGAAGGCAATAAGTCAGGACGAAACGTCTGAACGTCCTCATCCTCTGAACGTGAATGTTATATGTCATTTGGGAAAAACCTCTTAAATTTAATAAAGCTACTGTCTACCAATTACTAGGTCATGTTTTGTACATTTTGACAAAGTAAAACTAATGGGAAAAGCGAAGTATTTCCATTGGTAAGACTACTCTACTACTTAAGATTACTGGGAATAGGGGACTTTTTTATATTTCCCTTCCCTGAGCGTACCAGGTATATGTACCAGGCGAGCATAGATTATAAGGAGTGGTTATGTCTGCAGAGCACAGCGGGGTGGCGGGAGGGGGGCGGTGCGACGACTCGGTATCCGCGCTGGGGTCGCGGCGCTCGCTCGCCGACACCAGCGTAACTAGCACAGCAGACCTCAGTGTGTTCTCCAGTGGACGGTCGCACGCGCCGGACAACTCGCTCGACACGCACAGCAACGTCAGCGACGACGGCACAGGGTCAGATGGGTGAGATTTTCCATGTAGACGTAGACGCACGCGCTACCTGCTTGCCGTTTGAGTATATGAAGCCTAAAGTTCGAAGATATTATAATATTTTACTTCAACAGTCTCAGAGTGAAGTCTAGAGGTCGCGTTATAATTGTGCCTCACGTAACGCGCTTTATAAAATACTGTACTATCTTCACCGCATGTAATGAGCCTAATATATATTTTTTTGTTTTATAGTGTGGTAAGTTGATTTACTTAGTCTTACTGCGCAGTGTGATTTAATTTTTTTAGGGTTCCGAACCTCAAAAGGGAAAACGGAACCCTTAGGGGATCACTTTCTTGTCCGTCCGTCTGTCCCTCTGTTTTGTCCTTCACCTACCTATGTTTTGTCTTATGTCTAATGATAAAGTTATTGCCCTCTTTTGGAAACATAAGATCTATTTCTTAATCATTTCAATGTCGTTTCTTTGCATTGCACCATCGAAATTCCTGTGATTTTTTTTGTTAGTAGCAATAGTCCTAGCCTTTTTCATTGGGTGAAATTAAATAACAATTTGCATCTTAGTACCAGATTAGCTCAGTAGACGATATATATCGTGCGAAATATTCCATGAAACACCTATTTCGTTATAAATTAGTACCTATTGTGAGTCACTGAGTGCTATATTACTCATTTATGTAGAATTTTGTCGCAGTTTTTATGTTTATTATACAAATATCAAGCAAAAGTATGTACAGTATTGTTTTTAAATAATTAAATCTTATTTTTATGCTAGTCTTACAGTTTGCAATGTCCTGCAAAACAGTTTGACTGCAGGAATGATGTTGATAATGCTGCTGTTATAAATTGAATTACCACAATAATATGTCCTAAATACACTTCGCATAATATAACCTGGTATATTTCTGTTAATCCGAAAACTAATTTCGCATAACTCCTAATTTGCCACACTTATTATTTGCAACTCTTTTATTTTGCGTAAATTATTTTGGAATCCTTATGTATTTCGTGGCTTGTTTATTTAATAATTTATTGTACACGCGATAACACTGAAACACAACTTGAAGAGAGACAAAAGGCTCAACTTATGGTAGCTAACACGATGCCTATTAAATATATTTTTCCATGATATTCATTAAAAAACAACTACAGTGCATTTATCATAAACACAGACGAGTGTCTGTACTTTCATAAATATTGCCAGTTATTTATGTGAACTTGCTCGTGTTTCCAGTTCGGGTATATGCGGCATGAGCATCCAGAGGGCTCCGTCGACGAACCACTCGACGCCGCGGGCGACGCCGCACCCGCCCTCCGTGTCGCCTCTCTCCGACGACGTGGTCCGCATCCACGTGACGTACAACCCCCTCTCCGCCAGCCCCTCGCACTTGCACCCCGTCAGCCCCGCCAAGTACAAGTACACCGAGGAGCACCACAAGCCAGTCTCTCTCGGCTTCTACACCACCAACGGAGCCAGCAATCTACCCGCAGACAACAGGATAAGGATCCAAGTGCCCTCCGAAGAACTCCTCACGCCCGTCGTTGACTCCGGCAGAATCATAACTCAGCACTACATTGAATCTCATTCGGAACTGTACGATCTTAAATAGATTTGATGTTTATTACAGCAATTACTACTTACCTACTTACTTTATTATTTTTTAATTTTGATTATTATTTTTTTAGTCATTTTTTATTACATATTTTAGTATAGTAAGTGTTTTGACTATAGTCATAATTGCGATGCGAATGCGAAGTACTTTTCCGCAGCGAAAGTCAAATTGTTGTAAATACACATGTGTCCATAAAACGGCATTGTGAAGTATTAAGTATTTATATGTGTAATTTTTATAATTTATATTTAATTATGTTCATTATGGTTAGTAACACCAATCCTGTGTAAAAGCAGATTTATTCGAAAATCGGTACATATAATACCCAAAAACTAAGCTATTGTCTATTTATAAATGCACTAACTGTTGTACAATTAAGCAATGCAACGAGCAATAATATTTGAAAGAATATTATAATGTCTGAACTTGTAGCCTTTACTCGAACAAAATGTCGTTCTTCCATAAAAAATAGAATATTTTTCACAAAATACGCCCCACCGCGAATAGAAAAGTTCAAATTACCAATAGGTACACATTGTCATTGACTGTACGAATGTGAAGAATTAGTTTACATTGTTTAGTGACGTACACTAACCGCTTAAATTTGATGTACACTAAATGCTCACTAGGCCACGTGGAAAAGATACTCGATTATAATTAGTGATAACTGAATCTCTACGTACAGTCGGCTAAAGTTAGTTGCACATGTCAGTTATGTAGATACCTAATTTGGTACCTAGATAAACAAAATGTCAACTAAATTATTTCGTAGTTCAGCTAGAGGTAAACAATTCGATAAAATAGTAAAAATATAAGTAGATAAGTAAATGCAATATCGATCTACTTCCCTGTTAGGTACTAATATAGTTATTTTATACCTACTTTTGATGATATAATTAAACAAATTCAATTATGGTATTGATGAACGCAACTGAAATTCCTTGATATAAACCCCGGAATTATTCATGTAATTTTCGTGTTTTGATAATAGGGTTGTATGTACATTATATAAGATAAATTATTAGGAGTCGCAATTTATATGTAAAGGTATACAATAAAAAAATGTTTCAATGTTAACTATGTAATTACAGTGAGAATTGCAATAATGACAGTCAAACTGCTATGTGAGAAGTTAGCCTTATGGTGTACGAACACTGTGTATGTTAATCTATATATTTAGGACGATTTATTAGTACTTATTGTCATGCTCGACAATATTGATTATCTGAATCTTCAATTTAATGATAACAACTTTAAATTTCAACGTTAAAGTGCAAATACACGTCGAATATGTACGTAAAGCTATATTCGTGTGAGAAATGCAGTACTCGAAAAGTTCGCGAAAATATCTTTGAAGCATCGAGCTCAGGCGGCTGGATTATGTGCGTGTGAACTCCGCCGCACGTGTGGAGTGCACCCTTTGATCATATATATTGGTACAGGCACAGTTTCATACAATAATCAAAGAAAATATTGTCCTCGCGTCAATTCTCATATTATTATATTACCACTTCAAGTATTTCGAAAAAGTTCTAGTGTTGTACGGTTTAATCTAATTTCAACCTTAAGTATGTCTGTTATGCTAACTAAATAAATCCGTGTTAGGATCTTACATTATTATATTCTGGATTGGGGACATTGTGAGCTAATAAAATAATAAAAAATACAAATATTACTAATGTATTGGAAAAGGAAGCCTAACGTATTACAATTAAGCACACACTTGTTACAAAGAGTAGTGCGAGTTACATTCTATTTGACAAGAATTAATCAAGGCATATTGCTCTTGCGCCTTGCTATGATAGTGCCATTTTTTAGGCGGCAACGATGTATCTACCAATTATATGATCGAAGAGCAGCTATTTTTTTTTACCTCGAGGTGGCAGCGCACGCGCTACAAGATAGGCCCACGCGAATCCATGCCGGCATGTGCCAATTGCGTTCACCTTTAGTTCAAAGATAAATTATAAAATTCTGATTAGGTACTAAATAAAGACAGATCTAAAGGTGACAAAAAACGTTTTCTTTTTTTTCTATTTAACTTATTTAAGAATTTTAATAAAGAAACATTGCGACATTTTGACACGTTTTTCTATGACGTCACAGGTTGCTTTTTCATACATATTCCATACTAATTTCGTGTTTTGACGTTTAGTAAAAACTAACTGATTTGACTAGTTGGAAACTACCCTATTGTACAGTCAGTCATGAGCAATATCATGTATCCACTTTAGAACCCTGTCGCACTATCATATTTGACATTTAATGAGACTTACGGTTTAATTTGGTCAAAAAAGTTAATGTGACATGGTTTTAAAATGTATACATATTAATACTCATGACCGTATTACCGGATAGTATGTGATGAATAGTTCCAATAGTTTCAAGTTTGTTTTTGACGTATGCGCGGATTGTACGAGATGCAACATTTCATGCAATGCATGATAAGAATATAAAAATAATGTAATACTAAGGTAGCATCGGATTTGGAGGTACTATGAATGAAATTGGATGGACCCAATAAATAAACATTTGAATTGAAGGATCAGATGTCGCGTTTGTGTAAATTCAATGTGTAGAAAATTAGGTACATATTTATTCTTATTAATGCGAAAGTAATGTTTGTCAAATTATGAATTTACATTTGAAGTTACATAAAAAGGCAAAACAGTGTTGTAAAATATTTATTGTACCTTGCCTGCCTACCTACTGCTGTTTTAAGTGTTAAGCAATCTGTTATGTGTATTTCTCAAATGTGGTATTTTTATCTGCGTGTTTAGTTAATCCTTAATATGTCATTACTATACCTTCAGCAGGAGAATTATTTACATCCAAGTCCAACGCTCTCTTCTTTAATTGTCTCATTATATTACTCAGCGTCGTCGTCTAAATTCTTTAGTGAATAGCTGACTAGTTAATTATAAAAAGAATGTCAATATATTTCACGTACCTACCACAGTGAGGGACTTTTCAGGCTATGTTGGCCAAAGAAAATATTGATGGCGCTTTACGGACCTTCCTTTAACCTTCTAATTTCATAGATGACAGACCCTTGTTATTACATGTAGGCACACCACATCTTCCACCAATTATTATTCTGATCAAAATAAACAGAAAGCAATATAGATATGAACATAATTCTATACATAATCTGATCCAAATATCAAGCTACAATTATTTTTATATACGCCTCTGCCATTAGCGAGCAATGAGGGAATAGGTACGTAATTATCACGTTAAATCTGAACAGCGCCATCTACATTTTTTTGTGGAAATAGCCTGGAAAGTCCGCCATTATAAAGTAGTACAGCTAAAAATATATCTAATTATTATTGCAAATCTGTTAATCTAATGAATTACTAGACGTCCATTAACAAAATCTTTGTGCCATTTCTAAAATTAAGATTAAACCGGTAATTTAATGAAATAATTTAACAGAAATTGATTAAAATAGTTTCCTTATTTGGCATCACAGGAGTGAGATCTTGGTCAAAGATTGCTACTGCCCTATTCGAATAAAATGACGTCTCATATATTTTTTAACAACAGCATATAATAACTAGTGTAGCTTTATATAATTAAATTCATATTATTCATGTGTTTCATTGTTCAGTATTTCATTGTTGTCGTATTCATTCATGTTTAAAATAAAGTTCATAATTTGCCATAATTTACTTATTAAAGACGACCGTCCATTTTATTTTGTATAAATTGGGAACTGGTTTTGGACGTAACTATTATTTGGACATCTGTTGTATTATTTACTATTTATGCTGAAATCAACTCATTATTTATTAATATTACAGAATATTTATTATTTAAGTTTAAGAGTAATAAATTCAAAAATAGGTAGGTAAATGAAGTACTCAGGTAATCGGGCATCAGATATTGTTGTTAATAAACCCTTTTGTAAAAAACCATGTATTCTGAAATTTCACAACATTGTTGTTTTTATTTTTATAGTACCCATTTAATAACATTTAAACAATTATTCTTTATTAATAAGTCGAATTCATAGTAATAAAATCTTTATGAAGTTAGTTACTGTACTCTTTCTATTTATCTTTTGTTTTGTATTTCCTGTTTGTGCAATAAAGTATTTGTTATTGTTGTTATGTTATCTAGCAAAATCAAATGCTAGATATTTTGCAAAGGGGTTTATGTTTAGATGGGTACAATTTCGGATTATTCTTTTGCATGTATTTTTCTTAGATTTCATGCAGCGAATTCAAATTCTCGAATTCAAAGAAACTGCTTATCCAGACTACAGCGTCCATCGCGAGTGAAAATTCAGTCATTTTCAGTGTTCAATTAGTAGTGTAAGGTTAAGCGAAACGATATATTCGTTGCGAATTCTTGGCAGTCGACAGTAGGTTCGTAGGTACATAGACATAACACTTTGATGACTTAAGGATAGGATGAACGTCTACCTAAAATGATGTTTTGTGTGAAACCTCATACTATCGAATTTCCTCTACCTTCGAAGGATAAAAATAAGTTTCCATGAAACTAAGCAAAATCCAAATAGATTTGTGAGGTGTGCCTTCAAGCAGTCTTTTTCAAACGGTACGACCCCAGGAGTTACGGGCAGGTTACAGTCGGGGTACATATAGAACTGGGCATAGGTCTCCCCTTTAATCAAATGCAGTAATAATGTCTGTGGGCAACTTTTTGTCAACGCCTGAGGTATGAGCGGCACGAGGGTTGCGATTTACTGATTGGCGAACTGAGTCTCAAGCTGATTCAGATCGGACTCATCATCATTAGGCCTTGTCCATTTTGGTATAAGATTTAAGTACCATCGGTTTTAGCGGCACAACAACGTCGCTCATGGCTAAATAGATTGATCCTGGAGAGGCATACTCGGTTGCATTTTCGAGTGGTGGAGGTCAACAAAATGCAAGTTTAGTGTTTAAATGCTTGTACTCTAAACATAACTTTAAGTGGTATCCAGGCAACGCTACTCCTAGGTGCTAATTCTTTGCGCTGTCTCCGTGACTCCGGTTCACGTTATCGGATCATTTTGTCATTAAGGATTTCTTGGAAATTTGAAACTTCTAAGGAATGTTGACCAAAGATTTGCTAGTTAATGTAACCTACTTTAGGCCGAAGGTGCACCTATTACGAGAGCAAAGAAGTTTCTTTGGTAGGATTTATCATTCCAAACAGCTTCCGCTAAAGTAGCAGTGTGCCTATAGAAGTATTCGTTAACGGGGCCTGAAAAAGCGTTGTCGCTATCATATACCCTTTTGACCTCAATGAATGGACGTAGTCGTGGACCCAGATTTGTTGTACCAGCAAACTCATTTTGGGATCGTGTTAACGTTTTTACTGTGTACCGTTAGAAAAGATTTGATCGAAAATAGGTACGATGGTACTGCAATTAACGATGCCTTTCCAATTTCTTTTTAGTATATAAGCAGGAATACTTAATAAATAAACATTAATGTTGTCAATATTTATATCTAGTTACTATCAGGTCCGTTGCCAGGGCTAACGATGTGGGGTGTGCATTTCGGATGTAACTTAGTCACGCTATAATCTACTAGTCTCGGGAACTTCAGTATTTTCCTCCCCTAATTAATTTTAGGCATTCATGTTGGATCTTCCCCATATATCTTTACCCCTGGCTGCGGTTCTACTTACTACCGGTTCATTAAAACAACAGTGAGATTAGTGCCTGCAGGAATTACGTTGAATATCATAGCTTCATTATCATATTTCAGTGTAAATAAATTTATAGTGTATGTTTATTTATTTTTATATACATAAACGTTACATAAAAGGTATGCTTTAATACGAGATAATTGAAATAGATGCATGCTCTGAATGTGGTTCCGTTATATTTGCTCAATTTTGAGACATCATACAAGTTTTTAAAATTTTCTTAATAAAATAGACTAAGTATTTATAGTTTAATTGGAAATTGAAATGCATTTATTATATGTATGGTACTGTAATATAATATTGTCAACTGTAGATTAGCACATGGTCACGTTTGTTATAATCTGATACTTTAGGTTACCTTTTCCAAAACTTGTATGTAGGAATTATGATGTTGTTCATAGTATACAGATGTAGTTAGGTAACTATGGTTCACGGAATTCTGAATTCTATTATTGCAAGTGAATGCTAAGTCTCATTATTGTTTACTGTTAGGTTCAGCGACACATACTGGTGACAGTAGAGAAATAGAAAGTATGGTAATAAATGATAATTACATTTTCCCAATTGTTTTTATTTTTATATGCATATTTCTTGGGGAGCTCGATGGCGCAGCGGTCAACGCGCTCGGTCTGCGATTGTTGAAGTTAAGCAACTTTCGCAAAGGCCGGTCATAGGATGGGTGACCACAAAACGAAAAGTTTTCATCTCGAGCTCCTCCGTGCTTCGGAAGGCACGTTAAGACGTTGGTCCCGGCTGCATTAGCAGTCGTTAATAACCGCACTGGGCCCGCGTGATGGTTTAAGGCCCGATCTCCCTATCCATCCATAGGGAAGGCCCGTGCCCCAGCAGTGGGGACGTTAATGGGCTGATGATGCATATTTAATGTCGTTTTAAGTTTGTACAGCAAGCGATAGGTCTATAAGTTATAAATTTTTGATGGTTACCCTAGTGGGAACTAGGTGCAGGAGCGGATCCAGCTTTTATGTCAAGAAAGGGGTTACGCAGACTACCTATTTCCGTAGAGAATTAGATACAATTGCAGTGGCCACCCATGGCCCAACCTGGCGCCCGGTTTGTTATGACCATGGCCAATGATTTCCCTCCGGACTCGTGGTCACACCAGGTTGTCACACCAGTATGACAAACAGGAATTTTTTTCTTGTTTGTCACACCGCTAACAATACAACACCTTTTATCCTGACTTGTCATTATAAGTAGTGCTGTGTTTATCGGCGTATAAATTAAAATTGATTTTATTTACGAAATTATACTTTATTTAACACTATTATTATGAAATAAAAAGGCTTGTAGATATTATCTCAAGATTTCAATGAAATGGCCTAAAGATATTTCTTCGTTTAATAATTTTAATTGACACGCTAGAACGTAATCGTCTTTAGTAAAAAAAAATTAAATTCCTGTTTGTCATACTGGTGTGACAACCTGGTGTGACCACGACTCCGGAGGCAATGAATTACCTATTAGTGTCAAAGACTTGTCAACCCTAAAACCTCCCTTGTTACGCCCCTGGTTTATTTTATTAGTTTTAGTTGGTTGGCTGGCGAAGAATTATTTCTAGTAAAGCGTATGAAAATAAAACAATTAAAGTAGCGGAGCTTGTACGTTGTATTGATATCAAAGAACATTGAATACGTTATAATATTCTCATAATTGCTATTATTGTTACATTTGTATTTTAAACTATAGAAACTTTGATTTGAAAATACCATTATAAAACAAGATTCGTGTAAAATTTCAATTCTTAAAATTACAGAGCAAATAGGAACTTAATCAAAATATTTTTTACTATATTTCATTCATTTTCAATTTAATATAATATGTATATGGATATATTAATTGCACTTATGAGTTTATATAAAAAATGGATACTTAGTGTTAGCAATGCTAATCAAAATACATATTTGTGAAGGCACCTGCATTTTGGACCGTTGATCGCAAACTTTCATTTTGTCATGGAAATAAGAAGCTCAGGGACGTAACCATTTGAGTAAACTATAACTAGATAATATATATGCTCTTGTGGAGCTTCGATTGTATAGTATATCTACTAAAATATAAAATATAAGCTACATCCCTGGTTTCGAACAATATTTGAAAGTTTCGTTATGTAAATGAAAGTTTGCGCAAATTCAGCCATTGGCCGAGCATGATCACATGTAAATTCTTTTCAAAAGACCAAGGCCGCTTTCTGATATTTTTCGTTATATATATCACAAAGAATGGCGTTAAAAATGTACTTTTCTCTATTTTCATAAATGCAGCATCACTGTGGCGCCAGTAATTCAATATTGGTATATTGAACCGGTACCCACATAAATAATTTACTTAATCGTACTTAGGCATTTGTTCAGTACACTCAAAAGCAAGTTACCGAGCATCATTATCATCCTATAATAATTAATTCCTGTAAATTATACATTTTTTTTCACGGACTTGGTGGTACTTCCGAGTTAGATCAACAATTCCACAAATATTCTTAACTAGGTAATTGTATGCCGATTGAACAATCGCTAAGCCCATCATTGGCTTCATACAACATTTGTAATAATGGGAATGCAATCGAAATTTCAAATACATACTTAACTACACCTACTCGGATTTCATTCTTCATCACACATTAAAAGTGGCTTTTACTGTTATTTACAGATTCCATTTAGTCGCATTATATCATATAAATTATCAAGTAAAATTTATCATATTTAGAAGAGTATCTAATGATATATTTACCTGGCATTTTATAGTTAAATCTTAAAATACTGTCGCAAGAAGGAATATAGACGTAAATTTATCATACCTCACGAAGTAACCCCCAAAGTACCTAGGCAAGGATGAACCGTTCACGGCAAACACAAGAGCCAATAGATAAGTATAAAGTTTTGGATGCCGTAGATGTCCATACCAGTTTTATTGCATAGGTATTTTAAGTTTCTCGTAGACGCCCTTGTGGAGACTTTATGCGAATAAATGTTAACCGTTACTAGTCAGAGCTTCATCGCATGCAAATAAAATCCTCAAAAATGTAATACTTAACCTACACTTTGGAGCAGTACTGCACCGACATTAGCCTTAGTATACGAAACATATCAATACACATGCAATAGCACTTTTGCTTTGCAGCGAAACTTCCCACAATAAAATAGCTATCGCAGAATTGGTCTAACGAATCTTAAAAATAAATTTATTTGCTATCACTAGTTAGTTTAAACCACAAAACACATGTGTACTGCGCTGGTGTACCGGTAGCACCTGGAACCCTGTTCTGCTTTGTCATATCACCTTCACCACGTGCACTTGTGTTTCGTGCTTAATCTAGGCCATTCGAATTAATAGCTTTTTACTTCTTACTACTTACTATAAATTTCTATGATACTTATTATAGCGTCTTTGGAACCGAAAACAAGTGCAAACAAACCAAAAATGAATACAAAAACGTTCTTCCATATGAGGAAGTTGCCGCGGCCGAACCCAATGTCCCAGAAGGTGATAATTTCAATGAACGCCGGGGCAATGAGGCCGAGAAGGGAGAAGCAGAAGGCGCCGATGACTCCCATGAACGGCCCGATAGTGGGGACCGCCACTGCCAGTAGGACGCACAAGGTGACTAGGATGGTCCTCATGATGTAGTCGGCGAGGTCGGGCCTCTTTGTGAACTTGTCCTTGATGCAGTTCCACATGATGTCGACGCACACGAAGAATTGAAGACCGAACGTGCAATACACAGCCACGGCAATGGAGAGCTTCACGATCTGGGCAGGACTGCAAACAAAAATAACAATTAGAGGATATACCTAGATGTTAGACGTATGTGACAATGTATTTTAAGTAGTAGGTACTTATTCGACTTACATTTGTGTCTGGTCCAAATTAAGAGTGACAGCATCAGCGACTTCGTCTCCATAACGCAGGTAACCTAGGAACCCGAGGAGGATGTAGACCAGGGTGACGCCAGACATGCCCTTGTTGAGAACTCCGCAGCACCCGAGCATGGCGCGAGGGGTCTTCATGGCGTTCTCCAGGGGCATCACCACGCCGATGGCTTCCATAGCGAAGATTGTCAGGGAGAAGAACTCTGGCCATTCAACTGGTGGTTTGAACATCTTCACTTTGGAGAAATCAAGGCCGCCTGTTCCCACAAGGTAATAGAAGGTGATTCCGAGACCCACGGCCATCAGGAAGTTAGCAAGCATAGAGACGGGGGCTAAGTATTTGAGGTTGCGTATCCACACCATTAAGATCAGAGGGAGTAAGAGGGCAATGATGAATATCCTGATTTCAATTTCTTGTTCCGTCACGTTCATGTAGTGGGCAGCCACCTGAAATAATATAGGTTTGTATTATCGCTTCGTCAAAATTAGCTAATATACTTACAGGAAAACTTTGAGGGATGATTCTGAGTTGATATCAGGTGGAATTTTCCATCGCAAAAGTATGGAACGGAAAATAATAACAAAAACACTAAAATTTCCACTTGATATCAACTCAGAATCATGGTCTGAATCATTCTCCTCAGTATTCGTTACGGTGTCACTAACACCCATTCCTACTGTATGTTATGTTTCTACCTACCTGTAAGATATTTTGTGCGATGATAACGGTGTACACTGAGCAAGTTCCGAAGTACGTAAGGAACAGACTCACGAGTATGAAGATCCTGAAAACAAAGAATAAGTACTTTATAAGTAATATCACGTGATAATTTATAATATTCTGTAGATATATTTATAAAAGTCTAATTAACGTCGTTTACAGTAGGGCTCGCGCAAAGTGAAAAAAATTTCTCACGGTCATTTTATCGATTCTGACGATCTAATTATGTCGTTGTGTCGATTGGTGCTAATATGTATAAGTCGTGTCGTACTGTCAAAATAAGAACAAAATCACGTGTTAGGAAAAAAAACACACTTAAAGATTTCGACAAAATTGATTGAATCGATCGACAATTTTATCACGTTGCGTGCGTTAGCCCTGCTGGACTTGAAACTTTATTTTGTCATATTTGTTTTTAGGTGGTTGTCCCAGAGATACTATTTCAAACATTATCATTACAATACCTACGTTGTAATATAAACCGAAACCGGAAGTGTTTTTTTTATAACTTCTTAGACAATTCTAAAAAGGCCGCATCGCAGCAATTCATCTAAAAAAGCAATTTGCAATTTGACATTTTGTAAGTGCGCAATGTAAACAAACGTCAAATAGCAATATTGCTTTTTTAGATGAATTGCTTCGACGTAGCCTTTAACCTCCCTGGTCATTCTATCACTGTAATGGTCTTTCGCAACCATCTTAGTACCAAAAGCGCAAGTTATCTTCTAATTCCTTGTTGCTCTATCCATCCGAGGACTAGGGGCGTGATATTATGTTTATTATGTAAGTACCCACTGGTGCTAATTCCTGCAGACGCCATCTAATGATATTTTAAATTATTATACCTGTCATTTATCTTATCCGCTGAAAAAGAAAGGGACGGGTAATCGACAGGGATAAAATTTTTGGAACATACGTGAATTTTAAGCAGAAATCTAAAACAACCGTCTAAAAATTTTACATCGGCCAATAACGCGACAGAGTTAAGTAGACAGCACGTCAAACGGATTGCATACCAGCGAGATGCCTATTTTAATCGCCCGGGTTATTTAATCGTTTTAAAATTAACTTGTTGAACAAGCATCCGTCCCTTTCCTTTTCGGCGGATAAGAAAATGACGGGTATAACTTAAAATAAAATTAGGAGGAGTCTGCAGGAATCGGGGCCACTGCAATGCTTACCTAAAAGGATTAGCCCATGCGCGTATCCACTCCGGTCCGTTCTCAAACGACGCCTCGCCGACCTCTGGGAAACTCATGTTGGTTTTTCTCGTCTTCTTGTACAGCACGTGGGCGCATTTTATCTATTGACGAAAGAAAAAATATTTCAGGAACACCGTGTATCTACACATGATTCTGAAACGCACAGCCACAAGACACATACTCAAAGGTTGCAGGGCGATATTTCTCTTTTGTTTTGTATTTTGGTATTTCTTGAATGTATTGCACATAAGTAATATAATATTCTATGTTAAGATGTAAGTAGTAAACTAGGTACTTATTTAGATATTATTGTGAAAAGTAAGTGCTATTTACTTAATAAAATGGCAATTACTTATAATTCGTGAAATGTGTTTGTTATGTTTGTATGCACCTAGTTTATTTTGCTATCTATTGTTGCTGTATAACCGACATATACCGAAGTCTATCTGTGGAAACCTATAATTGGCTCTTTTGTGATTTATATTTATGTTTATACTATTTGATGTAGCTGTTGGTTTTCCTATAAATAAATAAATAATGATAATAAAGCGGCCATCTGCGGAGAATATCTACATCTTATCATACATACATACATAAACTCACGCCTATTTCCCACCGGGGTAAGCAGAGACTATAGAATTCCATTTGCTTCGATCCTGACACACTTCTCTTGCCTCCTCCACACTCATCAATCGCCATCATACCATTATTATAACGAATACTGAGGGGAATGATTCAGGCCATGATTTTGAGTTAATATCAAGTGGAATTTTCCGTCGCAAAATTCATGATTTTTTAGATTCTTTTAATTATTTTCAGTTCCATACTTTTGAGATGGAAAATTCCACTTGATATCAACTCAGAATCATGGTCTGAATCATCCCTCAAAGGTTTTGTTACGATGTCACTAACACCCTGTACGTTTAGGTACCTACGTACTTATATGATATGTTATCAAATGACCTTTTTAAATGTTCAGCTTTTGTAACCTCTTCCTTTATTTATAGAATTTCCTGTTTAATGGAATGGAATATTATTATAATTAAAACACATAATAACGGGTTCTTACCGCGTTTAAAATAGGCCTAATGTCGGCCTAATGTGGTGACAAACGTAAGAATACATAGTGAGTCCGGTTTGTCGTAGTGAGTTTGGTGCGAGTTCAGATGGTTCCGAACGTTCCGATATCAAATACATAAACAAGCGGCAAAGGAAGAGGGTAGACAGATATGTTTGCCCTACCTACTCCACTCCAATCTCATCAGTCATCCCGTGATCATGGCACTTGCAACAGTGTCGAAATATCGGGAGTCTCATATCCCTATTTTAAACGCGGTAAGAACCCGTTATTATTTATTATAATATTATAATAACCGCGTAAACTTAAAACAATGGAATATTATTCCATTAAATGGTCACATTCGGTGTGGGTAAGTAATGCTAAGTAGGTACTTTTGCTAAGTATTAACTGTCCTAGAAATTATAAACAGAGAAAGTACGTAGGTGTGTAATTTCAGCTACCTATTCAGCTGTCAATATAATTATGTAGACATTATATTTTATAATATGTGTGGGTTGTATTGTATCTAAATTCGCTGAATTGTATGCGCGGTTAATGAGCAATGACATGAGGGTTAATACACTTAGCCAGTGAGACATTCCAGACTACATTCTCCAAAATATAGATGGCGCTGTCGAGATTTAACGTGACAATTACCTATTTTCTCATTACTTAGATACACAATTATTCAAAAATACAATGTAATGGCAGAAGCATATCATCATCAGCCCATTAACGTCCGCACTGCTGGGGCACGGGCCTTCCCTTTGGATAGGGAGATCGGGCCTTAAACCATCACGCGGGCCCAGTGCGGATTGATGGTTATTAACGACTGCTAATGCAACCGGGACCAACGGCTTAACGTGCCTTCCGAAGCATGGAGGAGCTCCAGATGAAAGTTGCTTAACTTCAACAATCGTAGACCGCGCGCGTTTACCGCTGCGCCACCGAGCTCCTCAAGAAAGCATATAAAAATAGTTAATTATTGCTTGATATTTTGATCACATTATACACGTATAAAGAATTATGTTGCTACCTATATTGCTTCTCTTTATTATGATCAAAATAATAGTTAATGGATGGAAGAGTGTGCCTCCATCAACCCGCAGTGGACCATCATGATAAGAGTTTGCTCCATACTCTATCCGGTTGATTGAGGGGAGGTCTGTGCACAGCAGTGGGACGTATTAGGCTGTTTCCTAGGGCAACGAACGCCTTGGTACTTCTTCTGGCGAAATAGGTACTCCTGACGTCAGTAGGTACAAATATAAAATCGCTTGGCAGGTAGTAAAACGTGAGCAAAAACATGTTAATAATAAATATTACTATAATCGTTTGCGCAAAGTTTATGTTATGTACCTGTACCTAGTTCAATTGCTAGAACGGCCTCCGTGGTCCAGTGGTTGAGCATTGGGCTCACGATCCGGAGGTCCCGGATTCGTATCCCGGTGGGGACATATCACAAAAATCACTTTGGGATCCCTAGTTTGGTTGGGACATTACAGGCTGATCACCTGATTGTCCAAAAAGTAAGATGAGCCGTGCTTCGGAAGGCACGTTAAGCCGACTTACTGATGTAAGTAAGTAGTCGTTACATGAGCCAAGTCAATGGCCTTTGGCGGCTCAATAATAACCCTGACACCAGGGTCGATGAGGTTGGTAATTCACTTTACAACCCACACGATAGAAGGAGAAGAATTGCTAGAAAATGTTCAATGATCATTTACAACAAATACGGCGCTAAGGTTATTGTGCAAGTGATTTTCGTGGAATTGCAGAATGTAACGCATAGCATGTATAATTAGGTTTAAGTAATAATAGACTTTGTTTTGTAGCGGCAGTATTTTGTAAGTAGATACGTAAAAAGAATAATCATATCTACCTACTAAAAAGTGATACCTACAGAGTTGTTCCAAATTAGAGAAACTTATTCAAGAAAAAAATAGAGAACGCTCAGCTCAAAACTTAGATAGTTATAGCTACCGATTGGGTCTTATTCGGAAATAGTGCACAATTAGGTAGTTTAGTCTATATTGTCGGTATTATGTCAATGTAGTGCAAAGCACTCCCCTCATCTTATAACCCTTCACGGTCTTCATGGAACTGCTACCAATCTGTGCGGTAAAAATCTAGATACCTAGTAACGCCATTTTTTTTTTGGGTAAGCGTTGATTTGCTTTGGACGGCATTTACTACTTGAAAGAACAAAAGAAGAGCGCTGAGGTGAGCGGGTGAAAGCTCACCCGAAAATGTAAGATTACAAACTTATGGGTGCCTAGGTGGGATTCAGCTCAGGGTGTTGTGGGTAAATGTTGACCACGCTAAAATTGCTTATTTATAAAGGCACATTGTTTTCGATATGCATACATGCAACACCCAAACAGCTTCAGATTGTGAGTACTTAAGTATTTATTTTTAGTCTGGAGGCCTCCTTAGCTTTGGTCTGCAACCCATCTAGAAGGAAAACTCTGAAGTCAAACCCGGTGTGGAGCTGCTGTTAGGCGTAAATAGGGTCGTACACGGATAGAACAGACTCCTGCAGCCCATTTGACTCCGCACGTATCGACTTGTCGTTCTCGTGGGCCCAGCTATGGAGGCTGGGAGTGTGACACTGGTCAAGAAATAAACCAAGTGTGTTTCCTTGTTGTCCCGGGCGAAGTGGTAACTATGTTACCAACAGAATAAACATATTTTTGAATTTGATGAGAATATTATGAACTTACGAGAATATAAGCGCAGTGTGTGCAGACTAAAGCGACGAGGATGGTGAAGAAGATACCGTTGACGAGACCAGCCGCTTTGAAAGCCTTCGGCATGGCCAGGATGCCCGTGCCCAGGGAGGCTTTAAGCAGATGCGTCAGTGTGTCATTGTTACTGAAAAAAAAACGAATGTTGCGTAAATTACAACTGCTAGGTACCTACGCAAAAAGACGTAGAAATGTTACGGACGCATTTTTTGTGGATTTAGAAAAACCTTTATACTTACTAGGGACCTATTTAAACGAAACAATAGCATTATAGGCAAACTAAGTATAAGTACTTTGAATTTATAGAAACGTCACGCGTTTTAAGATAAACGTTCTAAAATAACCTTCATCACAGTAACAATGCATGAACATTGAACACATACAACTTGTTGCTAAGTAAGCAAAACAGCACAGAAAAGTAAGCAGTAAATTGAATTATCTACAGCAAGAGTCGTATGTCTATCTATCACAGTAGGTATGTAGGTACAATCAAAGAGCAAAAGTGCAGTCACTGAGCCCAGCGAATTATTTGTAAACAGTGGTGAAATTATGAACAATTAATTGACATAATTATAAAATTTACGTTTTTGTAGGTGTTTTTGGTCTATTACAAAACGACATGTAACCGAGGTCTTAAGTGCAACTAGTTGATTTATTACTTTGCAAGAAACTTGGACTTTTGCACCTTATTGTACCTACTTCATGTTATAATTTTTAAGCTGGTAAATCAAAACTAATAGCTATTTAATACAGGTAGTGAGATATGCCTAGTTTTTAAAACAAATAAGTAGACTTCTATACTGAGCTGGGAGTAAAAACATAATTTTAACTCCCCAGGTAGGTATGTCGGAGAATAAAACCTGACAGAAGGCCTGTTTGACTATTCATTGGCTATGGGATGTTCGAATGTCACCGTTGATGAAATAGGTAAGGATAATTCCAACTATGACTGAACCATACCCTGAATACTCAATACTTACTACGGATTTGAAGAAAGAGCTTGGAAAGGCCCTAAAGCGCTTTTTGTATGAGAACCGCTGTCGCCGGTTCAACCCCACTCACTTTTACTACTACTCCTGCAAATAGATAACTACGATATCTCTACTGCTTCTCAAATTCCATAGCCACTTTACCGGTAATGTATATTATAAGTGATAGGCTGTTTTATCATTAGTTTTCGTAAGACACTGCATATTTTTTTTTTTTGATAAATAGCCGATCATACTACGGTTTTCAGCTTTCATCTGATAAGGATATATTTTTACCCTGCAGGTTATAATGCACAGGACGACCTTTTAATATGCTATCGCCTCCGGAGCTCCCTCCGTGGGTCGTTAAGTTTGTGGACGAGTAGAGTGCAAAGTTGAAGTATGAACTACTTGTATGGGGCGCTTTTCGCTCTCACTTGGCCCTTCCAACCTCTTTCTTCTATTCCGTGCTCAATACGTCTCATTTTTACAATCTACTGCTTTACCGTGTAAGTGCGAGCAAGACAAACAGACAGCGCGCGCCCTTTCCTCCTTAGCGGCTAACAGCCATTTAGACTAAATTGAGTTCCAGAGGGGGTGAGGTAAATCTAGCTCGGCCCCCGATTCTTTTAGTACTATTATCTTTATTGACTATTATAGTACTATTATATATTTAGTACTATAACCGAACTAATAGATTTTATTAAACAGTAGGTTAGTACTTACGATGTTGGGTTCTCCAATTTTCTTTCCGTGAAGGGATCGAAATCTCCAGATTCCACATCTTTTGTTGTCATGTTGTATCTAGTGTGAAACAAAAAAAAATATTTATCACTTTAATATAAAGTGAATATGAAAAACTCGAAACGAGCACAACACGACACGCGGCTCAAACGATATGGCGATGGGCTTAATTTTTGTTTAAATAATGCGGGTAGATTCATTTATTGAAGAGGTTTTATTGTGGGTATATGTATTTTAAATGTACAATGTTGTCTCATCAATGTTGTTTCGGTTGAATTACCCGATTGTCTCAAAACGTAAGATGACTCGGTGATTCGGAGGGCACGTTAAGTCGTTGGCCCCGGCTATTAGCCGTAAAACACTTCCACCAACCCGCAGTGGAGCAGTGTGGTGTAAGCTCCACACCACCTTGGTTGATTGAGGGGAGGCCCGTGGCCAGCAGTGGAACGTATGGTGATATATAGATGGAGTATGTATAGAAGTTGTACTTACTTGGTACTGACAATCTTCTCTTTGTTCTTTTCATCTGGAGAGAGGAAGGTCTCCAGCTCCTGGGGCGGAGGCACGCCATTTGAATCCTGTAGGATTAAAATTATATAAATACCAAGAAGTACTTATTACGGCGGCAAAGATTCTTAACTAAGTAAGTAGCTATAACTAGTGATGTGCTGGTCCTCGAGGGAACATTTACGGCTGGCCAGTGCTAGGAGGTTTTCTGGCCAAGTCTTTCCCTCAGCGATACAGCTTCCGATGTGGTTATAGTTTTACAACCAGTTACATAATACGTAATTTAATTTTTGACGTTCAGAAAACTCTATGTAAGCCAATTTTGAAGATAAATATTTTTTTTATTTTTTTTCAGTAAAACGGCGCAGAAGTTATGTAATACGAGCTCTATTATTTAAGAAGATAGGATCAGAGTACAAGCAAGAACAATATGAAAAAAGAAGCCAAAGCCTTCTTTTTCAAATGCGAAAAACTTGTCGTTGTTTATATGTATATTCAAATTCAAATTAAAAAATATCTTTATTCAGTAGGTAACATAGTTACACTTTGAATCGTCATTTTTTACATAACGAACGTCTCATGCGCCTAAAACTACTGCAGCTTCTCACAACCTGTATAGCCGGGGAAAAGAAGCTGCAAGAAAAACCTCGGCACAGGGCCCTAGACGTTCTTTAAAAAAATAAAAATAAACATAAAATATTGATATATATATATATAAATCAGTAAGGCTAATTCTATAAGTAGGTAGATGCGGCATAGGTACTTACATTGACCATTTTGTAGGTTTTGATGCTATCAATTTATGGACCTGCAAAAAAAGAAATTTTTATTAGATAGATGTCAGTTGTATAGGTATTTCTAAGGAAGTAAGTACTCTTCAGTAGGCATATGTATTACTTATAATAATTCAGAACGGCTTAGTTATGTATGACTTTGTTTCTATCGGATGAGTCGTGTTTTTAAAAAACTGTTTCTCCAACCGTGGAGTCAGGGAATCAGGGAGGAAGGTAAAAGCGCCCATGATTCAGTTACGCTACATAGGTAACTATCTAAGTAAACTTTTATACTTTTAGTTTACTTATGAAGTAAATAGTAGCCGGGATCGACTGCTTAACGTGCCCTACTAAGCACGAATTATCTTACGTTCACACAATCTGGTCTAACCAAACTAGGGATCACAAAGCGAATTTTGTGATTGTGTCCCCACCGGGATTCGAACCCGGGATCTCCGGTTCGTGAGGCAAACACTCAACCACTGGACCACGGAGGCTAGTCGTTGTTGTGACTAAAAAAATATTTTTCACGTCGTGACAACGCTTAACGGCAAACATAATGAAGGTTGCCATTTGTCATGTTTGCAGATAAATACTAAGTACCTAAATATTCATAATTTACCGACTACATTAATTTATTCTGTACCTACTTAAATGTCTACCTACTTCATTACGTATGGCATATTAACATGGGTATATTTCTCTAGTGAAGCGACGCCATTAAAAGATGGCGATCGAAGTGATATTGCCTACATGACGTCATGACGTTAAGAGGTAGGGCAGCCAGGTAAATAGCAGAGGCAAACAGGGCATGTGGCATGTTAGCATTTTATCTTCACTTTTGTAAGTAGGTGTACACTTGTGAGCAATATCATGTACGCACTTTACAACCCTGTCGCACTATCATATTTGACATTTAATGACGCTTACGGTTTAATTTGTCAAAAAAGTTAATGTAACATGGTTTCAAAGTGAATACATATTAGTACTCGTGACCGTACTGTATTGATTGAAGCCGTGTGCTGTGAGTTAGGTTATGCTATAGTCCTCGGTAGATACACAGGGTGTAAGTGACATCGTAACAAACAAGTACGGAGAGCTGAGAGGGATAATTCAGCTCATTAATCTGAGTTAATATAAAGTGGAACTTTCCACTGCAAAAGTATGGAACTGAAAATGATTAAAAAATAAACACTTGAATTTTCCGATAGGAAATTCCACTTGATTAACTCAGAGTCATGGTCTGAATCCACTAAAATCTATACCTACTACAGGGTGTAAGAGACATCGTAACCAATACTTAGAGGGATAATTCAGCTCATTATTCTATGTTAATATTAAGTGGAATTTTCCATCGCAAAACTAGGTATAGAATTGAAAATAATTAAAAAAAAGATTAACTCTGCGACGAAAAATTCCACTTGATATTAACTCAGAATCATGGTCTGAATCATCCCCCTAAGTAGTCGTTACGGTACTAACACCCTGTATAGTTATTACAACTTTTTATTATGCGATAGCGTTACATTTTGTGACGTAGCTTGTTTAATTAATTCCCACTGGCGTTGGTAAGTTAATATCCGTACCATGTGTGGAATCTAAGTATACCTATTACGTATGCAACCGCAACTTTCCGTCAGTGCGGCTTATCAGCGGTACCAACTGTTATCGGACCAGCACCACTGGCTTTTTATTGCAGTTTGAATTTTTATAATATTAACCATTTTTGTAAAGGAAAGTGTAAGCGTTTGGGAATTGTAACGACGCAGAAAGGTATTGTTTCTTTACTACTATGTAATCATTATCAATAATCTAATCAATCGTAATCAATACAATAACCTAATTAAGTAAGTATTATTTATCACCAGATGACCCAACTTTTCCACATTTTCTCACCGTTTGAACTTGTTCTACCACAAATATTCCAAAACCAAAATTAGCCAAATCGATTCAGCCGTTCGCGAGTTTTAGCCAGACTAAGGAACAAATAATTCATATTTATATATAAGTACCTATTATAGATAATTGTCTATAGGTATGCTGGTTACCCTCGGCTATCGAAATGTATTTTTTAAATCTAACTTAATTGGCGCCGATTCCAGTGCATACCAACTAATTTTATTTTAAGTTATACGTGTCATTTTCTTACCCACCGAAAAGGAAAGAGATGGGCAATCGACAGGCATAAAATTTATGGAATACATATCAATATTACGCAGAAATTTAAAAACCCCTTCCAAAATTTTAAATTGGTCAATCACCGGACTGAATTAAGTCAACAGCACATGTAAAACAGGGTAAATATCAGCGGGATGTTATTAATTTATTTACTCATTCATTTTAAAATTAACAAATGCCGATCGTCCATCCTTTTCCTTTTCAGTGGATAAGAAAATGACGGGTATAACTTAAAATAAAAGTAGGAGGTGTCTGCATTATCTAAGTAAAAACGTATACATAGGAGCGACATTACGGATTAGCTGGCTATATATTGTAATTATACTTAATAAATAATTGCAAACTGATCGCACAGTAATCGTTTTGCTGCTTACGTAGGTATGTCAGCGAGTAATGGCGACAAAACGTGAGCTATGCTGCGCATTACCCTTGGTATATTTTAAAAATGGCGAAGGTATTCTAAAAATAGATAGTGTAAGTACTCAAGACAGTACCCACAAAGGCAAAGAAAGTCTTCGATACATACGAGCTTACGAGTATGCCCGCCAAAACCACCAAAACAACACTTCAACATTACAAACTTAACAAGTAAATATTATTAATCTTAACATTACTTACAAATAATTAAAACTATACTACTAAAACTAAAAACAAAAAGAAACAAAAGTACACGCAAGTAACTATTAAAAAATCAATTAAAAAGTGGTCCCGACCTATGTCGATGTACGGAGACAACAGTAAAGGCAAAGACAAATGCTCCCTTCTTTGGTAATTTACGGCAGTTTGTACGGAATCTTCGGTGCGGGAGTCGGTCTCACACTTGACCGGATTTTTTATATTACGCAGCAGTGTTTCTTTTATTGCCTGGGCAATGGGCAACATAATGCTTAGTAAACTTTGACCGGTAGGCGGTCGTAGCAGCGTATGCATAAACATAGCCTACTTCTAAACACTGAACGGGAATGATTGAATTAGTCACCATTCAACGACTGCTTGAAAATCATAGATATTTTCCATCTGGCCAAGTAGTTCCATTCGAGGTAAATAATCGTAGAACACACATTAAAAAAGATAAGATTAAGGAGAATATTTGTAAACGTTATATTTATTTGACTATTAGAGTTTTTATTTAACTTGAAACGAATCGAACATGAAAAAGAAATGAATATTGATTATTTTATTCTGTGATTATTAGTAGGAGCGATTATTAGAACATACTGCGGTAAAATTTCCATTTAGAAACAATGATGGGGAGCGATTTTATGAATGAATGACGCGATAAGTTTCTAATCTTTTTTGAGTGTTAATTTGGAGATGTTAAGGTGAACACGTACCAGACTTCAATCGCGAGGACAGCTTGGTATAAACTGAAGTGATTGATAAAGATGCATCTAAAGTCACTTGTATTTATTAGTGTTAGACTATCGTATCTTTTTCATGATAAGCTGACCCCATGGCCTCTGCTCACTATTTAAGCATGATGCACACATTCGAGGAAGCGGGCCTGACGGGGTATATATTATATTGCTTGCGGTGTCGTACACTATCTCGCGTCTCAGCCCACTCATTCCTTTTTACTGTATGCAGTAAGCATTAGAGATATCACTTGACTACCGAACCGATAGATGTTGTTTATTATTAAGTACATTATGCGTTAATATGTATGTACCCTATATCACGCCTGCTGCTTTTCACACGACACTTTTAATTATCAACCTCCATACTTTTCCAATTTGTAATGACTGACCAATAGGTAACTACGCCCTTACAATAGTACTATACTTATATAATATTACTTCCTATCTACTCAGTCTGTGTCCACCCACTGCTGGGTATAGGCCTCCTCCATCCTTTCCGGTCCTGCGCAAGTCCCATCCATTGCTTTCCGGCATACCTCACAATGTCATCCGACCACCTGGGTGGTGGTCTGCCTCGATATCGTATACCATCCCTTGATCTTGTTTTGATCCTTGATTCATCCTTTCTTTTTATATTAGTTTACTTATAGTTATATGGTCGTAAGGCCCAGATGCCTTTTAAATCCCATTGTTTAACTATTGTGTCTGGAAATCCGGGCGTTACGAGGATATACAGGTAAAATAAAAAAGAATATAAAGAGTCAGATGATGATCATATTGAGTTCATTTCAAGTCCGGGATCGATTCTCGATATGAACACTGTCAAAAATAACTTTGTGAGACTGTCCTTTGTTCGGCTAGGGTATTATAGGCTGCATCACCTGATTATCCAAAACAGTGAGACGATTCCATGCTTCGGTAGGCACGTTAAAACCTCGGTCCCGCGCTATTAGCTAATAGCCCAACGTGTCCCCCAAGCCGCACTGGAGCAGTGGTGGAGTAACCTCCGTACATCCTCTGGTTGATTTAGAATTCGATTTTTTTAACCACGGGACATCCTGTTATTGTTACTAAAATATAATCGCGACTAAATTTTGTAAATTTAGTGTAGGTATCAAAATCAGTAAAAACATTTCTACTTAAGTACAAGATTTTGTTAAACTTATGCACGGCTATTGATTTTCAAGACAAAATTATAACTAAATGCGAAAAGTCGATGAATAATATAAAATAGGTACATCGTATAGACGAAGCCGAAGCCTCATAATTGCGGCCTAGTTTTTTTTTCTGTCAGCCATTGCGAGTAAAACCGAAGCCAACGACCGCTTTGACTAGCACGTGTCTTTATCTATTTGTAACAAGACTAATCTAATCTCAACTTTACGTATTGCTTCTTCTTGTATAGGAATGCAAATATCCTTCATTTCAGTACTTATGCAAATATTCAGTGAAGAGTTAGGGTAGCGGCCAAAAGTTCAATACATTTCTAATCTGCCCTATTTCTGTGTCAAACTATTGCTTACTGGGCTGGCCTATTTTAGATTGACTAGTATAAAATATAAGATGAAATCGCGTCTTTTGTTGTTGGCAACACAAGTATAAACATTACCTTATAATTAATAATATTTTTTACATGTAAATATTGTACCGAATTGAATGGCCGACGCCTCCGGCGAAAGTGTCTTTTAAAAATTATAAAAACATAATTAAATAGTGACAAGGAACAAACTAGTGTTTGCACTTGGCAGTAGATAGAACCCTCGACCTCTGAGCATCTACTTCAATTACAGTCCACATATACCAAGAGTCGAACAGGACTTAAGAACTACTTATAACTATAAGTCACTGACTGATTGAGTAATAAAACAATCTATCATGATATTTTGGACAATACCTATCTTCAGCTTTCTTAGCTTATCATATCACCAAATATAGTTCAAAATAAATAGCACAATGATAAGTGCCTATAGGTACATACCTATTAGTGCCAATGTCAATAAACTAAATTATACAGGGTGTTAGTGACATTGTAACGAATAATGAAGGGGATGATTAATCTGAGTTAATATCAAGTGGAATTTTTTGTCACAAAAGTATGGAACTTAAAATAATTTAAACATCACTAAAACATACATACATAAACATACATAAACTCACGCCCGTAATCCCTAATGGGGTGGGCAGAGCCACAAGTAATCAAAGACAACTTGCAGCCACTGTTGATACGAAGTCCAAAGATGGATATGATGAACCTTATGGTGATAAGGGATCAGCCTATCGCCCATAACATTAGTCCATCATGTTAGATGACACAATGATCCCTCTGTCGGTTTTTACGACATGCCCGACATCACTAAAATGTTCATGAATTTTCCGTCATTAACCATCCCCCTAAGTATTTGTTACGGTGTCACTAACACCCATACGCACTTGTATGGCCACATGTACATACTTGTACGGGGTGTAAGTCACATTGTAACGAATACTGAGGGGTTCATGATTCAGTTCATTATTCTAAGTGAATATTTAGTAGATTTTCCCATTGTAAAAATGTAGAATTGAAAATAAGTACTTATTTAAAAAAATAATACTTCAAAAAATCTTGGTATTAACTCAGAATCTTGAGCTGATTCATCCCTCTCGGTATTCGTTACGATGTCACTAACACCCTGTAAGTATACAGTGTCACAGAACTCAAACACCATAGTTGATATCAAGTGAAATTTCCAAAATAGTTCATGTTCTTTTTTGTTTTTTTAATTATTTTCAGTTCCATACTTTTGCGATGGAAAATTCCACTTGATATTAACTCAGAATCATGGTCTGAATCATCCCTCAAAGGTTTCGTTACTATGTCACTAACACCCTGTATAAATAAAATTTTCGTAAGTGGTTTAGCGCAGGAAATAATTACAATACTTAAATAAATAAAATTATAAAAACGTCAAGAATTTTAGCGAAGCGCCAGCGTTTACCTTTTACGACCATGAAGAAGTTGAGATCTTGAGTATTCATTCATGTGCATATGGGAAGTAAAACCACCATCTCACTTTAAAAAGTTCAGTAATACAGTACTTCACATAAAATAATTTTGCTAAAAACGTGGAAGAAGGCGCGTCCCAGAAGAGTACTCGCATACCTTCGTCAACGCACAGTGGCTGTAATTTCACCTCGATGAACCGTAATGTTTTGTTATTCAAAACATGCGTCCGCGATGTCTTGGGGTTGATAGTAGGCCATTCACAATGCACGAGCGGCTAATGTGCTAACATCTACACGTGTCCCAGGTAAAAGTTCAATCGCATTACTCTGTATAACACCCATTACATTGATAGAAAGCGATCCGACCCACAATAGCACCTATCGATGTTATACCTGTACTTGCAAAAACAAATCATCCGATCTATAACTGTTAAAAAGACGTCACTAAAGCATACAAAAGAAACTTTCGTAAAGCAAAAAACATTTTTTGTCCCAAACATTTGTATGTACCACAAAAGATGTTACGGTTCGATACCCGATTTCTGAACGTGGTTCTTAAGTGAAAATGCTTTCAACACGGTTTCGGTTGCTAGCTATTATTTATTATACGGCATATTTAAGGTCGATAAAAAATGGGGTGACTATTATCAAACTATGGTTCATGGTGTCAAAATCCCCAAAAGCATCATACTTGAATTCTTGCCGAAAAAAAAATATATAAAGTATATCTTTGAAATATAAATGGCATTAATTTTATTTAAGTATTTGAAATGCAGTTTTCACTGATACTGTTGGCTCCCCCATTATACAGCTTGTATCATGTTGGTCGGTGAGGTGCTTTGCGATTGTATCTCTGACCCCAACATGGATATTAGTCGTGAGGCTATAAAGTGAATATTACAGACACTTGTTATATAGCTTCCAAGACAAGTGTTTACTGTATTGCATCTGAAACGTAACAAAAGTGGCGTTAATTTAATTTATTGTTAGGTATCTATGTCGTCACATGTGTTTACTGTCCATGACTGGCTGATATCTCTGTCTTGTGATGCCAACACATGGCATGATGTTTACTTACATTATAAGTAGGGACTCGACATTGATTTAAAGCTAAGATTTAATGTGATTACAATATCTGTTTCTTCAAACCTTTACTAGCCTCTTTTTATTCTTATACGTAAGTAGACACAATTTGGCTAAGAACCTAATTTATATACCGAAAATGAAACTTGAGACTCGCAAAATTATTAATACATACAGGATGTTAGTGACATCGTATAGAATACTGAGGGGGATAATGATAGATAGATGACTAATCAGACCATGATTCTGAGTTAATATCAAGTGGAATTTTCAGTCGCAAAGTGAATGATTTTTTTGTTTTTTTAATTATTTTCAATTCCATTTGATATTAACTCAGAATAATGAGCTGAATCATCCCCTTCAGTATTCGTTGTATCAACTTTATATATCAGCCCGGATTCATGGTCTGAATAATTCGTTACGATGTCACTAACATTCTGTATAATTCGCTTAAGTACCTCCCTAGAACGTTTTGTATCTCTTGAGGCTATTCAGAGGAACTTTGAACGTGCATCCGGATGTATTTCCAAACAGAGACATAATTATTCGTTTACAAATACGAGTATCTATTCAATTTTATCAGTTGTTATCATTCGAAGGGCGCCACACGGTCACCGGTTAATGGGGCGTTCAACATCCTAAATACACACCGTTCTTACGAATGAACAAACAACAGAAACAAGAAGATTAATTATGTTTGACAATGACAAGAATAAGAAACAACGTCATAAAGTTCCGACGATGAAAAGAAAAAAAAACAATGTTCATCGTTGTTAGTCATACCTACTACGACAAATATATAACATTTTCTGTAGAAAAGGACGATGAAAGGCTAGTTTCCAACTAGGTAGGCAAATCAATTACTTTTTACGAAACGTCAAAATACTATCGTGTTTTACTATGGAATTTGTACGAAAAAGAACCCTGTGACGTCAAAGGAAATCGTAATAAATAAGTCTGACATTCTATCACGTTTTTCTATGACGTCACAGCTTGCTTTTTCATTAAAATTCATAAATAAGTTAAATAGAAAAAAGAAAATGTTTTCTCGTTTTAGTAGTCAGAATTTGTGAGAGGAAGGGGTAGACCTAGGAGAACATTTATGAAACAAATAGAAAAGAAGTTGCAAGTCGTGTCGTATCAGGACTAATCAGGAGTAGAAGGTTTTGGCGGGAAAAAGAGAGGAATGGCGATTACTTCACCGACAAGAGCCCAGCTCTTAAATAAAGAGAGAAAGAGAGTCAAAAATTCATAATTTATATTTAACTTAGTACCTAGATGCAATTGGTAACTTTTCATTTAACGGAGTAACTATCGTCTCTTTCTTGGAACTCATCAAAAGTGGCTGCAACTACCACTGGCTGTGTTCTGAAATTTATGTTTTCGTGCAATAAAGTGTATTTAATTTGTGTTGTGGTTTTCGGAAGACATTATAAACTTCTTTTTGGAGACTTGCAGCTTTGTCCTTTCCTGGCAATGACTTTTTTATAAAAGTAATAAAACTATACATTTTGATAGGCATGTACCTACTTACATTTTACTCCTTGGAGTTATACGAGTTTGTAGTATATTTTATGTATATTTTTTCGTAAAACAGAGCGGGTGGGGTGATACTGGGCTAAATATAGCCGCCGGTTCAGTGGTAACAAAAATAGAACACGCCGACGAAGCTGCAGTAACGCGCATTCAACGGTTCGTTAATTTGTATGTCTATAAAGTTGGACAACATAATACACAGCCGTACTTAAACTCACAATATTGAATCGGGCAGAGTCTACAAGCACTGATGAGATTGGTATTAGCTCAAAAGAGTAGAGATTATAGTAGACTTAGCTAATGGTGAACTATGTAGTGGAAGGCAGGTCACTGATGAATTGTCTACAATTTTTTAAACTATTGTCCGCGTAGTATTTAATTAAAAAAATATATCATGCGGATAATTATTAATTAGTTTAATTATTAATTACTTATATTATTAATTCGTTTTGTGAATAATTTTACCACTGGGAACCTAAGCCACGAACCCCACTGCTGGCCATGTATAGAACGTTCGAGAATAATCTTGAATTCAAGATATTCCGACAGATAAAACTTCCTGGTTTTCTACTATTATGTACATTAGGAATATGCTATTGTTATATTATATCTGAGGTGATCAGTGTCTACATTACGATACGAATCTGTGATCTGTGTCGTGGTTCGGATTTGTATTGCAAATAAGTACTTAGTATGTCTATTACCACATACTTACGTATGTAATTTTTGTTTTAGTTCATTTAGTAGATGTGTTTACTATAGGTTTACCTCTGTCTACTTCTTCCGGGATACACGCGTGATGTAATGAAAGTTTTATTTAAAAATACTTTTATAAAGCATTTCATGTTTAACTTAATGCGCCTGGGCAAGTGCTTTGTTTAGTTTAATACATAATTTGACGTGTAGGTACCACGCTTTAACGTGTACGCAATAATTAGTAACACATTTTGCAATTTATGTTACTGTCACATTTTTTCTGCATTGACACCTACTTCATCATCATCATCAGCCCATTAACGTCCCCACTGCTGGGGCACGGGCCTTCCCTATGGACGGATAGCACCACGCGGGCCCAGTGCGGATTGATGGTTATTAACGACTGCTAATGCAGCTAGGACCAACAGCTTAACGTGCCTTCCGAAGCACGGAGGAGCTCGAGATGAAAACTTTTTTTTGTGGTCACCTATCCTATGACCGGCCTTTGCGAAAGTTGCTTAACTTCAATAATCGCAGACCGAGCGCGTTTACCGCTGCGCCACCGAGCTCCTCAACACCTACTTATTTATCTACAATTCTACACGTTCGTATCAAAGTTACATTATATGTATAATATATGGAAGTTGTTTGTTTATAAATAATCATATTCCACCACAACACGTCTTATTTGGTATCTTATCAAGTTTCTCAAGAACCCTAATCGCAGGACTTACGATCTATTTTTGTAGTATCTGTTATCGTCGCATTGACAAAAATATGTTATAGTAGAACTTAGGCATTCGACACTGGAAACCTGTTTTTCTGTATAAGTATGCTAATTGACACATCACGTGTATAAAAATATACGCGCGCGAGTGTGACACGATCATTTCCTTATTATGATGTCTGCACAACAAACGTAAAATATCGCGTGGAACGTGCTTATATTATGCTGACTGTCTCAGGTAGACATACGCAAACTCACGCCTTTCATTCCTTTTGTCGTAGGCAAGTAAGCAGTTGGAAAACTTGACATACTTATATAGCATTATATGTTCCACTGCTGGGCACAGGTTTCCATTCAATCAGATCATATGGAGCATACTCCACCACGCTGCTGCAGTGCGTCAGATAGGCGTTGTCCGTATAAGTAAGACACCAACATCGAAATCTGGGCCGCAGGAGGATATCTGAAATTCTATCCTTTCGTAAAAATATCGTAACGTTTCTTTTCCACATGAAGTGAAAAGATAAAAAGAAAATTGACGCATCTAAACATTGGGTACTTACTTCAATAATCATAATTATTATATTCAATAGGTACTTTTAGAAATTATGGTAGACTACTTATAGTTATTGAATATTAAATAAGTAATTCAATAATTTGCGGTCACTATTTAATTTCTATACTATCTTGGACAAAATGCAGATTATAATACTTATATAATGCATTCAGTGCTTCTAGAAATACGAATAGAATTCTTTTTATAACAGATAGACATATAAACGCATTCTAAAGTGCGTTTTTAATAATATTTGTGGAGGCCTAACATAAGCAAACTCCTAAGTGAATAGTCTGTTTGAACAACTAATTAAAAATAGTTTTATAAACTCTCATAGAGTACTTTTCCCGCAGTCAAGCCGAATGGCGGAATATCCGTATTGATTAGATAAACAAGAATATTTCTAAGTAGTTGGTATAAAATGTAGCAAAATGTCTATAAGTGAGACAAAATAACTATTATTGGTACAAGAAGTATTCTGCTTGCATCCTACACCATTTTACTTAATAATATTCAAGAAATATATGTATTTAAATAGCAAATACTTAGTAATTATTATTATAAATATATAATATTGAAAATATTTACATAATATAATTATTAATATTATTATTTACATAATATTCAAAATCTCCTATACTTAAAGGTTGCCTGGAAGAGATTGCTACTTAGCAATAAGGCCGCCTCTTGTACTCATTTTATTTTTCTTTTGTTTTGTATTTTGTTTTTTTTCCTGTTTGTGCAATAAAGTATTTGTTATGTTATGTTATATTTCCATGCACAGGATTTGGCTCTCTTGGACTTTAAGACCTGTTGTCTTAAGTACCAGGTGAGATTCCGTCCAAGTAGAGGGTTAAGATAAAAGATAAGAATACAAAATACAGAAAAAAGGACAATGCTATCTCAGGCAGAAAAGAAAAACAGTTTGTCTTAGAGCAAAAACAACCATAATACACTAAATAAAATGGACAGCACTGTGACACCATTGTGACCCTGATTCAGCGAAAGCTGAAGCCGGGTTCGACTCACGTTACTTTTGTAAGAGAAGCCTCACATTCTTGCCGATAGCGCTGTAGGTTTAATCTATTTGTGAATATATTTTTGTGATATAGTAACGTGGAAGAACAATTTAATATTTAAAATGCTGTCAGGAGACAAGAATAAGTAAGTCTTGTCGGGAAGACATCGACATCTTAGTGTGTGGATAGCGAAAGAGTCAAGCCTATTTCAAAGCGCCGGAAACCATACATAGTCACGCTGGTGTCGAGCGCGGTTCGTAAGCCCGCTGATGAACCGCGTGACTATGTTTATTATCAGCGTGGTTCAGTTACAAGGTCAGCGTGCTTACGAACCGCGCTTACCAGCAGTGCGATTAAGTAACCACAATAAAACCTAATGTACTTAATAAACACATTATGTGTAAAGTGACATTTACATACTTACTTAATATTATGGTTACTTACTATGGAACTGCAGTAAACAGAATATTTCCGCTTCAGACAGTCATATTTGGCAAGATATGATAATTATATTTATATTAAATCGTGAAAATCTCTTTATCGTTTGAGGTGATAAAATTGTGGTTGTTTCCTATGTACATAAAAACATATCGTTTGTTTATAAATTCCGCAAACGCTCTCTGCCCTCTCCGTTCAATGATTGTCTTTTTTAAAATAATTATGTTATATAATTATTATTTTGTTATTTGATATTGATAAGTATAGATTTGAACAACATATTTTGAATATTTTCATCTTTTGCGGTATTTGGATGATTCAATACATTACAAACTGATAACTATAATTGTAACTGAATATATTAATTTAAGTACATAATAAATCCATAGAACTGAAAGGTTAGCTCATTTTACGTACCAAACAGGTAAAATTAATCAGTGCCATACTCATGTCATAAAACTAAAAATATGCTGTTGTCTACAACGACTATTTGTCAGGCCACACAATATCTTAGAATCGCAGTAGTTAACGTCAGTCATGACCATATAATTAACATTTAACAAATACTATTATATCAGTAAATATGATAAAATATATCCGTGTTATTGTAAAACCCGGGCTAGAAGAAGCATTAAAATAAGTTACGCAAGCTTGCTACAGTACTATTAATTTCACTATCGAAATAACGTAGGGAAGTTTACATCACGTTATATGTATGTACGGTCACGAGTACTAATATGTAAACACTTTGAAACCATGTCACATTAACTTTTTTGACAAATTAAACCGTAAGTCTCATTAAATGTCAAATATGATAGTGCGACAGGGTTCTAAGGTGGTTACCTGATATTGCTCATGACTGTACTCGTAATAGTAAAGAACATAACGAACGCCATCTGAGACAAATAATAAATAAATCTAAATAATAAAACTAAGGTTATAGGAAAGGGAAAATGAGGAAACAGTGGAAGTGAAGTAGCAGTGAAGTAAAAGTGTAGTGAAGTGTTAGTGAAGTATTAGTGAAGTGTTTTGTGCGGTACACAGTAAAGTGACGGCGTCGGAGCTGGACTAGTATGTACCTAGTGTGTGTTGTAAATAAATTTTCCTTGGTGTGTGAGCTTCCTTCCAATCCTGAAACCCACTTCCGTAACATTTGGTGTCAGAAGTGGGATGTATAAGGGCTTTCGCATAACGAACGATGCCACCTTCAAATCGATTTCGATACTTATACCTATTACACGTACAGTGGTGGATACTTTGGCAAGGAACACTAATTTATTCTCTTGGTTTCAATAATTCAATATTGACTTTGACGTAGATAAGCAAATGACGTCTATCAATACATAATTCTATTAAATATTTGCTAAGTAATAACTGCATAGTCAATAATAGTACTTTGGCCGAAGACACACGAGCGAGATATACATCTTATACCTACTTATTGTAAGCCGGAACAAAGAGTTTGTTTAAATTAATATCGCAAAGGGACATGTGGAGATGTGCCAAAACACTACATATGCCTATATGTATAAATGTAATTCTTCATTGATGTTTATAGGTAATAAGTACTAGGTGATCTGCGTAGGTATATATATGCACAGATTATAAAACAATTATTGAAATAAATGCGTATCGTCTTTGATACTACGGGAAATGGATTTTCGTTTTGACGAGTATTATTGTAGATTTTCCGCAGGTCGCATTAACTACTTGACCGGACAAATAGGGAGCGCTGAAGGCTCTCACCCGGTACAACGTTTAAGACAACAGGCCTGAGGGAGCCCAGTTGGTTATTATAACTACATAAAGTTTATTTGGTCTTGGAATGGGTTTGATTCTCGATAAAGAACAAACAACTGATACCATGCTATTTGATATAGTGTTTTAAATCTATACTTATAATAAATCTGTAGAGAGGTCAATTCTGTACATTAAATATTTTTTCAAAATAACTATCAGGGGGTGATAAGTGGTCAATACTGATGCCAAAAATGCAATCAGTAAAATTTTTGTCTGTCTGTCTGTCTGTCTGTCTGTCTGTCTGTCTGTCTGTCTGTCTGTCTGTCTGTATGTTCCTTATAGAAACAAAAACTACTGGACGGATTTTAATGAAACTTGGTACAATTATTCTTCACACTCCTGGACAGGTTATAGTATACTTTTCATCACGCTACAATCAATAGGAGCAGAGTAGTGAAGGGAAATTCTTTTGTATGAAAAATCTAAACCACTCAAGTTAGACGTTTGAAATTTGGCATGCAGGTACCTTAGATACCGTAGAGGTATACTAAGAAAGGAATTCCCGAAAATCCTACGGGAACGGGAATTAGCGGGAAAATCCTTTTGTATGAAAAATCTGAACCACTCAAGTTAGACAATTGAAATTTGGCATGCAGGTACCTTAGATACCGTAGAGGTGTACTAAGAAAGGAATTCCCGAAATTCCCACGAGAACGGGAATTAGCGGGAAAATCCTTTTGTATGAAAAATCTAAACCACTCAAGTTAGACAATTGAAATTTTGCATGCAGGTACCTTAAGTACCGTAGAGGTGCACTAAGAAAGGAATTCCCAAAATTCTCACGGGAACGGGAATTAGCGGGAAAATCCTTTTGTATGAAAAATCTAAACCACTCAAGCTAGACCTTTGAAATTTGTCATGCAGGTACCTTAGGTACCGTGGAGGTGCACTAAGAAAGGAATTCCCGAAATTCCCACGGGAACGCGAATTAACGGGAAAATCCTTTTGTATGAAAAATCTAAACCACTCAAGTTAGACGTTTGAAATTTGGCATGCAGGTACTTTAGTAAACTTAAAGCTTAGTTGCAACAGGATATTACAAAATTCCCACGGGAACGGTAGTTAGCGGGAAAATCCTTTTGTATGAAAAATCTAAACAACTCAAGTTAGACAATTGAAATTTGGCATGCAAGTACCTTAAGTACCGTAGAGGTGCACTAAGAAAGGAATTCCCAAAATTCTCACGGGAACGGGAATTAGCGGGAAAATCCTTTTGTATGAAAAATCTAAACCACTCAAGTTAGACAATTGAAATTTGGCATGCAAGTACCTTAAGTACCGTAGAGGTGCACTAAGAAAGGAATTCCCAAAATTCTCACGGGAACGGGAATTAGCGGGAAAATCCTTTTGTATGAAAAATCTAAACCACTCAAGTTAGACGTTTGAAATTTGGCATGCAGATACCTTAAGTACCGTAGTGGTGCACTAAGAAAGGAATTCCCGAAATTCCCACGAGAACGGGAATTAGCGGGAAAATCCTTTTGTATGAAAAATCTAAACCACTCAAGTTAGACCTTTGAAATTTGTCATGCAGGTACCTTAGGTACCGTGGAGGTGCACTAAGAAAGGAATTCCCAAATTCCCACGGGAACGCGAATTAACGGGAAAATCCTTTTGTATGAAAAATCTAAACCACTCAAGTTAGACGTTTGAAATTTGGCATGCAGGTACTTTAGTAAACTTAAAGCTTAGTTGCAACAGGATATTACAAAATTCCCACGGGAACGGTAGTTAGCGGGAAAAAACATTTGTATGAAAAAAACAAATCTAAATAAAAGGAGAAACTGACTGACTCAGTGACTGACATATATCAACGCATAGCCTGAACGGCTAAACGTAGGCATTTGAAATTTGGAAGGGACATAGCTTAGGTACCGTAGAGGTGCACTAAGAAAGGAATTCCCGGAATTCCCACGGCAACGGAAATTAGCGGGAAAATCTTTTTGTATGAAAAATCTAAACCGCTTAAGTTAGACGCTTGAAATTTGGCATGCAGGTACCTTAGTTAACTTAAAGCTTAGTTGCAACAGGATATTGCAAAATTCCCACGGAAACGGGAGTTAGTGGGAAAAAAACATTTGTATGAAAAAATCGAAACCGCGTAAGATAGATATTTTCAATTCAATTAAATTATTTATTGCATTCCATGTAGTACAATAGGGTGTTACATAGGCATAGGAACTAAAATATGGACCCTATAGGGCACAGCAACGTTGAAGGGAAGAGAGGAAGTGTGTATTAAAATTAAAACTCAATGAACAATCAATTTAAAAAAAAAACAATTCAATCAATTGATTCAATCTAGCACGCATGTATACCTTAGTAAATATAAAGTTTATTTTTGGCTGTATTTTGAAAAATGGGAGTTATTGGGAAAAAAAAATGTACTTATGAAAAAATCTAAACTGCATAAGTATGCACTCCCACACACACAAAGATCTCTCTCTTATATAACACGCCACGCGGACGAAGTCGCGGGCAAAAGCTAGTATATAATATTTTGGAAAGTATTGGCAAATGGGTTATTCAGGTTGTTCTAATGCATATATCTGTTGAATTGTAATCACGTTCAGTGGTAATGAAGTGGCAATGAAATTGAAAACCTAACAGCAAATCCTAAGGTAAGGTATTTCAACGATTAGGTTATAATTTTGAATACTTATGTACAATATATATTATTAATGATTTTTTGTGCAGCGAGGTACTTTTAATTCTTTAGGTAAGTAGGTATTTATTCATAGTTTTCTTGGTTTGGATTGGACGTCAAACAACAATTCAGCGATAATTAAAATTATTTCCGTCCGTTTTGATATAAGTAATGTTTTTTTTTACGTGATTTAAGTGCAGGTTTGTCTTAAATTGTTTTAACTAACTGACAAAACTCGAAAACCAAACTATAGATATTTTTTTGTTTTGGTTTTCCCCGAAAGGCAAAGCAAAGGGAACTATGCCCATACAGTCATGTCTTAGGCGATGACGATGAATGATGAAACCTAAGCCCCCACCCTCGGAGCAGACTCCTACTCCGAACCCAAAACGAATTAACTCAAAAGTTCGCATAAACATTCGACTTATGAAGCGGCTTGTTGGCACGAAGCGAAAATAGATAGGTTTATTGAATATTCCGATATAATAACACTATCGCGAATGTTTTCTGACTAAATTAATGCGATTATTAACCATAAAATACCACTTCGTATTGATTATTTAGATTATTCAACGAAGAAAGCAACTGTCCCGTTTCCGTTTCCCGCCAAAAAAACTAAACCATAGAGACTAATATTAAATAGGAAGTAAGTAGGTACCTGGGTAAAAGTAAAAGTCATACATAGATTCATCAAAGATTGATTTAATACACAGATTGATGCTTTTCTTGTGCATTTTGATCTTAAATTACCGTTTCCGTATCCGGCAATTGTCCTAATGAGTAAAACGAGCATTATGTGGTAGTTTCCTAATTTGTTCAGTTTGTTCCTACTGACCTCATAAGACGTGGTACAATGAGTTATTGATTGTTCCACGTGTGGTCTGGCCCATAAACGTGCCTAAGTAGGTTACATTAAAATACGGGAGGCCTATTTACTATTTACTCATTTGCCGCTAGGTAGACTATGTTGAGGAGCTCGGTGGCGCAGCGGTTAACGCGCTCGGTCTGCGATTGTTGAAGTAAAGCAACTTTCGCAAAGGCCGGTCATTGGATGGGTGACCACAAAAAAAAAGTTTTCATCTCGAGCTCCTCCGTGCTTCGGAAGGCACGTTAAGCCGTTGGTCCCGGCTGCATTAGCAGTCGTTAATAACCATCAATCCGCACTGGGCCCGCGTGATGGTTTAAGGCCCGATCTCCCTATCCATCCATAGGGAAGGCCCGTGCCCCAGCAGTGGGGACGTTAATGGGCTGATGATGATGAGACTATGTTTACAATATTAAATAAAGAATAAGGCACTTACTCATTAGATACATATATTTTTTTGGGGATATTATTTTTGAGATGATCCGTGCTTCGGAAGGCATGTTAAGCCGTTGGTCCCGGTTACCCGGCTCAATAGTTACTCTGACACCAGGGTTGTTGAGGTTGGTACTCCACCTCACAAGTTATGACCCACATGATAGAAGAAGAGATTTATGGGACGCACGTTAACATAAAATAAAAGAATATAATGTTATAAAGATTGCTGATATTGGATTTTACGTTAAGTAATAATTTTTATTTATAAATATTTAAATCAACAAAATAAAAAACAGAAATCGTATCAGTTTCAGCGTATATTATATCGGATAAAATTAATGACGTTGCGCTGTTTGGTCATTGTGACTCAGCGAGAAAAGCTGGTCAAAAGTAGTAGATTAGTCACTGTACGTATACATTCAAACACGACTGGTACTGGAGTACTATTATCATAATCGTGATCGATTTCATTTTATAAGGTAAGTACTCGTAAAGCTCAAAAGTTAGTACTTAGAGAAGCAGAGAGAGAGAGAGAGTTTTTTGTAATGCACCATCCCACGATCCAATACATAAAGTTCTTTCACTCTAATTGAAATTGCTGTTTAGCAATTAGGCCGCCTATTGTGCTTATTTTATTGGCTTGTAGATGTCCTATACTTTTGTGCAATAAAGAATTATTGATTGATTGGTCAGGAGTCAGGAATTCCACCTGCACCTTTCCACCTTCGGACGACGCGACGCGGGGAGGGATTCCATCCACATGTGCTCGGGTCGACATTCCACCTTCATTATGCGAACTGCTAAAGAAAGAAATTCTGTTCCTGCGTCATTGTTCCCCGATACTTACATATAATTTGGGGATTTTCAAGGCAAGATTGATTAGGCCTATTTCAGTTTGCGTGTTCCACCTTAGACCACATTGCTGCTTAAGACCAGACCGAATCGTAGTCAACTTAAGAAAAACAGTGAAAAGATCAAAATAGTTTCAATTCTGTAAGTACGTAACTTTTGAACACAGATACTAAGTCTTTGTAACGGTTTAAGATGAGTTATGATCATCGAGTTTTTTTCTATCTTTGCTTGAGTTCTTTTTTTAATCTTTGTTTGAAACAAAGGTTTAAGATGAGTTATGATCATCGAGTTCTTTTTTCAATTCTTGTTTGAGTTCTTTTTTAATCTTTGTTTGACAAAGAACTCGATGATCATAAACATGTCTGTCCACCTCGTTCATGGTTCATGGCTAGCTATTACTACGTACACTCGAACCCTATTAATACAATACTCGTATACTGACCTAACGGTGATTCACGGCTGTGTGTGCTTAATATAATTCAAGCCACACAATCTCTCTGTCTACATCACCCAAGAAACGATGGATAAATTTGACGTCAGTTACTATAAAGGCTCGAATGGTATTCAGTACATTTTATTCCGGCCAAGTAGTTGTACAATAAATCACTAAAAATCTGCATTACTTATATATATATATATATATATATATATATATATACTGAAGACGATTTGTGAAAGTACAGTAAGCAATTAAGCATTAAGTAACGTACCGATTAGCATTACTTTCAAAATGATCGGTACCTACTCGTGAATACCTATTGAATCTTCTTCAGCTAGGTTTTACGTAGTACTAACTACTGACTGCAACTTGGTAAGAAATACAATATTAAACAATATTTCATTGACACTACAGCTCATACTTACTTTTTTAAGCATATAAATTGGTTAAATTGTATACTATTAAGTATAATTTGGTAAAATGGTATTTCACTGGATCAAAAGTAAATTATAAGATGCTAGTCTAGAAACAGAAGTCAGTCTAAGATAATCAAAAATCGACTTATTTTCGAATTTTATTTATGAGTTACTTATGTAACACTGATTTACGTTTGACCACATTTATTCATGACGTCCCAGGACAGTATTTCCATATACAAGCTCTGTAGAAAACTTTCCTTTTGACGATTCGTAAAAAGTATCTCATGTGATTAATTACGTCAAGTAGCCTAATATGTTATATTATATTGAGCAAAATCAGAATTATATTAACACTAGTTTACTTTTATTAATTTCTTGTTGCACCAACCCGCATCCATGTCTAGTAAATGTTTGTTTCCTGGTAGTGTTTGCCTAGAAGAATTTGCTCTAGAGTAATAAGGTCGCCCAAGCTGTACTATATCTATGTGTACAATCAAACATATTCTGATTGTTAAAATTAAGTTCTGTGCTATAAAGTACCTATATTTGATTTGGTTCAATTGCGTTGGGTAGTTTCTTAGGTCGAAGATAAATCATGAAATTCTGATTACTAAATAAAGACAGATCTAAAGGTGACAAAAAAGTTTTCTTTTTTTTCTATTAAGTAACTGATTTATGAATTTCAATAACCAAAAATGAGTGCGACATTTTGTCACGTTTTTCTATCTATGTACGTCACAGGTTGCTTTTTCATACAAATTCTATAGTAATTTCGCGTTTTAAAACTTGGTAAAAAGTAACTGATTTGACTAGTTGGAAACTAGCGTATTTCTGGAATCCACGATACGTTTCCAAAACCGTTATACGTGTCGTGTTGCAAAATTTACGAATACCTAGCTGCATTTATTGAAGTTAATAACGCAAGAAAATTATAGTGCACTGAAATCATGCTAAAGCCGATTACATGATTAATTTGCTGACGAGTATCGATAACGAAATAATGTACAAGAAATTAATCAACACAATAAGCAATTTTATTTATTATTTTTCGCGTAACTAAACCAGCACATGTTTTCAAATTTAGAACATTAGTTTTTGTGTTTCGGAACAAGAATGTATTGTTATAAAATATTTAAGTATATAAAGTACCGACGAAGTGCCGACTTTAACATAAACAAATGTATTTTGCCTGTGTACTTAGTACGCGCGTAAGTATTATGTTTGTTGACTGCATTTGCACATTCTGATCGGCCATAACTTGACAATAAGAATTGTAGGTATCTACTTATAATTATAATGCGGGTATAACGTCACAAGGTTGGCAATAAAACACTGTGGAAGAACAAGACGATTGATTGTTAATTATCATGTCTTAAATTATTTATTGAGTGATTCGTCGGGTGTACTGCCTGCCTGACTACGTAGACACTAACTTGACAGGTCTAAGTACCTGAATAGTAACATTAAGTAAATTACGCATGCGTTCATGGACCATCAGCCACTCACGGTCATACCATACCCGAAGTCAGACGTCATTTCAATGTGTGTTTAGGTGTGAAAGGAATTGCTAAACATAATTATACATAATATCGCGTCATATTATATTTGCTCATTATTATTTTGACTTCGTAACACGAAACTTGTAAAGCGAAACATACCTACAACGTACGTAAGTTTATTTGTATTTTGACCATAGAGGTTAAAGAGGGAGCTAAAATAGCCTAGCCAAACTTATTGTAACACTAAAAGTGGTAGTACATACATACATACACAAACTCACGCCGATTTCCCACCGGGGTAAGCAGAGACTATGGAATTTCATTTTCTTTGATCCTGACACTTCTCTTGCTTCCTATACATTCATTAACGTTTCATACACGCACGCCAGTTAAGAGTAGATCGTACTGAACTGAAGTAGAAACTCTGTCTATAATCTTTTCACGCTTAACCGCTGGGCCGATTTGGATGAAAATTGACACATAAATAGATAGATACCCAGCGATAGACATGGGATATACTTTTCTAGGATGTACTTAGAGCATGTGCAAGAGAGGGACGTATTGCAATTTGAGTTATAAAAGTCAGAGTAGAAGTTGCGGACGGTAAGCAAGTTTACAAGTATTTGAAAAACTAGTACGCTATGAAACTAGTAGTAGTGACTCACTTGTAACTACTGTTATGAACTAAACAATTTACTGTTTCCATGTGTGTCACTGATTCGTGCGCTATAATAGACCGTTTCATCAACAATTAAAAGACAGAATGAAAGTGGATTAATGAAAGTAGTTCTTTGTATGCGGTGAGTGACGACGTGTGGTGTACTGGTGCACCGTCGGAAGTCAACGACCTACCGGCCATTGTTAATTAACAAGCATATAATTAGTACATAATGTCCGACGTATTTTTGAGTTGGACAAAAAACATATGAACTATGTATTTGTATCGGAATATGTAAAATTGTTTTTACTATTTAAATATATGTCTCATTCAGCTCTTACTGGTACATCGTGTTACTGGTACATTCAGGTACATCGTGACACAAATGGGGAGCGCTGAAGGTTATCACACGATAAGAAACATACATAAATAAACTCACGCCCCTAATCCCTAATGGAGTGGGTAGAGCCACAAGTGATATGATAGTATTGTCACAGGTAACAAAACCTATCGGGCATAATATTAGAATGGTACCAATCCCTCTGTCGGTTTTTGCGACATGCCTGAGAAGATATGATAAAAAACTAGTGCCCAAGGGCCTTAGCTAGCAAACGATTACGAAAAACGACAGTGTAATCTAAAAAATAAAGAATATAATATAATATCCAATGATTACAATGTCGTTTTTCGTAATCGTTTACAACTTTTCTAAGACCCCAGGTTCAGATAAAATTATGCACATCTAGTTGGAGAAAGGTAGCACGGAGTGTAAGCGATAAGAAAAGAAAACTTCTAAAGGAAAGAAAACTTCAACCCGTCGTATCCTCAAATAATAAAATTTATGAGCGATCGAAAGGACGAGTTGGTGTAATAAACAGCGCAGCCGATAATGATCGTTATGTGGTCTGTCCTAGACAAACGAAAGAATGGCATCCATTGTACTATATGTTATAAGAAAAAGAAGGCATTCGCCAGGCAGGTAGCGGAGCGCTTTAATGTCAGTGTGTTGTCTGGGGGCTCGGCCCCGCGCCGCCGCCGGCATAGTGGACCGGTAACCGGTCGGAATTGTCGCACCCACAGTCGACTTAACCCTCAAACATGAATGAAATTAATTCCTACATCGCATTATCACAGTTCCCACACATTTCGCAACACATGCTAATGTTGACAAGGCATTTTATACCTACGCAGATAACACCTTAAAGAAATAAGAGCATGCATAGAATTTAGGTCGAACAATATAATTGGCTTGGGGAACGATTTATTTGAGTGCTTAACATAGTAATTATTAAGAGGTACTTATACAGAAATTAGGTTTAATGTCACAAAATTAACATCACAAAAATTTACAAACTAAATTCGGCTGCGTATAAAAATAAAGTGTAAACTTTAGGCAGTATCCAAGAAATACAGAGTTTATTTAACAGAATAAAATTAAAATATATTTTCAGTGTGATACGTCGACTGTATAACTACGTAAAAGCTCTATACGTCCGTATGTCTGTACGTCAGTATTGAAATTACGCGTGTCACGTTACGTATTCCTGAAAAAAGTGTTAGAATTATGACTTAAACACTTACCGAAGTGAAGTCGGTGTGGCTGCGACGCTGGCGGGCTAGTGGCTGCCAACGTTGTAGGTTATGGTGAGCGGGGAGCACGTGGTGAGTGCCAGGGCAAGCTTCGCACGTCCGTACGTCCGCCTGGCGCGCCGGCGTTATAAAAATGGTTCGTCCGCGCGCGTACTGCGTGTACTACTGCCGCGCGCCGCCGCGCCGGCAACTCTTGCTGCGATTGCGTCAGCGTCACCCAGCCCACGACGGACCGTTTTGGTTACGGAAAGCGGTGCTTCTTTACATTACTCGCCCGTCAATAACACATTCTACACTACTACCTATAAACCCACCTATCTACTACAAACTATACTTTAGATTATATGTCGTGCCGCTCGTGATTCAGCTGCTAGGTAGATAATAATTTCCGAACTAAGTATGACCATAAACTTCAGAATTGTGTCAGGTTCAAGATATTATAATTAGATGATGTCGTTTAATGTATAGGCAGATATAACAAACGCCCGTAGTACCCTACCTATCTACCTTCTGAGTGGATGCAGATGCAGTGGCCCGAAGACAACTTGTAGCCAGCAGCCAGACATGGCACTTTTTTTCACCTGACTTATTATAGGTGTGTATAACTACATGGCCGGACAAATGGGGAGCGCTGAGAGTTCTCGCTCCTAAGAAGGATTTGAGGAACATAAAGGTAGTTTGGTTACAGTTATCAGTTAACTTTGATTTGTTGACATATACGTCGTTATAGTAACGACATAGTTCGGCACAAGTGTGACTCAATCAAGTAAATTCTATTTATATACTTGTAGCGGATTTTTTAATGTAAATATGGATGTGTAAGGAAAAACGAACATAAGGAAATAAACTAAAGGAACTTCGCGCGCTCTGTGCTTCAGTGAACATGTAAAACTGTAGTTAGGTCGCTGTAATAGGTATATCTTCTAAATGCATGATTTATGCTAGTAGAACAATAGCAATCCCTACCCGTCTGAGAGAAGCTTTATTGAACTAAGTATTTAATTTTATCACCATTTTAAAACTATATTATAAACATTATCTACCCAATGTGACGAGCTAATAATACATAATAAATACCTACCAAAAAGATAAATAAATCTATTTACGCCAACGAGATAAATACTGCCGCAAAAATATTGTACTTAGAGAAGTTATGCGACTAAACAAGACATAATTATAAAGAAATGATAAAGACCAATAAATAAGCTAATAAAATATAACGATTACCACATAAAGCTGCGGTTGATCGCAAATATACCTACTATCTAATACTTAGGTCATTCCACACCGTAACAGAAAGCGCCTGCGCTGAAACATGCTCAGACATTGCGTCATCCAAATAACGACTGCAGAGAAAAGTCTCGCGAATTATCTGACGTAACTTTTCACATCACAGCTTCGTAAACGTCCCATCTTCTATCGTGTGGGCTGTGAAGTGGATTACCAACCTCATCAACTAGATCGTGAGCCTAACGCTCAGCCACTGGATGATAGATCGTTAAAACCTCTGTGTCATTAATGTCATTATTGACTATTAGGTACACCAAATCACTTGAAGGAGGTACTACACGGAACTTAATATACTTACTTACGGATATTTGTACTACATGGATTATACAGGGTGTTAGTGACATCGTAACAAAAACTTTGAGGGATGATTGAGACCATGATTCCGAGTTGATAAAAAGTAGAATTTTCCGTCGCAAAAGTTGCGAACTGAAAATAATTAAAACAAAAATTTTCATGAATTTTCCAACTGAAAATGCCACTTGATATCAACTCAGAATCATGGTCTGAACTATCCCTATCAGTATTCGTTACGGCGTCACTAACACCCATACCTATTTGTATGGCTACCTGTATGTACTTGTACGGGGTGTCAGTGACGACGGAAAATTCTACTTGATATTAACTCAGAATCATGGTCTGAATCATCCCCCTCAGTATTCGTTACGATGTCACTAACTCCCTGTATAATAATAAATAATTGAGTATTGAGGTCAAGTGAATGAGCAGGAAAGTGGTGGTGTTATCTGTATTATGCGCTCTATTCAGATGCGATTTTACTATCATATCCTAATATCACACCCCACCATACAACAGCAACATGTAAGTATACTTCTGTCTTCGTCGCACTGCGCTGTATCTAATCTGTATTTCTGTCCTGTTCTGCACCATGCTAGACCGCAAATAGTATACCAATTAAAATAGGTAGGGAGCTATCATAACTATTATTCACTAATAATAATAAATTATATTAATTAGAGTTCCAATAATAATTTATTGGGGACAATAGAGGGTTTTCAAGCAATAATAGATTTCAGACAATAACCCCAAGAAGCTAGAGGTTATAAAGCCCTTTACATATCATGTGTCTAATCGGGATTACTAGTTTTCGACATTGGGTTCGCATGAACAGCTACTAAGTAAGAGTTATCTAATACAAAACGGTTACCTTTTCGAAAGTCAAACTATAATTCAGCGAAAATTAAAATTTTTTCCGTCCGTTTTGATATAATGGTAAATCGATTATTTTGATTATCAAAGTTCTCAAAAAGTGAATGTGACCTCAGTAATTTAGGATCTTTAGGTATGTTATCGTTTGTTAGAGACATCACCTTGATTTTCGGAAAGAGCAGGAAAAATCTCTAAACTTAAAAAAAAACTCCCGGAAAAGATTAAGGACGATTAAATGACTCGATTAAATGACATAGTTACAAACTAGGCGAAATGATATCTAGTCATTTTGCTATACATGTGCTTATAATTTAATACAAAACGGTTACCTATTCGAAGATAGGCCACACTTGCAAACTTACACTCCCCTCCACAAAACGATAGAATGTTTTAAAATACACGTATTCGAAGTTTGTAAACATTACTTAGTTAATCAATTTTCATTTCTTTGCTGATATAAAGATTAGGTAGGTACAGTCAATAAAACCATCAAAAGACTTTCTCGATTTAATTTTCTCTTTGCGAGTTTCCCTAAGCATGGGTGAATGCTATGAAAACATAAAAACACAATAAAAACTAATTGTAAGTAAGTACTTACTTATAATTGATTTTTATGTATTAGTTGTGGTAATTATAAAATAATGTTTCTTAAAAGCTGTAATATCACGAGAGCGATTGCCAAATAAATGCAAAACTCTATCTCGAAATCGTGAAACTAATATCTCCAGGTAAAAGAAGTGTCACCGCACCAGCTTATGTACCAGTCATCATCATCATCATCAATTTAAGAGCCACGCTCTTGTCGGTGTAGCATTTTCCATGCTACTTTTTTAGGGAAAAATAGGGCAGTGGTTTCCCTTTTGCCCCGCAGTACTCTGTCTGACGCGAGTGGTGTGACGGCCAGAGTAGTTTATTTCAAAGCCATACTAGGACTCCTGTGCTCCGCCTCTGAATAGTACTGACAGTTACTGCTGCCCTCTGTCATCTCACATATCATGTAGGAGTGTACTGTAAAATACTCGTATTATTGACGACTAACGTATATTCAAGGCCTTCAAACATTTTAGTCACTGGAGTAACCTTGACTAGACTTTTGCGAATTATGATATGAGTCTTGGCACACCGGCTGGCCTAGTAGTCAATGCCTGAACGCTTTTACCTGAGGTGAGTCTTCAGCGTTTCTCATTTGATTAGTCATATAGTGAGTGTAGAGATGACGCTTCGCATTGTCCTTCATTATGCGCACTGCTAAGGAGTAGAATTCTCTGCCGTCTTCTGTATTTCCGAATGCATATAACCCGGGTGCTTTCAAGGCCAGAGGTGAACAGGGACATTCTGGGCCAGCTCGCACCATAATACCTTCGGGCAAGTCTGGGGCCAAGACCAAACACATCAAAGGTAAAAAAATGAGGATACAATACAGCTCAATTATCGCACCACACCGCGCAACTACGCGGTCGGCGTTGAAGCGATTTTTAGGCTGCGTTTCCATTGACGCGGAGCTGTGCGGAGATGAACGGAGATGTTCAGGAATCGACCAATTACCGAGAGGGAGAGAGTGACAGAGCGTCTTCGTTTTTCGCTCTCTTGAACGCTGTGATTGGTCAAATCCGCACATCCGCCCATCTCCGCGTCAATGGAAACCCCGCTGTCGTCGTGGAGCGCCGCTGAACCGCGCGGCAAGGCGAAGTTCGTGTGTTAGACATCAATATATTACATGCAAGTCAATGCGAAATAAGAACCGCTTTACCGCCAACCGCGCCTGTGCGCGGTTTCGTGTGATAATCGCCAAGATGTTCTTTTTCCTATGCACGATGATGTACATACCTCTTGATGATGTATTAGAGTTCGCTACTCCTTGGCAATCGGCCAATAGTAATTTACTCAAATAACTTTGACCTACTCAAACGCTGTTTCGTTTTGCAATTCATTAAAATGCGTTAGTTACCGCTGCTATACCTTCTATTATTACTACTTAGAGCTTCTAAGAAATGTTAATGGTAACAGGCTCGCCTCCTATTATTACATGGTACTTAAACATAGCTAGCGAGCGAGCATTGGGGGTACACACCTATGTCTAAACCCTTCGGGAGGTATTCGCGACATAACATAGCTATGGTATGTCATGTGAACTTGTCATAGAATAAGACATAATATAACTCCCGGCAAACTTCTTGAGCATCGAGTGTCGTAGTGGGGGTAAGTTCGCGCACGTACACTTCCGTGCAAAAAAATGAACTTTTGATTATTTTCTTAACTTCCTTAAAAAAACAATAATAATAATATAATAATATTATTTAATTATGCAAATAAAACTAAACTTATATTATTATAGATTATTAAAACTTATATTATATTATTATATTTCATAAAAAACTAATCGTCAGGTAAGTATGATATTCCTTCCATGAGGTTGAAACCAGCAATACCAGAGCTAGTGCTAGGTTTTGGATCTGTAGACATAGACCTCGTGCTAGTAACTAATTCTTAAACTTAAACAAATGAGCAATAACAAAAAAAACTAACAAAAGAGCAATAACAAAAACGTGACAGTTTTACTGCACGCAAGTGCATTCGGGAGTCAAAGGGACGAAGACAGAGTGCGCGGGGGAAGTCTCGACTGATCTACCAATAGCCGGTCGATGCGGGACTCACCCGCCCCCGCGCCTCGTACCGCACCACCAAAGAGATCTAAAATTCGGTTGTGCGCAGTCAAGGTCGATGCTCAAGAAGTTTGCCGGGACCTATATACCACGTGTACAACGGTAACTCTCATCTCTCCACCAGCGGCTGAGCTAGGTACTTCACCCCCTCTCGGTCTTACTTTAGTCTTCAATTGTAGGGGCGTGAGACGTCACACACAGAGTTGCGCGTGTACGACAACGTCATTGTGTAGTGTCCGAAAATTACCTTTTTTGTATGAAGTGTCCGGGGTGTGCTTATGTGTAAGTAATGAAAAGACCTTGGACAGAATTTCGCTTGCATAGTACAAGATTATATACGTATACATAGCATAACACACTAACACGTATGCAAATCAAGCACAGAGTTCTTAGTAGGTGATGATTGATGATGATGAGATGTTAACTTAAACCTAAAACAAAAATACATTCGATATCCTGTACCATAAAAAGACGAGCAGTAGCGTACAACGATGATGATGCTGATGATGCGTGAATGATGCTGCTGATGTATTTCTGCTGTTTTAGATATCCTAACCCTAATCTTGTCTTTACTTCTTTTGGTGTGTGAATGTGGTCCTGTAGTTTATACAGGTCTGCATTTATACATTTACAATATCACACGCTGATCACCTAGTGGGCTTTATACACCCGATCCCAAGATGTTATCGTAGGGCTAGTTGGTAACACAGATACTCACATAAATAACATACACACTCAGCGCTCTTAGACACACATCTATCTGCATCTATATGAACAGTACGTACAATGTTTTTATTTTAATAGCACGGAGTCTGTTGCTGATAATTGATTTGTTTAAGTTTTTTGTATAATTTTTTAGGGGTCTGGCTGAAAATCGGCGTCGTATTGTCCCTCATGTGTACCCTTTTTAGTTTTAAGTCTTACATTTCATATATGTTCAAATTTTAATATTAACAAATTTATGTATCGTCTTAAACCTAAATAAAGATTCTATCTATCTACTTATCTAATAAATGGGTCGTGTACTAGGTTTAAGATAAATTATGAAATGTCGATTAAGTACTAAATAAAGACAGATCTAAAACTACCGAAAAACATTTTCATTTTTCTATTGAACTTATTTATGAATTTTACAAGATGAATGTAAGTAATAATAAGTCCGACATTGAATCACGTTTTTCTATGACGTCACTGTGTGCTTTTCCATATAAAAAGTAACTGATTTACTAGTTGGAAACTTGTTACAATTGTTGTGCCTTGTATATCGTCCAGTGAAATGCATTATTCCAACCTTGTGATTGAATTCAAGGTTACATTTTGGACAAGTTCATGGTCTGATGAGGAATGTAAGGTCAGTGCCCGCCGTCCAACATTCTGATGCAACATTTTGCATCATTTGCAGATTCTATATCTGACATAATCATTCTATTTACGTTCCCACTACTGGACACAGATTACCTCATGTTCTGGGGGGCGTAAGCACTTATATCGCTTTGGGTAGTTTGGTAAGTAGGTTCCTTTTTCTTCTCTCATGTGAGTTGTGCGATCAATGACCGACCTCATCAACCCCTTATACGTACTTAAATAGTAGCCAGGACTGATACCTTAACGTGCCCTCCGAAGCACGGATCATCTTACTTTCAGATAATCGGGTGATCAGCTTGCAATGACAATGACGACCTCCGTGGTCCAGTGGTTGAGTGTTGGGCTCACGATCCGGAGGTCCCGGGTTTGAATCCCGGAGCTACCCGGTAGTAGTAACCGGGACTAACGGCTTAACGTGCCTTTCGAAGCACGGATCATCGAACAATCAGGTGGTAAGACTGTAATGTCCTAACCAAACTAGAGATCACAAAGTATTTTTTGCGATATGTCCCCACCGGGATTCGAACCAGGTACCTCCAAATCGTGAGCTAAATACACAACCGCCTTATGACTACTTTGCTGCACTCCAGGTTAGTGGTATAACAACACCCACTGTCAAAATTCCTATTTATTACAATAAAATTACTTTATGGAATGTATGGATGGATATAACTGAACTTGGTAGATATACAAAACAGACAGGGCAGTTTATAAAAGTTTATTTTTACTATTTTTCTTAGTTACAATAATTCATTTTATTTTGAACACCGGAATCACAGTAAGCGATGGTATTAATAATAATAATGCATTAGTACAAAAAGGTATGTAAGTAGATATTATCATCTGTATTAAATATTAATTGGATTCGGTAAGAACCTATTCCTACGTCAAATTACAAATGATAATCGTTTTATTTATTGTTTCATATAAAAAAAAAATGTACTCGAGAGCAATTTCACTGACGAAAACGCGCGAAACCAAAAATGTACCTAATGAAGTTCTAATAACACCTGCGTTTGCATTTTCTCTTCCTGGGGATGCCAGGACCACAGTTGCGGCAGGTCATGCAGCACGGGATGTCGTACTCTTCACACTGAATCAGCTTGCAGCTGTGCATCGCTGGCTTCGGCTTCGCGGGAGCACGAGGTGTCACCAACTCCACCTACCGAGATGGAGAGTCATACATAAACAGCCTATACAGGGTGTTGATGTCACTAACACTCTGTTTAAGTCCCACGTCTGCTGGGCACAGGCCTCCGGTCAAGTAGTCAACGCCTCTTATGGCAAATCTACTAAGTTAAGTAAAAAAAAGTCAAAGGGCGTATACTCCACAATGCTGCTTCGGGTTGAGTCAGAGGCGGAATGGAATGGAAATCAAATAACAATATCCGATGTGAGACCGATCTAGTTTGAATAGGATACTGTCCGTTGTGCGAATAAGAAGATTCTGTGCTAAAAAGGCACGTTAAGCTGTTACACTTGCTATTTATGCAAGAGCCATGGTAGTCCTTATGCGGCTCAATGATAATCCTGACACCACGTCACCGAACCACACCACGGACACTTCATACAAACAACCTCGTTTTAGGCAGACATCACACATTGACGTTGTCGTACGATAAGATTGAAGACTAAATTATGTCTGGAGTGAAGTTAACCTAGCTCACCCGCTGGGAGCGGAGAGTTGCCGTTCTATACGTAGTGTTATTCCTTATTCTACGACCGAACGAAGAAGAGGTTATACAAATTCTTACCTCAATATTACCAGTGCGGTTAGGCTCATCAGTTTGCTTCCCGATCTTCAATATGAACACATCCTTGTCCGGGTGCAGTAACTTCTGCGCCTGCACACCTCTCGGGGCGTCTTTGGGCGTGACGTTGCAGATATTGCACAGTGTGTCGTGTCCTTCTTTCTTGCAGTACACTAGTTCAGAGTTCAGCGCTGTTCTGTTGCTAAGCCCCTCACAGAGGTCGTCAGGAATCTGTCAAGGTCACACATAACTAACTATCCGTCCGCTAATTTGGCCGCGTAGATTTTTGTTATAGATGTAGCTTAGCGCTCATGAATAATGCATCTATCTACTGACAAAAGAATTTTCAAAATCGGTCCAGTACTTTAAATAGGAGATTACTTCCTACAAACAAACTTACAAAATTTACCTCTTTGTATTAGATTTCCTTACTACCTTTCTTTCCGCTGTTTTGACTAAATAAATTAAGTAAGTATTATATCTACCTACACGCTAAGTCCGTGCTTAAAAAGTATCCTACGAATAGTCGTACGTAAGCAAGATACTGGTAATTTTATACGAGTACTTATTGTGACATTCCAATCCAAACGTATTTAGCAGTGTCATTGTATCTTTCACTAAGTATATCGACCATATCGACAAACATTAGTAAGTTTAGGTAGTTGGCTACCTGTAATAAGGCTTTCAAAGTTTACAACTAAGTACCTATTAGGCGCAAAGTACAACACCAAATTAAGTATGATTTTTTTATGCATTTTCTTTTTAGTAATGACTTGATGAAAAAGTACTCGACGGAATACTAAAGGCAGTGTGTGGTGGTGACTCGATAGGGTGCGGGGGAAGTTGTAAATATTCTTGGAAAATAAGATTTTCAGTAATGAAATGACCTACTATTTGCCTACAATATTAACAGCAGGTAGGTTTGACGCACATAGAGTTGAAATTTCGCTTTCATACATACAATAATACTTTATTGCATAGAATACAAATGAGACAAAAGTACAAATGGCGACCTTTGTCTAAGGTAGCGATCTCTTCCAGGCAACCTATGACCATGTCATAGATTATATCCTTTCTTTTTTTTCTTCCCGGGTCTGTGTGCAGTAAGCATTAGAGACATTTGCAATCTTAGCTTCGGCGACCTTCGGCAAGTGATTGCCCGTGTTACCTATCTAAGTAGGTAGATACATTGCGAGTGTTCTGACGAAATAGATCAACAATTTGTGATCATACTGTCACTTGGAGCGTAAACGAGAGGTGACATTAACTCCAGGCGCTTTCGTTTGTAACCACCACTTGCTCAACGGCGAATTTCTAAACGAATTATTGAATTTACTTTACTAAATCTGACTTCACAATATTGGTTATAATCAAGTTTATGAGGGGCGAGTGTAGCCACAGGTTAGCAAATAGTAGATGTTGGAGCTCGGTGGCGATTGTTGAAGTTAAGCAACTTTCGCAAAGGCCGGTCATAGGATGGGTGACCACAAAAAAAAGTTTTCATCTCGAGCTCCTCCGTGCTTCGGAAGGCACATTAAGCCGTTGGTCCCGGCTGCATTAGCAGTCGTTAATAACCACCAATCCGCACTGGACCCGCGTGGTGGTTTAAGGCCCGATCTCCCTATCCATATTCATAGGGAAGGCCCGTGCCCCAGCAGTGGAGACGTTAATGGGCTGGTGATGATGATGAGATGTTAATAGCTAACAGTGGTCAAGTAAAAAACGGACTTGCAAGCTTCGTTTACCAGCTTGCGCAGTGACACCACCACGTTGGCGACATTAGTTAATCTTAGAGGCATTCGGGCGAGGCGGCGGTTGTATTGACAACTTTACTTAAGTAATACGATACAATAAACAATAATAATAACAATAATTCTACATAACATAAATTACGCCTATATACGTCCCACTGCTGGGCACAGGCGTCCCCTCAATCAACCTGAGGGGGTATGGAGCATACTCCACCACGCTGCTCCAATGCGGGTTGGTGGAGGTGTTTTAACGGCTAATAGCCGGGACCAACGGATTAACGTGCCCTCGTCCTCGTCCCCATCGGGAATCGAACCCGGACCTCCAGATCGTGAGCCTAACGCTCTAACCAGTAGACCACGGAGGCTGTCAAACAAACAAAAAACAATAATACTACGAAAATTGCGGCTGTTAGAGGCTGTCAAATAAGAAACAGTCATTAAATTACCGAACGATAGGCGTATTTTCAGTAAGTATGTTCAGTTTTTATGTCCTGTTTCTTCAATAAGTTACTTATTTTAATAGCCAACAGGCTAGTTTCCAATAAGTCAAATCACGTTATTTGTTACCAAACGTCAAAACACGAAATTACTATGGAATTTGTATGAAAAAGTACACTGTGACGTCATAGAAAAACGCGACGTTTTCTTGTTTAAAATTGATAAATAAGTTACTTAAATAGAAAAAAGAAAATGCTTTTTCTATTTAAGTAACTTATTTATGATTTTTTTCGGTTCAAACACGACGAAGTTATCCCCGAACAAACATTAAAAAAATATGTATATATACGGTCGAATTGAGAACCTCCTCCTTTCTTGAAGTCGGTAAAAAAGAAAATGTTTTTCGTTAGTTTTAGATTTGTCAAAATTTAGTAATCAGAATTTCATAATTTATATTGAACTTAGTACACGACCCTAGTAGGCTAACTAGTTCAAAAGCTTCAAACTGTTTGTGACCTTAGAATAGCTTACATAATAGATTTTTTTTGACGTGACTTATTGTAGATTTGCCGCAGATGGCATTAACTACTTGGCCAGACAAATGGGGAGCGCTGAAGGCTCTCACCCGGTACAACGTTTAAGACAACAGGCCTGAGGGTGCCCAGTTGGGCGCAAACGTTGGGTCAGCGCGTCGTCTGAGAGGAAAAATATTTGAAAAAAATAATCGCGCTGACTGAGGGAAACCGTCGACCACGCTGGCGGGGTCGGTATCGGGGTCCTGAAGTGTTTGGTGTCGCGAGCTGATTGGCCACCTCTTTGGCTAGAGTAATCGGGTCGTCGGGATCGTATATTACGTCCTTCGTACATCGGGTACGCGTTAGTAGTCATAAGAGCAATTACGGTAGCGTTACTTACTTGGAAGTCAAGACTATTGCCAGTGTCGGCTCCGCGAGTTATGCCGCAGTCTTCAGAGCAGACAGACCGTTCATCTTCGCAGGTACATTCCTGCTGCAACTTCATCTGTGATGGAGTCAGCTTTGGAGGCTTTGACGTGCTTTTAGGTACCCGGATCTTTATCTGGTAACAAGGATTCGTAACAAAAGTGTTCAGTCAATTCTTTATTGAATCGACGAATAAAATGAGCACAATAGGCGGCCCTATTGCTAAGCAGCAATTTCTGCCAGGCAATCTGAGGGTGAAAGAAGTGTTGTGCTATTATAGAGTGCATCAGCTTTTGCAAAGTAGAACATGACTTCCTGGAAATTGATGCATGCTCTCGTGTGCTTATTACAATACGCCAGTGAAAGTACATAAAGTGTGGAGGGGGTTAACCTGGATCTATTGACAATGTCCTGGATGGGCTTCGTAGGTAGGCAGGATCAAAAAGTACCTACTAAGTGTCGACTACTGACTGTGTGTGAACGTAGAAGTCGACTGAAACGTGGTTCACTTATTTATTGATGGGTTGGTTACACTACTTATTACTTCATTTTAACCCGCACGTGAACAGTCCAGTGATCCATATACGGGTCATGACGGACTAGCTCCATACGTCCGTGATCCATATATGGATCACTAAGAAACGATCAGGTACGCACTAAGGGCGAGTGCTCCACTTGGATCCCGGGTAACTTAGCAAAGGTTTGTTTGATGAATGTTACTGTCCACCTGTTTGAAGGCTGAAGTGACTGAAGGTTTAGCAAAAATATTCAAATAATCAAAAATATCTGCTTATTCAGCTTAGGACGTATAAAAAATTAAGTCGTATGCGGGACTTACAAGGAAGTCAAAACATTTTGTATGGGGACGCGTCAATGTGTTAGACTGTTTTTTGAAATTGCTAAATGTGTATTAAGTATGTCTTCATTTTAGATCTTAACATTTTAGATTTAAAGGTTCAGCCTACTTATTAGTCGTAAGATATTCAATAGGTACCTACTTAACTCACATACCTACAGCGGAAAGTGGTGGCAGTAGTTTCATGGATGCAAGTCTATTTACAATCAACTTCAGATATTTCTATAACGATAAGTACACGGTACTTAAGTACAAGGATGTTTTCATTTGAACAAATCCACATCAAGGACTGGAATTCATTATTACCAATTTTTTGCTGAAACTAAAACTGAAAATCGTCTTCTAAGTACATTATTAAAAATTGCTGTTCGTTTGTCCCGCTAAACTCGAGAACGGCTGGGTGTATTTGACTGATTTTGGTTTTGAAATGCTTGTCGTAGTCCAGGGTATAAATCGTGAGAAAATATGGAATAGAGTGATACGAAGTTCACGGGGTTTTAGTGGCCAATAAGTATGATGTTGTGCCTGTCTATTATCCAATTAGTTTTTATCTGCTACTCAATATCATCAAGAAATTGATAGTGATATTTCACCTCATTTCCATTAAACATGGCACCAATTTCCTCGTATGGTTTCTTTGGCTTTTTACTTGGTGTTTTCTTTTGTGTCCCTGTCGAGACATTGTCCGCCATGCTGCCTGCTTACCTACTGAATTAAACTACCATACAGGTACTGAAGCGTGTAATCGATAAAAACCCGGTAATTTTGCTAATAAAATAACGAAAGCTAAATGTATTCAATTCGATTCGATTCTTGTTGTACGCTCATGAAATTTAGATTGTGACACAAAAGAAGTCGCGAAATGATAAGTCTATGAAATAAGTAAAAGAGGTCAAATCCAAGAAAAAATATGGTTTTCTCAAGTTTTTATTATCAGTCTATGGTGATGGCGCAGAAAGAAACATTTTGATCGTAGCACATCGACAAACCCGTTATACTATTAACTACTTGCGTTGCGTTTGCAGCCAAAATTCGATTTGTTGCCTGATTTCTCTGAACGAATTGTTGAATTTATCGATAGTTATTTTATCGACAAATTGGTACTACCACAATGTGACGTCTCACACCTTCCCGCTCCGCGCAATGTAGCCTGTGTCTTGTGTAGACTGCGTTCCAACGGGGTATTGCTACATCACCTAACCTCGTAATTAGCAATATCTAAGTACCTATAGCAATATCTAAATAACTGAGGAGCTCGGTGGCGCAGCGGTTAACGCGCTCGGTCTGCGATTGTTGAAGTAAAGCAACTTTCGCAAAGGCCGGTCATTGGATGGGTGACCACAAAAAAAGTTTTCATCTCGAGCTCCTCCGTGCTTCGGAAGGTACGTTAAGCCGTTGGTCCCGGCTGCATTAGCAGTCGTTAAGGCCCGATCTCCCTATCCATCCATAGAGAAGGCCCGTGCCCCAGCAGTGGGGATGTTAATGGGCTGATGATGAAGTACCTATAACGCTTGACAATAAAGGGCTAGAATTCTGGAACCTTCTGATGTCCGGTGAGTTTCATGCTGCTTATCGTAAACAGCATGAACATCACAGCTACTGCTGATTTGGTTCGCCGCTACTTGTTTTCACCAAACTTAGTCACCAAAGGGCTCTGTCACAAAACTAATTTTTAGGGAATCAACCAGAGTCCTATAAGTTCTAAAGACGAAAACACAAACCTCTTATTTTAATTTTATTAAGTAAGTAAGTAAGTAGTAAGTATTCCTGTTCCAATACATAATTTGTAAAATTTTTACACAGAAGAATAAGGTACGGTTTTTGGGTGCAGGTTTAAACCGTTTAGTCCCGGTTTAGAGGTTCTCCGGGACTTTCCCTACTTCTTCTTTCGCCTTAATTTTGTACAACAGCAGTCGCACTCCGGTTCACATTGCGTTTCTCGGGTATCCACGCGGTACGGCTCGGGCTTGGTAGGAAACTTTGGTGTCACTAGTTCAAGCTCCATTCTGCAGCGCCGTTCGCGATTAAGTCCCACCTTCGCTACCTAGACATATGAAACATTTAAAATAAATGATTCTTTAAGGCGTGATTTATAGATTATTAGTACATATTAAGCGGCGTAAAACACAGGCGACGAGCAGGCGCGCTACCGCTTCAAAATGTTTACATATTAAGTACTTATATTAAAAGCGAGGCGTTGTAAATAAACGTTAGATACACAACCGTTTTATAGCAGGATTGCCCTTCGCTGCCAGCAACCGTCTGTGCCTTACGTTCCTCGTAATTTCTCACCCTAAGATTTCTAAGTTACAAAATAATACAATAATTGTACAATGCTACAGTAACAGCACAATGGAGCAAGATTTCAAGGCTTACCTTTAGGACAAATACATCTTTCCCGGGATGCAGTACTGCTTGCGTTTTTTCAGGCTCAGGAACATCGGTAGGTATCAAACTGCAGAGGTAGGGGCAGGGCCCTTGTCTCGGCTTTATTGGCGGGGGCGGGGGATACGGCACAGGCTGAGGTGGTGGCGGTACTCTTTGCCTAGTTGTCATTTTCTGACTTCACTACAAAAAAATTTACGGAACGAAAAATTTTGGTAGGAGGACGAAGATAATTCCAATGAAGCAATCACAGAAACCAGAAGACTATAATGTCATTTTAGAAAAATCTGAACGATTGACAGATGCTATAATATTTATGGATGAAGATAGTTTTTAATAGGTTTAGAAGCTTTAGAAGAATATTTTGAGCCTAAGTTCGAGAGGTCCGCGCATAGAGCAACATGGACCTCCGCGGGGTCCGCGCCACGATATTACGCTCCCAGAAAAAGAACTGACACTATATATTGCATCGAACCTGCATATTATTTTTCATTTTAATATTATCGATTAAAAGAATCGATATTTAATTGACGCAGTTGGTACAGGGTAAACAGGTATTACCCACCCACCGCACCACCGGTTTTGTTGGGTATATCACCTAGTAATTTATAAAGGGATTGAGGTGCATTTTATACGGATTTAGGTAGGTAGCTGTACATTTTTCTGTTCTAGATGAAGTATCGGTCTATTCCACAAAGTTCAACTATATGTTCAACCAGTTGAACCGAGTCATAGGTAAAACTTAATAACTTCTTTATTGTTAGCGTCAGAACCCCTGGATCAAGTGCGAAACAAGTGCGAAGTTCAATACCTTTTTGGGTGAATCTCAAAATTTCAAGTTTGGTGGCGAAATTTCATATTATTTTTTCGTGAAAAATTGGGTTCCGACATGAAAAAGATCCAAAAGGATCCTCGGTTCCGACAAGAAAAAGTTCAATTCCCAATTTTCCCAATTTTTCACGAAAAAATTATATGACAGTTCGCCACCAAACTTGACACATTTTGATATTCACCCTTTTGATACTATTTGGTACCTACATTAAATTATCCTCCATACTTTCCCATTTCCATTACCTACTAATGAAACCAAAACTCGCATAGGTACGGTCACGAGCATTAATATGTATTATACACTTTGGTACCATGTCACATTAACTTTTTTGACAAATTGAACTGTAAGCTACTGTAAGTCTCACAAATGTCAAATATGTTAGTGCGACAGTCCTAAAGTGGGTACATTATATTGCTCATGACTGTACTTATCATAAAATAATATTTTAGACAAGTAGGTACGTAGAATACAGGTTTAATGAAGTTTTTCATTACGTAACGCACAAATACTAGGTATATACAAAACTAGACAATGAGGAATTTCCAAAACCGTTCCCCAAAAAAATATAGATGGCGCTATTCAGATTTAACGTGAACCTATTTTCTCATTACTCTGGTACATAATTATTCAAAAATATAATCTAATGGCAGAGGCATATACTTATATATACTTACATAAAAATAATTGTTGCTTGATACATGCATCAGATACGTATAGAATTATGTTGCTACCTATATTGCTTCTCTTTATTTGATCAGAATAATAATGGGTGGAAGATGTGTCGAGACTGCGAAAGACCCACGATTCCACCAGGGGTATCGCTAGGTTCCGAAATGCGTGTAACAAGGGGTGTAATAAGGGTACCCAAAAACAAAGATAAAATATGCATGTCTTGTTCATGAAATTAGACGGTTCTGTATTTGACATGAGACACATGTTTTGGGATGTGTATACACTCAGCGGGATCCCCTGTCTGGGAGACATAAGAGTGATGCAGAGAATTAGATCTGAATTTGTTCTACTGAATTATCCTGAAAACAGAATTTGTTCCGTTAAAAAAACGGAAATACAAAGTTTTCTAACCGACCTCCAGCCAGCGGGATATTTCCCAAAGTTAAGTCTGATGAAGTATAAATTGGTATTAACTTTTAGATCTGTATTTATTCTGTTCAACAAAACAAAAAAAAAATACTTCTGACGTCCTTACTTCAGCTACAATCAAGCTGCAATGAAACCTCCAGTCAGCGGACTTTTTCTCTCAATGACATTCTTTTGTAACTTTTACACTAAGATAATAAAAATTAACCTATTTACGACTATAATTTCACTTAAATTACCTATTCGTACATCTAGTGCTTAAATTAAGAAGTATAGAATTTGAAAGATATTATGTGGGTAGAATATAAAAAAAAAACTGTGAGAGAAAAAGTCCGCTGACTGGAGGTTTCATTGCAGCTTGATTGTAGCCGAAGTAAGGACGTCAGAAGTATTTTTTTTGTTTTGTTGAACAGAATAAATACAGATCTAAAAGTTAATATCAATTTTTAGTTCATCAGACTTAACTTTGGAAAATATCCCGCTGGCTGGAGGTCGGTTAGAAAACTTTGTATTTCCGTTTTTTTAACGGAACAAATTCTGTTTTCAGGATAATTCAGTAGAACAAATTCAGATCTAATTCTCTGCATCACTCTTATGTCTCCCAGACAGGGGATCCCGCTGAGTGTAGACACATTGTTTTGGGGAACGTCGCCTGGAAGTCCCCATTACAATGAAACATTTGGCTTTCTTATAAATATATCTTTATTATTGCTTAATAATTTTATCAATCTCTTACGGCGTAGTTATTCATTTTGGCTGAATCTGGCGCAGGTATATTAAATGGACTTTATAGAAGTGCATATTTCTTAGCAAACAGGACCCTTGCCGATAAAATGTTAAATGTCAATTTCATTCATATACTTCTACTGAATTTTATTAAGACGTTCTTTGAACTTCGACCAAAACATTTTTTGCAGATTGCTGAAGACTATTTAATGGATCATTAATATTATATTTTTTGGATCGCAATTTAACACCGTGGATACTGAGTGTCAATTTTTAGTCAAAAGTGGCGGAATCAATATGTATCAAATTCAAATAGGGTAGCATGTTATGATTTTGATAAGTAGTTACTTACTGTCTTATTTATTTACTTAGATTTCACCGCGCTCTTTAATTGCCTACCTGCTTTCAGTAAAATAACTACCTACTGCAACTCCACTGAAAGGTAATATTGGGGGAACTAGGGTTTAAGTTATTTAGATATGGTTAGGGTTTGGTTATCGGTCAGTTAACAGCAGACGCTTTTGCAGCATCTCGTTCTGCAGGGGCCCACCGAGCGGCAGCGGCGCGGGGGGCAGGGGAAGCAGTTGCTGCAGCCCGGGAGGCTGCGGCAGCGAGCGACGGGACAGTCTCTTGATCGATTTAAACACGGAGATATCGCTTTGCGGTGAGGTCTTATCTTTGGATAGCTGCGAATCCTACGTGGACGCCTGTATCCCACAGGGCACGGTTTTAAACAGGGCATGCTTTTGCAAGGTTTATCAGCGCAGCAGGGCGAGGGCCCGCACGGTACGGGCCCGCACGGCCGACAGCGCGATGGCGGCGAGCAGTACCGCGGCGGGCACGGCCTGCCGCACGGAGGCGGGTACCGACAAGGATTCCCACTGCACGCTGGCCTACAGCACTTCCTACATCTTATACGACACGGTATGGGCCCACAAGGCATCACACCGCACGGCCTTTGACATGCTTTTCTGCAGCATTTTGGTTTGCTTGGTGCCGGGCGGCACATGACCAATCTACATCTTGATGGTGGACAGACGGATGGATAGCACGCTACTGTATAAGGTGCGCAGGGACCACATGGGGAAGAGCGACACGGCGGTGGTGTCCATTCCAACATTAGTTCATTCTTCGCAAGAGGCGCCCCGGTCATTCTTCGAATAACTAACTCGAAAACCCCTCTGCGAGGATTTGTACATTGTGAGACCTTAACGGCGGCGTTGTCCTGTTGGGACGCCGCTAAAACGCAACCAGGACCTTGGCATGGATTATTACCGTGTACTGGACAGGGTTCTCTCGGTCCTATTTTTATATGGGACACTGTAGCCATTAAGTCTCCTCTTACAGGTCCATTCGGGCATGGCGGCGGAGGTACAATGCAAACAGATCTTCCGGGACAGGTTGTTAGCGTACAGGCTGAACTTTTTGTTGATTTACTAGATTGAACTTCGGTGTTCATTTGGACTGTTCGTGGTGGTTTCCAGGGCGTCTTGTTGCTACCAGCACTTGATTTGATAGCTGGCGGCTTTGGTTGTCCTTGCTTTTGTTTTGCTGCATCTTGATTTCCCATTCCCCGGAACTTTTCAAAAAAGAATACATCTTGATTGCGATATTGCGAACCACTTCTTGTACAGGACGCATTTGAAGCCGACCAACAAGAATTGGTTTCAGGAGTAGCAGATGCAGTAGGAACTTGTATGCACTTGTTAATGGACGCGGTAGCTTGAGTGCCCCAACTGCGTAAACTCTCTGCGACATCCCATAATGTCATGTAGACCGTCGTTTCCTTTCCAAAAAAGTTTTCTTTCTTATCACAATCGTTAATAGCCTCGACACGATGTCCCAATACGTAATCGACAGTATCAGAAAAGCTCACACTACGTCTTTTTGATCTTAATGTACTTAGTGAAGTTAACGAACATGTGCTAGAATCTGGTAAATCTTCCATGAACATCCTTATGTACTCCCTCACCAAGCCCTGGTCCTGGTATCCTGTTTGCGGCTTTTGTTGGACACTAAGCTTCTTCACTTGCTGCTTCGTCAATTCTTGATAATACGGCAATCTCGGCAGTGCACCTACGACCAGTTGATGATGCTTAATTTTTGAAATGGATTAGGTGATTTATGTAATGACTTTATAAGGAGCTTAAAAGGGGTGAAATAGTAAATAAAATATTTATGTACGGTACACATAAATTTAATATTTAAAAACAAATAAAGGACAGGGAACAACAATAAGTTAAAATTAATATATGGAGAGGCTGGTACATAGATATTAAGGTCTGTGAATGGGTGCGTTACAACAACCAAGACAACAAGCAACACACTGTGCTGTGCGCGTATCTTTGACTGGGACCACTTTCTCTTCTGTCATAACGGGTGTTATGAACTGATATTCGAGCTTCGACCTTCGCCCTGGCATTTCTATGGTCTTGCCAACGCGAAGCTTTATAACTTTCTTGGAAAAGTCATATACGACGCCAGGGTAATCCTCGGAAGTGGTTGGGATCAGTTGACCGGGGTCTTCTCTGGACATGTCTCCGATACCATCAGAATTGAAGTTAAAATGCGCTCGTTGCTTGTGATTCATGCCACAGGTGTCCGAGGGCATTTGGAATACGATCTTGTTCCCCGGCGGGCAGCAATCTGTACAATTTGGTGAGGGTCAGGCTATGATAACAATTATCAAAGCACATTATATATAAATAGTTACCTAGCAGCTTTAATGGTTAGTTACTACTCGATGTGATTATTATATAGGTATTTAATAAGTAATATTTAAGTAATGTAAATAGGATAACTGTGGATTTGGTTTTTGTGTGCCCTTATCGTCTTTTATGTCTCTTTATTCTAGGCCTTCCCCCACAACATGTACATTCATCAGACTGCAATCTTGTATTCACTTTCTGAACGGGTTGTTTCTTATTGGGCCCTGTAGGCGTCACGAGCTCTAGTTCTAATTTGACCTTTCTGTCGCCTTGCATGGCCGTTTTTGCCACCTTCAGTACAAAAGCATCACGATTAGGAAGTTCTTGGTGCTTCGTATCACCACGAGCGATTCCAGCTTGCTGGCCGTGTTTTGAAGACTGAGTGCAACCTTCTGTTGTACAAGTGAATTGTGTGTCGGCTAACTGTGAGCCTTTACAACAAGTGGCTTCGGAAGGCAGAGCCAAACTTATTTGATTCTTTCCGCAGGGTGGTTTACAAGGACCATCATGTCCTTCCTCTTTCTTTTTCACATAGGGGCGTTGAATTGCACAATGCGTTTGACTTATTTTCTTTATTACAGCTGAAGCAACGGGTACTTTGATCTTAAGCTCGTTGCCAGACAGGTTCGTTCCTATTTCTTCGTATAGTTTACTGCGACCTGGCCATCAACAAATTGTAATTCTTTTACCCACAGTCGTCACTATAGAAGTTTTGGTCCAAATGTAGGTACCTACTACTAACAAGGGAATAATTGGGGAATGATAAAGACATGGCGTATTTTGCACCTAATTAACATGAATTAACTGAATTAATCGATTGATAAGGACAAGTAAAACCGATCCGTCAGAACAAACTTAAATTAGGTATTAAGTTTGATTTAACGGGTCTCTTTACGTGAAAATGCTAACCTTTTGGTACATGTAGACAATATGGGTCCGTATTTCTACAAGCTAAGGGTGGTTTTATTTGGGGTTTGGGGCCCGTACAGTAGCATGGATCATCTGGTTCTTCACACGGCATACTGTTGTATGGATCTTGATCTGAAAGCACAAAAAATGTTTTGTTATTTGATTCTTTTTATCTATAATCATACGTTAAAAATAGTATTGTCGCACCTGGTGGGCAAACGCCGAATCCTCCTCGTCGTCCTCCTGCAGTACATGGCGGGCCGCTGCCACCTCCCCCGCGAGTACCGTGACCCAAACCGCACACGCATGGGTCATCTATACTCTGCATCTCTCTTGGTGGGTTGCATGAGCGATCATTAATAGAGGTAATAGCGCCAGCTCCTAAAGTAACCATGGCTCCGGTGCCCTGGAATCTTGTCACAATCAATTTACCAAAACAAGATATACGGAGGAACATAATAATTTCACCTGTCTCCGCACCATCCTGCCCTACAAGTCGGAAAGAATCTTTAAGGGCTTGGAAACTGACAGCAGTGGGATCTTCCAGGTATTTGTTTCTCGCTTGCACGAATTCTTTCGTCATATCTATAGTCGCATCTCCCATAAGAATTTTTGTGGGCAGGCATCCGCATGGCAGCGATTTAAAAACTGTTACTTGTATAGGGAACTTCGACATCGCTGCGGAAATATCTCCTTCACTTAAGGAGAACAGACAGGACTTGCCGCTGTTAAAGGTCTTCACGAACGGCCCTCCACTTTTTCCGACGCATGCTGCCGGATCGTCGTCACATATCTCGAGAGGATCCACAGAAGGACATGACACATTCACACATGTCCTGAAGTCCTTGTCCGAAAAACATGGGCTTTTCGACAATATTATTTTATCGATCAATACCTCCAAGAGGAAGAGACTGTCATTATCCTTTGGCATCGCTGGGTAGGTGAGGGGATGGGAATTTTATACTTTGAATTTTTTTTGTTACGATTTCATAAACATTCTTGAATTTTGACAATTTCCAAACAAAAGAATGATTATAAGATCATAGAGTTGAAAATTGACAAGTGACTTTAAATCTTCTAAACCTACTATTTTTACAGTAAGGAGATGATTTAAATAAAGGAACGCGGCTCTGTGGATAGTTTGGAACCTCCGTTCTACTCTAGGTTCTACCAATATAGACGGCAATACGGCCATCACGTTGGTGCAGATAGCTTGGTGAAGCGTGGAAACATAGTTCATTTTGCAATGAACCAATTGCGATGGAACGTTCATTCATCGGAGGTAGACAGATATGGATTTCATCAGACAATGATCGAAGGCAAAAGTCACTAGGTCTGGGAAGTTGGAAGTGATCCCCTAGAATAATCGGTCTTCTGGAACCCTGTTCTACGTTACTCTTGCTTGGCTTTAAAGTCCCCCATAAGAACAAGTTTGAGATTGCTAATTTACTACAGTGTCACGGGAAAGGAAAATCTCCCATGACTCGAAGGGTAGTGCCAAGCAGTAATGCCTAGGGAAGCAAACGGTAACCGAGACCAACAGCTTGATGTGGCTTCCGAAGAATGGATCATCGTACAATCTATAATACAGTAGGATAATCAGTCTGTTATATCCGAACCAAACTGGGGATCACAAGGTGATTTTTTTTTATATGTCCCCACTGGGATTTGAACCCTAAATCAAGAGCTTAACGCTCAATTACTGGACCGCATAGTCCGTGTTCTATATATTCTAACTTTTAAAATAAAAACATTGTGTGAAGCGAGACGATCGTTTAATAGTTAAAGAGGTTTAGGTTACTACAAATTAACATTTATTCAGTATCTAAGTAAAAGTAATTATTAAAGCTAGCTACTTAGAAAATTTTCGGATAATAAAATCATATTTCACTGAGGGGTAGTTTTCATTGTACCAGCTGCAAGCTTCGTGCCGATATGGACGACCAACTCTGTGAACAAAATTACGCTTTTTATTATGATATGTTTGACACACATGCTTTTAGAAGAAAGAAAGAAAGAAAATATTTATTTCCATATCGGACGCCACATTTACAAACTTAAATTACAGAAATTAAAAAAAAAAACAAAGACAAATAATTACAGACATTAAATACACAATGGAGGAGCCCAAAATAAAAAAAAAGGTTCTCCCTCAGCATCATGCCGTGACACGTGCTTAGCACGGGCCGCGGCGCTGGTATTAAGGAAGACTTAACGAACGTACAGTACCAAAATATGAAGTACCAAATGCCCAATAGTGGCATGCACTGATATTATGCTTTCGTGCCTTAGAGGAAGAATTAGACTGGAAGGGACATGGTGGTAATAATAGCACAAATGAGAGAGATGAACAAAGACAGGGAATAATTTATTGTCCTTACCATAGTCTACATAAACATAAACTGCCTATATACGTCCCACTGCTGGGCACAGGCCTCCCCTCAATCAACCGGAGGGGGTATGGAGCATACTCCACCACGCTGCTCCACTGCGGGTTGGTGGAGGTGTTTTTACGGCTAATAGCCGGGACCAACGGCTTAACGTGCCCTCCGAACCATAACCATAGTCTAACCTGGTACAATTCCCCTCAAACCTCAGAGTTTTATAATTACCCATGCTTAGTACCCAACATTGAGGTCAAATGTTAATTTAAATAAAATAAGCAGTTACCTACGACAGATCTATTTAATGAAACTTATTATATTAGGTAAGTTTAAATACTACCTAGAAGACAAGAGTTATTGGGAGTAAGAGTCTGGGACAATATTAGACAGCCAAATTACTGAAATTGTACAGGAATATACATAATGAGGGACCGTATAGAGCTGCCTTCGTTTAACCCTCTAATTTCATGGATAACAGACGTATGCATTTATCTTTGTTTTTAGGTATAAATGATGACCTTCTTCCACCCATTATTATTCTGATCAAAATAAAGAAAAGGAATGTAGGTAGCAATATAATTCTATACCTACCTCCATATTTGATTCAAATATCAATCATTAAGTACATTATATTTGTGAATAATTATGTATTTTAATTATTTTCTAATAATTATGTATCCGAGCAATGAGAAAATAGGTAATTATTACGCATTACGTTACTACAAATCTGTAAAACTGTACAACACATACACATACATAAACTCACGCCCGTAATCCCTAGTGGGGTGGGCAGAGCCACAAGTAATCAAAGACAACATGCAGCCACTGTTGATACGAACAACAACGCCAAACAAACTGTACAACGCCATCTACATACAGGGTGTTTGTGACATCGTAACGAATACTCAGAGGGATGATTCAGACCATGATTCTGAGTTATTATCAAGTGGAATTTTCCGTCGTCGCAAAATTCATGTTAATTTTTTAGTTTTTGTTTAATTATTTTCAATTCTATACTTTTGCGATGCAAAATTGCACTTGATATTAACTCAGAATAATCAGCTGAATCATCCCTCTCAGTATTCGTTACGATGTCACTTACACCCCATACAAGTACATACAGTAGCCATACAAGTAGGTATGGGTGTTAGTGACACTGTAACGAATACTGAAGGGGATGATTCAGACCATGATTCTGAGTCGATATCAAGTGGAATTACCTGTCGGAGAAGTCATGAAAATTTTAGAGCTTATTTAAATTATTTTCCGTTCCATACTTTTGCGACGGAAAATTCCACTTGATAATAACTCAGAATCATGGTCTGAATCATCCCTCTGAGTATTCGTTACGATGTCACTAACACCCTGTATATTGTTTTTGGAGAACGTAGCCCGGAAAGTCCCGCATTTACAAATCATTGGGTGTAGTCGCCATTATTCTAGATTGGCCTTAGTCGTATGTATAATATTAAGTAATTAATGTTTTAAGAAATGGGGTAAATTTTCACCTTCTGTTTGATACCAGAAGCGCGGTAATCCGCGTAATCGAAGTACTTACTTAGTTTCTGTCCCTTACGGGTGTGGCACCGACTCAGAACAATCGACTTCAACTCTACCTATCCTTTCTCTAAGTTTCGTGTCTGTAATATTGAGTAAGTATATGTGTATCTGTGCCTTATGCACAGCCTAAGGTATGCATGGAATATTTATCGACCCACCAGTGGGTCGCGACCCACTGTTTGGGAAACCCTTATGTAAAACATGTCATAATAATGAACTTACTCAACCATCATTTTTTGTATTTCCTCTTTCGTATTTTTAGCCGTCAGGTCTGGATAGTTCCTCCATCTCTTCTGGCCAGCATCTTGCGCCCAGGCCAGTTGGAACGGTGTCAGTCCAGGGACCTTCATACGACGGCAATCGCGACAATGTACGCTCACTGGTTTCTGGGAAAATAAAATAATCGTTGGTCTATGGAGCTAGGATATCCTTTGGCATTGCTTACTTAAGTATCTACCTAATTTAATGTAATCTAGCCTACAAGATCCCACTGCTGGGCAAAGGCCTCCCCTTCCACTTTTCATTTTTCGCGGTCCTGTGCGTACTCCGGCCAGTCCCTCCGGCAAGCGTCCAAGTCGTCACGTCATCTCTAGCGAGGTCTACCACGACGCCTGTACCCGTCACGAGTACAAGTACCTATCTACTTGGCTGAAGAAACTTAACATGAGACAGGTGCGTGTACAAAAGCAAGATTAATGTTGTAAATGTATATGTGTGTCGTAGATTTTACCTAAATAAACTTTTTTATTATTATTCTTAGATATTTCATGCCGGATATCATCCCGTGCCACGTTGTTCAAATAAAACTCCATGAAACGCGGGTAACTTAAATCATCATGCGACGATGTAGACTGACTACCCCAATTGGGAACATAGTCGTGAGTTTGTGTTATAAGATTATAACAATTTGTAAAAATAGCAGATGTAGATAGACCAGTAGGCTCTGCACAGTAACCATGTCGCGCGCGCACTATGGATCGAAAAATGGCTTTCATAGACATAGGGATTTAAAATTTTAGTGGCGGTTTTTTTGCTGGATATAGCTTCTATTACCTATTACTATATAGGAAAATGATATCCGAGTTGATTCTGTGCAAAAGCGGATGAATTATAATTCTTTTAAGAAAAAATTGTATGGAGCTACTATGAAAAATCAGATTATCTCGAAAACGGAAAAAAGAACCGTAATATCCTGACAGATGGTTATCGTACTAATTATTTATGACTGATCAACTGGTCAAGTTGAAAATTAGTCTACTGGTGCAGTAAGTACGTAAATGCGATTAAGCTCACCTTTTCTCCTTCAGTCTGCTTCAAGCCGTCGCAAGCGTGATAACGCCGGAACTTCACGCAATCGAGGTCGTATTGGTATGATCGAGGAAACACGTCTTGGTGGGCTGGAATTGAAAAGTTCCTTTAAAGTAATTTGTCTTTCTATGCTGTACTGAAAATGATCAAAAAAGAATCGTTCAACTATCTGTCTTCATAGCCATGTTGGAAAAAACAACTAAAGGGATCATGTACATTTCAGCATAAAGAAGACCGGGCGACTCTTACCGAGAACTAAAACCTCACGGTATGACATAGAAGCAAGCTGCAGGTTGCAAAAGACCGCGAAGAGTGGAAATCTGGTGTTCGAGCTCTACATCCCAGCAGAGGATAATAGGAAGAACATAATGGAATATTGTTTTTGAGACAGGCTAATCACCAGTCACCTTTCGGTTCACCATAAGTAATAAGTAACCTAATTTTAGGACTTAATACTATCAAAAGTGGCAATCAGTTGTCTTCTGATTATTTAAGCCAGGAGCTGGGTACCATGCAAGTACAGCTTCTGCGTCAAGCAGGGTAAATTATTGGGTTATGTCCGTGATTTTTGGCGTTTGTAATGCCCGTACCTCAAATCTGAAAGTCGTCTTAAAGTAGTGCCGGTTAGTAAAAATTGAGGAGCAACAGCGGTTGGCATGGTATGGCCATGTAATGAGATGGGCATATAACGAGGAAAGTTATGAGTATGAACGTGGATGGATATAGGGATAGAGGACGACGCAAGAAAGTGTGGATGAATTGTGAAAACAAGGATTTATATGTCTGTGAAAGGTGTGCATACTACGGATGACTGACAGAAATGAATGGAAGAGGTAATAAATACCACTTAGAGTGAGATAAGGACAGGAGGATGAATGTCGGTACCTCAAGTAACTTGAATATCACTAATCGGTTTGCCAATAGTTACTTTCTGATACTTACGTGGCAGTATCTTCTCAGTCGTCATACCATATCTATAGTAAGCGTCATGCAGGACATAAGCATTTTTTCCAGGTGGGTCCACCCAGAACGCCTTGTCCTTTTTCACCATCCGATCTATCACAGAATCTGGCAACTCTCCGATTGTAGGTCTGTAAGAAATTAAGAAAAAGTTATCACTTTTAATTAAGTAACTATTCAAAAATACAATGTAACGTCAGAAGCATACATAAAAATAATTGTTGCTTGATATGTGGATTACATTATGTAGAGAATTATGTAGCTACCTATATTGCTTCTCTTGATTTTGATCAGAATAATAATGGGTGGAAGATCTGATTGTGCCTGGGTGTAATAAAAAGGGTCATCATTTATACCCGAAAACAAAGACAAGATGCATAATAATGTTTGTCATCCGTGAAATTAGAAGGCTAAACGAACGAAAATCTTTATAGCGCCATCTATAATGTTTTAAGGAACGGAGCCTGGAATGTCCCACATTACAAATAAACGAAAGCTTAGAATGCGATCAGCTACTTTTACCCAAGCATCCAATTTTCTGTTGTGTGATTCACTCTAATGACAAAAACATGGACAGAGAGCTGATCATCATACGTTTATCTGTCATATACCTCAAGTTTTTTTTGACGTGACTTATTGTAGATTTGCCGCAGATGGCATTAACTACTTGGCCGGAGAAATGGGGAGCGCTGAAAGGCTCTCAGTCGGTACAACGTTTAAGACAACGGGCCTGAGGTTGCCCAGACGGGCGCGAACTTCGGCTCAGGGCGTCGTCTGAGAGGAAAAATATTTGAAAGAATTAATCGACTCTACGGGGTCGATACTGATAAGCGCTGATCGAGGGAATATACCTCAGGACTATATGTATATATGTACCTATATGTATGAAAAAAGGGAATGTTACTTGGGTGGTGATTCATCCAATTTTCTGCAGGTCGGGCGCAAGTACATTCCGATGCTGCGTTGAGTGAGGGTTGGGGTCCGGTTGGGTGTGAGGGACTCATCCGTGCGGAATGTTGGCGAGACATATGCGATTGCGTATCTGGAAAAAAACAATTCAATTGATATATATTGTTCAAATTGCAGGGGGATTGTACCAAGAGCCAAGCGACTTGTGTGCCAAAAACACCATAAAATGGTCTCCAATAAAGACAGGCGTGCAGACCTAGGCACAGATGACGCGACGATTTGGACGGTATTCTATATGACTGGCCGAAGGACGTACTAGAGAGAGAATTGCCTTCCTCCCTAACGGCCTCTGTGGTCCAGAGGTTGAGCGATGAGTTCACGATCCGGAGGTCCCGGGTTCGAATCCCGGTGGGGACATATCACAAAAATCATCTTTGTGATCCCCAGTTTGGTTAGGACATTACAGGCTAATCACCTGATTGTCTGATAGTAAGATGATCCGTGCTTCGGAAGGCACGTTAAGTCGGTGGTCCGGGTTACTACTTACTGATGTGAGTAATCGTTACATGAGACATGTCAGGGGCCTTTGGCGGCTCTGTAATAACCCTGACACCAGGGTTGATGAGGTTGGTAATTCACCTCACAACCCACACGATAAGAAGAAGCCCCCTCCCTTTCGGGAGTTCTTTACCCAACATAAATAGATAAGCCAAGTTATAACTATAATAAGTAGTAGGCAACGGCCTATTGAGAACGTGTAGCTTGAACAACTGGCTAGCAAATAGGTACGTACGGTCAGGAGTACTAATATGTATACACTTTGAAACCATGTCACATTAACTTTTTTACATAAAATGTTGGTTGTATTGTACGTATTAGTACTGGTACCTATTAGTTATTTATTATTGGTCGTTGATAATTAATAGGATATTTTGGTATATCATAAGTTGCGAGTTCTGGCTGAACCAGCTAGCCAGGAGAGGACAGGGTAGGTCCCACCCTGCAGGATAGGAATTAATGGACTATTATTACGATCATAAATCTTACTTTGTTGGATCATAATCTCCTAATTTTGCAATGTTACTACGTGGATCAAGTGGGTGGACTATATTTAATATGTCGCTTGCCATATTTATTCGCTTTTATACCATACTTTTATAATACTGTTTTTTAAATTGGATTTGCTATCAAAAAAAGAGTAAACACAGAGACTTCATTCGTAAATTTTGACATTAAGTGATTGTCAACATTTTTTTAAAAACAAATTATAGCTTATCATAAAATAATTTACGTATAGAACGGTAATCTCCGCTCCCCGTCTGAAAATATAAGTTTAAAAATTAAAACCCGACTATGAAAAATGCACGCTCTAAAAAGTATGCAACAAGAAAATATTGCACCTATATTTCTCTAAAATTCTTCCGGTAGTGATGTTAAGGAAATAGTAGTCGTGGTCATATGCTTGGCATTCGCATTGCGTGACTTTTCCGAAGTGGGGTTTTAGTTTTTTAAACTTGTATTTTTATTTATAACACTTTGGGGTCTTATTTATCAAGATAGGTAAATACTTATAACGTGCTTCCCACATGTGTTTTATGCAAGTTGTAAGATTTGGAGATAAAAGCTATCCGCAACATGTCTAACTCGCAAGTAAAAGCTAGTAAGTATGCAAATTAAGCCCTTTTATTTGATAGGTACCCAACACCATCTTAAACCATGCCCAACACGATACCATTCGAAAAGAAAAATATTTTTAGTTTTCAGTTTATATGTCTCCTAGAGAGCGCCACATTAAATTTACCGCGACGTTCATAGCCTACTTATAATCAAATATAACCAACTTACGGACAATAAAAACGGTTCTAGTGACACCTCATTTGTTAAATTCTGAAGTGGTTTAGAAGTTAGGTTGGAAAACAAACGTGCATACACACATATACATACATACATAACTGTAAAACACATAACCCTCCTTTTTACTTCGCTGCAGTCGGTTAAAAAATATAGTCACAGCATAATAATAACCCTCATTTTTGCTTGCCCACAGTCTGGTAAAAATAAAAGTAGTTATTTGGTAACAGATTTTTCATCATTTAAAACAAATCTTTACAATTTTGCGGGCTTCCGTTTCGGTGTTGCTATTTATGACGTTTAATATTCCGAATCGTGACTCTATTTTCTCTATGACCCCAAGCAAACTTCAAAAACATTTCTTATCTGTGGACTGTGGTGCAGTAAAAGCGATTCGATGGAGGAGTATGGGTGTTCGTAATAAATTATATTTTTGTGACTCATGTTTTATGATAAGCCTCTCTAAAAATCATGTCTAAGAATATTGTGTTTGAGGGGTGGTTAACCAAATCGCCACCCACAAAACGCATTTGGAGAACGGTAAGGAACGGTTTACATTATTGCTTAGTGCTTGGACTTACCTTTGTTGACAGAATATTGCCTCGAATTTACACTAAACACGTTACTATTATTACGAAATTGGGCGCGTATCACTTGTATGCACATTTACCGTAGTAGACTATGATAAATTATAATTTTTTATTCTCATAGAAATGGCGGAGAAGGTGGTTTGCCTTGCGGCAGTCAGGCGAGCTCCCTGGCCAATATTTTCTAGATTACTACGCGGACCGGAATTGCAGGCGCCTCAAGGGCACAATCAACTTAGATTTGTGTGAACAGGTAAGTGTTATTTTGTCACTGTATTTATAACTCGCGTAAGAAAGGTGTCTTTTGTTTTGAACTTACAAAATGTGAGCATTTTAAAACAATGCAAGTTAATTTCACAGTGCGCATGAAATAACACACCTTATGCGGAGGAATTAAAGGCCAAAGTTAGTGTACAATCTGGTGATTTAATTAAGCATAACTCTTTTGACTTGGCATAACTAAAATGCTGAATCCTGAAATGCCCACATTCTGAGAAGTAAACAAATCTATTCAATAGTGTTAAGTCAGATGTTCTGTATGTATGCTTAGGCTGTTATGTTTCCTGTTTGTCTTTTCCTCTAGTGTATTGCTCACTTACTAATCTTTCATTGTGTGCCATAGGTTGATGCCGGTTTACATATGGAACGTACAGGCAACGGTACACTTGACCCTAAGTTGCGTGGATCAGTGTTCACAATTCAGACTCAGTCACGGACGTACCACCTAGAAGCTGACTGTGAGGCTGACATGGAGAAGTGGGTTGATGCAATCTGTAGAGTTTGTGGACTACGTGCAACTGATGATTCTTCAAATGCTTTGGGTATGTCCATAAATTACTAATATTTACAAAATTAAATAAAAGAAATAAGGAAATTTTATTTTGAACTGATTCACGGTATTGTATTTATCTCCATTTATTAATATTTTTATATTTACCTATAGCAACAGCTTGGCAACATTATTATGTTGTTATATCAACATAATTTAATTCTCTTCCAACAGATCTGAACACTGCTCTAAATAAATTTTATTATTTATCATTGTTATAATATGAGTTTTAATATTATATTTTTTATATATTATTTTGTATTCAGGCAAAGTATTTTGAGAATATCATACCTATTTTATAATTTTGTATGTCATGTTTTTCATAGTATTCTTTTTGTATGTCAATATAGTATGTGAATTACTTAGAAATGTCATATCTGTGGTTCCGTAAATAGAAAGGAAATAAATTATAAATATAATTTTGAGGAAAATTATGCTATTAAAATCTAGTGACAACATTAGTTACTAACTAGCTAGGTTAGTTAGGTACTAAGTTTTTAATTTATATTATACTAACTATATATTGAGGAATTCATGATGGTAGTGTTTGCCCGCTGATGGTTTTTAGAAAGTGTGTATGTACCTAGCGAATGACCATATCCTGTAGGATAACAAGCGCACTAGATACTTAGTTGTTCTGAATTTGTTCTACAGAAATATAGAAAAGTCCTTGTTTACTATGAACTATAGGTACCTATATACAATCATTCTTGGCTATTAGTTCTTTATCAGATTTAATTTTGTATGGACTTTAGTACATAAAATATATTATTTATGTACTTCAGTACAGACATAATTAAGTCTGATATAGATCTAATTATCTAATCATAATTAGAATGTTTGTAAATTTGATAATTTGCAAACATTAATTAATTCATTTTCATTTTTTATTATTGCCGCTCTTTGTAAATCCTTGGGCTAGGTTTTTACCTAGTCCATATAAACAAACAGTTTTTTTGTTTTCATTGCTTTAATCACATTTTTCTTTATAGTATATCAATTGATGATCCATAGACCAGTATTTTCCCATGGCGATTGTATAATATCTATAAGGTTACTGCTACACTGTTGTATGCGAAAAATACTGCTGCAGTGTTATTTCTGTCTCATGAAAGGGCATGCACTCATAAATATTTAATGTGAATGGATCTGTACCACTGCCCTTGCGAAATATATTCTGGCTTGTGTAGCTGGCGACTGGCGTCATATCTTATGTTATCTTCCACTAAAGTACCTTGTAACAATATTTTGAAAATGTTGAATGTTTTCAGATACATATCAAAATAATTTGAGCACAATGTCTGCTATGAATGAGCAGTATGACGGGGCCGACACTACTGGACCTTATATACCCATATCAGAGTGCATCACTGGAGTACGGGCACAGGTATATATGTATAAACTTATGTAAACATTTACAGTTTTTTGTTGTCTTTGCAACTGATAAACACAATGTAAAGGCTGTGCTTATTTGATAAATATATTGCAAATTTGTACTGGCGTAAAAAAATTCGTTCAGAAAATTATGTCCTTACCAGATGACGGAATTTCTTTATTTTTTATTATATTTATTTATTGTTGAAAACATTTTATAGTCCGTTCAAGAATGATCTTCATAAAAGGTAAACAAATATGGCTGCCGATATTTTTTATCTGTGTCAAACTGCATATTAGTGAAGTGCTAAATTGATTTTAGCTCAAGTTATTTTATCAAAGTGAACTGACTCTCTTGGGTTGTTTGAATATTTTGTATGATAATATTAAAATATATAATGGTGCTAATTCCTGTAAATACCATCTAATTTAATTTTAGGTTATATCTGTCATTTTCTTATCCGCCGAAAAGGAAAGGGACGGGTAATCGACAAGCATAAAATTTATGGAACACACGTCAATTTTAAGCACAAATCTAAAACAACCGTCTAAAAATTCGCCCGGGTTATTCATTTATTTACTCATTCTTCCTAAAATTAAGAGCTGTCAATCATCCGTCCCTTTCCTTTTCGGCGGATAAGAAAATGACAGGTATAACTTAAAGTAAAATTAAGAGATGTCTGCAGGAATCGGGGCCATTGTATGTTTCTTTGTGGTTACACTAACTCACTTTGAAAGTCATTTTTTCTGCGCATTTCGGCTTATTAAGTACAGTACACTCACTTAAGTTATTCACGGAACTGACTCGTTTTCCTGACCTGAATGAAATGTCTCATAGCTAATCGTCAAATTGACAGCTAGCCACAGATTAACAAGAATTTATGATGTCAACTTTTTTGTGTGAGGTTTTGTTTGATTTTTGATTTTACATGAAAAAATGTGTTTTTAATAATTATTTTACGTTAATTTCACATTGAGCTAAGAAATCATACATCTATTGAGTGCTACGGATGTTATTGTTATAGTAGTTTAGGTGAAATTCGAACATTCTTTGTAGTAACAGGTTTGTTTACCTTTTATGAAGATCATTTTTGAATGGACTATACATAATGATACAATTGAATCCCATTGCTAAACCTTGCAGGTTTGTCTCAATGCATTATTCCGCTATTATTATGGGCGATGGGCTGGTGATCTGTCACCATATGGTTAATCATATCTCTCTTAGGTAGGATTTTACCATCAAACGTGACTGTAACTTTATTTACTTCTAGTAATTTTTGGGTTTTCTCACTGTCTCTAAGGTCATTACAATTTTGGTACCTACTGGGTCTTTCTTTCAGGACACTTCAGCTTTCACGTTCGACCCAAAGAACATAGTGGTAAGCACAAGGACGCCGCTGGAACGCGTCTCAGACAACAGAAACCACCAGATGTACCTGAGCCAGCCGCACATCAGGCTGAACAACACAGACTTCTCAGAGAATGAGTCTAACCTTAGCGATGAGGAGTGCAAGTCACTGAATGCTAGTCAACCAAACATAAGTAAATATATTGTTTAATCAATTTTATAATGGCCCCGATTCCTGCAGACACCTCCTAATTTTACTTTAAGTTATATCTGTCATTTTCTAATCCGCCTAAAAGGAAAGGGACGGATATTAGACAGCTCTTAATTTTAGGAAGAATAAGTAAATGAATGAATAACCCGGGCGAATCAAAAAGGTATCTTGCTGGTATGCAAACCGTTTGACGTGTGCTGTCACCTTAATTCTGTCGGGTTATTGGCCACAGTAAAATTTTTAGATGTTTTATATTTGTGCTTCAAAATTTACGTGTGTTCCATAAATTTTATGCTTGTAGATTACCCGTCCCTTTTCTTTTCGGCGGGTAAGAAAATAACAGATATAACTTAAAATAAAATTAGATGGTATTTTCAGGAATTATCCATTATCTCTTTATTGGTGCATGTCACTAACTTCTGCCTACCATATAAAGTGTTCAACTGCTTGTTATACAGGGCATGCCGTAAACATTTATTTATTTTATTTATTTCCATAATTCTTAAACAATATCTTTACAGGTATACCCAATGCGATATCGATACATAAATGCGATTAAATATTTTATAAAACAAAGTATGAACACACACACAACATAACATCTAGTACCCACTGAAATAATTTAGAGACCGTTCTGTGAATTTCACCACCGAACAAGTAAATAAGTCAACCTCGTAGTTACGTTCCGCTATATCATTAATGTAGTGCAAGGCCCTAGTGACAGGAGCACAGTCCCCCATGTTCGTTCTCGAGGGCTGCACCCGAAACATTTGCGGTCTCCGCCTTGGTTCTCTCGCGTCTCTGGGCACTCTCAAGTGTAACGATTCCAGTATCTGAGGGTTATGAATCATTCCTCTAAATACCTTAAAGACGTATAAAACCAAGGCGGCATTCCTCCTCACTTCTAGTTTGCAGTAGCCTACCATTCCCAAGACAAACAGTGTTGGATACATTAGGGGGTAGAACGGATACACGTTGTACATTTTCTTGTACAGAGCTCTTGCACATTTATTTTGTATCTTCTCCACCATTGAAATGTACTTGGCTTCACGAGGATTCCATATAGTTGAGCCAACATCCATTAATGTATACTCTCCCAACATGATGGTTACGGGCAATAGGGTAGTTTTCAACTAGTCAAATCAGTTACTTTTTACTAAACGTCAAAACACGAAATTACAATGGAATTTGTATGAAAAAGCACATTGTGACGTCATAGAGAAACGTGATAAAATGTTCGACTTATTTTTACGTTTGTATTGAATAAAATTCATAAATTAAATAGAAAAAAAGGAAATGTTTTTCGTTAATGTTATATATATTATGATGTTATTTAGTACACATCCATATTTTCATTTTCATACAAATTCCATATAAAATTTGCGTTTTAACTTCGATTAATAAATGGCCGACGACGTGTCTGAGCTTTTATGGAGACACATTTAACCGCGTGGTTTTGCTTCTAGTGGAGTTTCACATACAGAAATACCACCTCTTTTTGTATGATAACAAGTTACCTCCCCATCATTCTCATGCCAAAATATTATAATATCTATTTGAGAGATTTTTATTATTCAGCAATATGCCGGAACAGATTCGTTCTGATATTTGCTTTTTATCAATTATTGTTGTAACGCAGACTCTTTACATTTTAATTATACAGTAAATTAATTTCGTTTTCAGGGGACTGGTCCGTAGCAAAGACTTTCACAAAATTAGCAATTAGTCCGAAGAGGAATGGAATTTCCGGTGAGTTACCATATCTTATTTTTATATCTCATTGAACATTTTTATTTAATAATCGAATGTATGAATTCGTTATTTGCTTATTACAGGCCCTCCAGTGCCTCCTAGGCCCCGCAAGACATTAAAAGATTCCTACCAGGGTCCTAAAATACAAGAACCTGTTGAAGTTCATGATGCGTCGGTATGTATTAAGTTATTTTATGCACCTCTATTTTGAAAAGGTAATTGCGTATCGAATATTTGTAAGTCCTTAATAGTTCAGAAAGTTTTGTGTTAGCTCGTTTGCTGTATATGATGTCAAAAGCAGGGATGTTATGAATATGAAATTTCGGATACGGATTTAAGAATGATTATTATACAGAATATGGATACGGATAATAAATTATTTCGGATTATCCGTTAGTTTCGGATAATTTCGGTTACGGATATTTTTTTTTTTAAGGAATTTCATAAGTAAAGTCCAAATAGGTAATAAAGTGGTTTTATTTATAACGAAAAGTTATTATGTAATGACGACAAAAGAAGAAAAAATAAACAATGTGCGCGGTTTGTGTGTCGGCACTGGCAGCGGATCAAACCATCTTGTCATAACGTGTCTCAATTAGGTTCCGCCCCTATACGATATTATCCGAAAGTTTTATTTCGGATTCGGTAACGGATGATTTTTGTATCGGATATCCGATAGTTTCGGTTACGGTTACGGAGCTCCCTAATATAAAAAAAAAAAGATTGTTTATTTCAGTAACTCACACATTAATCTATAGGATAGGGCTAAGACCTACCTAGTAGGTATGCAAAGATACCTGTGTCGGGTGGCCTCGCTCTTCTATATCTATTAACAATTAACAATAGTGCGGGCGTCTAAATACAATATAATAAGAAAGGCGCTTAATCTATAAATACAGGATGAAATAAGAAAGTTAAATGTAAGTGTGTGTGTATGTATCTTGTGTGTGTGTATGTGTGTTGTGAGTGTGTTTCTGTGTGTGGGTGAGGGGGTGTTTTTGTTATATTAAGTGACGTACTTGAGTAGAAAATCCCTGCTCAAAAGTGGCATTTCTAGACGTACTATCTTTTTTACTATAACTATGTGTACATATGTGCGCAGATGTGCATGTTGCGCGCGCCAAAGCGGAGCACACTGGGGGCTCCGCTGTCGCCAGGCCGGGCGCTGCTCACCCCCGCCGTGCGGTACACCGACGACGAAGACGATATCTCACCGGGGCTTCAGGTAACCAGATAACTCGAAAAAAAAAACTATATTGCTTCTAATTTTTGTCTCTCCATAAGCTACTCAAATTGCAAGGTTTCATTCAGTCAGACAGTGCTCGTTCATTTTCATAACATAACATTATACGTATGCTGCTGGGCATAGGCCTCCTTCCCCTACCCCTTGAATCAAGTGGAGAGGGTATGGGCATAATCTACAACGTCGCTTCACTGCCGGTTTTTACGGCTAATAGCCAAGATCAACGGCTTAAAGTGCCTCCCGGAGCATGGAATCACCCCATTTTTTACGAGTACAACTAGGTAATTCAAATTCGTTTTCACAAAAAAGACATGGTTTTCAGTAGTGTCTTTGATAACTAGTAGCGCTGCTAGTGGCCCTAAAGCTGCACCTCCATTCAAAATAAATCGAAAAGTATTACCATTGATACTTTACATTTAGTACTGGTCCCTTGATCAGACATAATTTTAAATGGACGATACATTGCCGTTTGAGTTAGCTATTAGGCTCAGAGATCATTTCATACAAGTTAATGAATGATGTAATCTTTCAGTCGATGCAATATTGCAATCTGCCCTCTCTCCCGCCTGCCGTGGACCGGGCGCTGAAGCCTCGCCACTCTAGCATAGGACATATCAATCATCTTATTGGACAGGTAAATATAATAAAACTCACCTTCTAAATCTTATAATACTATTTTCGTAACCATCCAAGTTTTTCCACGTCCCTCCATGACAAACCCCAAAAAACAATTCCCCGTCTCCCAACATTTTTCTTTTACCGTACTTCTAATTCCGGCCAGTGTTGCAATCTCTCGTAAACATTTTACTCGTGAGATTTTACTCGATATTACTGTAATTACATGCTTTAACTATTTCGTTTTGTTCTACGTAGCCAATCAGAAGACCTTAAATTAAGTTGAGGCTTTCCGTATCATTAATTTATTAGAACTGAATTTATTAGATAGTTTTTATTTTGTATCTTGTGACAGGCGGTTTTGCAGCTCACCCCACACGATGACATCAAACCTGACGTCTTACAATACCTAGATTTGGATCTGCATTCGTCCAAACCTGCGCCATCAAAGGTATGTGTATTGATCAAGTCATTATGTAATAATTAGTATACGAAAGTAACTTTGTTTTAAGTTTACGCGGTTATTATCATAATTACGCGGATATGATCATACTCATATCCCCGTTTAAATGCGGTAAGAACCCGTTATTATGTGCTTTAATTATGAAAGTAACTTTGTCTGTTACCTCGTTATGTCTAAACCGCTGCACCGATCTAGACAACAATTGGTACTTTCCTTTACATGCGTCTACCGGGACATCCACGATTTTTTCAAGATGAATATCTTATTATTGTATATTGCTTATTATAGAAGAGCCAAGTAAAAGAAAAAACAGACACCCATATCCAGGGCTTGAAAAGGGTTTCGTTACAGTATGAAATTACGGTACCGATTTCCTGTTGGTCCGCAAAATCGGTACAGTCATCATCATCAGCCGTTCAGCCTTTTGTTCGGTACAGTACAGTCATTTTATATGATAAACCTTTTCAAGCCCTGGTTTTTACAGAGTTTTGTATTTGAACATTTGTTTTAGCCACAAGAACCGCCGCCGAAGATGAAGGATGTTGCTCACGGGAAGTCGTTGTCGGCGGTGGAGGCTGATTCCGACTATAAAACCGTGGATTTCCTCAAAACCGAGGCTTTCAACATCACGCGGCAGGACGCCGAAGCATCTAGGAGCAATCATCATTAGGCATTGAAACTGCTGACTGGATTCGTCATGTATGACTAAGCACGTACAGGCAGGTTCCTCTTTTGCACTGAACGAAACTGGTAATCGTTGATACTATACGCTATATAGTTGATCGAAACATGCATGAAATCGTTACGCAGATGCTGCGATCAGACTTTTTAAATGTACAAGTATATTTAACATATTTTTTCTATATGCCCCAGACCTGAAAGACAAAATGCATAGGTAATGACGGTTTTCATATTCTGAATATATATTTAGAATTATCTTGTTACTAGTAAGTGTCTTAAATTATTATATTACGCTGCGCGATATTAGTTCGGACAAAGTAATCCTCAAAGAGAGTCGCTGTAGGCTCAATTCCTAAAATAGCAACTAATTTATTAAAATGGGCAACATATAGTTTAACACGTGATCGTGTTTACTGTGTAACTTACAATTAGATATCAACCTCTCACGTGCAATGTTATTTCTCGATAAACACATTGGATTTTTTGTATATATATTATACAGACTATGGCAAGAAAAAATGTGTGCATGACGTATGAGTTTCAAATTTATTGCCTCATATATGGTCATTTTGAGATTCGGCTGCGAATTCGTCAGTTTAGCAATTTTGATTATTGGACCTTATAAGATTCTGTTGCCATTTTGAAAAGTGGGCCTTCGGCGGCTTAATCCCTTGTTTTCTTCCTATGCACATGTTTATAATTTCACTGGATAACGTGTCGTGTCATGTGCGACCTCAATATTAAGGCATAGCTTGATCTATATATAACCCGTAATGATGTATTGTAAATGATGAAAGATCGAATGGGCCTATAACACAAATGCTATTATGTGAAGTACATGAAATTTTAAATTTTTAGTGTTACAAACATAACCGTAAGTACTACAGTTCCCTCCAATCTCCGTCAAAGATTGTTTCAGCTGGGTCCACATTATTGTATCTAGCGAATCGCGACAGAATATCATGAGTTCATCCACATTTTCGACCGTGAAGCGCGCCGGTGATACTGTTACAAAATTAAAATGTAACATTTGCGAACTCGGTTTAATCCAAATTCATCTATATATCGCAGGACTTGTGGACGCCATCTGTAATGTGTAAAGACGCATATGAGCTTTAAATGATTATCATGACAAAAACTTTGGAATTTTCAAAAGACCTCTTAGCTCTTCTATAGATAATTCTCTTTAATTGTGTTGTCCTTTATATGATATACGAGTATAATAATATTATTGTTGTTATGAAGTGGTTATTTTTATTAGATGCACAATAGGGATATAATCACGATGATATTGGTCGGTGCTTCTCTGGCAGACATTTCCTCAGCCTTAATAATGCATTTACATGAAGCGAGAGTCTTAACGTATCTTGATTATTTATGTATATTTCTCTTATGTTCCTGTACATGTGACACCATCAAATAGCCTGCAAGAATACGCCTAGCCTTAGTAATATTATACATTATAGGGTACTTGACGGGGTCAAATATTAATTTGAAAATAGAACCCAGTCTAAAATCATCAAAAAATCGTTTTCATATTGACTTACTTCGGAATTTTAAAGTAACAATGACGTTTGACCGCTTTTATTGATGATGTCACATGGACAGTATTTCATTTGACTATGTTCTCAAATAGCCTATTGGTGCATCTCTAGTAAATATAATCTACCCTCTAAGCTAAGCGTTTTATGAACATTTTACTTGATATTTGTAATATGTAATTTATGAAAATAGTAAATTTCCAACATTTATATTTATTTAATCATCATCATCAATCATGAATAATTATGTTACATAATTTTAAATGCAGCCGACCTTTAATTAGACAGAACGATATGATTTTTTGGTTTGCCATGTTAGCACCAATACGACATAATGTGTCGTGAGAATCGATAAAATGACCGTGACAAAATATTATCACGTTACGCATGTCAGCCCTGCTTGTCGCATTAATTGAATTGACTTTATATCTAAGGCCTCGCTAAATTATAAATATTTCAATAGGAAAGGTTTCTATTGTACGCACATGACAGTAGACGTAGGTATTCTTGTACAATAGTGGCACATTATATAACAGTATTTTGAATTATCTACGTGTATAACGCTTTCGGTGCGCTGAAAACAAAATTAAATGCAAAATTGGAATTGTTATTTTATAAAAATACCATTGTATACACTATAAAACTATTAGATAATACTGTATAAATTATTATGCGAATCGTCTGCGTGTAAGCAGCGTTAGTAATATTGTAAAACACTATATGTACCTAGTAATGTATGGGCGATGAACTATTTTAGATCTTCACCATCGGTTCGTACTAACGGATGTCTTTGGTAATTTTGATTAGCTAAGGATATGTTGATTGCTATAGATGCCGTCAGTATACACCGTCATTTTCTAACCAATTATCTTTGTATATTATCTAGTAGAAATTGGATATTTTATATAACTTACTGCTAGTGTTATTGAATAGACAATTCGTATTTTGTAGTATTATTATGGACGCACAATTTTGTCTATGTACAAATTAGGTATTGTATGGGATGGGGATTAAAAAAGTATATACACTAATACTTATTTCATGTATTTTGTCACACAGTATTCTATATTATTGAAAAGTACTTAAAATTCGTGGTCTCTATTAAATTTTAATAACGTTTAAAGTTTTCTATCGCGTTTCGACAACGTCAGATTATAATGTTAATGTTATATTCTACAAATGTAGTAAAGTATAGAATGATGTTTAATGTAGGGTGCTCTAAGGAAAATGTAGTGTATTGTATATACGTATATTATGTATGTAACTGTTATTAGGAAAATCATAGACAAATCACTAACGTTTATATTCAATTTACAAAAATAAAATATACGATGGTTGAGCTCCCAAAGTGAATTCATTTCAGTATGACAAACAAGTCATGACGTGATAATTCATACTTTGATCTATATATTTGTATAATATTGATCACAATTGTATTTATACATTAGAAATAAACTATTTTGTGAGTATGTGTATTGATAATGTTGGTATATCTGAAATAATGTGGAGTGAACTCTTTGCCTTATGTTATTTATTGAAGTAAATTCTATTACCTATGGTATTTTAACAATTTTAATATAATAAGTAAAGCACGCGTATATTTTTTATTATAAATGAAAATATGTGTGTATGTGTGTGTGTGTGTGAGATTCTTCGCAGTGCGATGCAATGAGGGAATTTCCACGCTCCGTTCTCCAAAAATTACATAGATGGCGTTGTCGAGATTTAACGTGATAAATACCTGTGTCCTCATCACTCGAGTACATAATTATTCCAAAATACAATGTCATTACAGAAGTATTAAAAATAATTGTTTCTTGATATTTGGTTCGCATTATGTATAGAATCATGTTGTTAACTATATTTTGATCAGAATAATAATGGGTAGATGATGTAATTGTGCCTAGGTGTAATAAAAAGGGTCATCATTTATACCCAAAAACAAAGATAAAAGAATGAAAGATTGTGAAGAAACATTGTCGGTGTATCCTTCTCCATGGTACTTCTTTAGGGAAAAAGGCATTTTTTAAGGCCAATGGTTTCCCTCTTCCCCTCCGCCCTGCAGTACTCTGTCTGACGCGAGTGGGATGGCGCCGAGAGTAGCCTATTTCAAAGCTGTACTAGGACTCCTGTGCTCCGCCCCTGAATAGAAACATAATTTATGCTACTTCTTCTTCTTTGCGAGTCGATGGCGATCGAAGCTAAATTTATGCTACTGTAAATTGCTAATTTGCAAAGTATTTTTTTTTGTTATTAAAAACTAAATTGGTCACTCGAAAAATGTTTATATTCGAACAATTCCTTAACAACAGTTTAAAAAAAAATACAAACATGCACTGTTACCGCCTGTTATCAGTTTATAATATATGAAAACCCTAAAATTTTATTAACCGAAATATGTATTATATTTTTTTAAAGATAATATTAACTCTGTAATATGCAGCCATTTCAAAATGTAAGTAAAAATACTTAGGTCTTCCAAAAAACCGAACGATATACCTACACAAATAGGCTCCAACTAGTCAAATCAGTCACTTTTTACTAAACGTCAAAACACGAAATTACTGTGGAATTTGTGACGTCATAGATAAACGTGATAACACGTCGCATTTATTATTGTTTTTCTTGATTAAAATTTTAAAATAAGTTCAATAAATAAAAAACCTTTTTTTGACAGTTTTAGATCTGTGTTTATTTAGTAACCAGTATTTCATAATTTGTCTTTGACCTAGGAAACTACCCAATTATAGATTATCTCGATTTTAAGTACCCAGGTATTCTGTAGCGTATTTCGGGATCAGCACATGATGACAATGCATTTCTATCTTTATATACTGTAATCATAACAACTTTACTATTTGTATAAGTAGGTATTATTTATTAATTCAATTTACGCACGTTACCACATTTTGGCCTAAATATGCAAAATCGGCTGAAATTTTTTGTAGGTAATTATATTATTACACTTTTATAGTTTTATTTAAATCGTAGCCATGTCTGACCACTACATCGATTGACTTTATTATACTTACAATACATAATGTAGGTATTATTATTATGTTATAAGAAACGAGTTGTTAAGTAGAAGTGATTTGCTTCATGTCGCAAAATGCTGGTGCAAATATATTATTATGTATAGTGCATGAGTTATCACTGCGGAATAAATAAATTGAAATGAAAGATGTGTTTTTTATTTTTTATTTAAGTGCAATGCATGCACATAGAGGCGGTACAGCGAGTATAGTGTGTCGCTTTGCCGCGGGAATTATATGAAACGTGTGCGTCATATCGTACGTACAAATTCTAACACAAGAACGCAACATTCCAATAACAACAACATTCACATAACACAACGACATAACAACTGTCTGGATCTCTCCTGATAACGCGTATGTGTACCACGTGCTTAAATAACATCTACCTATTATGTACCTACCGTATTGGTGATAAATGTTACTGAAAATAAGCTCGCGACTATATCCCAAACGGAGTATAGTCTGAGGTACATCGATTAACTACCCACACACACCTCACCGAGCTTTCTGTTAGACAAACGTGATATGTAGTGAGTCGTATCGCCGTTTATTATGATCGAACCAACTGTATTAGTGAAAACTGCTCTTAAGATAAATTAGAATAGAATAGAAATAGTTTATTATAAAAGGACGCCACACACAAAAAAAGACAACAACATCATATCAAATTTCCACTAAAACAATTACAAAAAAGCAAGACGGATGTTTGTCGAAATGATCATAAGGTGGTGGTGGACGTCCTGAGATAAAAGGGCCTCAGCACAAGCCGTGGCGTGAACCACGACGCTGTTATTATGTGGACCCTGTTGGGTGACGCACGAACATTGTGTTCCATAAACATATTTTATGTTAATGGTGTATATACATTATAATATAATACCAAATTACTTTAATAGAATAGAATTACAGACTCATTGGTGCAAGTTTGGTTATGAACCTACCCATTCTAGGACTATATAGCTCGGGGTGGGAATGTAGGATTATAGCACCGAGACAAACCCGTGTGGGGTTTAGCGGTGTTATTTTAACTTTCTATAATAAAAAAAAAGATTATAAGTTTCGTTCTGGGTCCATGTACATTTTGAATTTCGCGCAATTTTATGTTTTTACCTGTAAATATAGATGGCGGGACTATCTTCATGAAGTCTATTTTATGTTGTAATGTTTGATAAGATACTATTATTTATTTGGCTTTTCTGACGAAAGATTTATTTCGGAAGAATAAGACCATGAAAGAACGAGTATCGGACTGACAGAGAACAAAATCTTGAACCGTAGAGGTTGAACCTGAACTTTTGCAAGTTGCGATCGCTCTCTGCTAGATGGCGCTACCGCACCTGCAGGGTAAACGCGCCATAATCTGTTTATCTGTTTTTCTTATTGTATTGGTAAAAAATAGATTGAAACTGAATTAGGTGCCTACCCGTAAAAGCTTTCGAAGAAAGCCTATTATAATATTGGACAAAATATTATGAAATCATAATCTGTGAAAGAAATATCACCATTAGCGTGATAAATATGTACGTATTATAATCAAGACATATCCATCCATGGCAAATTGTAGCGTGCGAAGACGTGGACAGACAGACAGATGTTCATAGCAAAATTACAAGGGTTCCTTGTCGATTACGGAAAACTAAAAATTGCGTTGTACTTATTTATTATAAATTTTGTCACAACCTTAACGGAAGTTAGCACGCTAGCACACTATTGTTAGATAGTGTTCAAATATATTACTCTTTTATTTTAATTTTTTGATAGTGCTTATTATCGACCTGTCTCTACTACTCGGACTGGGCTAGTAGCCAACCATGCGCCGTGGTTTGGTCACAGTATTCAAATCGCCGAACTACCACTCGAAAGATTGATTTGGCTTAACGATATACACGAGTAGTAACAATTTAAAACTGAGAAAGATTTGATATATTCGATAGACATATCTTTATATTTTGCTTTATAAAAACTGTAGTTTTTTAAATTTTTCCACACATATATTGACAGCTTCTCAAAAGAACAGTATTTTTAAACCAACTCGAAGGTACCTGTACGTGCCTAGTAGGTACGAATAAGGCGTAAAGCAGAGATATTATGACGTGAATGTCTGTGACAATTTTTTTTTAAATAAAATAAAAAAAATAAAAATATAATAAAATTTATTCGCTCTAGAGTGGTACAAAAGATCTTAAATACACATTATATCAATAAAAGTCCATCACTCAACCATACAGCGTGCGAATATTAATATTAAATTATTTATAATTAAAGGAACATTTACAGGTACACTCCTTTTCATTAGTAAATTGTTTTCAAACCTTAATAAGGCAAACAACGTTCGAAATAACTACAGGCCTCCGTGTGTTAGGATTTCGTTAAACTGTAGACTGACTGAAATATACAGTGACATCGCAACGAAGACTGAGGATTGATTCAGACCGTGACTTTGAGTTGATACCAAAATTTTTCGCCGCAAATTTTCAACTTTATTTCGACTCAGAATCATGAGTTGAATCCCCCTCATATTCCTTACGATGTCACTACATACATATATTTTGTATACACATATATTGTATCTAAGTACATATATATTTTTCTTGTTTTTAATTTTGTTCGCTTAGGTACTTACTACCATCTACTACCTACTTAGGTACCTATTCTTACCTATAGTAAGTCAAGACTGTTTCGGCAATTATTTTTGGCTTTTCCTTAATCAGTCAGTCTCGGTCTATTATATTTTTTATGGTAAGTAGATGCTTGCTTTCTTTATGATTTTAGAGTACCTAAATGATAAAAAGAAAAGCTTGTGGTGTGACTGTCCGTCTATCTGTCGCAGCTCAGGAACTATTTCGTAATACACTGTAAAATGTGAGGTAGTAGCACACTTGGGGGCCCTCGTAAAACGAAAAAACACGGGTAAGAATTTTAGTGGCCTCTAGGGGTCGCTGTGGCCGCCAATGCACAAAATGATTAGTCGCCCTGCTTCAGGGACGCGGAGTTACAAACAAAGCCATTGTCCTTGGCCCGCTTTCACCTCAATTGTACTCGTATACAGCCGCCCAACGGTATCAATACCTACGCATGACTATTTAGCGGTGAACGGCTATTTGGTATTTCTTGTCCAATTTCGCTGTTTGATTTTTCACAATAGCAAACCCAGGACACTTCATACAAAACACCTCGTTTTACCTAGACATTATACATTCACGTCATCGTACACGCGCGCCTATGTGTGTGACGTCCGACGCCATAAGATTGAAGACTAAACTATGTCCAAGGGGGTGAGGTAAACCTAGCTCAGCCGCTGGTGGGGAGCGGAGAGTTGGCGTTCTATGCGTAGTATTATTCCTTATTCCATGACATTACATAGACATAAATACCATACACGTAGGCATACTAATTTCGGTTTATTGGTCATAAATTACCAATCCCGTACTCAAACCCATAATACGGAATGGGGTAGGCAGAACTACAAGTAGTCAGAAGATAACTTGCAGTCACTTCTGATACGAAGTGATAGATATTATGAACTAACTGTATGCATAAGTAATAACTTAAACGAATACTTAATACACAAAATGGTACTTCTTGTAACGCTTCGTTTAACACGTCGACGTTCTACTACGTAAGCGACGACACGTGATCGGTGCTTCGGAAGGCTAATTAGGTTAATTTAATAATTAATTTAAGTTAATACATTAGTCAGTAATTCGCTTAATTTTCAATAATAAAATTTACGTCCTTGGAATGCTGGAGATACCAATTTAATGGTAACACTTACGTCATCAAGGGCTAGCAATGGCGGCTTGTCATAGGATTGAGCATACCTGGTCTTCTTATACCATGCATCATACGATTAGATTTAAGTAGTTACAGTTACGCACACAACCTTAAACTAACCAATAAAACGACAACCATTGTTCCATTACTTCTTGCTTGAGAGCTTTGGAACCAATGTTTAAATTACGCCAATACTCATTAATGGCTTGTTAGCGCAACGGCAGGTTATTGGGTTTGAGGCCAAAATGCACAGGGTTCGGGGCACGATTTTTATATTATCACAGTAGTAGGTGTTGTAGGCTTAGCCGAGGTTCGCGCACCCTCAGGCCTGTTGTCTTCAATGTTGCACCGTGTGAGAGCGCTCCCCATTTGTCTGTAATTTATTGAATCTAAAATAAATCACGTAAAAAAGGCGTTTTAGCCGCAGCAGGAACCTGGCGCCTGTCTTGGTGCTTGGGTCCACAGCGCCGCGGTTAGAGCTCACTTCCTTTGTTCTCTTCGAAAGCCTTCTACTTCACAAACGCATGTGATTATAGCGCAAAATACAGTAAACAATAGGTAGGTACCTAGCGAATAAGTTAGTTCATATCCATGTTTGAACTTCTGATTAGTTACTTGCGGCTCTGGCCATTCCCTTAGGATTTACGTGCGTGAGTTTATTTGTGTATGTTTATTTTTATTTAGACTGCAGGTTCTCAGTGGTAAGTTGGTCTATTATCATCTAAGTACTGCGGCATTGTAGTTTAGTTTCTTAGATAATTAATTAACAGTGCTCACGCGAATTAGTGGCATCAAAACTACACATATTATATTATATCTTAAAACTTAGTCATCATCATCAGCCCATTAACGTCCCCACTGCTGGGGCACGGGCCTTCCCTATGGATGGGTGGGGAGATCGGGCCTTAAACCATCACGCGGGCCCAGTGCGGATTGATGGTTATTAACGACTGCTAATGCAGCCGGGACCAACGGCTTAACGTGCCTTCCGAAGCACGGCAAATATAAATTATAAAATGCTAATCTGGAAATGGAAATAAATCTCATATTACTTTTCGACTTATTTTCGAATTTTATTTATGAAGTAAGTAACAATGAGTACGACGTTTGGCCGCTTTTATTTATGACGTCACATGGCAGTATTTCCATACAAACTCCAAAAGAAAACTTTCGTTTTGACGTTTCGTAAAACTACTAAAGACACAACCGTATATAGAAGTTAACAACATAAAAAGGAAAGCCATAATAAGTAATATAACATAACCTACGCTCACGACTGTTGGCAACATCCAACAAAATTATTATTTTTTACTTTTTTATTTATAAAATAGCAATATATTTTTTCCCTTTTTCTTCTACGATCAACGAACTGTGTAATAACGCAAATTGTGTGTGCCTAATTAATTTAATAAAACTACGTGGTCAACTCAAAGTCGCTGTATTCTTTACCATCTCATACACACCAGGCAGAGCACAACAACATCTGTGTGCGACAACGACTATATACCAATGGGGTAGTAAGAGGTACATCCATCACAAGATGAACTAAGTATCCACGCCTCACCGAGCTTCCTGTTAGACCAACATATATAGGTGGTGAGCCTTATCGTTTTTTTTATCGACTTTTTTACCATAAATACCTAATTATTCATTAGCATCGTCAAACCAGAGTAGAGGCGGAAGTCAAACCACTGGAAATCTGAGCACGTACTTTTAGGACTGAGTTCTCAAGGGTTGTTTTGCATTTTGGCACAGACTTGAAAAGTTTGTAGATACAGTGACCGTAAATTTTACGTCTTGTGGTTTTGGAGAGTATACGGCTGACTATACACTCGTGGGCAATACGGTTTTTACCATAAGGGCACATGGGACCGAAGAGTTCTCCTACATAATTTATACTAAAAAAACTGTTATGGCTCAATATGAAATAATTCCTAACCTTATGTAGTATTTTTAACGGTTAAAAAATGAATTAAAAATCCAGTAGCATTTTATTGTCACTGACACAATAAATTAGATATTTAACACGTTCATGGACGGTGGTTACTGGATGAAATTTAGAAATTGACACTCAAATTTTCCATACAAATTAATTTGACACAAATGTCAAAAATTACTTCAGCTTTTTCATGACAACACAAGCTTGTAATTATTTGTGATACGACAGTAGAGATAGTTCTCTATTATACCTGTATTGGAATGTGGGGCCTATGCATATACGTCGAAGCAAATAAGGGAAAAAAATATTTGAACGGAAATAGACGTTGTGTCGAATTGTAAGTTCGTTAAAACACGTAAACAGGCGTACTGTCCATGAAAGTGTTAATTACTGGAAAGTTGTTTGTATAATTCGCTCTGTTTACTTTCCAAAAGGGCCCCTAATCTTTGTGTTCCCAAGAGCGGCCCTGCTCGAAGGTATATAATGGGTAGAGGCACAAGTCATCAGAAAGACAACTTGCCACATGGATTCAAATCATCATCATCAGCCGTATGACGCCCACTGCTGGGCATAGGCCTCCCCCAAGGATCTCCACGATGATCGGTCCTGCGCTGCCCGCATCCAGCGGCTTCCCGCGACCTTCACCAGATCGTCGGTCCACCTTGTAGCGGGCCTACCCACTGAGCGTCGTCCGGATTCATATCTGGTTTATAAACATAAACAGCCTGCCTATACACGTCCCACTGCTGGGCTCAGGCCTCCCCTCAATCAACCGGAGGGGGTATGGAGCATACCCCACCACGCATCCATCTGGTTTATAAAATAGGTTATTGTAATTAGTGATTATCTAGGAGATATGAATGCATGGGATTAGCTGTCAGGGAACTGATATCAGGCAGCCAAATTACTAAATTTGTTCCAGCCAACCATTGGGTACAGGAAAATTTTGTCAAATATAAGTTACTATTATCATTAATTACTGGTTAAAAATTCTTAGTATTCAATCTTCTTTACGTTTTTCAATGTTTCGGTAAATAATTAATACACACATTTGCAAATTTACGGTCACCGGCGAACTTGCCTTTAATATCATTTTTGAAAATTATTACTTATTTCTATATTTTTTACCATATTTTTTGTCTTCTACAGTAAATTCAGATCATAACATAAAAATCGAATTCAAATTAAGCCAGTGTTTCTCTCCTCTATATAGTCATAGTCATTTATTGATAATAATAATTACACGTCACAGATATTACAAAAATCAATTAAATTAAATAAAAAAGGACTTACTTCCTTTTCTGCTCTACCTATACTGTATCTATTGATTACTAACTAGATTATACGCATAAAATCAAAGTACCTACCTTCTATTCAAATGCAAGCATTAGTAAAAAAAAAACTATTTTTGTTTATTCAGTGACAATTTTTATCTACGAGAAACTCCGAAAAAGTACCTCCTACACATAAGTGCTCAAATACGTGAGAACAAGTTACGAAGAGTACCTACATTACGTTAAAACTCCAACGTACGTTAAATCCTGTTAGTCGAACAACAACAACAAAGTTTTTTTTTTATAATGCGTATTATGAATTTAAATACTTACTAATTCAAAATAAAAATCGTCATGCATCATACGTAGCATCCGCTACGAAACGGAGTTCGCCACGTAGAATCTTTGGCTACGACTTTGAAACTCACGTAGCGTGCAATTTCGTTCTGCTACGAGGGTATACACACAAATTGCGTCTTAACTCTTGCTCATTTCTACTATAGAGTTTCGATTCAGAAAAATATGGAATAATAGATATCTAGTCTGGCTTTCTTTATTTGTCTTGTTCTTTTAGCATTGGTGATTGCGTAGTTTTATAGTTATCGGCAAGTTGGGCGCCGCCGTACCGGCGCGGGCGTCCTGAAAGGCGCGCGTCGCCTACGACGCGGTGGCGACTCTAACGCGCATGTGCACCAGAGCTTTATGTAACCGCGGGCCGATCCGAAACCGAGCGCGATCCATGGACTAACGTCCGTTAGGAAACTTTACTCATTCATCTTTTCCCTAAAAGCGGGGTGCGGGGTCCGGGCCGCGCTGCGCTACTCCGCGCGGGTTACATAACCGTGGTGGAGCGACGCCGCCGATTCCAACTCGAGCCGCCCTCGCGCGCGGTCCTGTCCCGGCGCGCCCCCTCAGCCGCACTCTCGCCGCGTGCGCCCCGCGTGCTCCGCACAGACGCGACTCCGCGGCTCCGAGCCTCCGACACTCGCTCCCAACCGAGATTACCTTTGTTCCGAGTACTTCTCGAGAGACTCCCGCGTTTTAAACTTTAGACTGTTAGCTTCTCACTTCTCAGCGAAGGCGGTAAGCCATTTGTTTACAATATTCTGGTTTTTGTTATCATCCGCTTCGCTAACTCGTTATATAACATTTTCTCGCTGTTTTTCGTTGCTCTCATCTTTGTTTAATTTAGGTTATCTTTCTGGAACCCCGCTGTGCGATTTGTTTGAAATAAACTCTTCTTTCATTGTGCGTAACCCGTCGGAGACAGACTTGCGAGGATAAGAAGTAGTTTCAAACTCTTTTACTGTCAGATAACTTAGGATAAAACATTTATATTAGTGATAAACTTGACAAGCACAAATATTACAACTGAGTCGCGTCAATAGACGACCCCACAACCCCAAACCTTAAAGGTTTCAAAGATGGAGCTCCGTGGTCGCAGGATTTAACCATACGGATTACGTCAACAGAGTAGTATGAGGCGTATTATTTGAGCGCTTAAAAATACTTTTCTATTGTTAGGCCCTGAGTCGCGTAAAACACTTTACCGCCTCTTTGGATTGTTATGGCCTACAAGCACGCTAACATGACAATGTGTACTTTATAGTGGCCTTACAGCTAAAGGTGTGCGTCTTCACCACTTGTAGATCGAAAGCGTTTTTAAATTACATCAGTTCATTGAATAATCTCAAGTGATGTGCGCCGCCGGCGGATAAACCGCCTACTTTTTGTTTTACTCAATATTTTCCTCGTTTTAATTCATCCTCCTTGTGGGATATGAGCTACGAAAGGAATGGTGGTTAAATAAAATATAAACCTGCGCGGATTTCATGGGATTTTGCGGCTTTGATTAGCTTTGTAGCGAGACCCTGCGGACGTAATATCCCTAGTATCTATTATTTTGCACGCCTCTCACGAAGGTCGGATCTCATGATTAATGATTAAAGGGGTCCGTGTCTTCAACTTAAACCCACAGAGTATGAACCTACTATTTTCAGTGTGGTTCGCATAGTTGTTCCTTTCCGTTCCGTTGTACTTACAAATATAACCGCAATAGTCATTTTAGCCAATGAGGTTAAGAATAAACGATTCACGTTCCCCGGTGTAATGAAGGAGAATATTTGAAACTAAAACTCAGTTGGTGCATGATGTACGGAAAGTAACGGTAGTTTGAGTGCACACTAATATGCAGTGTTGTCGACAGAAGAACCGCAGAGGAGAACGGATTGATTGAATGCTGAAAGTCGCATGATATGTACATTTGGTACTTCACGCATTTTTTCTAAACGTAATTGTTACTCATATTCTCCTAATATTGGAAGATAATTATTTACTTACAATAATATTTGACTGCCACAAATAGAATCCATCCTAGTAAAGAATACATACAACAAGCGATTAAAAAGCAAATATCTTTGTCTGGAGTAGTTGTTTGACGCATACTCTTATATTTAAATTTATTAAAACATTGTTATTGTACAAGTTAGTAGTGCCTACTAAAAGTGATTTATATAATGGTTTCCTTAATCATGGAATGTAAAGGTTATTTATATACATAACATAAACGCCTATAGGTACATAATATACCTACATCCCACTGCTGGGCACAGGCACACGCGTTGTGTATGTCCTGTTGACTTTAATACACTTGACTTTCAATTCTGTGTCATTTATAAAAACATTTTTTGTTGTAAAAAGAACGCGAGTGAGGTTAAAATCCCATGACAGTGTAATTCGAGGCGGCCTATTGGTTGAATTATAGCAGCACCTATTAACAGCGATCATGAACATTTATTTTTTAACCGGATTTTTATTTGAAATAAAAAATATCTGGCACATAAACAAAAAATATGGTAAGTATTTAACGGGCGTGTGGCATACGTGTATAGGTCGGTAACGTAAAAACTTCTGAATATTTTTTTCTTTTCCTTTCTGTGCTTTATTAGCAATACGCAAAGAATTTTAATTCAGTGCACAGATGTTCCCAAAGGCGGGTCCAGGTCACGAACGAAATTCAACCCCCGGTTGGGTGCTTGCATCAATTCTACCCCCTCCCCGCGTCTCTGTCCCGTCGTAAGATTGTTTTCCAGCCATCCTTGGAAAATAACATGAATCCTAATCTTTTATTTTTCTTATGACATTAAGTTGATTTACTTACCTTCGGCTAATTAAAACACATAATAACGGGTTCTTACCGCGTTTAAATGGGGATATGAGACTCCCGATATTTCGACACTGTTGCAAGTGCCATGATCACGGGATGACTGATGAGACAAACTCATATCCCCATTTAAACGCGGTAAGAACCCGTTATTATGTGTTTTAATTATGATAATTACCTTCGGCTACTTTACAGTAATCGTTTCTGACTAAGAATTATGTTATTTTATTATTATCTTCAAATATACTGGCTAGGTAGTTACGAGTAGGTAGGTATCAATGCATCTCTTTTCATTCGGTAAACTAATCCATCAAACGCGTTTCAATAATCAATAAAGTTGTGAATAGTTACCGAACTATTCGCAACTTTGTTTAGTTATTGAAATATACTTCGTCGCTTATATGTTATTATACGTAGGTACTTATAATTAAAAAAAAACTTAATACTTTCATCATTCATATCAGTTATCCAGTGAGTGCGACATGACATACATATGTAACGCATGTGTATAGTAAATATTATTAAACGCTTATCACACACAAGTGTTACACCTAGCTTATCACATACCTAGGTATAATACTCGTCGATTGATAACCTATTCCGGTTCAGATCATTCGGGTGCTCGTTCACATTCTGTTGATTTCTCTGAATCTAAGCCGTAATATGTAAATAATTTTATTCAAAATCCCACCTCTCTGTGAGAGATCGTAATCATTTTCCAGTTCACGAAAGAAGCGAATAAACCAACATTATTCGTACGTCGTGTATTTCGGTTTCAAATAATTATTTGTGCGTACCTCTATACTTAACTGAGTATTAAGTTCAAAAACCTTATTCAATGAACCGAAGGCAATCTTGAGTCATCCACGGAAAGGATCGGAAGTGTTTACCGCCTGCGCCCCGCGTCTCTTTCGACATTTTTTTATCTCGATATTTTTAAAATCTCGAGCACTTTTTCTAACCGTTTTCAGTATAGACAATAGTTATCACAAATTAATCATTATATTTCAGTAAGTAATAATTTATGAGATCAGCTGTTACCATTAACTAAATAATGTAACATTTACGTTGAAAACAAGCAACGTTATTACTTTAAACATCATTTATTATGTCGTTAGGAATTAAATGCTAGTTTTGTCGGTTGCTCGAATATAGTTACGATCATTTGAGCTTTACTTAGGTAATTACGAGTACACATTAAGAGCGGTATTTCGTGTTTTGCGCGTGAGTGTGAATAACATGCGCCGGAAAACTTTTAGGCTAATGAATATTTACTGTAAGAAGTTTCATACGTCTCCGTGGAGGCCAGTAAATCGTGTCTCTGCCTGGCGCGCGTGCCTTGGAGGCCGCAGAAGTGGTTCGCAGTACTGAGCAGGGGATACCTAGCTAGATACGTACGCACCTACCACGACAGCACGCGCTAACATTATCGCAGTCCATAATTATATTAAAGCTTTAGGCGATCATTTTAGAGTGATAACGGTTCCAGAACTTACGTGCTAACGTTCTGTTTTAAACCAAATGTTTTCGGTGCACGAGACTGTTAAATAATAATGTTCAATGTGCGGTACTTAAGTACTTAATAAATGTTGCTTTTGGGGCTCAATCGGATATTGTTTGACCATAATATATTTTATGCTACAACGCAACGGTTAAGAAAAAATGAAATTGTTGTGATTGGCATTGTGGCCAGTGGAATGTGAGGGCTCTTACACTACTTGCTGGGCAGTCGCGTGGAAGAATCGGCCCCACATCTCGCTAGTAATGCCTACATTGTTGCTTTAGGCCCCTTCATGAAATATTTATTCACGCCTATAAATTGTCTACTCTGACTTAAGTTGAGCACCAACGCAACATTACACACGCGTATATTTACTAACGTCTAAACAAATTCAAATTAAAACTGAACTGTAACTCAACAGAGTTGAGTATTGAGTTGAAAGAAATGTGTCTTTTGTCTTCAGTCCGTTCTATAGTATATTTTACGCGTGACGTTGTAAACTAATTATTCACTAGTTTTTTACTAATACTACTTATATTATCCCGTAAGTAAGTATAATAGCTTGAATTAGGTACTTAAATATTTTGTAAACGTATGTTTTCAGTAAGTATCAACTGGTAACAACAATGTTTCCGTAAACGTAAGCTGGGACATAGCAGAATTTATTGCGGGCTGTAAGCTATAACAGTTTCCCGTAATACCTAAATTGTGATCTCGGGCGACACGCGTGGGTTCGCAAGCGGGCGGGCGTGAGCCGGCGATGTTGGGCGTTGTCGGGCGTCGGCGGGCGTCGTTCCTAAATCCACCGGCGGTCACTATACTAACTAGCGATCCCCAGCTTTGTCTCAACTTGACAACGTTGTCACAAACTACCCACAACTGCGATCGACACACGAACAAATTCAAAACTAAACTAGGATTCTGAGCTAAGTCAGCTGTAGGAAAACTGTGTTGCAAATCTATTCTCACGACAAAACTTGATACACATTCTACAGTATTATTTTGAATATTCAATTGATAAGTATTTCAATGTCAAATTCATTTTATTCACATTACCTAAGCCGAAATACAAACAAAAATAATCGCATAAGTATCATGAAAACCCGATTTAATAAATCTGAAACTAAGCCAAATTGTCGTTTCACAAATTGTTTTTAAATCGCCTTTAACTAAAAAAGCTGAAACGTATATTTTTTGTTTGATCGCCTTATTGCGTTGTCCGTAACTTGTTGCCAACTTTGTAATTTCGTAAGTAGCACGAAAAATGTCTGTTGAAGTTTAGTCTTCAGGCAAGAGAAGACAAGCGGGATTTGAATTGTTAGATTCAACTGAGGGGGTGCATGTTTGATATTCTGGAGAGCTTCTTGATGGAAATCATTGGAAAAGGCGAAAGTTCACCCAAGTCCATAGTCTTGACTGCCAATCGTTTGTCTGTCTCAGTATAGATACATTTATACTGTAGATAGCTACATTCATCCACAGTAGGGTCTTACTCCATTATTACAAACTTGTTACCTTGGTCTCGAATCCTACACATCTTGTGAAACTTTCAACCAATGTCACTTACCAAGTGTAGCGTATCTATCGTGTGGATGCATGATCAGTTTTACAATAACTTATCCACATAATCATAAGTATTTAGTTGTAATTAGAGCTTGGATCTGAACGTCAATGAAACTCATTATCAAATGCAATATTTATAGCAACTAGACTCGTTCTGATGAATACAATAACTGTACGGTCCAAATAATCATGATTCCAATTCAATAACAGCTCAAACACGATCCAGAAGCGAGAGTTTGTATAAAAACGCGCCACAACACGCTTGCATTTCTGTGTGACGCTCGGAATATACTGGAACGATGAAATATTCCAGTTCCCGGGAATAATACTCAGCATGGCGTTCTGATCAAAACCCCCATACATTATTTTTACCCTCCGAGGATCCTTCTGGAAAACTTCCATCTTCTGTTTCTGTCATTTAGTTGTTTTCGCCGGTGGTATAATTTGATCAAGATTTAAATAAGTTATGCCAAAAATAAAAATGATTTCCCTGATGCGGACCCCCTACATCATTTTTAACCCCCGACACTCCTTCTGGGAGAACAAGTATGTCAGTGAGTGTGCCAGTCAGTGGGCGTCCAGCTTTATTATTTTTGACATAACTTATTTAAATCTTGATCAAATTATACCAACGGCGAAAAAAACTAAATGACAGAAACAGAAGATGGAAGTTTTTCCAAAAGGATTCTCGGAGGGTAAAAATAACGTATGAGGGGTTTGATCAGAACGCCATGCTGAGTATGGAAATACTTCCCGATCTTTGAAAACTGCTCCGCATCAGGGAGACACCCTAAGGTCTGGCAAAACAATTGTACCTGAACCAATTTCTTTTTCACAAACCCTGTTTAAATCTTTCTCAAATTCTATCCCCGGTTAAAAATAAACAAAATGGCGAAAAAACAAGATGGAATTTGTGATATTTAGATCGGTGTGATCTAAATATAAAACTCGAACCCGCAACGTGAAGCTCCGTAGTGTGAAGTCTGTGTGGCTAGATAGACCACACATCGGTCGCCTCAACCCTCCTGGAGTCAAACCACATTACTATAAATCGGTGTTGTGGACTTATCCATTTGTAAACTTACATTGGTGTCCTACAGAGGACCGTACAAATTTTATTCACAAGGTACCCAGCCCCGATATAAATTACACCTAAATATTTGAGGATTTCGTATATGTAGGTAGTTGTAAAATTATTCACGATCTGATGTACCTATTTACAAAAACCCGAGCAGGAATGGAAAGAGGGCTATTTATGAGAGCAGCGACATAAAACTTGGGCCTCCGCGGAGAAAACACTTTTATTGCGAATATTATATGTAATACCTACGCATAGGTAATGAAAATGAACGCAAGACCGAAAGAAAATTTATCAAAATGTCTCCAATGAGTCTAGCGAGTCTCCAGACGAGAAGATTACCTAATGAGGTACCTACTCAATAAGTATTGATCGCCTATTGTGAAACAAATATTACAGACTTCTATTACAAGAAAAGTAGACGTAGTAATATAGGGATGAATTAGATAGGTTGAATCTATTGTAAACGAATAAAGAAAAACTGAAATCACGGTTACACTTCATAAATTGCATCGTGTCATTTTAGTATAATTTATAGATAGTCTTACCCTACCCCCTCCGGTTGATTGAGGGGAGGCCTGTGCCCAGCAGTGGGACGTATATAGGCTGTTTATGTATAGATAGTCTTACAAGAATAATTTTTAGTAACAAAAAATAAGTAACACTAACTTGTAAAATAAGTAACTTGTGTTTTCTAAAGTTTAGTAAAGTTTTGAGTAGATGTAGGTATCAATTTAAGCAATTGTACATACATACATTAACTCACGCCTATTTCCCACCGAGGTAAGCAGAGACTATGGAATTCCATTTGCTTCCTGACACACTTGTCTTGCTTCCTGCACATTCGTCAATCGTTTCATACACGCACGCCGGTTCAGAGATCGTACTAAACCTTTTTTAAGGACATCTCCAATTCCAGCAAGAATGGTATCTTTAAATTATGGAGGAAGATGCTGTAGAGGGACGGTCGCAGTGCAAACGACTTTCATATAAGTACCGTGTACACAGCTAATGGAATGTGCAAAAAAGAAAATGATATTAGCATTTTTAAAAACGTATTTAACAAAGTTACGGGCTTTGACCATGCGGATTACGGTGTAATGACATAATAAAATTATAAGGGTGCGTATTTTAATAGATACGCGGGGTGTACAAAAGTCCCCAAAAAACGCTACAATTTTATTCTCAGTAAGTAATAAAACTCTAAAATCCTGAAGTGGAAGATCCCAAACGAACTTATTGATCGCCGCCAGTACAAATCTTATGAACTATAAAGATAGTGCGATAGTGCGTTTTAAAATACAACTAGCGACATCTAGTGGCGCTCGGTTGGTACTAAACATTTAATCAAAATAAAATATAAAAAATAAGAAAGTGTGACGCGTTAACACGGGGTGTTGAAAAAATACCTCCGTCCATTATTATTAATGTATACTTACCTAAACAAAACCATCATACCAACTTGCTTCATTTGATTCAAGTAAATATTTAAAGCATATTTTATTCGCTTTTTCGATACATGGAACTAGAAAGCAATTTTCCGGTTATCTATACAAGTCGAAGTTCAAGTATGGGCGTAGTTGGCGAGGCCGTGACTCCATACTGATTCCATCTCTACATTCCATATACATATAAGTATAGCCGACTACAAAAATGTCGCTACCTGCTTACTTAAGGAATAAGTAACAAAAATGAGTAAATAAGTAATAAGCTAGGTTCACATACAATGTAGGTTCATTTTGTCATTTTCTACGTTGGCTGAAAAGTGCCATAAAATCACGTTTTCGCGGATCCAGAAATTCAAGTTCAAAGGCGGTTCTGAATAACTACAGGGCTTTTGTTATATAAATACCAAGAGTTGTAGCTTTCCCGGTAGCTAAAAAGATAATTTTATTTCTAAAAAATAGATAACATAAACTAAACTTGTTTGTGAATACACGCAAATGCTTTTACGGTTTTATTAAGTTAACATAACATTTGTCAGGAAAAAGGGCGTTCCGTTGCTTTTTGGGGGTTAAATATGGGGGTCACTGAGCGATCGATTTGTTGCGTTGCTATGTAGAGGCAGGGGAAAAGATTGAATATAATCAACTGTGCTGATTGGGATTGTTTCTTACACGCGAGTGAGAGGGGAGTGGAGGCCTGTGGAGGAGCTGTAAGTGGACCGGGGCGGCCGGGGTCGCTCCTCGGATACAAACAGACTTGCATACGAATCGCCGAATTACGTATAGTCGATTGCCACTCGCCAATCAGATCAACCTGAGAAGACACGGTTTTTGTATTATTTATTAACGCAGACGACTGTAGGTAGGAAATTGTGTGCACTAAAATATTATCTCGGAGTTGAGGTGGGAACAATCGGAATAATTAATCATTTTTCACAATGTTTTAATTCGATAACAATGCGCGTTTTGACGGGTCTAGTATTAATGATGGAGTAGAATTTGGGGAGAATGGATTCGACCGGGGCCGGACGGGTGGGCCCTGGACTAATTACACGGGCAATAACCCATGCGGGGGTTAGAACACGTCGCCTGGCTAGGTATCTGGTGATCGGCCTACCACGATATTATCTAGATCGTCTACTCATTGTCCACTGAGATTTACGCCCCACCCCACTCAGCACGCCTGACAGACGCTCATTCCAACGAAGTCTATTGTTCGTTCACCTTGATCTGAAAACGTACCAAATTTCTAACACAACTCTACCGATCTAGTTAACTGATATTTGTGGTATGTGGCTCCGAAATGACCAATACTAAGCATGACCTACTTGTTATATGAATTATTAGTATGATGTACCATATCGTTCCTAGCAAAAGTATAACTTTATTCGTCTAAACAAGAACACATTCTTACATCTAACAGTGAATTTGTTGGGATTACATTCTGCGAAAAGCCTTGACAGCGAACATCGATTTCGAGCGCGGGAAAGGAAATCCCTCAAGGGGATAAAGAATCTCATACACCTAGGGTAATGCAGGTAGTTATTAGGCATCAAGAGGACGAGCGTCCGTCCGGACCCGGCCGAGCTCCGGATCACCAAATATCTTATATGTATTGATATGAACTTGCCGCACGACTTTCATTCTGAAGTTATTCCGCCCACAAAGAGCATCGATAAATTATCTTAAGACATATCTACTTTGAATCTCTCGGTCCAACTTCACTTTACGACACTTTATAATATGCTTAAAGTTCTGATAAGCCACTTGTTGTACCGAGGCTGGAGATAATACCAGTGTGTATACTTTATATACTTCATTCAAGAGCACCGGCTGGGGCCCATACCGTTTTGCCTACTGAATTATAATCGATGATCGTAATTCGCAAAAATCTTATTATCCAAAATGATCCAGCGTTATTATTTTCCAATTTTTATCCCCCGTTTTTCATTATTTGAATTTTGATTCAACATAATTTACTCCAATGTTGATAAATGTTTTATTTTATCGCTGCTTTCGGAATAATTTATGTTTTAATTATAAATATAAAGTAGCATTATTGGAATATATTGTTAGATCACGTGTATCTAAATAACCACAATATATTTATATTATATATTTTCCTGTTATGATTTTAGTTTGTCAATTTCAATGGTAAGGTTAAAACAATATTTATATACTTATAGGTAAGTAATAGGCCTACTCCAATTTTGAGTTATTTTTTGGTTTTCACTACTAATACTATACATGTGTAATTATGTTGAGCGGTGAAAAGCTGTTAAAGGTGCGAAAGTGTGACTGACATTTAATTTTGAACAAAAAAGCTGTGAAAATGGCTTATAGCTATCACAGCGGTGTGTATTTATAGTTCCAGAGCTGCAAACTGCGGGCCTGTAGAGTGAATAAAGCTGACTTTTTCAGGAGAAATCCCATTGGGATACAGAGTGCAGATGTAGGCTTTCGTATTCAGCAGTGAGATTAATTCTAAAATTGTGCGGGGCTGAGTGGCTGGCTTGGTTGTGTTTTGATCTGCAGTAGCCGGCAGTCCGCGTGTTGTGTGCCCGGGCAAATTATTTTTGCCGATGGGGGCGCTCGTAAGTGTTTGGTAGCGGAGATTGTACGGAAATGGCCTCAGTTAGCACTTCCTCCGACAATCGCGTCGCTTATCTCGTATTATTCACTTTTATGACACCAATAGAGAGCCGACGACAAAACATTTTTGCCAAAATACCATTTCTAAATGTAATCTACTGGTCGAACTCAAATGCATTGTTACAAAAACATTATTAAGTATATTATATTCTAAACATTAAACTTTTGCATTATCAAATTTAAGCCAAACATTTAATTGAGATACTTTAGGTACTTAATTGCAGATGTTTTTAAATTAAAAGTACGGACGAATTGTTGAGACTTGAAATGGAGAGTGGCTTGTTTTAATTTCCGTCTCAACTTTGTACTTATCAGATTATTATAAGAAAGATCATGCGTATCTATTTATAAAATACTGTAGACATAGTGGAGCTGGGTTTGGGTGCACACAAACTTTAATTAACTTTTAGTAAGTATATTAGATATATGTATTAAAACATAAGCTAACAAACATAAGGGCCGTTTCATAGTCCGCAACGCCTCTATGTGCTGGGTTTTAAACACCTTTGACTTGCATTCTTATCGAGAAAACCACCTAGTTGAAGAGGAATTTTCGTCAGTATAGCTAAAAGGGGATGCTGAATACCTATATAGCGTCACGACCTCTCGGCTTCTATTTGCACTGCTGTACACCTAAAGTTTTCTGAGAGCGCTCTCAGGCTTTCCCACGAGTTGATACCCGGATATTCTGATATATCGTCGACAAAATGTACCTATATAAAGCCAGATTCCTGTCCCTAACATCTAGGGACAGTCTTCAATATACAATAAAACTTTGGAACTTAAATATTAATAAAATTCCGTTATTCGCGATTTTGCGATTATTATTTCAACGGTCACCAATCCCATAAGGGCTTGAAATTAAATGTTTTTCATATTTTTAATAATAAACATAGCCTGTTTTCACAGTTTTTATTGACACTTCAATAATATAATATATATTGCCTTTTAAACCAAGTTTAAGATTTTTGGGTAGCTCTGAAACTATAGTTATGGTGGTAATAATAAACTAATCTCAGCTGAGACTGCCCTCAAGATCATGCTCAAGTCCCTGTTTTTATATAAGAAAACGAAACTCTTGAGAGCAATCTCAAAGCTGAGATTACTTTATTAATACCACCCTTAGTTGCGTAAGCTGCAATCGTAAGGTCCACTTGTTATTTAGAAATAGTCTCTGAATACTTATCGAGTGAGAGCCTTCAGCGCTCCCCATTTGTCCGGCCAAGTAGTTAATGCCATCTGCGGCAAATCTACAATAAGTAAAAAAAATCTGTAAGTATACTCTTCGTTGTTTAGGTAAGTAGTTCTAAGTATATTTCCCACCCGTTCAAGCTACTTTCAAGAGCACAGTAAACAAGATTTTTCAATTGCCTGCATTACCTTCATCAGGAGTTTAAATTAAAAAAAACAAGTCTAGGACTTCATTGCCTCCTAACGTTCGAAGTTGCAGTAGGTAGGAACTAAACTTCTTTGCTTTTCTTCCGGTAATAACACCTCTATGGAAATATACCTTTCTGTATTCCCGACAACGTGAAGGTGCGCAAATTTTAATGATGTTTAGTTTTAACCCTTGAAAGCGTTACAAATGAACAGTTTTCGCATTATAATTTCATAGTTAACAGTTTGCCCTTTATATATATCCTTATTCTATTATTTTCTCTACGTATGTTGGAAATAATAATAACAAGTGAACATTCAAATGAAAACCAATTTCTTTTCTACCAGCTGGTGTTCTCTCCACACTGTCTATGAAAAATCATTGGCTGTGAATAACAAATTGTACAGAGCTCGGGTGTTCCATTGTAAGCCATCGGTTGTTTTACTAGAGTCGTGTTAAAAAAGAAATAAGCCGTTCTAGTTCTTACTTGTACAATAGGGTTGTTTCTACTCTAAGTACTTACGTACATATAGTTTTTTCGTGACTTATTGTACTTGGCTGAACAAATGGGGGGCGCTGAAGTCTCTGACGCGCTTCAAAATTTAAGGCAACAGGCCTGTGGGTGCCCTGTTGGGCGTGAACCTCTGCTGAGGGCGTCGTCTGGGAGGATTACTTGTATTTGCTAGCACTAATCGACCCTAGTCTGTCGATAAAATAAAATAAAATTGTTGTTCAAAATTCTAGATTAAGTAAATTAAATTCATCTTTTTTGGGGTTATGTATACGTTTTTACAATAAAATACCAGATAATATTTAAAATTTGTCAGAAACGCTCACGTGAAGCTTACTTTATGTAAAAAAGCTTATTTATAAGATTAATGATTACCTAAATGATAAAAATGGTATCGAATGTGTTCCTCTAGTTATTAAATAACTTGTAATATACCCTCATTGATTTAAAAGATGTGTTGCTGTTGCAGTTTCTTGTCATTTCTTCTCCTCAGCCATAACACCTTACGAAATGACGTAAATTCAAAAATGTTACATTGACTTTCAACAAGTTTATCCATGATAATTACGTTGAATAAATGGTTCTGATTCTGATTCTGATAAGCGCTGAATGAGGGAAGTCGTCGATCACGCCGGCGCGGTCGGTGTCGGGGATATATAAATACATAGGAGTACCTAAATACTATATAAAGTTAAAAATGCGGCCGTAGAGCTGTAGTTAAATAGTAGTATAATACTAATAAAAAAAATACAATAAAAAGTCAAATGACCTAGCAATAAAGGATCGTAGCTACAGCTACCTCCATTATTATGGGAAATAGTAATTTGCCCTGCGTAGTAATTTAGCACTTGGGCTTGGCTTATAGTTGCTCCTAGGTAGTCGTACATTAAATACGTCTGGCGTAAGATGTCGCGGGCAGAAAGGCGTTGTATATTATCCCTTAGGAATAAGGTATAATATACAAATAAGGGAATATAATATACGAGTAAGGGAAATCTACACGACCTGCATCCATCCGATCACGAACAATCCAGGGGTCGTTTTTCTCAAATCCATCACATACGGGTGATACAAAATCGTTTCATGCGAAAAGCCACCAGTGCCCTGTGGTTCCTACGCAACGAAAATCTGCACACTGACTTAGGTCTCCCAACCATTGCTCAATGGCTTAAATTAGCTTCATTTTTCTGTTTGACTCTGCTCCGCATTACCTAAATCCCCTGGTAGTTGCAGCTTCCGAATACACCCCGCTTAGGTAAGGTACTGAAAAGTATCGGCGCTAGAAGGACGTAATATACGATCCCGACGACCCGATGACTCTAGCCACAGAGGCAGCCAATCAACTGCGACAACAAACACTTCAGAACCCCGATACCTACTCCGCCGGCGTGGTCGACGATTTCCCTATTTATTTATTTATATAAAGTACTGCCACATGGGTTACATTAAGCATTTACTTATTTCTAATCTTAAAATTAGCCCTGGTTCAGTGCTTATCACTATCTACTAGAGTCGATTAATTCTTTCAAATATTATCTTCTCAGACGACGCTCTGAGCCGAGGTTCACGCCCAACTGTGTACCCTCAGGCCTGTTGTTTAAAATGTACCGGATGAGAACCCTCAACGCTCTCCATATGTCCGGCCAAGTAGTTAGTGCCATTTGCGACAAATCTACAATAAGTCACGTCCAAAAAAAGCGGGCAGAAAGCTGGTAACAAATTATACGGGAGCAAAACATAGACAGCGTTCCCAAGCGGCTATTCACAGTAACGATTAATGCACTAAACTCGCTTGACTGTGGCCAGCTACATGATCGAGTTAACTTGTCAAATAGCGTGAAAGGGCATTTAGGTTAGCACGAATGCAGTTGCTAGAGTATTTTGACAAAAGGGATTTCCATGTACTCATATTGCGATCCACTTGATGTCAATGCAAAATGTCAACGTGAGTGAAACTCTGTAATGTCTATTGAGAGCAGTGATGTGCTGTTCCCAAAATGGGAATGTTCCCATTGTAAAAACTCTTTAATAGTCCTTACTTTACCACTGACTGCTTTTGCAAATTACAGCTGACGTCGCTCGCAGTCGTTCGATCTGTGAAAACGCCCCATGAAGTTTCCGTATACGCTCTCCGCGATGGTTGCGCAGTTCCCCTTCAAGTTCTACGTGTCCAACCAGTGGATTTGGAAATACTGGATGGCGGGACTCGCCCTTAGCCTCCCCGTCTTCCACGAGATTCGCACGAGCTCGCGAACTCTCCCGAGAATGTGAGCAAATGGATCGAAATGAGGAAGAAGGAAGTCGCGGCCCATCACTGATCAGAGAAATAGTGTTTTTGGGCTTCAAACGAATATGATAAGTTTATGTTATAAGAATAATAAAATTATGTCGTAGTTATTTTAGTTAGTTTGTACTATGGTTTTATTTGCTTAAAGGTTAGGTAATAACGCTTTTTTTACCTAACTTTTGCGCCTATTTACTGCCGGGAGGAAGATATAATGAGGCAGCGGTAAACGCGCTCGGTCTGCAATTGTTGAAGTTAAGCATCTTTCGCAAAGGCAGGTCATAGGATGGATGACCACAAAAAAAAAAGTTTTCATCTCGAGCTCCTCCGTGCTTCGGAAGGCACGTTAAGCCGTTGGTCCCGGCTCCATTAGCAGTCGTTAATAACCATCAATCCGCGCTGGGCCCACGTGATGATTTAAGGCCCGATCTCCCTATCCATCCATAGGGAAGGCTCGTGCCCCAGCAGTGGGGACGTTAATGGGCTGATGATGATGACTGCCGGGAACCTTCCCAAAGTGGGGATATTTCCGTGCAATGCAAACGCTTGTACAGATTTAGAATAAGGTAGGACTCTTGCGCCTAAAAGCCAAGCCTAGTGCACTTTTGATTGTCGTTCTTTTCGATGTTAGGCGACACCAGTTGACACTGTGACTTTAGACACCTGTCGACACTGCTAATTAGTGCTAATGTACTCACCGGTAATGGTATGGCAGTATCAAGTTAAACAAAGTTAACAATTAAGTATGTGCCAGTAAAGCGAGCTTTTCCCTTTTAGTTAGTAACTAACTTCCCTTTATGATTACCCGACTGGGACGAGAAGGGACGGTAATGTATTTGTCCGCTATTGATGTTTTATTTTGATAGCGGGGAAACGCTGCACCGTACTTAAACGTCGTAATGATTCAGATGCAGAGCTCTTCCCTGTTTAAGTCATTTTCATTATTGATTACCTAAGAGTACATGCATATTGTCGTTCAACTAAGTATACTTAAAGTAATTATAACTATTGTGTATGTCTACGAAGCACTAAGGATAAAGGGGTCCGCAAATCCGGAATAAAGAATAGAATAGAATATAAATATTTTTTTATAAAAGGACGCCACGCCACACACAAAAAAAGACAAAAACTTCACATCAAATTTCCACTAAAACAATTACAAAAAAGCAAGACGGATGTTCCATCCATATGAGATTTAATATGAAGGACAAATATAAAACTACTCACATTTCTTCTTTCTTAATGAAAATAGGTACTTAACGCTTAGAACGAGTAATCGAGCAATTACGCTCATATATACAATAACTTTGAAAACTACTAAGTACATAAGTACTAACTACTTTAAAGTGATAGTAGAGTATACTCTACGTGCAAGATTCATTATCTTTTTAAGTTGATATATTAGCAAATGTGGTTAAATAAGTACCTAAATAAATGCAATTTTATGCCAGCAGTTCTATTAAATGCAAATCTAGAATAACTGATCTTTCAACTTTATTTCAGTTTCTTCCATTTAGCTTAGGTTTGTTCAAACGGGATATTTGCTAGGGAGATATTGCTTAAAGCTGTCGCATTTATGTTTACAATTTGACATTTCTATCTACCTTAGTATTCTTTGAGATCGTCTTCGTCATATCAAATAAAAGTACAAAGACCAACTTTATGTCTTCGGAAATTAGAATTTTATACGGAATATGAACTGCTTTTTTATAAATAGGTTTTCAATAGACCACAATCTCACCTGATGGTGTCTGGTGATAAGTGAAGATGTGAAACGCACTTATCTAGTAATTAGTATTTGCCCTAGTTTTGAGGAATTGGACTTTATGAGTTTGAATTCCTGTTTCAATCTTAGGTAATTGATATTACTTGGTTTCCAGGATTTGTGCGAGTAAGGGCAATAGGTTCGCCAGTTCAATGGGACTTAAACATAACTGGAGAGGAATGGATGTATAATATTATACACTCTGCCTATCCGCAGAAATAAGCAGCGGCCGAAGACTACTGGCAAATGTGCCACTTCATTAGCACCTCTCAGGTGTTACGTAAGTATAGGATCTCGAATGTAAACCTGCGGACTCCATCCTACAGCTGGCGACAGCAAATGCCTCCATACCCGGCAAGCTCGACGATTGAACCTTCGATCGTATAACGCTACCCACGTCGGCCGCGTCTCTCCCATGCAATTTCCTTCGACCGCTCTAAGCCAACAAACGCGCAAGCATTGTCTTTAAAGGAATGGTAAAAACAAAATAAGTCCTTTTAAATCCGTTTCTTCTTCTTTGTCGTTTCGATGAAAGTATGTCTTGTGATCATGGTCATAGGATTTACCAATAACAATAAGCGTAGGCTTTCACGGACTGTCCATGGTGCGTCAACATAATTGAGGTTGCTCGGGAAACTCCTTCGTTTTCTGAACTGGTATAAACCAGTATCACGATTCTAATTTGGTCTATACCAATATTATATAGTCCAATCTATATATAAAAGCGAAAGGTCACTGACTGAGTCACTTATCACGAAAGCTCAGAAGCTATAAGTGAGTCTCAAGTTTTGCATGGGAGTTATTTTAGGACGTTGGGGCTCGCTAAGATGGGATTTTGCGAAATTCAACTCCTAAAGGTTAAAAGGCGTTGCAAGTTTGTATGTGCAATGTGTAGTCTGTAAGTGCTCCTTTAATAAAATAAAATATGGTGCTGTATTGTCTTTTGGTTAGTCTGTATTATGTTCAGATGCATAACGTAAACTTACGCCTATTTCCCACTGGGGTAAGCAAAGACAATGGAATTCCATTCCCTTCGATCCTAACACACTTCTCTTGCTTCCTCCGCGTTAATTAATAGTTCCATACACGCACGCCGGTTCAGAGTAGATCGTATTGAACCTTTTCTAAGGACATCTCCAAATTGGTCAGTGTACAGTTTGGTCAATGTTTGGGTATTCAGACATCTTGTAATTATGAGTACTATCACTGATCACTGTAGAGGCTTCCGCTACATTAGTTCCCGTTTGTAGGGACTTCCACCATAACCCGGACACTTCATACAAGCAACCTCGCTTTATACAGACATCATACATTGACGTTATTGTACATGCGCATCTGTGCGTGTGACGTCTGACGCCATACGATTGTTTTCTAATTCTCAACTGTTTTCGAGGGGGTGAGGTAAACCTAGCTCAGACGCTAGTGGGGGGCGGAGAGTTGCCGTTCTATACGTAGTATTATTCCTTATTCTATGCTCCCACTGAGACTTAGTTACAATATACAATATACATATATGTAGTTTAGGAGCTCAGTTTATTTGCACTATTATAGGAAGCCTCGTTGAGGATTAAGTGGAATTTTGAAGCAAATTATTGTTTGAGGGTGTTAGAGATTTGGGTTAGATGAGCTCATTGATGTTAAGTAGTTAGGTGTCTCCTTTGATGTTAAGTAATCAAGCACCACATAAGTGTCTGAGGAGATCCATTTCAAGTTGACTGAGGACTTTTTTAATTCAATATCTGCAATCAGTCGCAATACTTTAATCAGATTTGATGTGTGATTATTAATTAGTCGGAAGTAAAGCAACCAATGCGCCCAAGAATATCCTTACTTTTGAGCCTCTTCACCCTGTTGCTAGCTTCCAACAGCATAGTTGGTAAAGGATTTAGATGGTTACTCAACCGTTCCTTATGCCTTTTGTTGTTCGAGAACTGAGGACTTAAGACCATATCTAGTTCGTTCCTAATTTGGAGTATACGTAGTCTGGGTTTTATTAATAACTAGCGACCCGCCCGGCTTCGCTCGTGTGCAACGCTGAGGAAAAAATGAAATTATTTACGACATCACATTAAAAACCTCAAAAATATTAAGTATTTCTCCACTATTTAATGGATGTTATTATACATAAACCTTCCTCTTGAATCACTCTATCTATTTAAAAAACTGCATCAAAATCCGTTGCGTAGTTTTAAAGATTTAAGCGTACATAGGGATATAGGGACAGAAAAAGCTACTTTGTTTTTACTATGTAGTGTATATACAATAACATTTTATCCAATACATAAAACATACACGCACATAACATTTTTGCTTCAATCGAAGGAATATTTGGGTAGCGTGCAATCTATATATAAAGTAACTTAGTCGAAATCTTAAGGTAATATTAGCGAGGCAACTTTCGCAAACCGCGTCAAGTTAGAGTTTTCACTAAGCCGCGGTTTGTGGCTCTGTACCGAAGTAAACTAGTATTATAACAAAGACTGTTACCACCTGTTAAGGCCCACACTACTTACATTAGGATTTTTTTTAATATACAGGATTTTAGTGACATCGTCCGCCCAGAGGTCCCGGGTTCAAATCCCGGTGGGGACATATCACAAAAATCACTTTGTGATCCCTAGTTTGGTTAGGACATTACAGTGTTCACCTGATTGTCCGAAAGTAAGATGATCCTTGCTTCGGAAGGCACGTTAAGCTGTTGGTCCCGGTTACTACTTACTAATGTAAGTAGTCGTTACATGAGCCATGTCAGGCGCCTTTGCCGGCTCAATAGTAACCCTGACACCAGGGTTGATGGGGTTGGTAATCCACCTCACAACCCACACGATAGAAGAAGGAGAAGGACATCGTAACGAACATTTTGAGGTATGATTCAGACTATAATTCTGATTTGATATAAAGTGGAAAATTCCATCGCAAAAGTATGGAAAAAAAACACTACAATTTTCATGAATTTTCCGACAGGTAATTCCACTTGATACCAACTCAGAATCATGGTCTAAATCATCCCCTCAGTATTCGTTACGATGTCACTCATCATTAGCCCATTAACGTCCCCACTGCTGGGGCACGGGCCTTCCCTATGGATGGATAGGGAGATTGGGCCTTAAACCATCACGCGGGCCCAGTGCGGATTGATGGTTATTAATTCTGCTAATTCAGCCGAGAACAACGGCTTAACGTGCCTTCCAAAGCACCGTTGTTATGACCGGCCTTTGCGAAAGTTGTTTAACTTCAACAATCGCAGACCGAGCGCGTTTACCGCTGCGCCACCGAGCTCCTCAATGTCACTAATACCCTTGATGGTAGCTGAAAATATTTCTTTTAATTAATATGTACATCGTACACGATTACGATACTCTTTATATATAAATAAAACTTGTTTTGTTATCGACTCGTTACGTTGCTAATACTAGTAATACATTTCAACTGGTACAATGTGCATCTTGATGAAGGTTCCCGCGTTGAGATATTAATATACCTTCTACTGCCCTTTAATAGAGTATGTTAATCAAATTAGTTATCAAATAGGTCTAAGTTTAGACTGGAGGGAGAAGTCCCGAGCCGCGATGTATTCTAACTATCGTTGAGTAGAACTAACTGTAACAGATAATTCAATAGTAATATAAGTAAGTTAATTTACTAAATTGTTTTTAAGTTATTGTTCAGATCTATAGTTCAGCAAACAGGTAGTATAAGTAGGTACCCTAGCTCAAAGATAAATCATAAAATTCTTATTACTAAATAACGACAGATGTAATTTCTTCTGTTTAACTTATTTATGAATTTTAATCAAGAAAAACGTAGTAATAAGTCCGAAATTTTATCAAGTTTTCTATGACGTCTCTGTGTGCTTTTACGAGTAGTAAAGAGTAATGATTTTGACTACTTGGAAACTAGCCTAAAAGGCGTAAGGGAACTAGAACTTCTCTTCGCCACATCCTGCTGTCCTGTCTAATATTAAAGTCATAAGTCACACCGGGCACGGGCGACACGAGACATTTATATCGAAGTCTATGTATATGTGTAGACGCATCGAATGCTATCTACGTGGATAAATATCGTACGGTTATTTAGATTGGCATTCTAGTCATGAGGTATAAATAAGAAAATTGAAGGCAAATCTAAACCCCTAACCAGCTCAATAGAATCACTATCACAAAAACATACGATTACCTACTGTCCGGCACCTGCCATCTTGTTTTGTCAGTCTTTAGTTCGATTTATCCGAGTGCTGCGGTCGTAGACCACTTTTTAGCTCTCGCGGACCACTAGTTGAAGGGAACCACGACGAGTTATTATATAATTTTCGTTTCACAGTTTGAATCGATAATCACATAAAAATCTTTGAGTTGTTTACCGAAAGCATATGAGGGTCCAGCTTGTACGATAATTTTGTATTTCTAATTCAAAATTTTGTTTGTTACTGGCCCCGATTCCTGCAGACACATCCTGATTTTAAGTTATACCTGTCATTTTCTTATGAAAGGGACGGATGATTGACAACTGTTAATTTTAAAATGAATGAATAAGCCCGGGCGAATAAAATAGGCGTCCTGTAAATATGCAATCCGTTTGACGTGTGCTGAATTAATTCTGTCGGGTTATTGGCCAATATCAAATTTTCGGAAGGTTTTTTTCTGCCTAAAATTGACGTGTGTTCGATAAATATTATGGTGTGTACAGGAATCAGCACCAGTATTTAAAATCGAAATTAAGAATGCGCTTTCTCATATAAATAGAACAAGATAAAAATATCCCAACAAAAACATTTTCATGTAAAAATGTTGCCGAGATGAGATCATATCGATCTCAATGTTAAAAAGTCATCAGATCTCATGTAGCGCCAAGTTTCAAACTCTACACATCCCAATTATACAAACTATAAGTTCACAAACTCTACACGTTAGGCAAAATATGGGGCTCGGCCGTTTCGTTACTGTAAGATAAAAATAAAGTAGTAGGTACCTTTGTTATCTGCATCAACATTAACAACCGGTAACGTAAAACGCAGAATACTTTATTCTTACTTGTCTAAAAGGTCTATTTAATTCAAGTAAAACAAGTTTAAAATAAATATTAATGTTTAGTTCATTTATGTTTCGTTAGATGGCAGCACTAGTATTTTAAAACGCGGTATCGACATTCCTATTGGAATCTGTTATAGATCGGAGCATTTTTTCCAATAAATTAATATTGTGCAGTGTCAAGTGTGTTTTATTCAAGTGTTAGTAGCGACATCTGGTGCCGAAATCCGCGAGTGAGCTTTGAGGACATAGAAAATATTACAAGTGTTTGGGACTTAGAAAAATTACGAGTGATTTGAACTTAGAAAATTTCGAGTGATTTGGGACTTAGAAAAAATTTGAGTGATTTGAACTTAGAAAATTTCGAGTGATTTGGGACTTAGAAAAAATTACGAGTGATTTGAACTTAGAAAATTTCGAGTGTTTGGGACTTAGAAAAATTTCGAGTGATTTGAACTTAGAAAATTTTGAGTGAATTTGGACTTAGAAAATTTTGAGTGAATTTGGACTTAGAATAATTTGGATTTGGAACATTAAATTTGGACACTAAAATTAAATACAAAATGGTGGAGATAGAGGCTCTTATACGGAAACAAGAAGATTTATTAGAACGTGTTAAGAAGGCATATGCGAATTATAAAAAATCACCTAAGGACAGAATTACAGTGACATACATTGAGACAAGAACGGAAACTTTACAAAAGCTATGGGAAAGCTTCGTAGAGGATCATAATGAGATTGCTTCGTCTATAGAGAAGTCAGAAAGAGAAGAATTTGAGTATTTTGCAGAAGATGTGTACACTACATTCGAAGAGGTTTACATGGAGTATAAAACAAAACTTAAAGATGATTCGAGAGTTTGCATGTTGAGTGCCCAGCCTTCAGCATCTACATCGGTATCAACAATCCAAAATGCAACAACGCAGAGTTGCGAAGTTAAACTACCACAAATACACCTTCCGAAGTTTTCTGGTGGTTACGAAGAATGGGAGACTTTTCATGACATGTTCCGATCATTGATTCACAACAATGCCAATTTGAGTGCTGTTCAGAAGCTACACTATCTCAAAAGTTGCTTGTCTGGAGAAGCGGAACATCTGTTGAAGAACTTATCCACTACAGAGACAAATTATAGCGAAGCATGGAGTCAACTTACTCGTCGCTATAGCAACAAGCGATACAATGCTAATGAAGTCATGAAGCGATTATTTTCACAAAAGACTTTGTTCTCTGAGTCTCCGACGGCAATCAAACAGTTACTAGATACAACATCTGCGTGCTTAAAATCGTTAGAAAATCTAAAAATTGATACAAGTTCCTGGGACGCTATAATTAATCACTTGGTGGTATCAAAACTTGATCATGAGTCGCGCAAACTGTGGGAGCTTCAAATGAGTGAAACCAAATCTGATGAGATACCAACCTGGAGTAAACTAAAGGCGTTTTTAGAGACGAGATTCAGAACACTAGAGATGTTAGACGCAGGAAAGCCTACAACAAAGCAACTTACCAACAGTACGAGCAACAAACAATTTAACAAATCTAAATCATTTCACCACACTGTTAACGATGAGAAGAAGTCTACTAACACATGTACAATGTGTGAAGGTCCACACACACTGTTTCAGTGCAAGCAATTTGGAAAGCAATCCCCCAAAGAGAGATCTGAGTATGTGCAATCAAAGGGTTTGTGTTTTAATTGCTTGTCTCCAACGCACCCCGTGAAGAGTTGTCACATGTCTACCTGTTGTCGTCGCTGCGGCAGGAGGCATCATACACTATTACATTTTGAGAGAGGTGCCAATCAAGATTCAACTTCCAATGAATCTCCGAGCTTCGAGAAAAACCAGAACACAGTGCAAATTCAACCAAACAGAGAACCTGAGACAAAAGTGGTAGCACATTTTGCAAAAGAGAGTCACCAGAGTAAGGTATTACTTGCGACGGCTTTGGTAAAAGTAAAATCAACAAGTGGCTATACACTTACCGTTCGTGCACTCATTGACCAAGGCTCTGAGGCTTCATTTATTAGTGAAGCAACTGCACAAGCACTCGGCCTTCAGCGATCTTCTGTGAACGGCCTAATATGTGGAGTAGGAGATGGCCAAACAAGAACGAAGAACATAGTTTCATGCGTGATAGAATCTATTCATCAACCTACCTTCTCCGTTCCAGTAAAAGCCTTCGTGTTGAAGAAATTGACTTCATTTCTACCTTCTAAGAAGTCGATGATTTCAGACTGGCCTGAAATACAGTTTTTACCTTTAGCTGATCCGCAGTATGGTACACCTGGAAAGATTGACCTCATTTTGGGAGTTGAGGTGCACAGCGAAATCTTAATAGAAGGGCTCGTGAAACATCCATCACTACGTGGTCCAGTGGCACAGAACACCCAATTCGGGTGGATCCTGTCTGGTAGTCTCGGAGGTGTAGCACCGTCGGAAGAAGGAAAAATAGTAAGTCTGCACATTCAAGTGAAAGAAGATCAGATTTTAAAACAATTCTGGGAAATAGAGCGAGAGCCTGATTGCATAGAAAAGAGAATGACAAAAGAAGAGCAAAGATGCGAAGATATTTACGAAGAGACAACTATAAGAGACGAAGAAGGAAGATATCTAGTGAGGCTACCTTTTAAAAGTGCTAATCCTGAATGTCTGTATGGAAGATCAAAGGAAGTAGCCTTACGACGATTCGAATGGTTAGAAAAGAAATTGTTGAAAAACCCCCACCTCCACATCGAGTATAAAAAAGTGATGGACGACTATCTTGATCAAAACCATATGGTTAAAATTATAGAGGAGAAACAGTTGTCTGATCCTTACGTCATTTATCTTCCACACCATGCCGTAATCCGCGAAGACAAGGAAACGACTAAGGTCCGAGTAGTTTTTGACGCTTCGAGTAAGGGAGTCAACAACGTGTCACTAAATGAAAATCTGCTGGTGGGACCTAAACTGCAGCAAGATCTACGTCACATACTCATGCGATGGAGACGTCATGCCATTTGCATTGTCGCTGACTTAGTTCAGATGTACAGACAGGTTCGAGTGAACGAGGGAGACACAGATTTCCAGAGAATTTTGTGGAGAGCTAATTCGAGTGATCCCATCCAACACTATAAATTACTAAGACTTACCTTTGGGACTGCCTGCGCACCGTATTTAGCAGTAAAATCTCTTCAACAATTAGCTAAAGATGAGGAACTGAAGTACCCTATTGCATCTAAGATTACGTTGGAGGATTATTATATGGATGATCTACTTACCGGTTGTGAAACTCATGAGCAGGCCGTTGAAATATACGAGCAGATGAACGAATTGATGAAAGCTGGTGGGTTTGAGCTGCAAAAATGGTGTAGCAATAGTGATGAGCTACTTGAGCATATTAAAACAGAAAGTCAAAAGTCAAGTCAGTCTGTACTTATTAAGTCAAAAGATATGAAAGTGTTGGGAATCACCTGGAATAAAATATGTGACAATTTCGGATATACATTACAATTACCTAAATTGAGAGATACGGTTACAAAGAGAGGAGTGCTGTCTGACATTGCGAAATTGTACGATCCAATGGGTTGGATAGCACCAGTAATTTTCATGGCAAAGGTTTTCATTCAGAAATTATGGAAATCTGGATTATCATGGGATGAGAATGTGACAAGAGAACTATTTCAAGAGTGGCAAGAATTTAGAGAAGATTTGACAAATATAACGAAAGTTATTATACCTAGATGGTTGCAATCAAAGCAAGACGACAAAGTAGAGCTGCATGTATTTGCAGATGCGTCTCAAGCAGGATACGCCGCTGCTGTTTATATGAAAGCCAAAGATAAGGACGGTCATACCTCTGCAAATCTCATTTCTGCGAAAACTAAGGTAGCGCCTGTGGAGAAAGAAATCTCCATTCCCCGAATGGAGTTATGTGCTGCGTTGCTTGCGACCAAACTTGTTTATGAGGTCGCACAGATTATGAAGGTGCCTAAGAATCAGATATTCGCGTGGTCAGATAGCACGGTTACGCTAGCGTGGTTAGCAGGAGAGCCAAGTCGGTGGACGACTTTTGTGAGCAATAGGGTGTCAGAGATACTTACCATGCTAGATCGTCATCAATGGGGACATGTGAATACAAACCTCAACCCAGCTGACTGTGCGTCCAGAGGTTTATCTGTTGCAGAATTGATAGATCATGAATTGTGGTGGCACGGTCCAAAGTGGCTGCACGAAGATACTTACCAAAAGAAAACTAGTGAACAGTTTGAGACGGCTGAAGAAATGAAGGCAATTAAAGTCTTAACTTCTACTATTCAAATTGAGGAGAAGTTCATTTGGACAAGATTTTCTGAGTTAGGTCGAATGTTGCGAGTACTATCCTATTGTAAGAAAATTTTAAAGTTGAGACTGCCTAAAGAAAAAAGAGATACAACAAAATATGTGACAGATAAAGAGACACAAGAAGTCTTACAATTTTGTATAAAGAAAACTCAAGGATTATATTTTGAAGAGGAGATTAAACAGATAAAGTCTAACGGTTCTGTACGAAAGAACAGCCAGTTGCACACGCTGTGTCCCATTATTGATGAGTGTGGATTGTTGAGAGTTGGTGGGCGAATTCATGCTGCTAAAGTGGGATATGACAAGCGACATCCAATTATAATGCCTAGCGAGAGTCACCTCACGAAGTTATTGGTATTAGATGCTCACTTAAGAACGCTTCATGGAGGCCCTCAGCTTATGTTGAATTTATTGAGATCAAAATATTGGATCATTCGTGCTAGAGACTTAGCAAAGAAGTGTTACAGAACTTGTGTTAAGTGCGTTAGATATGCAAGGCAAAATAACAACCAACTAATGGGACAGCTTCCAGAAGCCAGATTAAAACCTAGCAGACCATTTAAGACTGCCGGCGTTGACTTTACTGGTCACATTAATATTCGATTTTCACCTGGAAGAGGAGCGAAATCTTATAAGGGCTACATTTGCATATTTATATGTATGGTATCAAAAGCTATACATCTTGAAGCCGTATCGGATTTGACATCTCAAGGCTTTATAGCCGCCTTTCGAAGATTTGTGTCTAGAAGAGGCTATTGCGAAACACTATTCAGTGACAACGGCACGAATTTTGTAGGGGCCTGTAAGGAATTACAGCACATGTTTGATCGATCCATGTCACAAATACCTGACGAAATTAGTCATTTGCTTGCAAATGAGAAAACTACGTGGAAATTCATACCTCCCCATGCCCCGAACTTTGGAGGGTTATGGGAGGCAGGAGTCCGGTCTGCAAAGACACATCTGAAGAGAGTGATCGGTGATTCTACCCTCACTTTTGAGGAATTATCGACAGTGCTGACGCAGATCGAAGCATGCTTAAATTCGCGTCCACTGTCCTATTTAAGCAACAACCCAGAGGACCCGTTGCCACTAACACCAGGCCATTTCCTGGTGGGTGAGCCTTTGATTGTAATTCCGGATGAAGATTATGAGAAACAAAATATTACAGGATTGCAGAGATGGAAGCTTACACAAAAAATGGTTAACGATTTTTGGCGCAAATGGTCAAATGAATACTTAGTGACGTTAAACCAGAGATACAAATGGAACACTACAAAGTCAGAGCCTCAGATTGATGATATTGTTTTTATCCAGGATCACAATTTACCTCCGGCGAAATGGTTATTGGGTCGAATTGTGGACAAGCATCCGGGTAAAGATGACGTTACTCGTGTAGTGACGATTCGAACAAAAAATGGATTGTGTAAGCGGCCATGTAATAAATTATGTTTTTTACCACATTCTTAAAAACCTAGAAGTTGACATAAGTAAGTAATGTTCTTTCATTGCCGAAGTTTAATTACACTTTGTTCTTATTAGTTAAGTATTTTAAATGAGTTTGTATGGTGATTGGTTAATACCTAAAGTATTTCATCTGTTTGTTTGTAGATCATTTGTTAAGTTATATAAGAATCTCCTACAAATTAGAAAACATAAGTTTATAGTTAATAAAGTTCAGATTGTTTACATTGAGTTATGTTGAATTTTGTATATTTAGGTCATCAGAATTAAGAGTTCTTATTTAGTTCATTTTGTTTGAGTTAGTGATTAGTTCATTAGTATATTTAAGAGTTATTTCGCATTAAGTGGTTTGTTATTTCAAGTTTCTTATTATGTGTACTCATGAGTCACTGTGGGTCTCACTTATTTATCATTATCATAGATGGATCACGCTGTTTTGTTACTTTTAACCCAATTAATTTGCTACGTTTTAAGTAACCACCAGTGACTTATATTTCCTTAATTGTTGAGTTGTGTGTGTTAGAGTAATGGAGTATATATTGTAAGTTTAGGAATATGTTTATGTGTCGATACCGTATTCCATTCGTCAATTTCTACTTGGATTGTATTCAATTTAGTAATGTTCTCAAAGATTGTGTTATATTCTTTCTTTTGTGTGAAAAAGGACGAGGTCCTTTGGTGGGCGGGATGTCTAAAAGGTCTATTTAATTCAAGTAAAACAAGTTTAAAATAAATATTAATGTTTAGTTCATTTATGTTTCGTTAGATGGCAGCACTAGTATTTTAAAACGCGGTATCGACATTCCTATTGGAATCTGTTATAGATCGGAGCATTTTTTCCAATAAATTAATATTGTGCAGTGTCAAGTGTGTTTTATTCAAGTGTTAGTAGCGACATACTGGTCATTTTACCATAATTGTTATCAGTACGGATGGCCGCCGCTGACTCGAGTGCCGCCATGACCATCGCGATTTGTCGCATAAGCTTTCATGCTTCTTATTACTGGAAGCAAGGTGTGGGATGCTTCCGGCCAAGTTCCGATATGCATGATAATTTAAGTTTTAATCTTGCCTTGTAACTCGAACATAGAGCACAACTCCATTATTATCAATATACAATTTAAACTTCAATTTTGTATTTTTTAAAAACGCTTTACCGCGTACCCGAAATCTTACTACCTACTTGTCTTTTGTTTGAAATATGCATTTTTTACTCCTGCAGTTATAAATTTCCCCGCTCTCTCATTTCCGTAACGATTGTACCGATACACTTGCGATGCTGCTACGAAAGTAAGTACATATATAAAAAAGGGAAAACGCTTTAAATGGGTTAATGCATGTTTTCTGCTATTAATTACGGCTTTTCTAGGACAGTTCATTTGTACACGTGACAATTCTGCCTATCTCAATATCGGCACGTCGCCAACAGCAACCTGCAATGTACCAGCAACTATGCCTTAGTACCTGTACCACTATAGCTCATTACGCATTGATAAAGTCGTCAAACAATGTGTAAACTGGATTTAGTAGGCATCTTCTTCTTCTTATCATGTGGGTTGTGAGGTGGAATACCATCCTCATCAACCCTTGTATCAGGGTTATCACTGAGGCGCCAAAGACCCCAGACATGGCTCATGTGACTACTACATACTTATTTATGTCAGTAAGTAGTAACCGGGTCAACGGCTAAACGTGCCTTTCGAAGCACGGATTATCTTACTTTCGGACAATCAGGTGTTCAGCCTGTAATGTCCTAATCAAACTATCACAAAGTGATTTTTGTGATATGTCCCGATCGGGATTCGAACCCGGGTTTAGTAGCCATGAAACAGCGACAGTATGGGTGCAAACTTGCCGTGTATAAAGAGACTTACACGAGCGATTACACAACAACAAGGTTAATCTGTTACTTAAAATAAACGCTTTTTTATAGCTAATCTCGTCCATAATCGCATCATTGGTGAGCTGCTGGTTAGTTGATTATAAACATTGAAATTAATCCTTTATACTAGATAAATATAATATTATCATCCATAACAAGTGAAGTTTCCATTGAAAAAGCTGCGTGGGTCTAATAGTTCAGCTCATAATTTGCAGATCCTAGATTCGGTTCCCAGTGGGGACATGTCAAATAACAAATAGTTTGTGAGATTGTCCCTAGTTTGGTTTACAGACTGCATCACCTGTTTATCCGAAAGCAAGAGGATTCCCTGATTCGGAAGGCACGTTAAGACACGGTCTAGTTAGGTAAAAAATGAGGCCAGTGTTGAATTTGAACCTGTGATTTGACAATGCGAGTCAAGCGATACTCCAACTGAGCTCAATAGAAAAAGATTTGATCGCTGAACGTAAAATTTTGTTGAATTCAAATACTTAGCTACAATTTGACGTCTTTGCAGATATATGAAGAAATGCAATAAAATGTCACATTTTATTTACTTATTTCAAACCGTGATGAAAATGGTTATAGTAGCGACATGTTGCAGGATATTTACAATGCGATATAAATGGTTAAAGCTCGTGTGCTGGCAAAATTGACAGTGGGAATTTGACAAATGTCCTGCTGGAACGAGATATCGCTGTGCTGTAGAATTCGCTCGCTGCACTTTTCTACTTGACAGCCCGCCAAAGATAAAATACTAGATTCTATTTTAATCTTGCGAAAAGTGGTAATGGAATAGACATGTATCGAGTTTATAATATTATTTCAAAGTGTTTTCCTGTTTAGATTCTGCATTATTGAGAGGTTGTTCGTTTGCAGGCATTCCTTGTTTTGAAAGTAAGTAAATTAAAGATAATTCTGACAAGGTGTTCTAGCTTTCTAAACTGCGTTTTTGATTTCGTTTCTAAGTCTGTTTTTGGAAAATAGTCTACTATAACCGTTTTTGCAATTCGAGCAGCCAATTCTCGTTCAAGTCGGTTCAGCAGTTTAGGCGAGAAGTGGTAAATAGACAGATTTAGTTATTTTAGTGTAAGTATATGGATTTCCTTGGCTAGCCAGTGTTGTCGCTGATAATAACGGGAGATAGTGTTATAGAAAAGCTCGTTCATTGGAGCTCGTCTGCCTGGGAATGCAGATACTTGGTTGTCGATCGCACTCCATGCCCCGCTGCGGGCTGAGTACATCGAGCATCCGAACTTCACAAGTGGTTTGTACAGTCTACAACAAAACTTGGATTTATCTTACAAGGCTGTATCAATTATGGTCTCTTGCCATCCAACACCCATTGTTTGCCCTTTAAAATGACTTATTATAGATTTGCCGCAGATGACAGTAACTACTTGTCCGAACAAATGGGAGCGCTGAGTGCTCTCACCCGGTACAAAATTTAAGACAATAAGCATGAGGGTGCTTAGTTGGGCGCGAACCTCGGTTCAGGGCGTCGCCTGAGGGGATAATATTTAAAAGAATTAATCGACTCTAGTGGTTCGATAGTGAAAAGCGCAGAATGGGGGAAAACGTCGACCACGCCGGCGTGGTATCGGGGTAAATTGTTTACCCAAAACTTTAACAAATAAAGAAAAACCCTTCACACGAGCATTTGTGTGCATGGTTATTTTTATAGTAGACTGGTGATACTTGGAACTATGCATGATGTTTTTTTCTGTGGGTACCTATTGCTTTAGTAACCTAGATAATAGGATCTCCTATCGCCAGTAGCCGGTATAGACTTTGGCATATTCACAATTCGTAGCTCGTGCTACGGCGTAGTACATAAGGCCATAATCGGTTTATCTGCTACGAACAGGACATTCAGCTACGAAAGCTACAATTTTCCCGCTCCTATTGTATTTATATTCACACATGAAAACAACGGAAAATATTTTGAATAACCCTACAACGACCGAACTTCGTTCTCTTATCGGCTCGTTTCCAAATACAAACTGTAATTGTCTTAGAACGTTTCTGTGTATGGCCAACTCGCAAACGAACCGAATTATCTAAATCTCTTTACTTATCGTTCACCGTATTAACTGACTATATATGGGGCAGGTGTAATGGTACAGTGTTAATATCGACGCAAGAGACTTTTCACGTTATTTGACAAAAGTATCGAACGTTAAATCGTTTTGGTTACAAAACGTTATGAAAAAGAACAAGACATATTAAATAGAAAGACATTGTCTTTGTATTTACTTATATCTTGTCTTCGTTCTTTGAACCTGGCGCTTAGTGACGTCAAAAAGACGTCGGTGTCTAGAACGGTCTCGTTAGGCACAAAGAGGCATAGTTAAGGACAGACACCAATTAGAGTAACAAACGTTCTCGACCGCGCAGGTCTCGCGTCGCACCGCGCACTCGCCGCCTTAAAGGAATCTTTGCAACTGCGCTCTTGCCAGTGCATTGCCACCAAGGCATAATTACACCAACACCGACTACGAAGAACTGGAAACATATTCACAATTTTCCCTCAAAATGTATACATAACTTCCATTTCAGTTTGTGCTACAATAACCAACTCCTTTTGTGATTTACTTAAACACATTCGACCTCATTATCTTTCAGTCTGATTTCATGATGACAATCGTTCTGCATTATTCGACTTGTTAAACAAAATCTCCAGTTTATCTCTCGCAATATAACACTAACTACAGGATACGTGCGACCAGGCCGCGTGGAATTCTCTAATGGGTTAATTAAGGAAAGGATAAGCTTTGCTGGCACTCGCGACAAACGACTTCGTGTAAAAGGGCTGTGCAACCATGGAAATTGAGTTAAAAGTTTTAATTATTAAACACATGAGAGAACAGTCAACCTTCTGAATAACATATTTTATACGACGTTTTATTGTATTTTATCCCTGGTTTATAATAAACAGTTGGAGAGTTCTTGGGTGAGATTTGGAGCAAATAAATAACATAGAACACGTTCAGCCCCATCTTGGGCACTTCGTTAAAAATAGTACGGTTTATTTGAGCATATTTTCAGGCTTAACATCGAAAGTTGTAATTGCGTTATCTACGACTCTGTCCAACCCATTACGAACTACGGGCGTGAGTTTATGTAAGTATGTAACATTTGGAGTGAATGTTTCACCGATTCAAATACGAAGCTTACTATTTCATGTCTACAACAGTGTCGAGGTAAATGACGTATTAGGAAATGGCTGCGCTCAGTCGTACCGAATCCCGACCCGCCACATTTCGTGGGTACATGTATATCACACTCATAAATTTCCTCTGTTTTTCTGAAATCCGTTCGGTCCGTTTTACTTTAATTTGAAATTGCATTTGCTGGATCCCCGGGCGTGAAAGACAACGAAAACGAATTTATTTCCTCTCATATTTAGATATACGGTATTCCAGCAGACTCCAGCGGTGCAATTTGAGCGAACAAGGGCAATTCATTGTCACATTGTTGTCTGTGACCGTGGGAACGGCTCGATGGGGCTCTACTATTTTATCCTCTCAATTTTGTCCAGCTTTTAGATTTTATTTATTGCGACGTCATATACAATCTTTTGATTTCCGTGCCTGAAATTCCAAATGGAAGACAGGCTGCCTTCTATGCTGTTCTGGGAGCAAATAAAAAACATAAAACACGTTCAGCTGCCTGTCTTCCCGGGCATGTCGTAAAAACCGACAGAGGGGTTGTGTCCTCTAACATGATGGGCTGATGTTATGGGCGATAGGCTGATCCCTTATCACCATAAGGTTCATCATATCCAGCTTACGACATCGTATCAACAGTGGCTGCAAGTTGTCTTTGATTACTTGTGGCTCTGCCCACCCCATTAGGGATTACGGGCGTGAGTTTATGTATGTATGTAAATAACAATAAGTACCTACAATACCTACTTAATGTTTCGTAGGCGTTCGAATCGTGTACGCGTATGAATTTCATTTGAATGGCTTTGAATATTGAAGGTTTGCTTTTCAAGTAGATGCAAACAAACGGCCACAGTTCAATTTGGGGGATTTTATCACAGAGCCAGAGGTCAGAGTTTATAAGCGTGTTCATACAAAACGAATTGGTTTAGTGCTAATCAAAAAAAAATCTAATTAAAAAATGTGTTCATTATCAGACATATTACAAAAAAGAAGGCATATGATTGAGTTAGGGTACATTGTAAGTTTTGAAAATGAACAGAGGTTCCCAAACCTTAGACAATGGGGTACAAAGTTAGGCGCAAAAGTTGCCAAGTAAAAATAATAAACACAGAAAACTTAAAATATAAATATAAACTTGAACTGGAATATCTAATGCAGTCAAACTTGGAATTAAAGATTATATTTTATATATATAGTACATTGCAAACACGCACACACATATAGGTATTATTCTGAAATAAATTATTGAGTATTAATTACAAAGTAATAAATTCCTGTTAGGTGTTCGACTACTAGCCTATAGAGGTATGTTAGATGTAGATAATATGCGCATACTCATCATCATCATATTTAAATATATTATTGTTGCATTCAGAAAGGGTTGAGGGTTCGAATTACGTGTACCTACACTTGCTATTTCCCGTTTTAAGTTGTAGTTATTTAAATATACTCCACTAAGTCATCTCAAGAGAGCTTTGAAGGTACATTACAAAATATTATAGATACGAATACATGATATTACTGCAACATCATCATCATCACCAGCTCATTAACGTCCCCACTGTTGGGGCACGGGCCTTCCCTATGGATGGATAGGGAGATCGGGCCATAAACCACCACGCGGGCCCAGTGTGGATTGGTGGTTATTAACGACTGCTAATGCAGCCGTGCCTTCCTAAGCACGGAGGAGCTCGAGATGAAAACTTTTTTTTGTGGTCACCCATCCTATGACCGGCCTTTGCGAAAGTTGCTTAACTTCAACAATTGCAGACCGAGCGCGTTTACCGCTGCGCCACCGAGCTCCTCACTATTATTACTACTGCAATATACAGAAATTATGGTGAAACACCGTCCGATACCTACCACTAATTATTGTTTATCTTTGACCACGGACTAAATACAGTATACGTTGGGTACAATTACACCCTACAGTTTGATTGCCTGCATGTCTGGAAATCAATGGGAGACTTTCCAGGCTACGTTTAAAACTACTTATATAGATGAGGTTATTCAGTTTAAACGTGATAATTACATATTTTCTCATTACTCGGGTACACGATTATTCCAAAATGAGTACAATGTAATAGCAGAAGCAGATACAAAAATAATAGTTGTTGTTGAGGTCTGGTCTTCCAATTAAACGCCTAACTTGAGATTTATAGATTTATTAGTAATGCGTGGGTGCTTGTTACACAGAGCGAGAGAAAGTGACAGATTAAAAATTATACAGAAAAAAGTATTTTAGTTGGTGTTGCCAACAGTTATTAAATATTTCGCTTACATTATGTATAGAATTACGTTGCTACCTATATTGCTTCTTTTTATTTTGATCAGATTTGAGCCCGTTTGACATGTAAAATGTTTTAGGTTCACCTGTGGTAGCTTTGTAATTGGCGTTTGTTTACACATATAAATATCTACTTTGTAAAAGAGGCTGTAAGCTACCCGAATAAAATAAAATAAAAATAAAAATCAGAATAATAATGGACGGAAGTTGTAATTGTACCTTGGTGTAATAAAAAGGGTCATCATCTATACTCAAAGACAAAGATAAAAAATGCATTATGTCTGTCATCCATGAAATTACCTAGAAGTTTAAACGAAGAAAAAACTTAACAGCGCCATCTATCGTGTTTTTGGGGAACGCCGATTGGAAAGCCCCTCATTTCCAGGGCTTAGCCAAGTTACAATGATATTCTATGTCTATTTTATTCTGATGGATATGCTTTTATACTGTCAAATTTCATCACAATCTTTTCAGTAGATTTTGCGTGAAGGAACCACAATATGCATACGTACATAAGCTTTTGTAGTAACATTATTAGTAGGACTTTCTTTTGATTTTCCTCCGATGGTAAATGACGACGCAATCCTATTCACTTCAATATACTTACTGTTTTTTTGAGTACCAGGCTTTCCAAACCCCTTTTTGTATATCACAATATTCACAATGTACCTAGTCACCCTGTTTTATTTTCTCAACTTGCTTTTCTCGCGGATTTTATTTTTTTATATTTGCGTAATTATAAATGATAAAAATCTCAAAATTTTAAATGATATAAATATCTACCCCTACAATAGAGAAAAACATCGAAATCATACCTGTCCCTGGCAAGTTAGAATTAAAACCCGAGTGTAATAATCGAAGCTTAGTGTCATCAAACCGACAACAATCCACCAGGTTGGAGATTCCTCCTGCAGAGTCTGTGGTAAAGTTTGCCGCTCTAGCATTGGCTTGCACAGCCATGAAAGAAAGTGCATTTCTTCGAGACAATGACGTCATAAATCGTCTGAAACAGACGTATAAGGCCAATGAGTGTGTTGATAATTTATTTCTTTGCTGAAACGTGCATAGCAGTGATGTACATTCGCACTGAAGATCATCGCAGTTTCGTTTATCGCCTTTAGGTATAACACTCGTAAAACCCTTCATTGACTCCACTATAAGTGTCAATGTCTATTAAAAATATGCATTCGATGCAAGTTTTCCGGTACAGTTGCATACGCGGCAAATGTGGTAACCTATACGTACAGGGTGTTAGTGACATCGTAACGAAAACTTTGAGGGATGATTCAGACCATGATTCTGAGTTGATATCAAGTGCAATTTTCCGTCGCAAAAGTATGGAAATAAAAATAATTTAAAACACAAAAAAAAGTCATGATTTTCTGACAGGAAATTCCACTTGATATCAACTCAGAATCATGGTCTGAATCATTACCCTCAGTATTCGTTTCGGTGTCACTAAAACGCATACCTACTTGTATGTACTTGTACGGGGTGTAAGCGACATCGTAACGAATACTGAGAGGGATGATTCAGCTCATTATTCTGAGTTAATATCCAAGTGGAATATAAGGTAAACGCTCCTATTAACGCCACCCAAAAATCGACATCGTTTACCGCCACCTTTTTTAAATTGCGGATATTTTGAATTGTGTCCGAGATAGAAAATTGATTCAAATGTCAAAAGATACATGTATTAATTGACTATGAAACGAACATACCCTTGAGCGTGGGCAACAACAGTTTAATTTGTGATTGGTCTGTAAGTGTGCAGTGTCCGCGCAAGCAACGCGCTCCATACAAGCCACTACTGAAATGCATAAGCATACAACATTTTTTCTTAAGGTTTTGTGTCCGATGAAACATAATTTTTCTTCATTTTAGTAATTATAACTACTTGTTAATACGTTTAAGAACTGAGAAAGCATGCTATATTTGATATTTGTGTTAGTTTTAAATGATTAATTTGAGTTTTAAAATGTGGCGGTGATAGAAGCATACATTTGCAGTTTGGTTACTATTACCGCCACCTATGGCGGCGATCGATATTTGTATGATATTTGTATTTTTTAATTATTTAAGGTAACATGCCCAATCATTCATAATGTTATCATCTTATTTTATAGTATGGTTCATGAACTATATTAAAATCTATTAACGCCACACATTTGGTGGAATTCAAGTATCCTGTGCTGCATATAAGTTAATGTATTTTTTTAAGAAATGTATGAACAAGTAGTTGAAGTAATTATGAATTTCTAATTTAAATACTTTAGATATTTATTAAAATATGCTTTGAAACTGGTTATTACATACGTAGCTCTCATTTTGAATATTTATTTGTTTTCTTAAGGCTAATTTTTATGTGGCGGAAATTGAAACACAGAAATTACATACATGTTTCTATTACCGCCACCATAGATTCCCTCTTATGATTTATAGACAGGGTGATGCATTATTCTTCGGACTGACAGAGACGGACGGACAGACCGAAACGGACGGTCAGATAGAGACAGACGGATGGACAGACCGAAATGGACGGACAGATAGAGACAGAAGAACAGACAGAGACAGAAGGACAGGCAGAGACAGACGGACGGACAGAGACAGACGGATAGACAGATACAGAAGGACAGACAGAGACAGGCGGACGGACAGAGACAGACGGACGTACAGAGACAGACGGACGGACAGAGACAGACGGACGGACAGAGACAGACGGATGGACAGACGGACGGACAAAGACAGACGGATAGACAGAGACAGACGGACCGGCAGAGACAGACGGATAGACAGAGACAGACGGATGGACAGAGACAGACGCCAATTATGTATATAAATCTATGAAACCAAAAGATTTTTCTGTAGTTTATGTCATAGTCATAGTCATTTATTGATAATAATAATTACACGTCACAGATATTACAAGGGAGATTGGGAGTTTCTATAGACAGCTATATTCCACGAAAACATCAGGCGAAAGCATAGCTCGAGACCCTCGAGCCAAGCTTACCCGACACTACACTGAAGATATCCCGGACGTCAGCCTGTACGAGATTAGGATGGCCCTCAAACAGCTCAAAAACAACAAAGCGGCAGGAGATGACAGAATCACAGCAGAACTTCTGAGAGCGGGCGGAACGCCAATACTCAAAGCCCTCCAGAGGCTCTTCAATTCCGTCATATTTCAGGGCAAAACGCAGAGGGCATAGAGCGGAAGCGAGGTGGTCCTGTTCTTCAAGAAAGGTGATAAAGCCCTACTGAAGAACTACAGACCTATCTCGCTTCTGAGCCATGTCTACAAGTTGTTTTCGAGGGTCATTACGAATCGTCTCGCTTGCAGATTTGACGACTTCCCGAACAAGCCGGTTTCCGAAAAGGCTTTAGGCTTTAGGGTTTTACCAGAGACCACATCCATACGCTGCGGCAGGTTATACAGAAGACCGAAGAGTATAATCTGCCACTTTGCTTGGCGTTTGTGGACTATGAGAAAGCCTTTGATTCGATCGAGACCTGAGCGGTGTTGCAGTCTCTTCAGAGGTGCCAAGTGGACCATAGGTACATCGAAAAGTTAAGGGACCTCTACCAAAATGCCACTATGTCAGTTCGAGTACAGAACCAGAGCTCTAATCCGATCCAACTGCAGCGAGGCGTGAGACAGGGAGATGTCATCTCTCCGAAACTGTTCACTGCTGCATTGGAGGATATTTTTAAGCTTCTGGACTGGAAAGGATTTGGCAACAACATCAACGGTGAGTACCCGACGCACCTTCGATTTGCCGATGATATAGTCCTAATGGCTGAGACCCTGGAAGAACTGAACACCATGCTCGAGCATCTCAGTAACGCAACCCAACGAGTGGGTCTTAGCATGAACATGGCAAAAACAAAAATTATGTCCAACGACCATGTCGCACCCACTCCAGTTCAGGTTGGGAACGTTACACTCGAAGTTGTAGACCAGTACATTTACCTAGGACAAATAATCCAGTTAGGTAAGTCCAACTTCGAGAAAGAGATCTCTCGTCGGATCCAACTCGGATGGGCAGCGTTCGGGAAGCTGCGGAACATCTTCTCGTCCAAAATACCAGTGTCTCAAGACGAAAGTCTTTGACCAGCGCGTGTTGCCAGTGATGACCTACGGCAGTGAGACGTGGCCGCATACTATGGGTCTCGTGAGGAGGCTCGGTGTCGCTCAGCGGGCAATGGAGAGAGCTATGCTCGGTATTTCCCTGCTTGATCGAATCAGAAATGAGGAGATCCGCAGGAGAACTAAAGTCACCGACATAGCTCGGAGAATTGCAAAACGGAAGTGGCAGTGGGCAGGACACATAGCGAGGAGAACCGATGGCCGCTGGGGCGGAAAGGTTCTGGAGTGGCGACCACGTGTCGGACGACGCTCAGTGAGTAGGCCCGCTACAAGGTGGACCGACGATCTGGTGAAGGTGGCGGGAAGCCGCTGGATGCGGGCAGCGCAGGACCGATCGTTGTGGAGATCCTTGGGGGAGGCCTATGCCCAGCAGTGGGCGTCATACGGCTGTTGATGATGATGATTATTGAAAACAATTCGTTTACAGTTTTTGTTGGAACGCTGTCTTTCAAACTAGGTGAACCTGTATTTTAAGTGTTGGCAACACCAGAGGACAGGAGCGCCGCGCGCGCGGGACCGCCCACTTCTCGACCGACTCTTTTATTACCGAATTACTTTAGATTTAGATTACAGCGAAATAATTATGTGACGAATTAAACAAGCGCGCGTGCGGCGGCGGCGGAGTCGGTCGAGAAGTGGGCGGTCCCGCGCGCGCGGCGCTCCTGTCTTCTGGTCCTTTGTATCGCGCATGCGCGCGCGTGTTGGTGTTGCCAACATTCTGCCGGGGCCAAGAGTGAAGGCCTCGTGATGTGCATTGTGTGAAGGCCATCTGTATTCTGAAATGGCTATCAGTATTCTGAAGTAGCTCTCTGCTTTCTGATGTAGCTGTCTGCATTCTGAAGTAGCTCTCTGCTTTCTGATTTAGCTGTCTGCATTCTGAAGTAGCTCTCTGCTTTCTGATTATGTTGTCTGCGAGTCATCTGTGTTATGAGCCGGGTCATTTGTGCCGGGGGCCAAGTGTGAGAGCCTCGGTCATGTAAGAGGGCATATTCGATTGAAGGCCCTTTTTATGGTGCCTGCTTGGGTTTTGATATCTGCAACTCTCGCGACGTCGTCTGCTCCAGGGTGAAGGTGTATTATTAAGAGACAGTGCCTTCCCAATTTATGTATCTATTAACTACATTAACAGTGGTAAAAACAACTTTTTTTTTTAAATAAAGTATTTTATTGTATCTGAATAGTTGGTTAGATATCTCGTTGGCGGTATTCGATGCAGCAAAGGCGGTAATAGAAAGAAACCGCAATTTATGTGGCGGTAATAGAGGAAAGTGAGTTTTCGGACATAAAATTATTTTTTATCCAAAATATTCACTCAAAATTAAAAATTCTTGATGTATTTAGCAGAAGACAGTCATAACAATACAAATAAAATAAATAAGCTGCACTAGCAAATACAGAAGTACTTAATTTCTGAGAGGTAATCAGAGCATAGCTTAACCTGGCGGTAATAGGAGCGTTTACCTTATAAGTGGAATTTTCCATCGCGTGTATAGGTACACCTGTGTACCCACGTATACATAATCACGCGTTTAGATTTTTTTATTCCTTGCTTATTCCATAACAGTTGAAACGAGATTATAAACACGGGAGGTTTCGCCATAACAACGACATTTGTTTTGCCAAGCTGCGTTGTCACAATGTTATATTAATGGACTATAAAACGATGTTGATATCGCAATTATTCAGGAATTATTGTCACATTATTATCCGGTTATGTTGTAGTAATGTAGCCACAATATAGAGTGGTGGTGACAAAACATCGATGCTCTAAATCCGTACGTATGAAAAATGCGATGGATTCGTGCAACATCGGAACAATTGGGTAGTTTCCAAGGTCAAAGATTAATTATGAAATTCTGATTACTTACTTACTAAATAAGGACACATTTAAAGCTGACAAAAAACGTTTTCTTTTACCTTACTTATTTATGAATTTTAATAAAGAAAAATGTAATTATAAGCGCGACATTTTGTCACGTTTTTCTATGACGTCATAGGTTTCTTTTTCATACAAATTCAATAGCAACTTCGTGTTTTGACGTTTAGTAAAAAGTAACTGATTTGACTAGATGGAAACGTTGCAAACTACCCTATTGACAATTAGACTAGATGGCAGATGACCTACCAGATGACTTATGAAACATCAAATGTATCTATAATAGAGCAACACGGACCTCCGCGGACCGGAGTATCTACAGAATTTGTAAGAGATAATGAGTTTGTATGAAAAATGGTCTATCGAACTCTTTGTCACAAATCGCAACCCTTATCAAATTGACTAAATTACAAATGGTTATACAGTAAAAAACGTTCCAAAAATGGTAATTTTTCCATGCATATATTATAACGCATACTTACTTATATACCGAAGCGTAGAAGCTATCGTAATCGACAAATAGCTAAGCAGGTCGAAAAAATAGCTACCACTTAAAGTGTCCATTCTAGAATACCCTCGAGTATTTTTTGCACGAGTGTATCACTTAAATGGGAATTTCCCTTGCTGACCTGTCTGCGCTTTATTGCATCGCCGAGTACTCTGTATTATAGCAAAGGAAATTATATACCATTCTGCGAAAGAAGTCTATGATGTGCTATAATCATTTCAAACCACAGGGGCGTAAAGAAAAGTTAGCATATAGCTTTTATAGCATTCTGTTCGGTAAACAAGCGAACCGTAGTCCGCTGTAGATGTCCGATGCGTTCATAGACTAATTACAGGCATCAGATTGGTCATAGATAAAACAATTATAACTGAAACAATAAGCAGTCAATATTCAAACACACAAATGTATCGTGTACTAGGATCAATATAAATTGTGAAATTCTGATTACTAAATAAAGACAGACCTAAAATAAAACGAAAAACATTATCGTTTTTCTATTTAACTTATTTACAAATATTAGTTAAGAAAAACGTAATAATAAGTCCGCCATTCTATCACGTTTTTATGACGTCACAGCGTGCTTTGAAGTAGAAATTCCATAGTAATTTCGTGTTTTGACGTCTAGTAAAAAATTACTGATTTGATTAGTTGGAAATTGGCCTATTACTTACTATTATTATCTAAATACTTATATCAAAAGAAATTAATATAAGTACCAAGTTTAGACGCACATGCTCATTGATGTTTGATGTAGGTATATGTTACTATAGTAAACGTTTAAAACGTACACCCTCACACACATAAATTCATCCTAAGTCTGACCCCCACACATACACCCTAACATACATAAATACATATGCACTTATTTTGTTACTGACTTATTATCGTTATGATAACTTCTACTATTATACTCGCATACGCTAAACTCGCATACTCCCACATTCATATTCCTACTTAACATACACACCCTTCACTCTAAAACTTAGATGTAAGTTTAATTTTAAGTTTCCTTTGGCAAACTATGCGCCAACATCACATGTACCCTTTTTTAACGGTTTCCCAAGATACAGGCTCCGCCTGGTTTGGGAACCTCTGTTCATTTGGATATATTTTTAATATAAGTACCCATCCTACTTTATGTGCCTCATTGTATTGTTTTCTGGTAATAAAAACATTTTTCATTTCATAGTGCACAAAATGTCTAACAGGAACACGAAAGGAAGCCTACTCCAAAAGAAATTACTACGCGTTCATACGCGTAGTAATTTCATTTTTTCATTTCATTCATTTATGACTTGCATACTTTTTAACGTAGCCAAATCGTAGTCATTTATAGTTGTCGTAGTCGTTTCGTAGTTATTTTTTTTCGTATTTTTTGATGTTTTATTTTTTCTGTTCTGTGACATTACTGTGGTGCATTGGAATCAATCGGAATGAATTAATAATTGACATTAAGACGTCATTTAGCTGCAACGTGGGAGCGGTACGTGCATGTGTACTAGTTCACACATTTTTGCATATTTTATGATAAACCATACCCCTGACTGTAGTAAATTAGGTACTAATATTGTGAGTAATAGGTAACTTAACCAAGCAGGTTTCAGAACGTGTGCTTTGAATCGCACTGGTAATGCGTACTTACTCTTTAATTAAGTGCTTAGGTAGGTAATTTGTTTTGCGTCTACCTATTTTTCGGAAAATATAGTATGTAGTATATTTAATAAGGCTTCAGAAAATTCCACTTGACAACAACTCAGTATTTGTTACGGTGTCACTAACACTTGCTTGTACGTACTTGTACGGGGTGTATGATGGTGGGCAGTTTTCAATCGCGAATGTATACAATTGAAAATAAGTTTAAAAAACACTAAAAAACATGAATTTTGTGACGGAAAATTCCATTTCATATTAACTAAGAAAATGAGCTGAATTATTCCCGTTACGATGTCACTAACAACCCTAGATAGTGAGAAGTGCGTGTCTTTTATAAACTAAAAAACAAATGCCAGAATAAACCACTTTCCTTTTGACACCTGCCTTGACCAAGAGGATAGCTAATAAAGTGAGAAAAGAAACAAACCTATCTGTGTAAATTTTGTTACGTATTCAAACTGGTTGCCGAGAGGTCGAGGAGGTATTTTTTAGAGCGCGTTTGTCGCTATTTCAGATTCTACGACGCACGGTGGCTTTTAATCTCCTACTCCACACTCAATGCGGCTCCTCTTATATGGCAGCTATCCGGGTGTTAAAAGAGCCTCATTTTGCAACGTTGCATCTGAAAAATCAATGCTACATATCACTGGCCAACCAGACAATGCATATAATCTATATAAATTCCGGAAACCATTCGAATATCGTCACGCGCCCCTTTCACCGTATACAAGCTAGGGAGGTCTTTGGAGTTGTCAATTTATGACAACAGGTGTCACCTATAAATTCCAAGAAATGTAGTCGCGGCTTTTCTATTGGTTCCCCATTGTACTTTTGTGAACGGCATGCCAATAGATTAAGAATTGGATAGCCAATAAATTATTACGGCTTACCTTCTATTTATCTATTTCGACGTCATGCAATGTATTTGTACTCTAGGTGCTTACGCAAGAACTTCGCCTATATATATTTTTACGAAGTTAAAAACAGCATTTTAAAAAAAGGGTCCGAAAAATCTTTTCACCAATTTTCCACGATGGAACTTAATATAATCAATTTATAGACTCTCTTATACTCTACAGAGATTGAGCTGGTTATATTTTACCCCGTAACGTAAATTCTAAAATGAGATCCATGGATATACGCGCCAGAAAAACATAGTTAAAACTGGTTTGAGAACTGTCAAGAAATTTGATTTTGTGTCTGCCAGAATCGGCCACAATCGGTAGCTGAAGTTGCTGAAGTATAATTAATGCAACTGGTCTTTCTTTATTTAATGCAACTGCAATTCAATTTACGGCTGCAGAGGCAGTTACTTACCTATTATTTTCTTACATTAGATAATTGACAGTACAACTGAAATGTAAGAACGAGGAATGAATGGAATTGTCATTCTGAATGGTGGTCATTAGGCGGAGTAGCAATAAGGTTTTGTCGCTTCCGAGCTTTTGCCTCCGAGCGAGAGATTATAACTACGTCGTAAAACTTACTGCCAGTAGATATCGATAAGTTATTGTGTTGTAAAACGATCATTATTTTAACGTATCCTAATAGTTATTGGATAATAATTGTACAAAGTTACACTACCTTACTGGGTAATAAAAAAACTTGAGAAACAATAGAAAGATATTGGATGGCTTTTGTCTTGCCCTATTCGATGGAGTGATTAAATCAAAGTGGGAAAGTGTTATAAATAAACATTCATTTTCGCATTTATAATACAGGTGTCATATATTTTGTTGGTGATACAAACATCATCGCTGCATCGCCATCGTTAAAGTTACTCACGGAAACAGTTTTGTTTTTAAAAAACAAAACTGTCAAAAAATGCCGTTACAAAATAATCTGTCACCGGCCATACATAGACTGTGTGGATATTTAAAAATACGAACACGGTAATTCCTAGTCTGTCGGGAAAATGAAGTGACGTGTTTGAAGTGGGTTTAACCGAAAGCAAATGTTTGTTTTGCATTTCCATAACAGAACCTAAAATATATAGGCCTACTTAAATAATATTTAGGCCTAATAGGCATAATACCATTGTGGAAAGCAAATAAACAACGTATTGAGTAACATAAACTGGATTGAGCTTTTTACGGAAGACTTCAAAAGGTCAAAATAATTGCTTCATAAAGTTACAGCAACGTTAACGAACCTTGATCTTATTTTGCTTTAGTTAAAGATCATTTTGACATAAAATAGGAAAATGAAATTCTGCACAAACTTGCTTAAAAATGCTTGAGATTGAAGCGCCGTGCAGAAATAACGAGAATATTTTCGCTCGCTGTTTCAAGCGAACTCTTTGAATAGAAAGATAACGCAAAACCATAATTTGTACATAAATTAAAGACTACTGCGCATAAACACGAGTAACGATGGTTCTCTCGGATGTTTTACATTATTTCAAAACGAGCACTGCTCGCCAACATTTAACGGTTTAATGAATAGTGTGACCTTGGTGGAAAAGGCTGCACTAGATCATCTTTTAGTTTCTGCATACGCTTGCGTATTCCATCTGCTTTACTGTTTATTATTATTTAATGTATCACTACTTGAATGTACTACTTGATTCTAGCCGACAAGCGCGAGAGGCGACACAGAAATGAAAGGGCCGATTTATCACCTGTACCACCTAATAACCGTCAAGTACAATGCCAGTCGTGCGGCAGCTACTGTCGCTCTCGCATCGGACTTTACAGCCATTTTAAAAGCTGCCACAGAAACGCTGTTTGAATCATCTGATAAAGATGTAAAGGCCAATGACTTGAATGTATTTAAGTGTAAAGTAAACAATAATATGCAGATATGACCCTCGCAATGTACAAAAGACTGCGCTGAATTCCGATTGGGGTGGGCAGAAACGTTTCTTACACTCTTATCAAAATATTTCTAATAAGTTTTTAATATAAAAATTAACAACGAGGTAGTAAAAGCAGTATATAATAAATCTGATTGTAATGGTGCTCGCTTACGTGTCAGTCACACTTTTTCCGTATTACGTTTTTTTTACGTTTTTATTTTTTTCAGGACATGGAAAGTTGCAAGCGGGTTCGGGCCCTTCATAAAAAATGTATTATAGAACTAAATTTTGACTGAGGGGGATTTTATGTTAAGTAAATTAAAATGAAAGCTTACGGAAATCCTACCGATTTCCAGGCTTAAGTACTACAAAGTGTATATACTGGGTGTTAGTGACATCGTAACGAATACTGAGGGGGATGATTCAGACCATGATTTAGTTGATAGCAAGTAGAAATTAATGTCTACTAAATTAATTTATTAGTGTAATGTAAGTATTTTTTTTTAATTATTTTCAGTTCCTTACTTTGCGACGGAAAATTCCACTTGATATCAAGAATCTTGGTCTGAATCACCCTCAAAGTTTTCGTTACAATGTCACCAACACCCTGTATATTTTACTTTCTATATGACAATTCTTTTGTGTACTTATAAGTATATTGGTTTACTCACCGGCAAACTTTATGTTACTCATAACAAAGTGCAGTTTCAAAAGGATACTTTACATAATTTTAAATTTGCATCATGCGATTTTCATATGGTTCGTGAGTTGTCTTTTCTTTGTAGCACGTTGTGTAAATAATAAATACTAAGTTCTATCTAGATTTTACCTATTCAAATAAAAATGTTTGGATCAGCGTTTGTAGAGATATAAATAAAGCTTTCAGAGATGTTTAATACCCACGAAACCTGCTGCGAAATTTCTGAACGTATAATTGGAAATCAGACTTCCTGAGGGATAGATCGATTCGGGTAGTCGTTGACGGGTGTTCGTCTGATCGACGTGGTATTAATATGCCGGATTCCCTCAGGGGTCTGTTCTCTCCGCGACTATTTTCCTGCTCCACATCAATGCACTGCTGATTATGCCCGGTATCTTTTGGTATGCAGACGATAGCACAGTGATGGAGAGATACGTGTCTAATGCACGAGCGCCAGGGATGTCAGTGTTCTCAGAGAGGATCTTATAAATAGTGAGAATCTGACCCTTAAGTTCGTCAGACTGGGGTGACAACAACCTGGTTGGATTCAACGCTTTCAAGACCCAGGCGTGTCTGTTCACCGCAAAATGGAGTTAATTCCATCTGACTCAGACTTTTCGGAGTATCCATACCAAATACCATATACCACCGATCATCACGAGCTCTTGGGGCCTAACCGCCACCTTAAATTTCGGCTTCTATGTCGATCCGAAGCGAATACTGCAGCCAAAAAATTAGGCATCCTTTCTAAAGTCAGACAATACTTCACATCAGAGCAGTTACTCGATCTATATACAACACAGATGCGTCCTTGTATGGAGTACTGCTGTCACTTTTGGCAAAGGCTCTGTCAACTCTCAGTTGGCCGCTCTCGACTGGGTGGAGCGACGAGTAAAGATCATAGACGATGACTCGCTAGTGAAGACTCGACTCCAAAGTTTGGACCACAGACGAAGGGTAACTTGTCTGTCGGTCTTTTATAGGATACACGTCGGCGAGTGTGCGCACGAACTTTACGAGTTAATTCTATCCGCTCCATTCCATCTATGGGCAGCTAGACGTCGTCGGCAGGCATTTCATGCTTTATGTTGTGAATATACCACTAATCCGCACTAAACGTTTCCCCTCTTCCTTATTGATGCGAATAGCGAAGGATCGGATCTGCGTGCTGTCGCCTATTTTTTCCAACTCGTTTTAATCTGGGAGTCTTCAAGGCTATTGTGAATAGGCATTTGCTAGGTAAACGTGATCCACCCTCGACCACATCGTCAGTTACCATCAAGTGAGATAGTGGTCAAACGCGAGCCTATTTTAATAAAAATATTACATTTACATTAAAATTTTAAAAGCTATTATATCTTGTGCTTACCAATAATTAGCACTATTTTATTTTTAGAATAAGGTGCCTACCTAATTGGTGCCAAGGTAGATTAGCGATTAACGTAATAAGTAAATTAATTTTGTCATCTTTAAAGAAGGTTCGATTGTGTTCAAAGGAAGGTCATATTGTAATCCTGATTTGAGTCAGCCAATATGCGAAAAATGAGACAAATGGATGGTAAATCATTTTGTCTGTAGCAGCAAATCTGATAAAATATACTCGTGCGATACCTACGGGGAAGATAATTTGTATCAATATTTTCATGTTTCATTTTAGCTTGTCGTTCTACTTCTTAGCCCCGTCATCTTTTAAGCTACTCTTTATTGCTGTTGAACTTACGGTCCGGAATATCTGGTGCCTGCAGAGTATCTTCCGAAGAAATATGGAGCGTTAACTTAATATTTTCTAATACATTCTGTGTTGGTACCTTATTTGTCTTGTGTGGTCAAAGGCCTTTAAATTCCCGCCAAAGCCACGAAAAATGAAGAGGAGACTATTCACAAGGAATTATGATTATGACGCACTTCTTCTTCTTCTTATTGTGTGGGTTATGAGGTGGAATACCAACCTCATCAACCCTGGTGTCAGGGTTATTACTGAGCCGCCAAAGGACTCATGTACCGATTAAATACTTACATCAGTAAGTAGTAACCGGATCCAACGGCTCCACGTGCCTTCCAAAGCACATATCATCTTGCTATAGGACAATCGGGTGATCAGCCTGTAGTGTCCAAACGAAACTAGGGATTACAAAGTATTTTTTGTTGGTGTGTCCCCACCGGGATTCGAACCCGGGACCTCCGGATCGTGAGCCCAACGCTCAACCACTGGACCACGGAGGTCGTTATGACGCACTGAGAAGAACAGTCGTAACTATTTTCATCGACATATCGCCTATAGCCACACGATACGTTGTCATACATATTTAAAATCACAACGACGTGGTACACGATGCGTTATGACGTCATAGCGTCGTGTGACTCCTCCCTTACTAACGGTACTAACCGTCAGCATCAATTTCGTCATTATTGTGCTCTTCACGTTTCTCTGCTATAGCTTTTATTCGTTAATTGCTTTCGTTGTCTTAAAACGTGTATATTGTATCAATAATACTGAGCGTAATTGGATATTGATTAACGTAGGTTCAACACGTTTAGAGATTAATAGTATGGATGCCATTAATAGATCCCTCCATCAACCTGCGGTGAAGCTATCTAATGGATTATGTATTGTTTTATTGCTTCGATTAATTAAGAGATTTAGTGCTCATTGATGTCTAACTTTTTCTCTTTATCATTTCTTTCTTTAAGTACTTATAGTTTTATCCTGTGAATTTTCAGAATTCGTTTCAAGAGTCAAGTCTTCTGATTACTCTGTTTTACTTTTATTTTAATTTGGATACAAATACGATACTTTTGTAGGGACAGAGTTTCCATTGTCTTTCTATTTGAATAACGGTTCCAACCTCTCAATCACACAAAACGGCGAACACAATTCCTTGAGATTGGTGTCAGCTTTTCCCGGTTTTCCTTCATACCTCCACACTAGGGCACAAACATTTACCCCGCCTATACGGAAAAGGACAATAAATAAAGATATTTATATTTTTCCTTTTTAGGATACATAAACTGCCCATATAACGTCCCACTGCTGGGCACAGGCCCCCCTCAATCAACCGGAGGGGGTATGGAGCATACTACACGCTGCTCCAATGCGGGTTGGTGGAGGTGTTTTTACGGCAAATAGCCGGGACCAATGGCTTAACGTGCCCTCCGAAGCACGGAATCATCTTACTTTTTCAGACAATCAGGTGATTCAAGCCTTAAAAGTCCTTACCAAACAAAGGACAGTCTCACAAAGTGATTTCGACAATGTCCCCATCGGGAATCGAACCCGGACCTCCAGATCGTGAGCCTAACGCTCTAACCACTACACCACGGAGGCTGCAGACAATGAAGATAATATTAATGCCGAGAGAATACGTTTCACTTTCGGTTACTCATTTCTTTCTTTCTTACATAAAGTTATTTTTTATTTAATGTAGTCAGTAGAACTATTATAGAGGTACTTAAACCTATCTATAATAATAAATAATAATAAAATTCTTTGCAATTTTGCATGGGATCATCCTGTATCGCAGTGGCTCAATGAGATACAATTTTCGCTTAAAGTTAATAAAATTATCACATCAAGTTCGGTGGAAACTTAACTACTTACTAGTAGAATACGGTTAACAATTATATTAAGAAAAATAAGACATAACAATCTTAGAATCTAAAACATTTAGAACAATCTAATAATTTACATTAAACAAAGCTTGTTTGCTTAATTTAAAATGACTAGCGTAATTGGAAACGAGCTACTACATAGAAGGCCTCTGTAAACATTGAAATGTAATATTATTATACGTGGAAGTACAGGAATATGTTTGTTTGTAGGTCTTCACATAACGTAACAAGAAAACAGTAGATATGTATTTATAACATTGAAGTATGTACCCGCAACTGACTATGTTAGGTACTTGTCTGTTTTTTAACATAATTAAAAAAAATAGGTTATTTCTATTTTCTATGCTATAAACATAAAGTAGAATACTTACGTAGGATAGAGTTACAAAAAACTGGTTTACTTACTTAAAGGAAATACTATTGTGAAGGCTATAAACATAAACTACAAAAAACTGATATACTTAAAGGTAATACCTAAGAATACTAAGTACTTACAAAAGTACTTCTCAAAGCGGTATAAATTTTCAGGAGCTCAAGTATGCTGCCTGCTTAAATTTTTTCACATTGTTTACGAATTTGGGTTGCCTAAGCGAACTTTTGTAAAAAAATAGCTTGTAATGTTTTTCTGTTTAGTGAAGGGTAGAAAAAAATATTGATCGTAGAGGGGCTTTTGTGCGCTGGGTCGTGCCGCAACCGCACGACTATTTTTTTCACGTAGTTGGACATCGACTGATGTATTGTCTCTCTCTCTAAAATCTGCCGAAATCATTGTCATCGCATTGAAATTGTGAAGTGGACGAGTCGAAAATAAAAATGTTTAAAAATCGTTCGATTCAATTCACGTACGTTTGTAAATACACTCTTTCGGAAACAAATAAAAGAAAAAAAAAATACGTCGATACGCCATCGTATCCATTGGGAGATAGCATTAGGGGCTAGATATATGACGGTGCTGACGTTAGTCAGAACGTGATCCTTTGTCAGACATTTGTCGGTTACACCACCTACATAACATAAACTGCCTATATACGTCCCACTGCTGGGCACAGGCCTCCTCTCAATCAACCGGAGAGGGTATGGAGCATACTCCACCACGCTGCTCCACTGCGGGTTGGTGGTTACACCACCTATTACATATTTATTTTTCTGGACACGACACGGCCGGTTTTTATATTCTTTTACCCTACTTCAACACTGTTATTAGGGTTAGTGTGTTGTGATTTTTGAGATAACCTTATATCGATCTGGGGACGTGCCCTGTAGGTGTACCTATAGGTTGGTATTGCAGGGGGAGCCTCCACGCGTACGGGCGACGCGTCAGTTTCTTTGTTCCGTCTGATTATGGTTGATGATTGCGGCGAGGGAGCCACGCGATGTGATTCCGAGCAACCCCAACATACCTATACCAGCCTACAGTTTCTTTATATTGCTTATCAACAAAGTATGTCATTATAAAAATTACAAATGGCTACGCGCTCTACTCTACCCGCTGTATCTTAAAATCTATTAAATATATGAAATATTGCCCAAGACCAAATTTGTATAACGTCATTTACAACTTTTATATTCATAAAATAAATTAAGTATATACTTATTGTAAAAAAATGATTTCACGTAATACGTCGGCGCGACTGTTAAGGTACGGTGTGATAAAGTTGAAATTCAGACAGAGCAGATAAAACTTTATAAAAACACCAATTTTCATAAATCCCGGCAAAAACAGATAAATGAATCGGCGATATAGATAACCGATACCTACGCATCATCCTTGATTAATTTGATTTATTTGTGTTAAGCGGTTTGATAAATAGGTAGGGATATTCAACGAATGGGTGAAATGAGACCCAAAGTGTGGTTGACCGCAGATCGAACGGCGCGGTATCATAGTATCAGATCATGAAGCAACTGCGTACACTACGCGAGGTATATTCTAAGTAAAATACAGAATAGGTACCGCCAACCAGTACCAATGTTCACACTATTTAATATAATGTACGTCTCATTAAATGTTGGTCGATAATATAAAGTAACAGGGTTGCTATTCGCGATGTTAGGGGGTTTGCTCTTGGGGAGACTGTAGCCGATAATGATAACGGGCCTATGCCACCTGTACGCAACGCACCCGCGCCGCCACTTAATCATGTTCAACATAATTGGAACACGAAGATATAACAATAATATCTAAGTATATATTTAATGGACCACTTAGCATAAGTGATCGGTGCTAATCTGAGAAGCTGATGGGTCGACGATTAGTCTAAGCCTGAGTGCTGAGATTGCAGCAGTCAGTCGTTGTTGACATCTTTCAAACCCGAACAATTAAGCGTTTATGCTGCTGGATTAGGAGTGGATCAAACACAAAACGCATTAAGCTGTAAGCAGCTGAATGCGTTTTGTGTTTGGCCAACAAAAGAGTTTGAATCCATTCTGTGTGCGTGATGCACTAATAACCTCATACGGTTCAACATCAGAAGTGGGAACGAGACTTCTGATTATTTGGGGTTTTGCTCACCGTTAAGGATTACGGGCGTGAGTTTATATTCATATATTATTATAAAGGTGAACAATTATGTTTAGGCAAAAGTGAAATGATGAATAGCAATGTAACAACCACATTTGTTTTGATAAATGAACACAAGGCGTTGTTACACAGAAACATATTTAGATACTTACCCTTCTGGGTTAGAATAGAATATACTTATTTGGGGGAGGCCTATGCCCAGCAGTGGGCCTCGTTCGGCTGGTAATGATGATGATGATACTTATTTAAGTAAATAGTTTTGTTTTATTTCAAGTAAGAATTTTACGTTTTGGCTGTTTAGAATTCCAAAAGTTGGTCGTAGGTATAAACTTTTGCAAAGAAGCAGTAGTAGCGTCTCATATTAAAAATACAAATAAACTTTGACCGCAATTTCTCTTTAAACTTTCGCCATATTTTAAAATGAGAATTGTGTTGAAAATAGCAATTCCAGTATATTATGTTCAATTTTTATTTAATGTTGTATAAAACAGTCATCATCTGATTCTTCTGACGTGTATTGTAATGCATGACTTTTCAACTTTCTGATAAATTGTCAGAATACCAATCTGGATGATTCCTACCACTACAGAGTGAACAGGCACCTTCTGGGCGAGCTCGCTCCATCTTAGGCCTCGTCAATGCCTTCGGGCAAGTCTGGGGCCAAGAGCAAACCCATCAAAGGTAAAAAAAGACCTTCGAACATAATATTTGGATCGAAGATTACTACTAACAATTTTCTACTATCTACTAACAGTCTTTCAAACAGTTTAGAACAAATGGTAAAACACGTCCTAGGGATAGTAACCAAACCTTTTTAAAAATCTTACCAAGTAGAGTGGTAGGTATTTTGTGGAGCGTTTCTCAAAAATTCACCAGTTATACGAAGTGTTACATCACGTACAAGACGCGCTCCCCACAGCGTCCGTTCATCTGATTCATCTCTAGAGATTCTCGCGAGCTTCATTATTCTCGAAGCTAAAAAAGCCGTGGCCATTTTCAACGTTTTTGTTCTCATACAAATATATCATTTTGTCTAATCCCTCCGGAGTATACAATGAGAATAAAGCATCCAATTCTGGATTGTTCATACACCACTTTCATCCTTTTGGTTGCTATTGTAAGTATAATAACATAGTCAGTTATAAATGGCTAGCTTACTGCCCGCGACTTCGCGTGCTTACTCTCTGTATATTCATTGCCAATTTATAAGGCCCTAAATGAGTATGGTGTAAAATGGTTACAGAAAAACAGTCACTTACGAAAGTACAAAAATCACACAAACAAAATTCACGCTTGTGTTCCCGAAAGGGTAGGTAGAGGTATAAGTGTGTGTCTGTGTGTGTATAGATGTACTCTCTTCTATCGTGTGGGTTGTAAGGCGGAGTACCAACGTCATCAACCCTGGTATAAGGGTTACTATTGAGCCGCTAAAGGCCCCTGACATGGCTCATTTAGAAATGGTATGGTATGGTTCATTTTTTAGATGTACTATACACCACGAAATAAAAGAAAAAGGTCGGAAGGCCTTAACACGCATTTTGTATGAGAACCGCTGTCGCCGGTCCAACGCCAATCTTTTTACTACTGCTCCTGTAAACACATAACTATGATAGCTCTACTACTTCTCAAATTCCACAGCCATTTTACCGGCAACATATACTTTATCTGATTTATGTGATAAGCTGCAAATTCATTAATAGATTTCGTAAAATACTGCATAAAAAAGTTTTATTTTTGATAAAAGGCCGATCATAATAAGAGTTTTAGCTTTCCCATAGGAAAGCAAGATCCTCCTTATCATAATAAGTAGGGATCTCTTTGCTTCATAGTCGATATTAGATTTTTTCCCTGCATCGTATAATGCACAATATTATACGAGCTTTTAATATACTATCGTAGAGCTTTGTGCGTCGTAAAGTTTGCGGACGAATGGGTTGCAAAGTTGAAGTATGAACTTCTTCTTCTTCTATCGTGTGGGTTGTGAGGTGATTAACCTCATCAACCCTGGAGTCAGGGTAAGAACTATTTGCTGATATTTGTATGGCGCGCGATTTGCGCTCACTTCGGCCCTTCCGACCCCTTTCCTCTATTCCGAGTAGTAGATCCACTGCTCGCCAGTTTTACCAGTGTTGGGGTTTAAGTCCTATGTAATAGGCGGGGGGGGGGGGGGGGGGCATTTACCGCGAGAGTGGAAACCACGTGATATCAATTATCTACGATCCAAACTTGAATTCTGACTCATAAAGTCTAATTTTGGCCGAAAACCAGCGACACTACGATGAAAATCATGAGTTCTCAGAACAGCGGCTATAAAGTTTTTTTAATCATATTATATGGAAATCCAACCCTATTTACCTACTGAATTTGTATCTAACTCTCATCCAAAAATAGTATGCTGGTTTAATGGAGAAGATTCAACGGACTATGCCGGTTTAATCTCGACGTTTCTTTTGCAGATAGGCACTCTGACACATTCAAACTCTGAAAGCTCACACGAGTCCATACCAATTAAAAATGTAGGAACGAACATCGCACGATCTTATTCTGTTGATAAAGTATTGTGTATTGTGTTTGACACCGAATACAAATCAATGCAAATGTCAATCTATTTTGGTCGGCCTATAGCGGTCGGAAGCTATTGTTTGTAGAATAAAAATGTATGTGTAATGAGTGACGTTCCACGCCAGAATCCCCAAAAAACAGATAGATGGCGCTGTATAACTTCAACGGGATATTTATCTATCTTCTTCTTATCGTGTCGATGGCAAACTAAATAGTATCGGCTCAAAATTTGGCAACAAGTATGGCCCTATCTCCTGCGTGCAGGTGTTCGGGCATGCAGGACACGATGTAAGATGTTCCATCGTTTGGGGAACAGTGCCGCACTAGCTCTTTAAGTCCGAGCCATTCGAGAAATCTCATCTGAACAAATTGTCCTTACTTCGACCCATCTGAATCCGAAGTCTATTTAGAGACTTCCAGGTAAGCCAAGGCAAATCAAGACCTGGCGGAGGTCTCTCGGAAACAAAGAATTCGGCGAAACAAAGGTGTTTGGGAGGTGTACCCGTTCCTGGAAAATCCTGCGTCTTTTCCACCTATTTTCTCATTGCTCGGATAAATAATTATTCAACAATATGATATAATGGCAAAGGCATATATTATAAAAATTAATGAAGCTTCATATTTGTATAGAATTATGTAAACCTTTATTGCTTTTCTTTATTTTAATTAGAATAATAATAGGTGGAAGATGTGTTATGCCTGGGTGTAATAAGGGTCATCATTTAATATCCAAAAACAAAGATAAAGGACGCGTAATGTCTGGAATCCATTAGATAGTCAAAAACCAGTTGCGAGCTCATTTTGAATCCTTATGTGGATATTCTTAGGATATTACTATTATGTATGATGTATTTTATTTATTTCAATACCTGTCTTGTATGTGTGTGTATAGTCTATTATTTATTATTATAGTTTTCTTTAGATTATGGTTAGGTATATTTTTAGTATATATGGATTATATTAAATTGAGTATTTATTAATATATGTACGTATAGTATAGAATATTTATTATATTAACTTTAGTTTTACTTTTAGGTATTTATTTATTTATTTTTTGTTGCACCATCCCGCATCCAAGTTGTAAATGTTTGTCTCCTTTTGTTGGTTGCCTGGAAGAAATTGTTCTAGAGCAATAAGGCCGCCTAAATTGTAGTGTATTCATGTGTTATGTCTGATTGTTGAAATTTTAGTTCTGTGCAATAAAGTATATTTGATTTGATTTGATTAAACGAAGGCAGCGTTACACAGCGCCATCTGTATTTTTATTAGCGCACGTGGCCTGGAAAGTCTCTCATCGGGTCGGTGTACAATAGGCAGGCGACATTGAAGGGCGGCGCGCCCTAAATTGTGATTGTGGTTGTCAGCAGCCTCGTGACCCATAGTCTCACTGACACCACGTCACGAAGCAATTTTTCACAACGACCTAGCCCTACCCATCAGTCTTTACAAAGTAGTGGCTTATTGTACTTTTGTAGACACGATTACATCACAAAATAGGTTTGTGTCTACGTACAGTCATGAGCAATATCATGTACCCACTTTAGAACCCTGCCGCACTATCATATTTGACATTTAATGAGGCTTAAGGTTTAAATTGTCAAAAAAGTTAATGTGACATGGTTTCAAAGGTAAACATATTAGTAATCGTGATAGTACATACACACTCACATTAGGTAATCACAATAACCAATGTGTAGACGACAGAATCCCATGTTCACGATAGAACGCACTTCCAATATCCTGGCTTCATTCAGTTTACTTACATTACTGTACTTTTTAGGTATTGTTTGTTTGACTAGGCCTTCCTTACCCAACCTCAAAGATAAATTCATCAGGTTCCGAAAAGGACGAGATATAAACAAAAAAATAGCAGTTTAAGACACTGAAGGCCGGTTAAGTGATCACCCGATTGTTCGAAAGTCAGATGGTCCGTGCTTCGGAGGGCGTGTTAAGCAATCGGTCTCGACCACTATTTTATTTAAGTACTTACAAGTAGTATGTAGTCGTTACATGAACCATGTCAGCTTTTGGCGACTCAATAGTAATCCTGCCACCAGGGTTTATGAGGTTGTTCATCGATCTCACAACCCATACGATAGAAGAAGATATATTTTTTTTCTCTGTACGTGTTAATATATAATCAATTCACGACCTCATCTTTCATTCGTTCCTTAATTTCTACTTGCAAAAAGAAAAAGGTAAGTGCCTACCCAATTAACATTACTGTAAACGCTGGTACACGATGCAAGTGCATCGCTTACTCATGCTTGCATAGTCTTGGTATTTGCACAGCGATAGCGAGAAAGAACTTTCTGTCGCGCGCAGCTAGGCTGAACGTGGGATGAACAAACGTTAATTAGATGTTCCACATTCGAATGCAGCCGCCATGCCATTTATAGGGCGTTGCTGTCGCATTTAAACAGACAACATTTTAATGAATATCATGCTGTATGAAACGCGGCGACATGGTTTAAATCGTTTACTAAATTTAGAGAGGTGCGACAGTGACTACACCGACGTGTCGTGAAAGGTGCTTACACAGGCTAAAAGCTTTTATGAAAGATAATAGTAGCGGGCGATAAAAATGATGCATATTACCCACATAAATTCAACTTTATCGAGGGGATCACTCGGTTAGAAAGAAGCCCTTCTGATAGTACGACATTTGCTTTATCTCTACATAAGTACTTATGTGAATTATAGTTAGTAGTCTGCAATATATAGTAGTTAACTAGTTGCTTGCAAATGGATTCTGTATGCTTCCAAAATTAGGTTTACTAGATTAATACGCTGTCCATTACAAGACCATAATTACATTCTACGAAGCTAAACAGCAATCTGTCGTTTTATTAATGAGATGTATTCAGAAGTTTATTTTTTTACTAGTAAGTACTTAATAATAACTCGACTAGAATGCTTGCTGTTTTGATATCGTACGACCAGGGTCTTCTATAATGGCTTTTTTATAAAAATAGCCAGTGTTAAGCACCATAAAAAATTGCCTCCAAAGTCGGGCAAGCGTGCTTGCGAGTAATGGACGACACGCAAACGCCTACCTACCCTATAAATGTAAAGACCTGCTTACCACTGGGTTAATTGCTAGCGTCCCACTCCCTGTCTAATGCTCTCTATAGAGCCAGCATAATTTACCAAATGTCAGTCTAGTAGTTCACATATTTTTACAGAGCCTAAATGTTAGCCCTATTTCTACGGTGCTTACCTACTTTAAGGTAAGTTATTACATGAGATGTAAAGAGATAAATCGTTCGGTCGTTCCTTGACGATTGTACGATAAGATATGAGACGGTAAGTTGGTAAAATCTTGTACGATTCATCGTCACTTGTCTTTGTTGACTCTATTTTATGTTCGTTTCAGCCAATCATTTTTGAAGTCGTTAGATATTTACACACGTTTGCCTGTTAATATTAGGAACATCCGTAAATGTCGTATTAAAAAGATTTGATTTTCTTTTGCAACTGTTTAACTTCATTTTTAAAGAGGTCGTATATTAAACAATTAGTGTGGTTCTTTTTTTAAGTATAAGTAATTAATCTGGGTAGGTATTCTTTATTGGGAAAGCTGTGCAATTTTAATTGAATCCTCATCTTGTGGAAAAAATATTTCGCATTTGCACCGTATAAAGATTTTCATTACAAAGAAAACATAGAAATACGTATGTTCATTTTGTTATTCCGTGAAAGTCCTTCAGTATATGGACGGTATTTCATTCTGCGAAATTTACGGTTGTGCTTTCTACGTGATATCGTTAAAGGGGTGTTTATACGAGAGAGTACGAAAACTTTGAAAGTTTAAAAGGTAATGAGAACAAGCTTAGTAGGTATTATATAAACTAATAGCAAACTGCTTGAACGTTTATCCGACGTTACTACTATTTATTACGTGAAAGATAGGATTAAGCGCACATTTCTAGATTTTCGTGAAAGTTTTCTTCCAAAGAGGCTATTTTCAACCAAATTTTAATTAAGAAAACACAAATACCAACTTGTGTTTTATTATTAAAAATGAGAACAAATATTTCAATACGTTGCGAGCCTGCACACGACGGTTTCTCATACAAGTACTTAATATAAAGAAAACTTTTTGCTCGACACATTACATCAGGGTAAACTCGAGTTTGTATTAAATAAACATGATAAAGAAGTGAGCGAGAGACTCGAGGAGTGAAATGAGTGGGAATTGGTGCTACAACCCCCTCCGCTATGTATTGTATGCCAAGTGTGTCGCGTTGTCATTCCCCTACAAGATTCAGAGCCAGCTTAACTCGCAATTTAGTCTTCTCCTACACTAAAAGCTACCAAGTCTCTTCTTCTTCTATCGTGTGGGTTGTGAGGTGGATTACCAACCTCACTAACCCTGGTGTTAGGGTTATTATTGAGCCGCCAAAGGACCCGCGTAGGACGACTACGTACTTATATCAGTAAGTAGTAACCGGGACCAACGGTTTGACGGGCCTTCCGAAGCACGGATCATCTTACTTTCGGACAATCAGGTGATCAGCCTGTAATGTCCTAACCAAACTAGGGACCACAAAGTAATTTTTTGTGATATGTCCCCACCGGGAATTGAACCCAGGACCTCCGGATCGTGAGCCCAACGCTCAATCACTGAACTGGTCGTCATTCGACTTTCTGTCATTCTTTCATTCGAGAATTGATATCACGTGGTTATCTTTGTGTCCGAATAATGGCAATAGAACAGCCTCCGTGGTCTAGTGGTTAGAGCGTTAGGCTCACGATCTGGAGGTCCGGGTTCGATTCCCGATGGGGACATTGTCGAAATCACTTTGTGAGACTGTCCTTTGTTTGGTAAGGACTTTTCAGGCTTGAATCACCTGATTGTCCGAAAAAGTAAGATGATTCCGTGTTTAAGAAGGCACGTTAAGCCGTTGGTCCCGGCTATTAGCCGTAAAAACACCTCCAAAAACATGCTCCATACCCCCTCCGGTTGATTGAGGGGAGGCCTGTGCCCAGCAGTGGGACGTATACATATAGGCTGTTTATGTAATGGCAATACACTCGCCCCCTTAGCTGGCGACGAGTAGGTGTAGGTATAATATACGCCTATGCATGCCCCTTCGTCATATAGACGTGATTCTACGTAAAATTGTATGTTATGTTGTTATTTTGGAAGAGTGGTCTGAACAAACACATTGTATGAAAAAGCGTAGCTGCTTCCTGAGAGTGTATTTTTTAAACCTCATCCAATACTTGGAAACATAGATAACAATAAATATTTATGTAATTTGACATTGATAAACCACATTACAATCATTTTTTGTTCCTGGAATTATGGCTTAGCAACGCTTTCAGTGTATTGTCGCCCTTGAATCTAAAATGTGTTACATCACTCGCTCCCCAATAACTTTTGGCTCAAAACCACACTTTGTTAGGGGACTATTGTTTGGTGGTAGAGCTGGATTATTCGGAATAATATACCAATATAACCCGGCGAATATGCTGGAGGGCCAATTTATGGTTAGGAAATCAATTTTCTCCCTTTGTTACGCGGAGAATCACCCCGCTTTTTTTTTTTTTTTTTTTTTTGACGTGACTTATTGTAGATTTGCCGCAGATGGCATTAACTACTTGGCCGGACAAATGGGGAGCGCTGAAGGCTCTCACCCGGTACAACGTTTAAGACAACAGGCCTGAGGGTGCCCAGTTGGGCGCGAACCTCGGCTCAGGGCGTCGTCTGAGAGGAAAAATATTTGAAAGAATTAATCGACCCTAGTGGGTCGATAGCGATAAGCGCTGAATGAGGGAAATCGTCGACCACGCCGGCGGGGTCGGTATCGGGGTCCTGAAGTGTTTGGTGTCGCGAGCTGATTGGCTGCCTCTATGGCTAGAGTAATCGGGTCGTCGGGATCGTATATTACGTCCTTCGGACGCCGATACTTTTCAGTACCGTCCCTAAGTGGGATGTATTCGGAAGCCGCAACTACCAGGGGATTTGGGTGGTGCGGAGCAGAATCGAAAAAACGTTTGGAAGCTAATTTGAGCCATTGGGCAATGGTTGGCAGACCTAGGTCAATGTGCAGATTTTCATTGCGAAGGAACCACGGAGCTCCCGTGGCTTTCCGCATGAAACGATTTTGTATTACCTGTAGACGGTGGATTTGAGAGGGACTCGCATGAGCGAAAACTACCCCTGCATAGGTCATGATCGGACGGATGCAAGTCGTGTAGATTTTGACCTTATTCCTAAGGGACAATTTACTTCGCTTGTTAAGGAGACAGTGAAGACGGCCCATTACAAACGCGGCGCGATCGCGCACACGTTTGATATGGGCCTTGAAAGTAAGACGTCTATCTAAGACTACGCCGAGATATTTGACTTGCTCCTCCCAAGGGATCGGCTTGCCAAACATCTTAATGATTTTAAGTTGACGGCGTGACCGTGGCGTGTTATAATAGCCCTTTGAAAAGTACACCGCTGCACTTTTCTCCGGGTTTACCTCGATTCTCCATTTGCGAAACCACTTGCCCAAGGCATTGGCCGCGCGTTGGAGGATTCCGGTCATCATAACTCGACCACGGCACGAAGAATAGATGGCTGTATCATCCGCAAATAAAGCTAATTCGGTATTAGGGGATTTGGGAATGTCACTAGTATACAATGAAAATAGTAAAGGGGACAGGACGGAGCCTTGTGGGACTCCGGCATGTATCGGGTGCGGTGACGAGAGCGTCCCTTCCACGCGGTAGCGAAAGGTTCGATTTGAGAGGAAGTCTCGTATGATGTGCACGAGACGGTCTGGCACTCCCAGTGAATAAAGCTTGTAGATCAAGCCGTTGTGCCAGACTTTGTCGAACGCTTTCGCCACATCGAAGAAGAGCGCTCCCGTAGCGACAGGTTTTTTTAAGTTTAATCTACTGGAGATATGTTCAACAATACGGTGCACTTGTTGAACGCAGGAGTGTTTGGTTCTAAAACCAAACTGCTCTGGTGGAATAAGACTATTGGATTCGGCGTAGTCCCGTAATCTAGCAAATATGAGCCGCTCATAAATCTTCCCCATGGTATTGAGGAGACTTATAGGGCGGTAACTGGAAGGTTCGTTTTTAGGTTTCCCAGGCTTTGGTATACCAATTACAATTGCTTCTTTCCACTGCTGTGGAAAGACGCAGTTGCTCATGGCGACGTTGAATATTGCCGTTAGTAAGCAGATGAGGGGAGCACCGAAGTTTTTAAGGACACGATTCGTGATACCGTCTGAGCCAGGGGCTTTTCGGGTATGAAATCTTTTGATGATACCTAGTACCTCTTCCTCAGTAACCTGTGGAAGAGGAGGATCGGTGGGAGGTACAGAAGCCCTACGCTGAACTTCAGAGTTCACCGTCGAGAGGTGCCTACGATCGATAGGGAGAGTACTGGGCGAACATTGGGCTTCGAGACTGTCGGCAAGGCATTCGGCTTTTTCGTCATCGTCAAAAGCGGGGGGTTGGTTAGGCCTATTGAGAGGAGGAGTAGGAACAACCGTATCCTTTTGAAGAGACCTAGACAGCTGCCAGATGGCCTGGTGGTGGGGCTCAATGCCGCTCAAAAGATTATCCCACCGATTCTGTCGCATGTCATTAATACGTTTTCTTACAGTATGCTGCAAGAGACGCAAATGACGGCGACATTCCTCGGTGCGATTGGAATCATATGCGCGGGTGGCTGCGTTTTTCTCCGTTAGCAGATCACGGATGTCGGTAGGCAGTTTCCAGCGATGGTCTTCCATCTCCGGAACCTGTTTTGAACTTTCATTCAAAACCGACCTCACGTGATCCGTGAGGGAGTTAATAGCTGTCGAGGCCTCCTCTAAGGAGGCTATTTCTACTGGGATACTATCTAAGTATACTGAACTAGAAGACTGGAGACCTTCGGCCACCTTCTCCCAGTCCAGTACTGTCTTAGGGGTTGCTGGATTATCAGGGGCGTCTAAACGGGAGCCTAGTTTTAATATAACAGGTCGGTGGTCGGATTGTAACTCGTGTAGTACTTCTATAGAACATAGACGTAAGTTTATGTTCTTTAGAAGCGCCAAGTCGAGTATTTCTGGTCTGTGGTTCAAGTCAGGGGGATATCTAGTGGGCTGCAATGGTGTTATTATATCATAATAGAGGGGCTCGGCTAGAGTTTCTAATACCCTGCCTCTTGTGTTTGTTGTTAAGCAACTCCAAGAAAGATGTTTAGCGTTAAGATCGCCTGCAATTATGACTGAATTACTGAGATTAAAGAGGGCTTCGAGGTCACTTCTAAGTAACCTCTTAGAGTTATTAGGAGATAGATAAGCCGACACTAGTGTGATTGGCTGATGTCCTGTCATGCCCACTCGACAGATCGAAGCCTCAATGTCAGTGAGGGCAGGCGGGTCTATAGGTATACAGTGAAGTGACTTTCTATAATAAATGAGAGTGCCCCCTTTGGGCGCAAAGATCCTGTCGTTTCGCACTAAATTATAATTCGCCATCTTGGGGTCGCGATTAGAGGGTTTGAGGAAAGATTCCTGCACTAATAAAATATCTACCTGATGATGTTTTACAAACTCGTGAATCTCTGCACGTTGACCTAAGATGCCATCAGCATTGAAAAAACCTATTGTAAGGGAACGCGGTTTGACTCTACTTTTATTCGTACAATCCATTATTAGGCTTTAAATTGGGACAGGGAGTCTAATAAACTGTCAAGTTGACTAAGGGCCGACTTAAAGAGAATACTAAATTCCCTAAACTGGTTGACAGGAAACGCAGAGGCCTGAGGGGCCATCGCAGGAACCGGATGAGGCGCAAGAGTGGCTGCAGGAATACCTAAGTTGCTACTAGGTTGGGCGCGGAGCGGATTTGTGGGTCGGACGATTGCCGGGGGACGAATCCATGCGGATGGACGCTGTGGCGCGAGTTTGGTCTGCGTGAGTGGCAGAGCCGGGAAATCGCGAGTAGAGTGCGAGGAAGGGGCCATATGGGCCTTAGTGGGACCGGGTTGGGAAGCTGCAGCGCGGGCTGCCCTTCGTTGAGCTACCTTATGGTGGGTGCGTGGAGCCTTGGTGCATCCGCGATAGTTCGCAGGATGACCTTGCTGACCACACAGCACACAGCTAGGGGGTTCCACCTCGTTTTTGCCTCTAAGGCAATCCGAGGTAGCGTGATCACCTAGGCACTTTACGCACCTAGGCTTGGCATGACAATGCCTACTAGAATGCCCGTAAAGTTGGCATCTATGACATTGCGTTGGGGGGCCTCCCTTATGGGGAGTTTCAACTTTAAGGCCAGATAGACCGCAACAAGTCTTCAGGTTGAAGATCTTCTTGCCCTCATCCGTCCTTTCTAATATAACGGTGACCATGTCGTACGGGACTTGGCCACGACCGCGGTGCATACGGTGCACCTCGAGAACCGGAAATCCGTTTTTAATAAGGTCCTCCTTAACAAGAGTGGTTTCCCACTCCTTAGGGATTCCCTTTAGAATAATACGGAGGATACGTTCCTCCGGGAGGGCGTAGGTATGGAATTGTATTCCTCTACCTTTTAGAATCGAAGTGAGCTTTCTATGCTCAGAAGATGACGGGACCTGGATTTTGATCCCATCTTGGGTCGTGCGGGCGCTGGTGATTACGATGTTCTCCTCTTTCGCCCGAAGGGAGACTTCATTCCACCTATTTTTGTCCCTCATGTACAAGGGCGGAGGGGTGGGACCTTTTTGTACTTCAGTGACAGCCTTAGAAGGGCTGGAAGGGACCTTACGGACCTCGAGGATGGAAGAGGGGGGGATCGACGTTCCCGAGGACGTTTTCTGAACCTTAGCAGGCTCAGATTCACGGTGACGGCGGGCTCGTTTTCCCTTACGGCCCTCCACGAGCGTGAATATGTCCTCCGAAGAGGACGACTCCACACACTCCGACGACGAATCGGACTCGGCAACGTCCATACGAACATCGCACGATACCTCATCGTCACCGGCGAGGAGGGAAGCAGGGGAAGGAGATGACGCGCGCGATTGGGACAAAGCTAGAGACGCGGCGGGGCGGGCCGGGCCGGGAAACGACGCGAAGGACGCGGTGGGGCAGGGGGTCGCGGGGAGACTGGGTGACGAAGCGCGGTCGGCACGAGAGCTATCAACGCGAGGCGCGGAAGGCAAGGTTAACGCCGCAACTTGAGGTACTAATCGGCATATCTCAGCGTAAAGCGCGCTGCTTTTATCCGCTAGGATATGCGTCAAAATGAGTTTACCGATTTCGGCCCACAGCTCGGAGCTGTCGGCCATTTTTAAGGGACGGCCAATCTGCTATAGAATAATTACTACCGCTTCGCAAAAGCGTTCCTCAGAGAATAAGCGGCGCAAGAAACTCTGAGGCGATCGCTCGCTAACTTTCGCAACTTGAGTGGGATTGCTCGAGGGTGTGTGAGAGTGAGTTTTGCCTCTTTGGTTGGGGTTAACAAAGAGGATGTGTGCTTATGGTGTGCCCTAAGCTGGTATCCCTTTGCCGATCTTATTGTGCAAGAGGGTTCCTATGCTCTAAGTGCGGAGGGTTTTTACACCCCGAAACACGAAGAGAATCACCCCGCGTGTACTATATTTTATTACCTATCTACACTATTAACATATGAACAGCCTATATACGTCCCACTGCTGGGCAAAGGCCTCACCTCAATCGATCGGAGGGGGTACGGAGCATACTCCACCACACTGCTCCACTGCGCACTGCGCACTGCGGGTAGGTGGAGCTGTTTTATGGCTAATAGCCGGGACCAACGGCTTAACGTGCCTTCCGAAGCGCGGAATCATCTTACTTTTTCGGACACTCAGGTGGTTCAAGCATGGAATGTCCTTACTAAAATTAGGACACTCTCATAAAGTAATTTCGACAATTACCTCATTGGGAATCGACGCCTGACCTTCAGATCGTGAGCCCAACACTCTAATCACTTTTATTTATTTATTTATTTATTTATTGCCATCATATACAATACTTATACAGATCTTAAATACTATGTTTTTACATAGGTGGAACAGTACATGAACCCTGTTACTAGGGCATTGCAATATGCCATAAAAATAAGTTGGACTCGGACATGCATTAAAATAAAGATTATAAGTTTACAATCATAATTTGGTTTTTACAGTAAAAATAACTAGCTAGATGGGATTGCAGAATTCGCGTTCTTCAAATAACTAAATAGAAAGAAAGAAAGAAAGAAAGAAAGAAAGAAAATATTTATTTATAGTTATTCATAATTTAATTTATTACTATTTTATTTATGTCAATTTATCTATTATTATGCAGACGTATTTTTAATTTGTTTAAAAATCATGACATTATATTAAATTCAATTCAATTTACATTATACTTCAAAACCTAGAATTTAAAATTAAATAAGATTGAAGACATTTAATAAATTCACATAATTATATTTTTATATCTATTAAAATCTTTCATCTAAGTACTCATTTACAGTATAGTAACCTTTAGTAGTTAATATTTTTTTAAATTTGCTTATAAATTGTGTTGCTTTAGGTTCGGCCCTAATATGTTTAGGTATTTTATTGTAGATTATTGTAGCCCGATAATGTGGACTATTTCGATACAAGGTCATTCTTGCCGGTGACTAGACCACGGAGGCTGTTACCCTACACTATGTTCATTGCTATTAAATAATGTTGGCATTTACGTGTTACCATTTCCCCAGAGGGATATGGGATTATGGGCCCATTTGGCCCGGTACGTAGGTAATGTGGCAACGCTATGTTTCAGTCCTGAGTGGCATTACGTCGCTACGCATCGTGTGGCATTTTGTTCTTACTTATTATACTTAATAGAAACAATAAGGAGCATAATCGCACAAGCGTTGCAATCGCAACGGACCTACTTAATGCATCGTGTCATCTACATTTATGTTATGATCTTTATTTATTTATTTATTATGGACAACTTACAAGCTACACTCTGCACATGCAAAGTTACAGACAATAAAAAAAAGATTAAGAGCTAGCTCAATTACAAGTAGTCACAGCATGCACAATCAAGTGAACAAGAAAAACAAGATATAAACTATATTAAAAAATAAAAAATAGACATAAGATCTTCTTCTTCTTATCGTGTGGGTTGTGAGGTGGATGACCAACCTCATCAACCCTGGTGTCAGGATTATTATTGAGGCGCCAAAGGCCCCTGACATGACTCTAGTAACGACTACGTACTTACATCGGTAAGTACTAAGTAGTAACTGGCAACGGCTCGGAGCACGGATCGTCTTACTTCTGGACAATCAGGTGATCAGCCTAGAATGTCCTAACCAAACTAGGGACCACAAAAAGATTTTTGTCATTTGGCCCACCGGGATTCGAACCCGGGTCCTCCGAATTGTGAGCACAACGCTCAACCACTGGACCACGGAGGCCGTTTAAGTTATGATAATACCTACCTAGTAACGAGCAGAATGGACGGTCACTCTTCCGGTCGGCGTATTTGCTCAATCATTGCCACCCCATTAATGCTGCTTAGTGCCTATCACCAGACGCTAAATTCATCATCATCTCCCTAGCATTATCCAGGTTTTCACAGGGTCCGCTTACCTAACCTAAAGATTTGACAGGTCCGGCTTTTTACTGAAACGACTGCCTGTCTGACCTTCCCAATACAGGTTAGGTCATATACCTCCGAAAATGCATTTCTCGTCAATGTGGGTTTCCTCACGATGTTTTCCTTCACCGTTGAGCGCGTGATAATCATTTTTGATCTAGACGCTAAACTATTTTGGGAAAATCAATACTAGATACTAGGTAATCATTCCAAACAGAGTTCAAAATAACAGAATATAATAAATTGTGTCAGTGTTATGTCTGGCTGAATTAATAAAATGATAAACAGGCGTAATACATTAATTAAACAACACCTCTGAGCAATCAATCATGACATGAATACGTTTAGTAACATTTGAGTGTACACAGGAACTGTTTGAACCTCTTGTTGATACTGTATGTTTCACAAGCCTATCTGCTTGATAAGTGTCTGATAGCAGTAATTGGCTAGTTTCCTGGGTCAAAGATAAATTGTGAAATTCCGATTACTAAATAAAGTCACATCTAAAGGTGGCAAAAACGTTTTCTTTTTCTATTTAACTTATTTATGAATTATAATATAGAAAAATGAAATAATAAGTGCGACGTTTGTATCCAAATTGAAGTTTAGTAAAAAGTAAATTATTTGACTAGTTGGAAACTACCCTATTGTAATACGAGTACAATAGTACTATTATATTAGATAGTAGTGCGTTTCGTCTCCTCTATGCAGATTCTGCTTAGGGGAAGATGAGACGCCACTACATCTGCTATGCAGCTGTGAGGCTCTCATACATAGTAGAAGCCGTACACTTGGGGGCCACATAATGGACCCCCAGGAAGTCATGAAGCTTTCTCCCAAAAAGACGTTGGATCTATTCGAACGGATCGGTCTAGAGGAGGATATTTAAATGTAGGGATTTAGGGTCACAATAGATCTGTCAAGGTCGCAGTGACCTCGCGGGCTGCATTCGGTCCGGCCCTCACAACTTTCAAATAATAATAATAGTAGTGCGTTTATAGTAAGGTAGTGTTAGATAAGTATCTGCTGCAGCTATCCGACACTTTTGTCAAACAAAGTATCTGATAGAATACCTTTATATTTACCTACTCAAGACAGGTTTTGACAACACAACACTTATTAGTTAGAATCGAATTGCTTTCCAAGTTCCCATTTACTAAATTGCATAGATACTTAGAAGTAAGTATTTTAGTGTTTTTCATGCAGCTTCTTTAAGAATAAAATAAATTTATTGCCAGTAACAATTTACATTTGCTATATAAACTAAGTAATTATGAATATTGCGAATACGGGCAAAAGGAAATGGCTCAGTTTGTGCTGCCATGAAGCCATGTTATGGCACCATCCAGCGCTGGTTTTCAGTCCCCGGCTATACAGGTTGTGAGAAGCTGCAGTAGTTTTAGGCGGGTGAGACGTTTGTTATGTAAAAAATGACGATTCAAAGTGCGAATGTGTTACGTCCTGAATAAAGATATTTTTGAATTTGAACATTTAAAAGCGCTTTCTATAGACAACTGGAAGCGCTGTAAGAAACCGCAAACAAGATACCTGCTTACCGCGCCCGACCCGCTTGTACCGTGTCCCCGGCTATGTGTGCAGTGAGCATTAGGGTTGAACCACATCTGGCAGTTCGGAACCGCGTCTATTTCGGAAAGACTGTCAAAACTGATTTGGTAGTTTTTCTAACAATTGCACTTAAGTATTGACAACGTTTACTATTTTTCACTTTATATTTCCAGAGTAATAAATAAAATATATTGGGTTCAATAATAAAGAATCTTATTTTAACTTTCTTTCTAAAAACGAAAGTGATGCGTCCGCTAGGCGGCGCTACTGTCGTGCACATGGCCAATACCCTTTCTTTTAGATAAAAAAAAACTAAGTCTAAATACCTATCAGTCTCACTGGATTTCTATTTTGTTTGAGTCTGTAACTCAATTTCTGATTGTAATAGAACGTTTTTGTTTGGAATGGCAATGTCTTCACGTTTCCGATCAGCAGACGTGACTGAAAAATTCGGACCTTCGACTCCGACACAACCTTTTAGATCGTCTTTATACCTATTTGCTTAGAAAAACTCATTTATTTACACTATATATCTCCTTCCCATTTTTTTAATACCAACGTTCTATGCATTACGGGAGTCAAATGCCGTTTAATTCAGGGACAGCAACAAAATTTGATAAACTCTCGAAACATTTTCATATACCTATTTGTAAACATTAATTCTTATTTATTTTTTGTGAACACGTGCACAGCAGCTTACATTAGAGAATAATCCAACTCCAGGATAGCTACCGGTACCGCTTCTGCGTGTATTGAGCTTAAAAGAAAACAACCGCCCGTAGTGTCGACGTAAATAACAAATTGTTATCCTTAGTATCCTAGAATGTGCGTGAAAGATGGCGAGTGACGTGCTTGGCCTGCTATCCTGATAAGAAGATTACTTAACACCACATCATGACATCATCACCAGTTTTAAACTCCTTCCACTTCACCTTCTCACTTATTACATTTTTTTCTCATTTTTTTCCCAAAATACCCCCATTATCCATTCCACCCTTTCAATAAAATTCCCCAAACCGGATCTTCATTAGCTTTTGACTGGCAAAATTGGGCCACGGTTAGAGAACTAGTGAATGTATTCACAAAGCCTTGCTGAAAGTCTGAACGATTTTAGCTTTTTAGCTTTGATGACAACCAAATATTTGAACACATAATCAGAATAAACAAAACTCTGCCTTACCACGCTTAGACCTTATAGAAAAGCTTTACTCAGATTCTACTTTTAGGTTGTCACAATATTATTTTGTTTGCATTTAGTGAGTGCTATCAAAATTTTCATCCCTATGAAAGGTTTTCTTAAAGCGAGTCATGAGATGAAAACGAGAGAGATGTCCATAACCTTTAACTAGTTTCATCTGTGTTGTCGTGCTGAAAATTTCGAAAGCTCTTAAACATTCACCGAGTGAAGACCCCGAGTTTACGCTTTACGAGCTGTTTGCTAAATTACCAAGTTTCAAACCAACATTAATTATTTTTTTACGATGGGATGGAAAAGTTAGGTGTTGAACAAAGATTCTATAATCTCTCTGTATTAGGACAAAGAACAATACCCTGTCAAGACTCAATATAATCAGGAATGTGCTTTCATGTGCCTAAGCATATTTGCATAAACGCCACTCCATTAGCTAACGTAATGCGATTAACGACAACTCAAACACGATATTTTTCTAAACGCTTTCTAGAACAAGTCGTAACGTGGGCACTCGTAAATCCTTTGAAAACAAATCAGTTCAATTGATTTTCTCCGCTCTCGGAACCGAAGCAAAGCCCATAAACAACCAATATCTGTTATTTCACTTCTATTTCTTTATTCTGGCTGGAAGTATTCATACTTCCAAGATGTTATTTGTATTGTAATATAAAATTTAAGCCCTGATTTGATATTGAAATAAAAAGTACGTTTTATTATATTTCATTTAAGTAAGTATTACATCAACAAACTGCCTTGTTGAGTTTTAACAAGCAACAGCCAATAAATAAAGTTTAACGCTGCTAAGTACTTAAATATATAATGTCGTAAGGCTCAGAATTGATTACGACATCCATTGCTTGGAAAACTGGGAATGCATCGCGAAAGATCCATCACTATTACGATTCCACTCGGTGCCGCTCTCTGCTAATTGATTACCTGGAGTGTCAATAATAACGCACCATCTATTTTCAATACTGATTTTAATCCATCATCTGGGGTCACGGGAGTGCCCCAGCCAAGACGAGCAAAGCAAAGCGCAAGAGCAGTCCATTTTTTTTTGACGTGACTTATTGTAGATTTGCCGCAGATGGCATTAACTACTTGGCCGGACAAATGGGGAGCGCTGAAGGCTCTCACCCGCTACAAAGTTTAAGACAACAGGCCTGAGGGTGCCCAGTTGGGCAAGGGCAGTCCACTACCTACCTGTTCTCGAAACGTTTCGTCGACTTTTTGATCCCTCATAACTCTGCTTTGGATTATATCAACCAAATTCCCAGGATATGTAGTCAGCAGTAGACTTATTAAAGATCGAAACGGACCAGCCCCACATTGTGCCTGACATGTAGAGTTTGTAAACTAAGGGTTTCTATAGTTAGGGCGTGTAGAGTTAGAAGATTGGTACTGAAAAGTATCGGCGTCCGAAGGACGTAATATACGATCCCGACGACCCGATTGCAGCCAATCAGCTCGCGACACCAAACACTTCAGGGCCCCTATACCGACCCCGCCGGCGTGGTCGACGATTTCCCTCATTCAGCGCTTATCGCTATCGACCCACTAGGGTCGATTAATTCTTTCAAATATTTTTCCTCTCAGACGACGCCCTGAGCCGAGGTTCGCGCCCAACTGGGCACCCTCAGGCCTGTTGTCTTAAACGTTGTACCGGGCCTTCAGCGCTCCCCATTTGTCCGGCCAAGTAGTTAATGCCATCTGCGGCAAATCTACAATAAGTCACGTAAAAAAAAGAAAAAAGAAGCTTGGCTCAACATGAAATCCGATAACTTTTTGACATTGCGATCAATATGATCTCGTCTTGGGAATATTTTACATGAGAATGTTTTTGTTGAACTTTATTGCCGACGTAAAATCTGAAATGTTAGCGCCTATTTTTTACTTACTTACTCATCATCATCATCATCAACAGCCTATATACGTCCCACTGCTGCCTCCCCTCAATCAACCGGAGGGGGTATGGAACATACATACGGTTATACAGGTTGTGAGAAGCTGCAATAGTTTTTGCAGTAGTTTTAGGCGGATGAGACGTTCGTTATGTAAAATTGACGATTCAAAGTGTAACTATGTTACCTACTGAATAAAGATATTTTTGAATTTGAATTTGAACTCCACCACGCTGATCCAATGCGGGTCAATACTTACTCAAATAATTAATTTGAGAATCTTAAGCGAATTCACTTACCTATTTAGTTGGTTCAGTCAGTGTCATATAACAAATTACATAAGCAGATTTGTTTAACGCACATTGTGTACGGGGCCTTATTAAACTACAATGAGAGACTTTCTACTGGAAACCCTGGAAAGCCCTAGCCTGGAAAGTTTTCAGGCTAAATTCCCTAAAAAATATATAGATGGCGTTGGAAAGTACCTCATTGAATTTTATTAATAAATGTATGTAGCCTGGTGAATTCGGATCGAATTTACAATCACTCGCAGAATTATTTCATGAATGTTTTAATTTAAATTCATTTTTATGTAAAAGTGAACTGCTATCCGTGCAAATTGAGTTATTCCACTGAATAAAGTTAAATCGAATATCTAAAATAGTTCAGATGCAATGTATACTTTTTAATTAAATTGAGCAATAGAATGTGACAGGCGTGAGATCGGTGTATTGAATGAACCGTTTTAAACAAATACGTAAACCAGTATCTCAATTACACAGTTTTAGCGGAAAGTTAAAATAAATTGAAAAAGACAAACTTACCAACATTGCCATAACAAATGGTCACCCTAGCAATTTGCATTGAGTGTGGAACATAGCGCTGATGGCGTTGAAGTAACAACCAATATTGACTCGGACGCCTAAGCTATTTAGAACAAACCCGAGTAATAAAATTGAAATTTTAGTATATAAAATTTTAAAATTCAGTTTGTTTGATTGAATACGAGCACGATGTGTGATTCTAGGATCTACTAATATGGTTCGTAGATAATTAAAATATAATTAAACTGATATATTTTGTCGTAGCTAGATAACTTATAAAATACCTACTGTTAGTGACATCGTAACGAAAACTTTGACGGATGCTTCAGACCATGATTTGATTTGATATCAAGTGTGATTTTCCGTCGCAAAAATATGCATCTAAATATAATTTAAAGAAACATTAAAATTATGAATTTTTCGATTTGAAATTCCACTTGATATCAACTCAGAGAGGTCTTGATTCATGGTCTGGATCATCCCCCTCAGTATTCGTTACGATGTCACTAACACCCGGTTTTTCACCTCCGCCAATCCGGTTGATTGGCCTTCCCTGTGCCCAGCAGTGGGACGTAATAATAGGCTATTTATGTTATGTTATGTATGATATATTTCGTCCTGGCTACGGGTTAGTCAGAAGATTATAATGTAGTCGTATGAAGACGACGTGACAAGGATTATAAAGACCGCAACACGTCGCAGCCTGCGCCGATATCAACTTATAATGCCTTATGGAGTTGTGGCGCACAAACTCACTACCACCCCAGCGAAATTAAGTCCCTTTCACTTCACAATAAACATGCGCGTATTATTCTACATGCATCACTGACGCAACAGAATTCTCGTGATCGAAATCATATAAATGCATGCAAAATTCACAGAACTCCAATTACAGCATTGTGGTGCTAATTACTTATATCTATAAGTGTTAAATTTCGTGGAGTTTTAAGTTAAGTTATTGCGCAGATTCCATTGTCAAACTGTGATATACCTAACTTCGTCGAAATCCTCGCCGAATGTATGAAAAATACCATTGAATTCTACAGTTATTACTTAGTGGCTTTCACTTTCGAACTGTGAATAAAGGATTTTGGTGAATAATAACGAAATCAAACGAAAGGGGTTGGTCTAATAAAAATACCTGCGAACCACATGTAATCGGAAATCTCTTCTTCTTCTTCTAATCCTTTTATCTCCTGTTGGTATGTAGGGCTCGAATAACAGATTTCCACTCCTCGCGATCTTTTGTAGACTCTGTAGTTTGCTCCCCATGACATGCCGAGAGCGTTTAACTCTCGGTCAACACAGGGTCGCCAGGTCTCATTAGGCCGCTCCCTTTTGCGTTTTCCACGCGCACACCAGGTCAGAGCTCATCGGGAAGGATGTTCCAGAGGTCTTTTTAGGACATGGCCAATGCACCGCCATTTCCATGTGCGGATGTGAGCCTCTCGGCTTGGAATCGGTAATACAGTATAAAAAATACATGTACCGACAAGACCTAGACCTAATCTAGATCTAGACCCGACCTAGATGATTTAAGACTTTATTTTTAATATTTAGTTATTCTTTTTATTATGTTTTCTACAAATAAATTTCATTTTATTTCGTCACTTTAGGCGCCAAGTGTTACAACCGCGTAGTCGGTAACTTATGCGTACTTACCTAGTAGTACTATACAATCCAGTGCAAGATATTTTATCTAAAGACTGAAAGATGTTCCTAATAGACAGCCAAGTCGTAAAGCAAAATGGCAACACACCAGCCGTGAATAATACAAATAAGATACGACAAAACGTTAAAAGGTACAGTTCGCAATGCATATAGGTAGTACCCGCGGCGGATTTTTGTGGATAATCTATGAAAATCGTTCGGTTTATGTGCATTAGAATAACCAAGTACGTAGGTATGTATGCGTATTCGTATCTTGATAATTTGCAATAAAATCTGTGTACCTGTTCCGGCCACCCGATTTGGGAAACTCGCTGAAACTATGCGAGTACCCATCTCTATGGCCGTCGGTGGCAGAACGCCGGAACGATGGGACGAGTTTTGATTCAAACAAACACACGTACAAATTCCAATTTGTCTGAGAACCCAGGAGGACCCTCTGATTTTTTGGCAGGGTTTATTGCTTCGAACCGACAGAATGCACTGTAAGTATTCGAGCGAGTACAAGCATTGTGCTGATGTAGGTACCTTTGTTTTCAGGACTCATGCTGTATAAAACGCTCAGAAAGCGTTTTATTACAGGATTTTTTCCATTCAATTTCCTGTACAGAGAAAATCACGAAGCTCACTCAGCACTCATCTTATTTTCCACATTGACGCCGGGAAACAATAAAACGTTCGAATTAACATATAAACGGCGAGAGTTAGGGTGGCCAGGGTCGCCGGCCCGCCCCCGCCCCCGCCCCCGCCCCCTTGCATTTGTCACAACACTTTATAAACTTCTAATAAATTCCAAGTCAGATAACATTGCTTCGAGCAGGTAATAAAGAATCGAAGAAAAATATCTGCACAACGTGAAACAAAATGGCATCTATGGTTAACTTCCCACTCGCCTAGGCATTTTAAAATCAAAATTAACAAGTGTTTTCTCCTTTCCACTCAAAGTCATTGTTCTGGATCTCGCATTGTTCAAAATGACGTTTAATATAAACTTTAAATGAGTCTTTAGAATCTAGGAATCCAATTAATATCTTGGCGTTGCAGTGATAAAATTCATAACCGAGAAAATTTCCTTCGATAAATTAGCTGATTTAATTAAGTTGAAAAACAGCTTACAAAGCTGCATATCATGACCGTTACATTCAATTCTATCAAAAGGGAAACTACATATAGAAGCGTACGTCACCATCTCCCTACGTTACCCCGTTTTCACGGGGTCCATTTACCTAACCTGAAGATCTCACTGGTCAAGTCTGACAGAAGTGACTGCATGTCTGATCTTGTAGCCCATGAAAGGAAAACCAGACCAATAAAGGTTAGGTTACATAACTACGAAACGCATTTTTTTAGGAATTAGGGTTTCCCCACGGTGTTGTCTTTCACCGCTACGCACATGATAATCATTTTTGATCGAAACATGAATTCGAAATCCGATTATTCCCAGGACAAACCTGCAACCCCACTGTGAGAGTCAAGCATTGTACATGAGGTAGTACGGTCACGAGTTTTAATATGTATACACTTAAAATCATGTCATATTAACTTTTTTGACAAATGAAACCGTAAGTCTCATTAAATGTCAAATATGATAGTGCGACAGGGTTCTAAAGTGGGTACATGAAATTGCTCATGACTGTACTACACCTAACATATACTTCCCATGTTTGTACTAATGATGATTAACAGTATAAACAGTATACTTATTTGACGTATTACCTTAACTCCCCTTTCCTTAAGCTCTTGTCCAATATAAATAAAGTTGTGATAGCTTTTGCGGGAAAGTGCACGCCACAAATACCTTACCCTACCGAATGAAATTGCATAGTTATGATAAATAATGGTATTTCCTCCATGCGTGCGTGACGGGAGGGTTGACTTTATAAATATAATATGGTAATCGATTTCGGATGGTTACAAAATAAGAATGTAGAACATATAGTAGAATCGATAACTTTGAAAAACACATAATTCTGAATGCATGTATGCACTTTAATATCAATTTTATCTAACCCCACGTTGCCTCGTCGACCTCTAATTTTCTTTCAAACACTTTAATGCAGAAAAGAGATTTATTAGTCTAAGCCGCCAAGTTTAGTCTTGAGATATATTACTAGAATCTGCTGCCAACTCCTTGTGCCAAATAACAAACGTTTTACTTACTTAATTAACACAGTCTCGTGACATAAGACTGTCCTGAATGTATGTAGGTATATCGTATTTAATATATGTAGTGATCGAAGGAGGAAAAATTCAATCAAAATCAAATCAAACTCATAACCGATGATGACTTCGTGTCGTTCTATCCTAATGTAAGCCAAAAAAATCCACATAAATATCTTTACTCTACATGTATAGTTACAGCTGTTGTATAGTTACAGCTGTTGTATAGTTACAGCTGCATAAGTAAATACTTAATACAAAAGATCATCGGGTACAGAACTCTTACTCCAATTTGATTTTATTTCAGTTCTTTCCTACAATACTTTACCGCTAAAATGCAGTTGACCCGATATCGGTTTTCCTGTTTGGAATAGTACGACAGTACTCTAGTAACGACAAGACGACAAAAAGTTGAAAACGACGATAAAATGGTTGTTGTGTCTACCCCAGTACCAACTTCATCCAATCAGCTGAAGTATTTCCGATAGCGATCGCTCTTTAGATAGATTACTAGAGAAATTTCTGACTCAAACTTAATATCGTTAAATATTACCTTCATTCTTTTATTTTGTCACAATAAATAAATGTGTGATATGCACATTCGCAAAACAGCTCTCGATTGGATTGTTACTTCATATAAATTGATGACGCGAGGCCGGAAATTGATGCTATGTTGACAAACACTGCAGTAGTATTGCTACCAATTAAGTAGATAGCACTCAAATAAATAACGTCCAACCCGCCAATTAAACATTGCCAAATATAACTCGTGAATGTTATTTTTAAGGAAACTGAGTAGAAACAATATGAATTAGTAAACATCACCAAAGAAATTATATTTTCATATAAGTATGGTTTACAATACAGATGTGCATAATAAAAAAAATACTAAACTTTTCATGAATTTTCCTACAGGAAAATCCACTTGATATCAACTCAGAATCATGGTCTGAATCATCCCCCTCAGTATTTGTTACGATATCACTAACACCCTATCTACTTGTATGTACTTGAACAGGGTATAAGTGACATCGTAACAAATATTGAGGGGGATGATTCAGCTCATTATTCTGAGTTAATATCAAGTGGAAGTTTCAATTGCAAAAATATTAATTATTACGATGTTACTAACATCCTGTATGTGTAGAAGATTAGGTTCCTCGCATGTTCGAGATACGTACTTATTCAATGCAGGACTTTCGGCTTTGCTTTTTCAGCCGCACAACCAAAGCAATTACTACACTTGTTTGGCTTTCATTCAGTGTGAATCGTACCACATAATCACCAGGGGTTCACTGAAACGTCTGTTGTAGGTATCTTGACTTTGGCCATTCGCATGCATTTTTTACCGTTTTTTTTTTTTTAATTATTGTCTCTTAAATAAATCAATTGATTGAACGTATGCTGGATGCCTTGAGACGTCTCTTAGGGCGTCTACAAAGCAATGACGACACTTGACACCACCGTCGCCATAGCCTCTGTTCAATTTGTCGAAGTACTTGCTAATGACGTGTTGATAAATGCGTTTGCACGCGCGAACACAGTCAGTGTTTTCATAGCGTGAGGTTTACTATTTCGGACCTGTTTGCGTTGAGTTTAGTCCACTGGATTACTATCCGCAATGTTCTCAATATTTAAAAAAGAGACACAGTCTCTACCCACTCAGCTGCAAAACCCGATACCGACGCAATTTAAAAAAAATATCGTTCTATTCAGTTTTATCAACGGCAATGATGAAGCTAATCACGATAGAATAACCTATAACGTTATAGATTTCTTTGAAATGGAAATCTGAAGCGCATCAAAGTAATGCTAAGCTTACTTGGCGCAATTCGATCAGCGTCGCGTCGTCATATCATATTTCATCGCGATCAATAACTCATTTTTCATTATGCATTGTATGAATGCAGATTTTATTACCGGCTGGTCGTGCATAAAGTATTGACATAGGCACGTCCCACAGCTAAATCGCCATTTAATCTCTTTTGCGGCTTTCATGGTCCAATTTTTGAGCCAACGCTCACGATCAGGAGCAGGTCCTGGGTTCGATTTTAGCTAGGAACACGTCTAACAAACTTTGTCCCTAGTTTGGCTGGGACATTGCAGGTTGAAATCATCTGATTGTCCGAAAAACGTCACGACACGACATAGAATGGTTGCTATGATTTACGTAGTCGTCATATGAGCCATGTGGCTTTCGTTATATGAGCCATAACGTAGTTGTAATATGAGCCATGTAGCTTTCGTTATATGAGCCATGACGTAGTCGTTATATGAGCCATGTGGCTTTTGTTATATGAGCCATGACGTAGTCGTTATATGAGCCATGTGGCTTTTGTTATATGAGCCATGACGTAGTTGTAATATGAGCCATGTGGCTTTCGTTATATGAGCTATGACGTAGTCGTTATATGAGCCATGTGGCTTCTGTTATATGAACCATGACGTAGTTGTAATATGAGCCATGTAGCTTTCGTTATAAGAGCCATGACGTAGTCGTTATATGAGCCATGTGGCTTCTGTTATATGAGCCATGACGTAGTTGTAATATGAGCCATGTAGCTTTCGTTATATGAGCCATGACGTAGTCGTTATATGAGCCATGTGGCTTCTGTTATATGAGCCATGACGTAGTTGTAATATGAGCCATGTAGCTTTCGTTTTACGAGCCATGACGTAGTCGTTATATGAGCCATGTGGCTTTTGTTATATGAGCCATGATGTAGTTGTCATATGAGCCATGTGGCTTTCGTTATATGAGCTATGACGTAGTCGTTATATGAGCCATGTGGCTTCTGTTATATGAGCCATGACGTAGTTGTAATATGAGCCATGTAGCTTTCGTTATAAGAGCCATGACGTAGTCGTTATATGAGCCATGTGGCTTTTGTTATATGAGCCATGATGTAGTTGTCATATGAGCCATGTAGCTTTCGTTATATGAGCCATGACGTAGTCTTTATATGAGCCATGACGGTTGCTGGGGTTGGTCATCTATCTCACAACCCACATGAAAGACGAAGAACTCTTTTCGGCTAAAACATAAGCATTTGACGTAAACGTGAGCAGTTTATATGATAAGCGGTTTTTATTGGCTGCATTTAATTATGGGTTTAGATTTGCAAAAAAATATTATGTATAATGTTATCGACGTTCCTACTGCATCGAGCTACTTGTCTTTGTAGATTTGATAGAAAGGTTATTATATCATCCTCTACCATTACTTACTTAAATATTTAAGTAAAAGTAAAAGATTTCAAGTATACTTAATTATCAAAGCGTGGGAGCTTTTTTAAATCTCCTTAAATAGTCCCGATGGTAGCTGGTTAAATAAGGTTAAAACCACCGTTGGATGGATATGACGTTACGATATTGAAAAATCTTAAGATAATATTTCAATGAAGTGTCCGCGCGCGCTCCGTCTTAAATCAGGGCGTGAAAGCGGTAAAGATTACGCTACTGTATCAGAAGCCAATAGGTAGCCTTAGCTTAGATACCCGCAACGGAGGGGTGAGGTAATCCAAGCTCGCACGCAACGGTGCGGGGCGGAGTGTTCCCTTCTGTTCGTAGCTATTATTGTTTATTCTATGACGGCAGGGGAGGGTATTGACCGCCTCTACGAGCAATATTGCCAAAATCGCCGGGCTATTTGCATTTCTAATTACAAAACATAACAGCTTCGCCCCGCAATGGAGGGCAGGATATTGAACGTCGGAAAGTCAGGACCTAGTTTGGGCTAACGTATAGCCAGTTAGGGAGCAAATGTCAAATGCTATTAACGTTTTAGGATATTATATTGGGGAAGTGTTGAAAATACTTATCTGTGATGCATATTATGTATGTTTTTCTACAGTGTTGGTTTCAAAAAGGGCTGAGGCCTATAGCATTCGACTAGATCAACAAAAACAAAATATTAGTGAATATATTTTGCCTTTCGACCGAACTTTCGGTTTCCGCAAGTTTCAGTGCTAAATTCAGGTTTCGGTTTTGGCAGAAAATCCGCCGAAACTACGACCGAAATAGAAACTATGTAAGTTTTCATGCGGACTTCACGAGCGGTCGCCGTAATGAAGGATGATGGGTCGAGTAGACTTTTCTCTTTACGTACTAATGATTTCACCTATTATTTAATTGCTTTGCTTATTGGGTTGCTAGAGACCATGGAATTCCAATTACTAAGATTTGAATAAAACACAATTCTTTGTTTTCTTTCTACTGTACTTGATATTAAAACATTTGTTAACATTGAAGGAGATACAGTTTTCGTCGCACTAGATTTTAATCGCATTCAAGTCATTCAGCACGAGAAAAACATCGGCATTGGAACGTACTGAATTGTAAGTTTTTAGATCATCTACTAACAGAGAAAATTTAGAATTTATTGGAAGAATAGTATTGGCCCAATTCTTCCCAAAGGCCTAAAGGTTTAATTGTACGCCTGCCGGCAGATCGCAGCGGTCTTATTTTCTTTGTAACATCTACTTACTGTACCTGTGTGTCACAAAAAATTATTTGAATTTGAATTTGAAAGGCCCTAGCCTTGCGGAACTCCTGATTTAACAAAGTGTGCTTCAGATACAAGACCGTTAACCACCACGCTCTGAGATCTACTAGAGAGGTAGGACTTAAACCACTTGAGCAGCGATCCTTCGATACCATAATGAGTTATTGTAGAAGGATTTGTGTTTAACTTTATCAAAGGCACTGCTAAAGTGCGTATAGTATACATAGCGTCGACCTCCAACTCCTTATTCACCTCGTCAATGCGAAAATAAATGCTGTTGTTGTAATTATTTATAGTGAAAAGCATAACGAAATATTTTCATTCGTAAGCAGGTACTTACCTACATAATTCCCCGCACAAAATCTCTCTAGCTAGAGAGCAGTAGATATTGTTCAGTCATCATTCCTACGCCAAAGTCTTGTCATTATAAAATGGGGTAAGTGTTACATTTCTGTGCATTTTGACTTCTATTAATTAAGTTCTATAACTAAAAATAATTTTAGTAAATAACGACATGTTTACTAATAAACACTAGCTCTCTTTTTTGTATCTGGCAAAATATGATATATACGTATATTTGAAGTACCAAATATCAATTATTAATTTTCTATAAAATTTTGTCTAATAAATAATAAATTGGGTAGTTTCCTAGATCAAAGGCAACTTATGAAATTCTGATTACTAATAAGACAGATCTAAAACTGACGAAAAACATTTTGTTTTTCCATTTAACTTATTTATGAATTTTATCAAGAAAAACATAATAATAAGTCAGACATTTTATCACGTTTTTCTATGACGTCACAGTGTGCTTTTTAAACAAATTCGAAATTTAAAATTATTTTTATTTGAATTTGTAAGAAGTAACTGATTTGACTAGTTGGAAACTACCCTAGTCATATGTCAGTGCAATTTAAACTTGACAATTAGTAACGGATATGTCGTCTACAGTTCAGTTTGGGGGGTTGGGGGTTAATTTGGTAATGTAGCGTCATAGTACCGTGTCAGGGCATTAATCATGCGCTGCAACCTCGTCAGTTGATCGAGTACCCATGATTTCATTCCATACAATTGCAAATGATATAAATGTTATATATATTATATCAGCGTGTTTATTGAGTGTGGAAGTTTTTATTAATTTTATTACGTCGGTGCAGCATTTACATTCAAAATATTTAACATTTATATTGAATTCCATAGCTCCGAAATGAAGTGTTGCTGTTGTCGAACATATTTTTTGGCTAGCAAGAAATCAATCTTCGCTGTATGTAAATAGAAGAAGCAGCAGATATTTAAAAAAAAAATATTTTAAATATTAAGTATTTAGATTTGTTTAAGACTTCATTAGGGACTACGGGTTTGATTTTTATTGTAAGTAAATTGAAATTGTGAAATGCTGTATTAGCAGATGGTTAGTTTCCGATTTTAATAAAAGTACATTTCCCTGATTTAATACATTTAGCTTTCGTGATCGACCGTTAAGGTGCGACGGGAAAGTGTGGCGTGTTACTGCCTTATCAACCCGTGACAACCATTAATTTTCGGTCGATATGAATAAGATTATAATACTGTGGCAACGAAACGCCCCTCTGGTTCATAAGTAAGTAGGTATGTACTAAAAGAACAACGAAACAGTTTTTTTTTAATCGTTATTTAAAGACCTTTGTGACTATGTCACTCACGAAACGGTTATTGTGAAATGTGACGTCATTTTAACATTGTGTTGTCCTACTTTTAGGTAACTTTTGCAACAGTGGACTACCCACCGAGTATTCTCTGCGAAGAATCTATCTTACATAAAACCGGTTATTTACGTTTACAAACAGTTTTCTTCGGAACTTTGACATTGGCAGAATCATCGTTCAGTAACGATGCAGCCATAAACAACAAGAAATGAATGAATGCAGGTATTAAGTACTTACTTAAATCCTTCCATATCTTAACGTGATTATTTAATTCTTACTCACTCACATATTGTTTGAGTAAAAATACACTGCGCTACATATTTATTTCATAATCGCTATACAAAATTGCGCAATATTTGAAAGCAAAATTACTTAGGTAGATACTTAAATTGTAAAAGATTTTAAGCAGGTAAGATAAAATTCTGACCGCGACTTTTTAAGCTGTAATAACATTGAAATTACTCGTTACAATTCATAAATATTGAAACAGTCTTTTAAAGGAAAAGAATGAACGTCATTTTTTTTATTCCGTCGTTGTGTATGTAAGCTTTGCCGTGGTTACAATAAACATAGCTGTTAAAATAGTTTTGACATTGTTAATCGTAAATCCGTTAAAAAAGTAAAACAACGTTACATTGTGGAAGATATAACTCAAGTTAACGTTAGTCGTCATAGAAATAGCATTTTTGTGGCCTTAATAATTTAGTTATAAAAAAGTTGACACGGGCTTCAGTAGCTTAGGAAAAACTTTTCTCCAAAAATAATATAGATGGCGCTGTACAGAGTTGCCTTCGTTTAACCTTCTAATTTCATGACCCTTGTTATTACACGCAGGCACAAAACATTGTCCATACATTGTTATTCTGATAAAAACTGATATTAGGCAGCTAAATTACTCAATTGTATACCAATATTTTATGTTTTTTTTTTTAAAGAACGTCTAGGGCCCTGTGCCGAGGTTTTTCTTGCAGCTTCTTTTCCCCGGCTATACAGGTTGTGAGAAGCTGCAGTAGTTTTAGGCGGATGAGACGTTCGTTATGTAAAATTGACGATTCAAAGTGTAACTATGTTACCTATTGAATAAAGATATTTTTGAATTTTGAATTTTGAAAAAAATAAAAAGAAGCAATAGCTATACATGTCTTAATCAAATATCAAGCAAGTCTTATTATATTTTTATTTATGCATCTGCCATTATTATGTACCCGAACAATGAAAAAATAGGTAATTATAACGTTAAATCTGTACAGCGCCATCTATATTGTTTTTAATGAACGTAGCCTGGAAGGTCCGTCATTAGATAATGTAATTTTAGTACTAGTCAGACCCTGCTTTCAGCAGTACAGTGCGGTCCATGGACTATTCATCTGACCTATAGTACTAGTAGTAGTAAGTTTTATGGAATAAATAGTACAGTCATGAGCAATATCATGTACCCACTTTAGAACCCTGTCGCACTATCACATTTGACATTTAATGAGACTTACGGTTTAATCTCTCAAAAAAGTTAATGTGACATGGTTTCAAAGTGTATACATATTAGTACTCGTGACCGTACTAGTAACTAGTGACTCCTAATGAGCCCGTTAACATTTGATTCAACTTAAAGTTAAGTTAAAGGGTAATCTATTACTGAAATATTAATTTCGTCAATTAGCGGTTAATGGATTTGCGATCTTGTGCCCACCTACGGAAATAAACAGTGCAGAGTAATTCATTGTGGGGCGTTCGAGGAGGGTCAAATGGGTCATATTTCTAATACCTCTCTCCAATGCAACCTTGCTTTTAACTTTAAATTAGCTTTCCGTTTCGTGGTATTAGTGGCGGTGTTTAAGTCGTCCCTTGGGATTCTGTCCCGGTCCCAACGATAACGGAATGGCGACCCTACTCGTGGTAAAAATAACGCCCTTTTTATATTCTAATAAATTCGTTACATTCCAGTATTACAATGCTTTAAAAAAATGTTTTAAGCAAAAAAAAAAACAGCATTAAATCCACCACAGGCTTCGTCAAAAAGGAACTAAAAACAAGAATAAACCATAAATCCACAAAAGTTTCGTCAAGCCGTCGTGTAATGCTTTTTAAATTATATTTTTTAAGAGTGTGCAGTAACTCTAATTATGTAAGTACGTATATATGTATATCCCATGAGCTTATTATTAATATTTTAACTTAGTCGGATTGGAAAGTTTTCTGAGAGTTAAATAGGTGATTTTATAGATTTTGTAATACAAACAATAGACACTGACGAGCAAAGGTTGAAATTCGGGAAGGGTATGTCAAAATGTATAAAATCACTCATTTTTCGAATTCCCTTTGACGTTCTGGGTAAAACTACTAAATAATCGGACCAACGTGGGTAGGCGGAAAAAGAGAACAGCACGCAGTAGCTTGCATGAACTGCGTGGGACGTTAAAATCAGTCTAGTAGCTATATTTGTCATCATTTCATTTTGTTCTTTTTTTGTTTTCATCATTTCGCAAAGACAACATATCACAACACCTACAGAATTTCATATGCATTTGAAAAGATTCTTTCAAATTTGATAGTATGCGTGGGATGGCTTCGATTACTTACCCACTGTTCAGGGTGCGTCCGCCTATAATATGTACTAGTACAGAATTTAATATATCGTCTTCTTCTCTCGTACAAAAAAATAACAATAAAATACAATAATACAACAACACAATAAAACAAGACAATAAAATTATTTTATTCTATTCTATTTTATAAGGTACTTAGATGGAAAACTGTAATAAGAAATTTCTACCAATGTGTGCCTGACTGCCTTTCTGTGAAAATATGTATGAAAAAATAAATTCAATTAATTATCACATCGACAAACCAAATATCAACGATATTTGCAGCTGTTTATTAAAATATTCCTTTGATGTCGTAAGTTGCGACTTTATCACTTTTCAATTATTTTCTTAGAGGAATCGGTTCCATGAAGGTCTATTTTTTAACTGCTGTAGGTATTTCCGCTTGAAGCTGTTTTATTAATGAGTTGGTATAGGGTTTCAAAATGACATATATGTGGTGCGCGGTCAGAAGACGAACAACGAATATATAATTCACGGTGCGATAAGGGAGAGACGGGGCGGGGAACACCATTAAGCACCACAACACCACGTTTAGACAATTTAGACGATATTCACGCCTTCCCGCGCAAAGCTCCTTATTTATTATCTGTCTCATAAATAAAGATCCGTTTCAGTGGCCCCGCGACTAAGTTTTTAATCATTAATTAATTACGTGCCTACTCAGGAGCCTGAACCAATTGTGTTAATTAGGCTTCAAACAGGTGGATCGCATTGCTTCAAATTCACGTGTTCCGTTAGATGTAAATATTTCCAGAGCTAACCGCCCGTTGCACTCCCGCGGGCCTGAAGTCTGCACTCACTGCGACCCTTAAAATTTCATCGTGTTACGTTTAACGAACCTCTATTTATCCGATATTTTCCTCCTTCCTGCCCTTTGACCAATTCACACTTACGTAAAATTGAAATTGAAATTCGTTAAGTGGTCGAATTAATTTTGCTTTTACTTTACTTATTAAAATTTATTAAGCTTAATTTATTGAAAGTGGCGAGCCGTTCGGCGTTCAATCAGTGAATAAATCGCAAATTGAAAACATGTGTAAAATTCTGAACGTTTTAAAATTTTATCTTGGTGCTGTTTGAACAAGCTGGTAGTCACTGCTATCTAGATTTATTACAAGAGGAAGATAGTTTCAAAACCTTAGAGACAACCACGCGATGACAGAATGCTTTTTACTGAAAATTTTGAGTTCATACTGTATTATATTACTGAGAATATAATATTATGTATAAGTTTTCGCCTCGCCTGTTCCAATTTCCAGACGATTTAGCAGTTAGTATCGATCGGAGCCGCCGTCGCATTTTCATAATTACTCTGGATTTTATTGCCTTAACTAGGGATTGAAACGGTATGGCGTAGATTAAATATTCATTGCTGTGGTTAGCTTTGTTCATTTAATTAGGTTTTATTTGAAAAGGAATCGGGATATTGTCTCTGTTAAAGAAATTTTATTTCGAGACATTTTTTTTTCTATTTTTATAGCGAGTTTTTTAATGATGTCGACCCACAAATAAGTAAGTAGTCTCGTCTCAACTTTTGGAATAAGTTCATTAAGCAAGGTCACGAAACATGATAAGTGAATAAATTAACTTTATTTAGAACCATAATGGTGGTAATTCCTGCTAGACGCCATCTAATCTTATTTTAAGTTATTCTTATCCGTTGAAAAAGAAAGGGACGGATGATTGTCAACAAGTCAATTTTAAAATGAATGAATAACCCATTCATTCATTAATTTTAAAATAAACTTATGCGAATAAAATAGGCATCTCGAAATTACCCAGATTACCCAATCGGCAGGCATGAAATTTATGGAATACACGTCAATTTTAAGAAGAAATCTAAAACAACCGACTAAAAATTTTACATCGGCTAATAACCTGACAGAATGAAGTACGTCGAACGGGTTGCATACTAGCGAGATGCCTATTTTATTATCTAAGTTAATTTTAAAATGATTGAATAACCCAACCCATTCATTCATTTTAAAATTAACTCTTTGACAATCCTCCGTCCTTTTTCTTTTCGGACGATAAGAAAATGACGGGTATAATTTAAAATAAAATTAGGATGTGTCTGCAGGAATCGGGGGCACCGTATTCACTTATTTGACAAATTGAAACAATGTCTAAGTAAATGGTAAATACTAAATGTTAATTTATTGCTCTAATTTCAAAATGTCAACTTTGCGTAGGGGCCTCAGCATCAGGTATACCTCTCTAGATATATAATTGAATAATAATTTTCTAAGCAAAGTACCTATAAACTGAGCCCTGTTGTCATCAGAATAATAATAAGGCGAGTTGTGCCGTTCTTTACAAACAATTTAGGTTCAGGGCGCAACGACCCAATCTCCGAGTGAATTTATTAATTACCTATCTAACTTTTCGAACAATACCGTATTTTACTAAATATTTTCAAAAGGTTTCCTCGAATGGAGAGTTTAAAACGAAGGCTCTATGTATTTAAATTAAATTAGAGTATCAGTGTCGGTCGGGCCGTTGCAATGAAAAGAGCTTCATATCGGTATGGGGACGGCTCGCTTCGTCTGGCTAAGTCCCCTTTTATCGCAGTAGACATTCAGCTTAGATAAGACTTGCGGACTGGATCGTCTAGGCCTTGTGGGCCATGTCATACGATCCTCAAAAAAGTTTTTTTTTGGTCTTTTATTTACCTCAAAAAAGTTACTTACATACTGTTCATAAACGCGTAGCACCAACACTACCAAAAGGGATAACAGGTTTTAATCTGAACACTTGTGGCTTTTGAAGTACTTACCGTAAAAAGGGTACGAAATCATGGCTCATTAATTTACCATGAAAATTATTATAATTCTTCGTGATTTTCATGTGAACACTTACCTCAGTTATTTAACAAAAAACAAAAAATATTCTAGACTATTCGACTTATTAAAAGGACGAATTAGAGAATTACCGTATTGATTTATGTTACTAATATCCTGCGAAATATGGTTCAACAAATAAGTACAAACGACTTATTGTATATTTGCCGGAGGTGGCATTAACTACTCGGCCGGACAAATGGGGAACGCTGATGGCATAAGAAATATGTTCTAGTTTTAGTAAAGTTTGTCTTTGTTACGATAAGGATAAAATGTGCTTTAGATTCCGCTTGCTCTAAAGTCTTTGCACGCGCCCCCATCGCGGCACACAGTTCCCTCCGCCTGTTTTCATATTCACTTATTGCACGCCGCGTCTCAGTAATCTTTGTCGTTAAGATAATTTGATTTGCTATAAGCTCCAACTACAAGCCTACATAAGCTTTCAACGGAATAAAGTTTGGCATTGTTTTCTACGTTCATATAGAATAATTATATGAATATTAAATAAAGATCAATTTGCATTCGAATAGCGGGGGATGAAATACGTCGCCGCCACGAATGCAACTATGAGTGGGACGGCATTTTCGTTTGTCAACCTTTTTTTTTTTTTGACGTGACTTATTGTAGATTTGCCGCAGATGGCATTAACTACTTGGCCGGACAAATGGGGAGCGCTGAAGGCTCTCACCCGGTACAACGTTTAAGACAACAGGCCTGAGGGTGCCCAGTTGGGCGCGAACCTCGGCTCAGGGCGTCGTCTGAGAGGAAAAATATTTGAAAGAATTAATCGACCCTAGTGGGTCGATAGCGATAAGCGCTGAATGAGGGAAATCGTCGACCACGCCGGCGGGGTCGATATCGGGGCTCTGAAGTGTTTGGTGTCGCGAGCTGATTGGCTGCCGTTTGTCAACCGTCACCCTGCGGCGGAAAGACAATAAAGCTTTACTAGACATCAAATGTAATATGAAACCTCAGATGCATATTACTTGGGAGCTGTCTGATGACTCCATCCCCCTTTTCACTTCAAACGTTTACATTATGACCACTTACTAGAAAAGTACGACTTGACCTTCGTCGTAGCATTTCCGCAGATATTTTTCCTAGGATTTACTTTTAGTTGGTGAAATTCTGCGCTATTTCCCGTCGTCGCGTCGCAGCAGAAAAATCAAACCCAGCAACTGTCGCCGAAGTTGTGCAATCTGCTGGCCATTGTTAATTAAGTTAGCTTCTATAGTGTATTTTATGTAGCAAACGCGTTGTTGAGCGAAAAATGTATTCTCATAACAGATATTTGTTAAAGTTTCCGAGACGGTGGAACGAGAAACATTTCCTTGTGAAGAATCACGTCCAAAGAACTGACTTTACTGTGTTAACTAAATAATGTAATTCGTGTTTATTTTCCTCTGGAGGTTTCAGGTGTTAATACTTTTAATGATAACAATGTTAATTCATGTAGATAGCTACGAGACTCCTCACTAACTAGACAGCTAATGGCTTCCCATGTCTCACTGATATTGGATTGTCCTGTCGCCACGACATCATAGCTAATTGGAGAACTACATATCAGAACTAATTACAAGAGGAGATACTAACAGATTTCACATTCTAATAATTGCGACAATTATGTTTAGTTTAGTCTCATCTCGGCGTGTACAGAAAATCTATACCCTTACATACATAAATAGCTTATATACGACTCACTGTTGGGCACAGGCCTCTCCTCTATAAAGCAAAGGAATTGTGGAGCATACTCCACCATGCTGCATTACTGCGGGCTGGTGGAGGTGATTTACGACTAAAGCCGGAACCAACGATCGTTGAAAACCAATCATGTCATTAAAGTACCCATACCCAACCACCATTTGGGTATTTCATTTATTTTTTGTCATAAAATATATCATCGCACCACTATCTGTATATCGTGGCCTTATAGTGAAAACCACATAAATGCCTTTTTGGTTAACAAAACTAGCATTAGGCAAGCTAGCTCTAGCCGGAATCGTGCCCTAAGCTTCTTCGGACATATTATGCGGTCTCCGAAGCACAGTCTGGAGAAGCAGATCATCGTTGGGCAAGTGGATGGCAAACGTGCGCGAGGGAGGGCGCCTACGAGGTGGTCTGACATCGTGAAGAAGACGGTGGGCGGCAGCATACAGAGGGCGGTCCACGCAGCATATAGCCGTACCGAGTGGAAAACCATAACCTGTGGTCGCGATCCTCAGCAGTGAGGGAACGACGAAGAAGAAGAAGCTAGCTTTAATCCAAGTAAAAAATTGTGGTCTCCATTTTAGGTCTCTATTGTAGGTATTTATTTGTAGGTTGTTGAAGAAAATCACATTTAGAATCTGATTTTTTAAAATGGCGCTTAAGTACGTGGTTTTCATTATAATACAACGATAACATATCGATAATACCTACGTATTAGATGAAACTGACCCGTGGGCTTCTACGGCATGTCCGAACATCATCGATTTGATTCTGTCGTACCGCGTAAAGCAGCCAAGATGGCTATCCCCGATTTATTGCCATTTATTCAGTACTTTTGACGTTTATTTGACAGTTCTTTGGTACCGGCTAAGAAATCGAAGTTCGGCGTTTGAAGCCGATACCCGATTGAACTGTCAGTTGATGCCCTTTGCCAGGTTGGATGGTTAATCACATACATACTAAGTACATTATGTATACTTACTCAAATAATTATTTTTACCCACTCATGAACAACACAACATTTCAATCTGAAATCCTGAATGGAATTAACGGAACGTTATATAACGTGAAATATTTCCTGATGAACAAAAAGTGTACTTTCTCTTAAGTTTCCTTCTGAGAACCAAGCAATTTGGTCAATAACTATCTATGTAGAACAAAGCTGCTAATTGGTAACACTAGAAACTAACCTAAAAGGTTTTATAACAAAGCCACAGCTACCTGGCTTTATAAATAAAACAATATCATATCAAGATATGGGTTTAAGCACAATGAAATTGTACACAGTATAATTTTGTCCCTCATTGGAAGGTCTTGTGGTAATACCGATGGATCAATCGCAGATTACTCAAATTGGAAGGCACAAAATAGGTAGCCTAATAACTCATCTTCCATATATTTCGGCTCGATAACGAGTTTGTTAATCGCTTCAAACAAATACCCCGGAGCGGGAAAATGAACAAACCAAATACACAATTCCCTTTAATAAAAAAAGGTGAAAGAACTCATGAACATCACATTGCCTCGCTGTAATGATGTTAAGATCGTTTCGTACTTGAAATTGCTACAATATATTTCCTACAACAAGGATAATCGAGTTCAATCGAAATCATTTTCCATTGATTTGTTTCTTTTTGTAACTGATAGGAAAAGATTAGGCAAAGAAGAATACCTATTAATTAGATTGAAGCTATAAAGTAACACAGCAAAGTTATGGAATGTATGAACATGTTATTCGCGTTATACGGCGAATAGATAATATGGAGTCTCGCAAGTTATAACGACCGGTAAAGTCTCAGAAAGAGGAAAGTTGAGGAGTAGGCAAGAACAGTAGTCTCATCCGCAACGTTATATATCGACAAACAATTCTTTTTGGAACAACCTTCCAATAATAGAGGTGAATACAGTAGTTCGTACAATGTAGATTGTTTAATAGAAATACACAATTAGAAGAGAGCAACAAAGTGGGTAGGTCTTTGGATTAGTTTGGACGAGTGACGCTTAAGTAGTTTTTGCTTCGAACTAGTTAGGCTTTTTCATCATCTCCCTAGCGTTATCCCGTTTTTCACAGGGTCCGCTTACCTAACCTGAAGATTTGACAGGACCAGTTTTTTACAGAAGCGACTGCCTGTCTGACCTTCCAACCCGCGAAAGGAAAACCAGCCCTATAGGTACAGGTTAAGACACATACCTACGAAAATGCATTTCTCGGGAATGTGGGTTTCCTCACGATGGTTTCCTTCGCCGCTGAACACGTGATAATCATTTATGATCCAAACATGAATTCGAAAACAAATTCGAGAATCATTGGTCTAGGCCTGTGCTGAATTCGAACCTTCGACTTCAAAGTGAGACGTAAGCGTTATATCAACTGGGCTACCACGGGTCCAAATTAGGCTTTGTATTACACGGTTACAAATTAAGCTTTGTAGTGACAAAAAATACAGTCACCCATCACGAAATGTTTAGATATATCTTCCCGATTTCCCGCATAAACATGAATCTAATTGGCAATGTTAATATTGGTCTGGCTCGAATCTTGCAAAGTTTGGAACATCATCGTGTCAGGGTTAAAATTATATGTTGATACGAGTAACGATCGCTGGGTGGATGGAAATCTCTGGACCGTATAATAGGAAGGTGCGGCACGGTGCGCCTGATTACATGAGCTTTCCTCGTGATATTTTCAAGAACCACTCAAGTTTAACATCATGAACTTGTATATTAACGAGTGTCTTTTTACAAACTCTGTCGCTTGTAGGTACAAGCCAGTTTATTTTTAGCTAGCGTTATTGTAAGCTTCCTCGTATATCAGTCACTTTGGATAAATTGAGGAGTGTAAAGGACCCTGGTAATAAATTTTATACAAAATGCTTCAGACGATAAGGTTAGGGAACCTGCCTGAAATGAGGCGATATCGCTGAAGGAGGGCAAACGTCGACCCGCTGAAGCCGATGTATTTTTGATTAACCTTTATTTAACTCATATTATGTCTAAGAATTAGCATTGAAAACATTATTACTTATATTAAAATATATATCGATTCAACTGTCGACAATGTAGTAGATTGACATTGAAATACACTACCCCGTTTCTAAGCCAATAAACACGAGAGCTAAATATTTTGGAAGCATGTGTCTGTAAAGTTTCCTAAGACACGATTGCTTCCTTCAATCGGTGCATCGCATTCGCAGGCTATTCGAAAAGCAATATCCCTTTGTTTGAACGGATATTTATGTCTAAGCTCTTCAAATTTAGATATGTTTCAATATTCAAGCAAAGAAGGCAGAAACACAAGTCGAGTCGTAGTAGTATGATAGCTAGTAGGAACTTTTATTACCTACGTATTTTCACGTTATAAAGTTCTTCATTTTATACATAAACTGTCGGATTTAAACTGCATGAAATATAAAAAAGCAAGTAAGTAACTAGATTGTATTTATTGGCCATATTGTACGTAACTTATGAAGAATAAACATGAAACGTTTTCAACATTATGCTGCAGTGGCAAATGTTGTAATATCTAAACCAAAGACATGGGTCAGTGAACAAACAACTAAATACCAAGAGACGACAGTATTTAATACTAATTCGTTGTGCCAGCACTGGCACTGGAACAACAGCATTGCGCGGAATTTTCATCTGGAATTATAATTACAGAGGAAACTGAAACTGCCAGCCATTAATGACCGGGAAATTACATCTCAGATAAGAAGCCTATGAAATAACCCCGGGAACGACGGGAGTGTCCATGACGTATTAGACAGATAACACCAATGTAGGTAGATTCTCTCTTCCGATCCTGCAGGACACGTGGTACCTACCTATTTGTTGGATAATATTATTAAAATATAGAGCTGGCAGTACAACGATTCCATTACATTACTTCCGGGGTCCTTCATTTCCATTTATTTATGAGGATCACTGTCCAGATAACTCTTGACCCCCATTGTTTATACCACGTACATACATAATATATCAAGAGTGAATGGGTGTGTAAATGTCTACTATCGGAAGATTTTCCAACTGCCCGGGGCAGACGTTTACTGCTTGCGATTGTTGTAATGAATGTGTTACCGATGATTTGTGTTCCGCTGCGTGGAGCCTGGACTCAGATCATTCACGCAGTTTGTGTGTCTTGCTCAAGCGAATTTGGCGAACTTGCAATTTTCTCTTGTAAAAAACAGAAAAGTGGTTTTTGATCATGTAATTTTTTCATTAAACTTTCTCACACACTTAATTTGAAACCAGTTTTGGTTTTATCCGATCAAAATCCACGCTGAAATAAGTTTTAATAAAAACGCTTTGCGGAAAATTCCAAGCTCTAAGGTTTCCATTGCACGGAACTAATTTATTTGAAAAAAGGCGTAAATGAGGCCGCGAAATGCTTTGCGAAGAAACTTTATTTGTATAAAAGTTGATGGTAAAGAGACTCTTTTTCCCTCATTTCAGATTCGTGAAAACGGAGTAAAAAGTTTAGTGTAACCGTGAAAGAATTAAGTGTTGTCCTAAAGTGTGATGGAGTGTGAGTGTGTTGTGTTATCTCGCAGGACAGTCACTGAACAGTTACAGTAAAAGGTAATCACAGTATGACAGAGTTACTTGTAGGGCTGAGGAGTGTGTTACACGTAATTTACACGTGATGCTCACGTTCCTCAGTTATTGGGACGTTGATTGATGAGCTAACCCTGCCTACTTACTTACTTTTTAGATAGCAAACGCTAACTCCTATAATCTTATTCTTCTTATCGTGTGGGTTAGGTTAGGGTTATTATTGACCTGCCAAAGGCCACCGACATGCCTCATGTAACGACTATATACTTACATCAGTAAGTAGTAACCGGGACCAACGGCTTAACGTGCCTTCCGAAGCACGGATCATCAGGTGATCAGCCTGTAATGTCATAACCAAACTAGGGATCTCAAAGTGATTTTTGTGATTTGTCCCCACCGGGATTCGAACCCGGGACCTCCGGATCATGAGCACAACGCTCAACCACTGGACCCTGGAGGACGTTAAAATCGTATTCAACGTGCATAAACCCTTATTCAAGTTCAGTTCAGTAAAATCTTATTCAAGTTACAAAAAAAATTAAAACTTAAGTTAAACTGACCATATCCTTAAACTTTCATTCATCATAAGACCCCTTGAACAAATAAGAGCTTTATGACTATGACAAATAAATTATATTTGTAAGGGTCTGTTGGCTCGTTAAATTACTGATGATAATATTTCATCGCGTTTGAAACTGTCGCTTTTATAAGAATAAATTGCTGCCACCCGTCAAGTTACGAGACAGATTTTATTATGCATCAAAACATTTTAAATTGAATTTTGGCAACTCACCAGACTTTCCACATTGCTTATTTGGGTTTTGTGTTACTATATGAATAGAATCAATCACTACCACATAAACATTCGGGAAGGTGACAGTTTACATTGTTTATAAAGAAATATAATACACTTAAGTACATCTCGATTAGCGTTCCCTAAATCAGAATTACAATCACAGAAAATGATAATAAACATTATTTTCTTGAAATTCAAGGTTACCATGAACTCTCATCATAAAATTATATTATAGTACAGACACGAAAGAACTTGATTTATCACCATCTTATAAATGGCTTGTTTTCGCCAAAGATACGCCAAAATAAGTATTTCGTTTACGTCCCGCCCCCGCGCGACGTCGCCCTACAATATTCAGGAGAAGGAAAACAGCTAAAATTTATAGTGAGCGAGACAGGGATAGGGGATGGGGGTCATCTGAAAGAGAAAGGTGGATAACGCAGGGGACCTGCTGTTGACGTAACTCTGTAAATATCAAGTGACAACCGTGACTCTGTTCAGTCACTATTTGTTCATAACACTCTGTGAAAATATTGGACATTAGATTAATAATAATAGCACAATTGGAAATATACTAACTTTACCCCAGTCTATTACGTAACCTGAAGTGTAAATTTCGCACGTTGTTAGTTGGGTTAGTTAGACTACAGCTTGAAGGACGGTTGATGGGCTCTTTACTTTCCTCATGCGTTCGTCAAGCTAACTCCGATTTTCATAAAACTGCTTATTGTCATGCGCAAGATGGCACGCATTGCAGCAAACAAATATATGAAACTACCAGTTTTAGTGAGCACTATTTCCAGTCGTGCGAATTGGCCTGACGAGCGCAAGAACTTTCTTGGCTCTTGTTAACCTTTACTTCTGTCCAAGAGTACATCAAAAACTGTGCTAGGTAACACAAAGCCCCCAAAATAAATAAAAGTACTGAAATATGCCTGCAATGCGTGCGGCTAGGTATATTAAATTGCAGTTATTATAATGATTCGCACCCTCCCTCCGGGCTGCATCGAGTTTCTAAGAGAGTTTGCAGTTAATGGCAACGAACGCCGCACTTAAGTTACTAGAGTATCGCAGTAACAGCAGTTCCAAACTTCGGCGAAACTCGAGGCAACCCACACGAGTACATAAACTGACATAAAGTATGTTTGCAGGTGGACACCGGCGGTCAGGGAGCGAATAATATGTAATACGTCACCGCTCAGTGGCGTTTATAGACAGTAGAAACACTTAGTGTGAGTGAATCGGTGTCAGAAGCGAACGAAAATGGGCAAGAAGAACTCAAAACTAAAGCAGGACACGATCGACAGACTCACGACGGCTACGTACTGTAAGTATTGCATTATTATACTATCGTAACATTTGTATTCATGTAGATATGTGACAACAAAATATCCTTACGCGAAGCAAATCTCAGACCCCGATTGAGTCGCAGACGCGTAAACTTGTTTATTGAAACTAGCTCCTACGACCTTTTAAGTGAATATAGTACAGAGAGCCGTTGACCCGACTTGTGACCGAATCGCCGACTCACATCTCAATAAAAAGCGGCCAAGACGGAGTCGGGCTCGCACAAGTCTGTTTCAGTATACGTACAGGGTGTTAGTGACATCCTAACGAAAACTTGGAGAGATCAAAAAAAAAAAAAAAAAAAAATCAAAAATATTTATTTCTTTAACAGAGATGGTACATAATAATATTTGCAGTTGTGACCTCCTAGTAAGTGTGAAACACCTGTGTCAGAAGGTCACGCTCCTCCATATCCATAAGTACTTGTTGGTACCAAAAGCCTGAAGTATACCTACATCGTATTATAAGTAAACAATAAAGAAAAATAAATATGAAAACAAACGTGTGTGTGTGTGTGTGTGTGTGTGTGTGTGTGTGTGTGTGTGTGTGTGTGTGTATGTGTGTTTGTGTGTGTATGTATGTGTCAAGGACACTAATTAGGTCCTCTACACTAATACTAATTAGGGATAAGTGTTATACCAAGTATTCGAAAAGCTTTTCTATTTCCTTATAATCTAATAATTTGAGCCATGCAGTAATCTTTTTTCTACATTCGAATTTAGATAAGAAGTAGATTTCTAGTTTTTCATTGAGTTGGTTATATAAGTGTGCAGATTGTCTATCATATTGTCGTCTCGCAAAACTAGTTTTCACCCTAGCAGCCTGTATAACTTTGCTTTTTATTCTTTTCAATAGATATGAGGGATCTGGTTTAACAGATTGATGTCTTTTGAGAACTGTATATAGAACATAAAGTTTCCTAATTGTTAATATATCACATTCAAGGTACAATAGATCAGTGGAGTATAGAGATGATTCAGACCATGATTCTGCGTTGATATCAAGTGGAATTTTCCGTTGCGAAAGTATCTAACTAATTGTAAATAATTTTAAAAAAGCACTAAAATTTAAAGTGAAGACGAACGTCGTGTTTTATAAGGAGGTGAGGAATTAGTCTTTGATAGACAAGAAAGGAAATTGCTACACCGACAAGAGCGTGGCTCTTAAATTAGTGAAGTGACTAAAATTTTCATGAATTTTCCGCCAGAAAATTATACTTGATATCACCTCAGATTCATGGTCGGAACCTTCCCCTCAGTATTCGTTACAGAGTCAGTAACCCCCATATGTACGTGTATGGCTACGTGTAGGCTCTGCACGGCAACCGCGCCGAGCGCGGTGCGAATTATATCGAGGCCAATAGTCGTTTGACGTCCATCTACGTAGATAGCATTCGTATTGGTCCAAGCGCTCGATATAATTCACGCCGTGCGCGACGCGGTTGTCATGCAGGCCGGGCGGTACGTATTTGTACGGGGTGTAAGTGACATCGTATAGAATATTCATTATTCTGACTTAATACCAAGAGGATTTTTTGGTAAAATAATGACAACTACATCTTTCACCCATTATTATTTTGATCCAAATTAATATATGCAATATTGTATATAGCAACATAATTCTCTAATTCGCAACAATTATTTTTATATATGCTCCTGACATTACATTGTATTTTGGAATAATTAGGGCAAGTCCCTCAATGTACTTTTCCGTTTTCCCCGTTAAGGTACGGTACCCTAAAAAATATTCTTGTATTACAGAGGATTTGAATGTTTTCATTTTATTTTGTTTACAAAGAGAAAAAGGGACAGGGTCCTTTTGTTTGTTAATTAACGAATAGGTGCGCTGAGAGCGTGATGATTAACGAAGGTAGGAGGCCCTCGCCGGTCGCTGTACACTTGTGGCAAGCTCTGCTGAGCACTTGGCGTGATCTGAATTCGTCTTCGTCCTTGCCAAGTGGCTTCGTGAGTGAAAATCGATTCATCAGCTCTCCGCCATTTCGCCAGCGGATTGTAATTAAAGCCCCGCTGACAATCGTGATTACTGGGACATCTTTGTTATTCACGAATGCAAAAACATTTCGCCCTAATGAGTTACCGCGCCCGACCTTCTATCAGCTTTTATATTTACCACGTCACCACTGAATCGTTTGCCGCATTTAGGTCTTCTGTGTCATGCAATATGAACAAAAAATATATTGTAAAGTCACAACTTTACAATATATTTTTATTACCAATTGTTCCCCAACACCAAAGCTCGAATCTGTTCTACATAAAAATCGGGTCGATATGAAACTTGGCTGTATATAACCTGTATCCTGTACGCACTCTGGAAGAAAAGAATGTTTGCACAGTTCTCTTTTTCGAATACTCATAAACTTTGGAACTCGGCAAACTAGAGTACGAGTAGACAAATTCGTGCTTTAAATTATTTTAGTAAACCTTAGCTTCCACGCAAGAAAGGAAATATAGTTAGTAATAAAGGCGACATTGTCATGATGGTTGATGGCAGGTGCGTGTGCGGAGGTCACGCGCAACGGGTGACGTTCACGCGCCATGCTGCCGTCGTCGCCGTCATTTTTATGAATTATCGCACCTCCTGGCCAAGGCCACAACTACCTACCCTGTGGCCACAACTCCACAACACTGTAGTATCTCTGCCGTGCAGATAATCTTATTTAACTGTCATCAATCACTTCCACCTCATTTGATAAACCTCATTTAACCCGCTATCTGAATAATAACAAGAGCTAACATAAGGGCCTGTCCACATCACCACGGCACGACGTCGTCGCCGTGGAACGGTGCGGTGCCGTGGCGCGGCACGTTGCCGTAACGTGGGATTTTACGTTGTAAAAATGTACCTCACGACACCGCAAAGTTACACGTTGCCGTGCCTTGTAAACTTTCGGTACATTCTTCACCAAATAAATAACAGTCTCGTTGTAGATATGGACCGCACAAAACGTATTCTGCTTCTGTTGTGTGTGTAACTTTGCGGTGTCGTGAGGTACATTTTTACGGTACGGCAACGTAAATTCCCACGTTACGGCAACGTGCCGCGCCACGGCACCGCACCGTTCCACGGCGACGACGTCGTGCCGTGGTGATGTGGACAGGCCCTAAGGGCCACATACACACACAACAGAAGCAGAATACGTTTTGTGCGGTCCATATCTACAACGAGACTGTTATTTATTTGGTGAAGAATGTACCGAAAGTTTACAAGGCACGGCAACGTGTAACTTTGCGGTGTCGTGGGGTACGTTCCACGGCGACGACGTCGTGCCGTGGTGATGTGGACAGGCCCTTATTCTTTGTACCGTAATTGTTCCACATCAATTAATTCATGGGTGTCAGAAAAGGATAGCACTATCAACAACAGGTTGATGTGAATTCGTCCGATTATTAATTATAAATTACACAGTTCTCGAAAGTTACACTTTACAAGTTTTTAATATGTAGCAATATGTATGTATAGCATGCAATAGAATGGTGATATTATTAACGTTGTTTCCATGTTAAACGTACTTCTGTAAACAAACACAAGTTTACTCTTCTTCTCTCTGTTGGTTGTGAGGTCAATGACCCAATTAAACAACCCTTTATATTGTTGTTGACAAGAGAGAAGTTTACTCAGTATTCTACTACGAGTAGAAATCAGAATAACGCTTATTGCTTTTCCAAAATGAAGCATGATTGACTTTATGATAATTGTCAGCGCCCACTGCGATCGACTTTGTCCAATAATTATATGAAGAAAGGGTTTCTCTGCTAACTAGTCGGAGTACGATGGCGAATCGTGAATCTCCTTGACTCTCGTTACCTAAATTTACTATTTCGGTACTTCGATTGGCAGAAGCTAAGTAGATACCCACACTATTGACACGATACATGTTGACCGACTAACGGCTACGACAAACACATACGTGTAGTGTGCAAAGAAGATGGTAATTGGAAGTTTATTACTCAATAAATAATGATATAAATCCAGCAGTGCTCGATCCCAGCTCCGTGGTAATTGGGGAGTGTTCCCGAATAAGTGGCGAACTTAGCTTTATGGCGAAGTTAAGTGACAAAGTTTGCCGGCCGGCGCCGCCCCGACTGCTGCCCTGATCGCCGAGAGCAATAGCCTCCACCTATGCCGCCTTGAAACACAACAACATAAAAATCCTTTACAATCCCTTCACAGATGTATGAGGATTCGAATACAGCATGTGTCAATTACATGCTCTAACTTCTCTTTAACAACACTGCTAATGTAACCAACATAAACAGCCTACAACGTTCCTCTACCGAACAGTTCAGAGCTTCACCACGCCCGTTCCACTTGAAGGTGGCAGAAATATTTAAGTTCGAACCTGCGATTTACGAATCGCAAAGGGAGCAATTCCCCTATTCGGCATTCAGGGCTCTCATAAAAGCAACGTCTGCGAAAATCCGGTTCAAACGGTATCGAACGAATCGAGTTTCGTCATGTGAAAAGTAGCATAATAAATCTGAGTTTGTAGGGTAAAAGTTATTCCACTAAAACCACTGAGGGGCTAATCTTTGGGAACCAATTAGAGCATAAAAAGAGGACAGTTAGCGGAGTGTGTGCGGGGAAGAGGGGTGTCAGAAACGCCAACACCTAGGGTCGAGGAAGTGGCCCCCGGCACGCGAGCGACCCTTCCGCGATGGTCGCACTCCAACACGCCGCGAACACCTCAGTGGTACTCACGCAATAATTATATTGTGTAAATTTTCTCTTTTTAAAACGTAACAGAGTATATCCCCGTTTAACTTCTGACGTTTGTAGAGATCGTGCTTTACACAAATAACTTTACACATCAATTTAAGTATAGTAATGAATTTCTGACATGGTTTATTGTAAGAATAACTCGCACGCCATTTAAGCTTTAGTATTTCTATTTTCTACATTAATTCAAATTATTTGTATCTAAATTATACCTGTATCCGGACACAAACTCATTGAGGGAGGTTCATTGGATACGACGGAAAGTTTGATTAGTGTCCTGGAATTAATAAAATTGCCACAGCCTGGTTCAAAGCAGAGTTGTGCTCGTGGTATGTAAGTTTATATTTCCGCTTCCAGTGACTGCTAGAGCAGAGACGCTGGGTATGTCTGGTCTCAATCCTCGACCGCCTGCCAACAATTTGAACATTGTAATTGTTTACATACCGACCGCAATGGTTTTATCGCAACCCTACTCACGTGCTATTTCTGCAGGAAAGTAACTCCTTCAAAACAACTCTATCCAATGTTTGAAACAAAGGCAATCAGAAAATAGTATTTTAAAATAGAAGCTAGGACTAGGACCACGAGAGTAATCTATTTGCTCTATGAGTAGCAGATCGAAAAACTAAGAAAAATTGTTTACGACCTTTCATGTTTTAGCGGACGACGTATTCAATTTATTCAACACAAAACAAAAAGTGCATTTGCAAATATGTATTCTTAATAATAAGAATAAGTATTTTGTTACAATTTTGAAGCAAGGGGCAAAAAATTTTACTTTCCTATTGTTTACATGCCGGTTTCCTGTCAATAAAAAGGGTAAAAGTGTATTTTCCTGATTTCTTATTTTAAATCAGAATAGCAACTGGACCACATCGTAGAAGTAATCGGACCAGAAGCTGACCACTGAGACCAGTTACTATAGTTAATTGACTTAGTACTTGTAAACTCGGTGAATTCCTGAATGAATAAGTTGAGCATTTCGTCTCTGCGCAGTGCAGTGTGACCCAAATGTTGTAACTCGGAAACGCTGTACGAAGTTACTGAAAAACTTGATCAGAATGAATACCATTTCATATTATGTAAGTTCTTGGCTCATTTACGACGAAAATCATGGATTTTGTGACGGAAAATTCAATCTGATATTAACTCAGAATCATGGTCTAACTCATCGTCCTCAGTATTCGTTACGATGTCCCGTACGATGTGTGATTTTGTTGATAGTAAGGTAGGGTCTAAGAAGATAGATCAACGGCGCAATCGCCATAGTTGGTTTTACGACATGCCCGGGGCATGCAGCAGTACGTATTCTGTCTTTTCACTAACTTCTTCTTCTTTTATCTTCTCCGCTGGAATTTCGGAATGGAAATTCCAGCGGAGAAGTTAAAAAGACGTAATATACGATCCCGACGACCCGATTACTCTAGCCATAGAGGCGGCCAATGAGCTCGCGACACCAAACACTTCAGAACCCTGATACCGACCCCGCGACGTGGTCGACGATTTCCCTCATTCAGCGCTTATCGCTATCGATCTTCTAGGGTCGATTAATTCTTTCAAATATTCTTCCTATCAGACGACGCCCTGAGCCGAGTTTCGCGCCCAACTGGGCACCCGCAGGCCTGTTGTCTTAAATTTTGTACCGGGTGAGAACCCTCAGCGCTCCCCATAAGTCCGGCCAAGTAGTTAACGCCATCTGTGGCAAATCTACAATAAGTCACGTCAAAAAAAAGAAAAAAAAAGAGAAGTTAAAATGGCGAAGTCAATTTAAACTTAAAACGATAGTTAATGCAGAGCACGTGCGAGAGTCTCAGCTGTCAACAAAGCAGAGAATCACCTTCGTTATCCATTAGTATGTGGAGAACTTTGCCCTTTATAAGGGATTTTAGCAAGTCGTCAACTCCGTTGGTGGAGACTGAATCCTTAGGCGTGACAAGGGTGTGGTGACGTCACAGGAACAATGCCTGCTGAACCATCCATCACTCTTTATGACACCCTCTATACGGACGATGTTTTTAGATTTAACAACATCTGGGAGCTTGTTGCAACATGTTTGATAGCTTATCCGAACTAGCTCAGCTTTCTTTTATTGAAGTATTTTATGATAAACAAATTCAAATTCAAAAATATCTTTATTCAGTAGGTAACATAGTTACATTTTGAATCGTCAATTTTTACATAACGAACGTCTCATCCGCCTAAAACTACTGCAGTGTCTCACAACCTGTATAGCCGGGGAAAAGAAGGTACAAGAAAAACCTCGTATTAATATAATTTCAAATATTAATGTTTTTATAGGTACAAGGTTAGAACCTTCTAAATTGGCCTTGAAAAATATCTATCATCATCACCAGCCCATTAACGTCCCCACTGCTGGGGCACGGGCCTTCCCTATGGATGGATAGGGAGATCGGGCCTTAAACCACCACGCGGGCCCAGTGCGGATTGGTGGTTATTAACGACTGCTAATGCAGCTGGGACCAACGGCTTAACGTGCCTTCCGAAGCACGGAGGAGCTCGAGATGAAAACTTTTTTTTTGTGGTCACCCATCCTATGACCGGCCTTTGCGAAAGTTGCTTTACTTCAACAATCTCAGACCGAGCGCGTTTACCGCTGCGCCACCGAGCTCCTAAAAATGTCTATTATAATGTAATACATTACCTACCTACTCATTTACAGTTGGGTAGTTTCCTAGGTCAAAGAAAAATTATGAAATTCTGATTACTAAAGATTTAAATGTGACAAAAGTGTTGTCTTTTTTCTATTGAATCTATTTATTAATTTTAATAAAGAAAAATGTAATAATAAATGCGACATTTTGTCACGTTTTTCTATGACGTCACAGGTTGCTTTTTCATACAAATTCCATAGTTATTCGTGTTTTGCCTAGTTGGGAACTACTCTATTCATGGATTAGCAAAGAAAAAACACCGCAATTCATATTTCATAAAGTTACAACGTTGTTCAGGGCAAAATAACTATCAGACTTTCTGATTTCGTTGTCTTTTGTCTAAATAAAGAGCCTTGGCAGTTTATTGCGCTCTTAACTTTGCTGGGGAGTCGTAAACTCTTGTCAAATTGTCTTGATTATTCAAAAAAGTTGAGTTAGGTCAAATTACGTAAGAAGTTAAGAAACTGTTTTATGCCAAGGGTAGGTCAGTTTGTAAGGTAAAGTTAAATATACACGTTTAATTTTAATACATACATAAACTCACGCCCGTAATCCCTAATGGGGTGGGCAGAGCCACAAGTAATCAAAGACAACTTGCAACCACTGTTGATACGATGTCGTAAGCTGGATATGATAAGGGATCAGCCTGTCGCCCATAACATTAGTCCATCATGTTAGAGGACACAATCCCTCTGTCGGTTTTTACGACATACCCGGGAAGACAAGCAACTGAACGCGTTCTTGTTTTTTATTTGCTCCCAGAACAGTGTAGAAGATTAACCTTTACGCAAAATCCAGGATGAATCGTACCTACTCCATATCAAACTCTCTCTCTTTCTCCTTGGCATTTATTGTTCCCATCTGATGGTTGGGTCTACCTTTTTCGTACTTCTTCTTCTTCAACTCAATATCAAACAACAAACAATATTTAAACCATAAGGTTGCTATAATTAATATCAAAATATAGTAAGTATAGTAGTATAGTAAGTAGTTGTTACATGAACCATGTCAGGGGCCTTTGGCGGCTCAATAATAACCCTGACACTACGGTTGATGTGGTTGCTAATTCACTTCACAACCCACAAGATAGAAGAAGATCAAAATATATTTTCGAGTTCGTTTACAAAGGCGTTCCTAAGCATCTCAAATTATTACTTAAGTATCTAGAATTATACATATAATCGACTGGACACTGTGCGAAGTGGTCCGAAGGCAACTTACCAGACCGTTCAACAACTTAACTTTAACGCCTTTGATTTCGTGTGATCCTTGTCTTAAAAATGTTCATTATACGTTCTCCAAAACTAGGTAGAGGATGTGTTCAAGTAGGAGACCAAATAGGTGTCATTTAAAAAAGTAAAATTGTATGATATATTGCTGCTAATGCTAACTAACCTTAGCTGTTAGAACTAATTTACACTTCTGCATTTGCGCATGCAATTCATAGTCTGTACATACCCCAATGAGAAATAGGCATGAGTTTATGAATGTATGTACGTGCACATTTCTCTACCTAATTAACTGTGTATGTAGGTTACCAATGCACTAAGTGGCTAAATGGAGCAATTGCTCTGCATTATCAATTAGGTAGTATCCTAGGTCAAAGATGAATTATGAAATTCTGATTACTAAATAAAGACAGCACTAAAACGTGCATAAAACTGTCAAAAATCATTTGCTTTTTTTAATATTTAACTTACCTTTTTATTATTTACTTATTTATTTATAAATTTTAATCAAAAAACGTAATAATAAGTCCGTCACTTTATCACGTTTATCTATGACGTCACAGTGTGCATTTTCATACAAATTCCATAGTAATTTCGTGTTTTGAAGTTTATTAAAAAGTAACTTATTGATTAGAATTGAATAGAAATAGTTTAATATAAAAGGGCACCATACACAAAAAAAAGACAACAACATCATATCAAATTTCCACTAAAACAATTACAAAAAAGCAAGACCGATGTCAGTCGGAAGTAGTTGGAACTATGAACTCACCTGTGTGTACTGTGTAGTACTTTGATTCTATGATTTGCGTACAGCATGATAAGCATGACATTTGAAGAAGCAGTACAGTGAGGTATGTTGAACACGCGCATCACGGGGTTGACAGGTGCTGTCACCAGCTTTGTCTAACAATATATAAGGCAGGGTCCCGCGCTACGCCTCATTGATTCACATACAAGCTCACAAAGACGCCAGCGAGTCTGACGCATAACAAAAATAACTACCGATTACGTAGCCACAAACACGGCTTCTTCGTATTCACTGACTCGCAACAATTTTATTAATAAAGGCAATTTTACTTCGCCCATGCGAGTGTGGAGTCATAATGCCCACATCATTTGACAGCGTTTTATTACACTCTACAATACTTTCCCCTCAAGAAAAGTGGAAATGGAGACTGGTCAATATTCAGTTATTTATTGTACTGCCCACTTACGTGAGCAAATTGATTTTTTGATTTGTTATTTAATGTTTACTATGTTTATATGCCGAACTTATAAATAATGTATGGCTGTATTCAAATTCGTAAGTACTCAGCTAAAAATATTCAGTGAACGCCAACAAAAAGTTGTGTAACAAACAAAAATAAGCAATAAAAGCTATAAAGATATCTAGTTTTGTGAAGGTCGCGTCCCACCCTTCCCTTGCTCAATACAAACTCCATGGATAAAGTAAACTTTACGACTACTTCGTCCTAAGATGTCCGTCCGTCCGACCTTCTCTATTCAATATTAAACTTTTATACGTCAATGCGTATTGTTATTTTATAACTTTTCAGTCCATAACGCCGTCCGTTTGCAGATAACTTGTCGCAATATTCATAACGCCTACCACAACAGAATGTTTTCGATTCCCCATTGCATAACTTTTCTTTATGAATATTCATGTTTTATATTATATGTGTAAATTATTAGTCTGTCCACATAATTGGTTTTATACCTACCACAAGACTTAGAGCATGCTCCACGAGCGCAGATAATGGAGAAGTATAATATCAAAAGTTATCTGTAGAGTTGTTTGAAGACGTCGCCACAAGGTGAGGAAAGGGAGGGAGGCATAGAAAGTTTACGCAGCCGACTTCTAAACTTCCCCAAATCTCGCAAAACTTGGTAAAGTACACACGATACAAACATACGTAAACGCGAACAAGGCCGCAGATCGATACAGAACACCTTATCAATTGCCTACTGGTAAGATAAAGATGGCTCATACATTTTGTTGCTCTAATTTTCAGGCAATTTCAGCGTGAAGATGTGATGCTCTTCTGTAGTAATACGATAATTTAGCGATAGTACAAGAAGACAGCGTAGTAAAGCTGCCTTAACAGAGGGGGGGGGGGGGGGCAATAACCCCTTGGAAACCCTAAACGTAACGCAACATTTGCAAATGAATTCGCCCTTTAACATTTCAGTATTACGCTCTAGTTTCGCTCGCAAGCCTGGTTTAATTTGAGTCAAAAGCACCGATATGGGGTCTACGAACCCTATTTATTTGTACAACCAAAAGAAATAGGCCGTCGATTTGGTTACGAACTAGTTCCCACTACTTCATTTGTAGTTGCGCAATTATGTCTAAGATTTCGATTTTAGAGCATTTTAGCGATGAAGGATTATAACTCTACTAAATATGAAGCTGTGGACTTGCATGTAAAAAGGGAAGCAGTACAATAAAAACACGAGGAATGACAGACAGTATACGTAATAAGGAGTTGACCGTGTGCGCAAGAAGACAAACACTTTCGTTTTCAAGCCGCACGCTTGATGTTCACTTCGCGCGGGAGCCATCGATATTTTTGTCACGTGGAGTTACACGACTCCACGCAAATAATCTACCGCTCAAATGTGTTCCTTGAATTAGGAGAAAACAAATTTACCGCCTCGCACGACGACGCTCTCTTAACCCGCTCCCGCCGAGAACGCTCGCGTGACAAAAATACAGTGTCGTGTTTATTGGCAACACTTGTGAATGAATTAACATAATCACTTATTATGAATTTTGATTACTAAACGTTTGAGGGCCATTGCGTAAACTCTTACATCATAATTGTTTACGTTTTTACCTACTTATGTCAAAATCATGTTCTGGAGAAACATGCCTCGGAAAAGCAAACACTGAGGAGGAATTTAAAGCTGTTTTCACAAAAAGCCACTTAGCTCAGTCGTGGACAGGCAGTCTTAAAGAAAAATAGTTCCCATTGTACTGAATCCACACTGAAAACGTCAGGAAAAGCAGATTGTAAACTATAAATTGTTCCAGTCCAGTTAATAAAGAAGGTATCAATGTACAAGTTAAACACTTTAAAGTAAATATTTATGAAACAGTAGGCGGAATGCAACTGTCAGGGATAGCACCGTCCCATTAGTTCATTCGGAGCTTTTGTCCGCGGGAAGTCTAAACAATGGACGACCAGGTGAAGTGCTTTTGGGAACAAAGACTTTTAACACAGTTTTTCTAAAAGCCCATCGGATAAAAGCTCGGAATACCTTTGTAAAACTAAAAAGTTTACAGATTTTACAAGGTGTGCGCTGCCCTGACTTTTTGTCTATATATCCCATTGATTCACACCCAATGTACACATACTAGTATTCAACTTTGGTAGTCCGAGTCCTGGCCTTCAGCGCCCCCCATTTGTCTGGCCAAGTAGTTATAGTGCCATGCGGAAAAAGTACAATAAGCCATGACAAAAATAAATAAGAAACAATACTAGTTTAGATACCTTTGTGACGAAGTTAGTGCTATTTATTTATTATCAACTAACTTTCACTCGCTTCTCCTTCTTGAGCTCCTTAGGGGGTGATTTCCAGGATAAATCTATCCTACGTGTTTTCCTGCGTCTGCAACTATCTCCTTACCAACTTTCATCAATCCGGTTCAATGGTCCAGCGTGAAAAGTTTACAGACTTACAGGCAGAGTTACTTTCGCATTTAAAATGTTATTGTTAGTGTGAATTAACAGCTTCGTGGTCCAGTGGTTGAGCGCTAGGCTCACGATCCGGAGGTCCCGGTTTCGAATCCCGGTGAGGAAATATCACAAAAAATACTTTGTGATACCTAGTTCGGTTAGCACACTACAGGCTGTTCACCTGATTGTCCAAAAAGTAGGATGATCCGTGCTTCGGAAGGCATACGTTAAGCCGTTGGTCCCGGTTACTACTTATTGATGTAAGTAAGTAGTCGTTACATGAGTCACGACAGTGGCCTTTGGCGGCTCAATAATAACCCTGACACCAGGGTTGATGAGGTTGGTAATTCACCTCACAACCCACACGATAGAAGAAGAAGCGTTACTGTTCAGCCAGCAAAGGTCCCTGACATGGCTCATGTAACGAATGTTTACGTAGGTACTTACTGGGTGGATGCTTTATGGGTTGAGCTGGGTCATGAGTAATGATTATTACAATGAAGGATTTTCCAATCGGCGTTCCTTAAAAACACGATAGATGGCGTTGTTAAGTTTTTTTTTCGTTTAAACTTCTAATTTCATGGATAACAGACATATGCGTCTTTTATCTTTGTTTTTGGGTTTAAATGATAATCCCTTTTATTACACCAAAGTACAATTACAACTTCAACCCATTATTATTCTGATCAAAATAAAGAGACGCAATATAGGTAGCAAAATCATATCAATAATTGCACTTTTTCTACTTTATTATCTCCCCCAGCATAGAAGCAATTTGTGTTAAGATAACTTTAGAAAGACCCATTTTGCTAATAGCACAATCACTTTACGAGGAAGCGAGGTGATATCATGCAGCTTCCAACTCGGCATACCAACGCGCAGTAGAGAGCTTGTTGAAGTATGCTCGTAATCCCTCCGGTTTACATGAGCACCTGTGGAAGGTTTAACACATATTAAAAGGGTACTATTTAAACATACATCTATTTAATAGCATTATACCATCAACACCATGTATCATTTCTTTATTTTTTTTTTCAAATTTGTACGCCTGCATGCAGGCGGAAAACATCACAACATTGTTATGTAAATTATTTTACCGCCTTTTTGTATTTTATGTGTTCTCGCTAGGTTCTCGCAAATAAATTGATTTGATTTGATTTATATTGTCTTCTAAAAACTACTAACTACTTGAATGTTCGTGTTCTCATCGAGAAATGTCGCGAATTTAAGAAACCGCTAGTCTTGTGCTTCATAGATTACGCTAAGGCATTCGACTGTGTACAGTGGGGAACAATGTTTGACGTGCTTGTGGAGATGGGCGTGCCTAAACACCTAATTTTCCTGATACAGAATCTGTACCTCGATGGTTCATGCTTCGTGAAATTGGAAAAACAGAAATCCAAAGCTTTCCACACAGAACGAGGCGTACGTCAAGGCTGTATTTTGTCACCCAAGTTATTTAACCTGTGCGGCGAATTTATTATGAGGAAAGCACTAGATGGTTGGGACGGCGGCATTTCAGTTGGTGGCCACAAGGTCAGTAACTTGAGATACGCAGACGATACAACAATAGTTGCGGCCGGTGAAACAGAAATGGCAATTATTCTGAAGAAAATTGAAGAAGAGAGTGCCAAACTCGGTCTTAAGATCAACCATTCAAAAACTAAAATAATGGTGGTAGACCGAGCACAATTACTTCCAGTTACCGGTGCACTGAGCGGGTACGAAAAGGTCAGCGAGTTTGTGTATCTTGGGTCCTTGATAAATTGTGACCGAGGCTGCACCGATGAGATCCGCCGTAGGGCTGCTCTGGCTAAAAGTGCGATGGCTAATCTCGATAAGATTTGGAAGAACCGTGGTATTCGTCGCACAACTAAGGTGCGCTTGGTTCGGGCTCTGGTGTTTTCCATATTTATGTACGGTGCCGAAACTTGGAGCTTGAAGAGCCGCGATTGCAGTAAGATCGATGCTTTCGAAATGTGGTGTTGGCGTAGGTTGCTACGCATACCTTGGACTGCGATGCGTACGAATGAGTCCATATTAAAAGAGCTCAAGATCACGACGCGGCTCTCTTCAATATGCCGGAATCGTGCCCTAAGCTTCTTCGGACATATTATGCGGTCTCTGAAGCACAGTCTGGAGAAGCAGATCATCGTTGGGCAAATGGATGGCAAACGTGCGCGAGGAAGGGCGCCTACGAGGTGGTCTGACATCGTGAAGAAGACGGTGGGCGGCAGCATACAGAGGGCGGTCCACGCAGCATATAGCCGTACCGAGTGGAAAACCATAACCTGTGGTCGCGATCCTCAGCAGTGAGGGAACGACGAAGAAGAACGACGTAGAAGAAGAAAAACTACCACATACATCATCATCACCGTAGTACGTTGACCAAGTTGGATATGTCCTTAGAAAAGGATTAGTATGATCTACTCTGAATCGGCGTGCGTGTATGAAACGATTGACGAATGTGGAGGAAGCAAGAGAAATGTGTCAACTTCGAAGCAAATGGAATTCCATACTTTCTGTTTACATGCATTCATAAACTCACGCCCGTAATCACTAATAGGGTGGGCAGAGCCACAAGTAATTAAAGACAACTTGTAACCACTGTTGATACGATGTCCCAACCTACCTGATGTCCTAGGTTACCTGCTTCCTGCTTGTAAATAATTGTTGTTTAGCTGATCTTTCCTTTGGATTTATAGGCGTTATACTTAAAGAAAACAAATTAGTTCATTGGAAGACTTCTCATTTTCCCGTTGCTTACCTAGTTATAAAATCAGGCTAAAGTCCATAGTTAAAAAAAAACTGTGGCTTGGTTTTAGCTTCAATATACTTATAACGCCCCATTGCATTGCAATGCATTGTCCTAATATAATAATAATATAATAGTATATTTAATACTTTAATATCTAGTATTAATTATCATTTAACCATCGTGAGGAAACCCACAAACCCGAGAAATGCGTTTCGGAGGTATGTGACCTAACCTGTAATGGGTTGGTTTTCCCTTCGCGGGATGGAAGGTCAGACAGGCCGTCGCTTCTATAAAAAAACCAGACCTGTCAAATCCTTAGGTTAGGTAAGCGGGCCCTGTGAAAACGGGATAACACTAGGGAGATGATGATTATTACTAGGTATTAGGTATGCAATGTGTGGTTTAATACACTACAAGTAGAAGAGTACTATTGAAGATATAGGTAACAACTAGGTATTAGTCTTGTTAGTTCCGAGTACCGTAACAAGAAGGACAATGGCAATTAATTTCAGCTGATCTAGATACTAACGTAATACACCTGTGGCGCCTACTGTCACGTTTTCCTTAAAACAGTACCTATATATTCATAAGTTCACATCCGTAGTTCCCTAAAGTAATCAGAAAACAACTTAGGTACAGCCATTTTTGATATCAAGTCCTAAAGTACACACTGGTGCTTACCCCGATACCGACCCCGCCGGCGTGGTCGACGATTTCCCTCATTCAGCGCTTATCGCTATCGACGCTAGGGTCGATTAAATTCTTTCAAATATTTTTCCTCTCAGACGACGCCCTGAGCCGTGGTTCGCGCCCAACTGGGCACCCTCAGGCCTGTTGTCTTAAACGTTGTACCGGGTGGAGCCTTCAGCGCTCCCCATTTGTCCGGCCAAGTAGTTAATGCCATCTGCGGCAAATCTACAATAAGTCACGTCAAAAAAAAAACACTGGTGCTGATTCCTGTACACGCTATCTAAATTTATTTTAAGATCTACCTGTCATTTTCTTATCCGCCAAAAAGGAAAGGGGCGGGTAATCGACACGCATAAAATTTATGGAACACACGTCAATTTTAGACACAAAAAACAACCATCTAAATATTTTACATTGGCCAATAACCCGACAGAATTAAGTTGTCAGGACACGTCAAACTGTTTGCATATCAGCGCCTATTTTATTAGCCCGGGTTATTCATTCATTTTAAAATTAACAGTTGCCAGTCATCCGTCCCTTTCCTTTTCGGTGGAAACGAAAATGACGGGTATAACTTAAAATAAAATTAGGAGGTGTCTGCAGGAATCGGGGCCACTATAATTATATCGCCTTTATAATTGTCACTGTCGGATTGAGCATCTTTGGTATCCTAAGCGTTCAACAATTCTGGTGTTCCTGGTGTGTGCCGGACTTTAGTGTCCTGGTATGTTTAAATTTTTTTTTGTTTGACCAGGGTAGGTACCAAGCATAATGAACTTTTACTCTGTGCATTCCTAATTTTCCGCGTTTCCCTTCATTTATTTCTTGTTGATATTCTCAGTAGACAGCAATCTGCCTCAAAGTTAATATCACTAACTTAAAGCCCCATTCCACTGCAATATACAGTAAGCACGAAAAGGATCACCTGGGCTGTGGACTTGGTGCGATGAATGTGATGCCCTATGTAATTGCTTTTGCTTGTGGGTTAATCCTTGGCTAATAATGGTCCGATATGACATATGTGGTGATATATGGCACGTGCCGTACATTAGAATACGGACGCCAGCGTAGAATAACATACAAACATTATATTAGGTATATTCAAACAATATAATGTGACCCAGAGTAGATTGACCTCCCTGCACTGACCAAATAGAATCAGCAATGCTTTCAACTGAAGCTCTTAAGAGATTTGACGCTATTGATCTAGCTGTTCATAGCTCCCATCTTGATTATGAGAGCGCTACACTAAGACCTACTCAAACGTTGATACAACATCACGAGTGCTCGTATATTGGATGTGTCATGTGTCCCTATAAAGTGGTCGAGTTGAAGCAATCACTTAATATCTTTCTCGCCTGCTTCAGTTCTAAACGACTATTTATTATTTATTTATCTAATAATTACAACTGCACTAACTTTCTTTATGTGTGTAAGCTCATTAGATTTGCAATCCCTAAAGCATATTGATTTCATCCAACCTCAAACTTACTATTTTAAGGCGAAGAAAATGAGAAAAGGTTTCTCCTAGAAAATATCCCTTCTTTTCCGAGGTCCACCTATTTAGTTCACCTGGTGGACTACGGGAAAAGATATTTTTCCGTGGTCCACCTGCTACTCACGCACATTATTTTTATTGAAATATTTTACCTTTTGGTCAACTTTTTAATTGGCTTATCAAATCTACGACTATGCAGCATACATTCCGAAAAAATAAAAATAAGGATTAGATTGGAGATGCTCAGAACTTTTTCTGTTGAAGTGGTTTTTTTTCTTTATACTTATTTTGGCGCTATATTTACAACACCATAGGGTAATGTAGTAGGTTAGCTACTTGTGAGGAACAAATTAAAAATACTTAATACGCCACAGCGCAGAGAGAATGATTTTCATTTTTGAAATAGCTTTTATGATCCATTGTTAATGTTTGTCGTAATTTTTAAGGCATCGTATTTTCTTTGAGAATACTATAATGAGAAGAAAATAAAATTATGTTACGAGTCTGAATGAGGGCTCCATTTTATTATAGCTTACAACCAAATTGCTATTCTGTTTTGGACACACTGTGTTGTCGTCTCTAATTTATGGACACGATGAAAACATTTAAATGGTGATTGTCAAAAAATATATATTAAAATTCTCTTATGTATGATATAAATGTTTGAGGAGATCATAGTTCGGAGGCGGTTCATTAAATTGTCGGATTAAATACGACCAACAGAGTTCAGCGTTCTAGAGTGCGGTCAGGTGTAGAATGAATGGCCGTTTAGTGGCTTTGTTTCGTGTTCCTCCGAGCTTCTTACACACCAAACCAAAATAAATGTCGCTAAATCATAATTTATGACAAACAACAACATAACATAACGACCTCCGTGGTCCATTGGTTGAGCGTTGGGCTCACAATCCGGAGGTTTCGAATCCCGATGGGGACATATCACAAAAAAATCACTTTGTGATCTAGTTTGGTTAGGACATTACAGGCTGATCACCTGATTGTCCAAAAAGTAAGATGATCCGTGCTTCGGAAGGCACGTTAAGCTGTTGGTCCCGGATACTACTTACTGATGTACTTGCCCACTTAATTCCGGGTACATCATTGTTTCAATTAACAGATTCCAGACATGTCTCATTCGAAGCGGTTAAAACTTATTGGTAATCTTTTTACAGATGCTAATGAAACCACTTACACGTATAAGTAAAGTGTCTGTTGGAAGGGTCTCATACAGTTACGGTCATGGTCCTTTGGTTTTGAAAGTCCTGTTGCAAGATGCACAATGGAAAGTCCTGCTTGAGTTAAAGTTTAGAAGTAGGAGGGCTTGGGTCGAGTTTTTTGGATCTGGCGTTTGGCGTCAAGATCTTCATGGCTTGTTCAAAGTTTTCTCATCCCGATGTGACAGCAGATCGCCAATTCAATCTCTGATTGGCCTCTAGCAAGCCTCTATCATGATTCACTAGACGTGCCAATAGCAGTTAAGTGATGTTTCAAGACATCGCTATAACCCAGGTATTGTCCTCCCGCAGAGTAAAATACTTGCTTTAGCAACCGGGGAGTCTCCATGCGAACAAGCTGCCCACACCAGCAAAGTTGACCTTTCATTATAAGACATTGACTACTGTAGTTTATTTTAGTTTATTTATTTATTTATTTACATATCCAAACACATTATCATTGCAGGCCAGGCCCAATTCGATAATGCTTAATACAATCCAATTACAATAATATAAATTAATTTATATGAATTTCACACAACATGCATCAATTAAATAACAATAATTCTTTTAAAACATAAATCAACAGATAACAAATATAATAATCAATTACATCATCAATAATTCCCATAAATAAAAACAATAAACGTCAAGAAATTAGAACATTATTAAATAAACATTGTAAATAAGTTTAAACCAAAACTTAGCTCAAACAAAGCTCAACGTAATTTTAACACTCAAATCTTGATATTTTGCTAATTCTCTGGCCTCACTGAAATACTGTTAAGTTATTTAAAAGAACAGGCACTTACTTACTTTAATATCACGGTAATATCTCAAGTTTATCGGATGATGTTAGTTTCCCGTTTCATAACTTTGTTTTCAAGTTTATAACTTAAATATTATATTTTATGCATTTACCATTTAGTTTTTCCGAGTTAATAACTAACAATTTTGCACGCGTAACCTTTTGTCTTCCTACGTACCCGTCGATGACATATCTGTTTGTTTTGTAAACTGAGGCTTTGAGCTGTACGGGTTGGGTTTCAGGCGTGACTTCATGTACGAACGTATGGTTCAGAATCCTGAATTTAAATCAATATCGTCATAGCACCCTCCCTGGTTATCAGCGAACTGAAAATAGGTATATTTCGAGCACCATTCGTGCACTAAATTTCATTTGATTCATTGAACCGTAAAAATGAGAATAATAAAATGCGAACGGGCACGCCGATGAACGCTCCCGGCGTCAGGCTCAAAACGAGCTCTGGTGAACATTTACAAAGCCAGTTACATTGCGTTCCCAAATCCTGCCCCTACTTACTGCAAGAAATACGGCGACAACTCCTTGATATACATACGCATTGGCTTAGAGATTTTCCTAACGGGTTTCTTACTTAGGTTCACAGTCAAATCATCATCATCATAATCAGCCCATTAACGTCCCCACTGCTGGGGCACGGGCCTTCCCTATGGATGGATAGGAACATCTGGCCTTAAACCATCACGCGGGCCCAGTGCGGATTGATGGTTATTAACGGCTGCTAATGCAGCCGGGACCAATGGCTTAACGTGCCTTCCGAAGCACGGAGGAGCTCGAGATGAAAACTTTTTTTTGTGGTCACCCATCCTATGACCGGCCTTTGCGAAAGTTGCTTAACTTCAACAATCGCAGACCGAGCGCGTTTACCGTTGCGCCATCGAGCTCCTCACAGTCAAGTAATCACACCTAAAACTAATTGTTTAAGAAGATAATTGTGCTGATCCCTGCAGTCACCTCCTAATTTTATTTTAAGTTATACCTGTCATACCTGAATAAAATGTAAAGGTAAAGGTCATTTAATATCTAAAAAACTTTTAGCTAATTACCATTCATGAATAAAACATGTAAAATATTTACTTAATAAGTAATATATTTTTTATTAGACTGAACAGAAAAGAAATTACTTTTTATTATTAGGGCTGTGCGTCAAGTGAATACAAAATTGTAAAACAAAGTTGAGTTTCGTAAGTAATTTCACAGACGTAATATTTTCCGCCGTCTGTGTTTTATAACCGAACAAAATGTCTCATGAGATCAGGAAGGTAATGTTCTGTTTGTGCCATTAAACCCAATCAAGACAAATTGGGCGACCTTTCTCAAAACCAAACCATCCCAGGGCACCATAAAATTCTACCGAGGCATCTACGTTGTTTTATTCACATGGCTGTGGATGAAATGTTACGGCCTTGAGGACGAAGCATTTTTTTCCTTCGCCACAACGAACATCGACCTCTCCCCTCCAATGTTTCCTTTAATTTATCATCCCTGCTATGAAAGTATCTCTCTTACTTTATGAAATAAAACACCTACTTATTTTTTTACGTGATTCGAGTTCCGGTTTTTTGGTATGTTTTAAGTACTTATAATTATTTCAATAGTAGAATTGAGGCTTTACTCAATTCGACGAATCTTTTAAAATGTTGATAGACAAATTGTTTTCACACAGTGCGCTTAATTACTGGTAAAATAACTGTAGCGTACCTAGGTGGGTACTTTACCAGTTTATTATAGATATATCTATTATGCTTTCAATCTTGTGTATTACACAACATAAGTAGGTAAATTTCGTTTGATTTATTTCAGAGTTCACTTAACTAAATGCGCAAAACGAAAATTTGTTTACTCGCTCCCGTAAGTTACTTCTACGGACCCGTTGTAGTTTTCTGTATTCCATCCGTATTTCCCTGCGAAAACATACATCGAGATTACGTGTACCCAGCCCGCCGTCGCGCCGCGCGCAATGACAAGACGGGAGTGAGTTTTTCGGCACGGTGCCAATATTAGACTCCTGTGAGAAGCCTGCCGCTGGTAAGCCAGGGCTGGTAATACAAGATTTTCGACATCATGCAGACAGTGCGTCGACGGATAATGGCCATAAAAATACCGCTGTGGAGTCTATCTTGTTATATAGCTGTCGATATGGATACTCGTTTAGCTATTGAGATCGTAAAAAATGCGCAGGGCAAAATCTTTCGACCCGGCTTTCAATTACTAGTCTTAAGACTTCAGCTTGAACCGGTAACTACGCTTGGCTGTTAGTGGATTACCGTCGCAACTGAGACGCCAGCGTCCGCCTCGGCGCCGCGATGGAACGGAATCACTTTGTTAGGAATACATAAAATAGGCATTGAATATTGAAACGTGCAGACTCGTGAATGACGGGTTCAATCACTGAACCAAGCCTTCAGGTATAAGGTACACTCGTTGGACGTAGACTGCGGGTGACAAGCTTGCACTATCCATGTTACGGGTACCCGCCTTTGCCCATTCGATTTCACGCGTTCGTTGTCAGTTTTGACATAGCTTTGAATACCGCGTCTGTGCTTGTTATTACACGTACCATGACAGAATTCAATTATCGAATAACATACGCGAGAACTAGTTCCTAATAGCAGCGACATAATTTATTACAATATGATTAGGTAAAGTACATTGTTAACGCTAATGCCAATAGAAATAGCACGTGTACAAAGTAATTAAATAAACCATGAAATGACAATTCCACTGTTTATTCAGTTAATTCAATGTGGCATAGGTATGATAGCTCATTTCGGGCAGAAAATTTGAGGTTAAGAAATTTTCGCGAGAAATTGGGTGAAATGTTAAGTGTGCGTCATTGATTCTTTACAATTGGCTAATGAATAGGGGTCTTTGAGAGGTCCTTAAACGTCTTGGAAGTGGTCCTTCGCTCGTTGAACCTTCTTGAAGTGAGCTGATGGCGCGATCGTTAGTAGGGCAGCTTACTTACCCTCGTCATAGTACCTGTTGCCCACGACTTAAGCTCAATGATTGATGGATCTAATCTAGATGTCCTTTTAGTGAACTCCTCATACGAGTCAAGCGGTAGTAGCAATCTAACATTACAGTCAAGCCTTCATCTGAGTTAGTATTACCTAAATAACAGCGCAGTGTTCAATATTAATTTTAAAAGTACCTGTTTATTATTTATTCCTTATTCGAAACGTTTTAGTCTTAATTGAGAAAGAAATACATAACTTTATATAATCTTATTTTGGCATTCACTAAATATATGAAAGTGTAATTACACGTATGATCCATTAGGCGGGCATTAACGTCGGCGTGCGGGACCGGCGGCGAGCGGCCGGCGACCGGTCACCGCCGCTTTACGCGCCTTGCTCCAACTGAGCCACTTCAACTTGTTACACTCTATTACGCAACGCATTACTTCGACGATTCTTCATAATTTCGATTTTATATCGAAGCTAATCGTACCGGTCCAGTTCGGGAAAGGAACCTCTCGCGTCGGCGCCGTCGACGAACGCCCTCAGTCACGACAGGGCAACCTTTCACAACTACTTTCGGCTATGACGCAATTATGTGCCCGAATTACCCGTTCTCCCATTCTCAGGTGGCACCAAATAAACAAAATATGCATCACATTTTTTTATTACAAAAATATAAAAGCTATTTTATAATACATAACACGTAACAGTCGTAATAAAAATACCTCTTCTGGAATAACATTAACACTGTGCACTAATAACAAGTAGAGAGAGGCGATGAGATAGTACTAGAGTCGTGAATACCGCGGGGCGTGGCTCGCGGGGTCGCGGGTGACTATGTACAGGGCGTCCGGCCGCGAGCTTCGGGTGAAAGAATGATAAGGAAAGCCTTTACGTTTTCAGGTCACGAAGATTGCAACGTGCACTATTGACTGGTGTTGCAGGAATGCTCGCTTAACAATAAATAACTCGTCGTAATATCTATCACCTAATTTTAGCGTAAGTTCTTTTAATGAAGAGGGCCAGCAACGTGGCCAGGGGGACCGTATTGAGTGCTGGTGGCGCCACCGTGGCCGCCATCGCTGCCGCTGTCGTCACCACCGCTGGTGCCGAAGTCAGCGCTGATCTCAGCTCCGCCATGAGATCCGGAACCAGAGCCAGAGCCGAGGGTAGCACCGAGGGATACGCCACCGCTGAGGTCACCGCCGCCGAGGGATCCACCGCCAAGAGCACCGCCGCCGAGAGCGCCACCACCGATAGCACCACCGCCGAGACCACCGGACTCTTTCTGGGTCTGGTATTTGATGAAGTAAACTTCGGGCTTGGAAGGCTGAGTGGGCGCCGGGGTGGGGATGACGATGTCGGGTTGCTCCTCGGGCTTCTTGACCAACACGTAAACGAGGGTTTTTTCTTCGTTCTGAGGCTGCAGGGGAATGATGGGGGCGGTGGGGGTGGGGGGAGTCGGGGCCTTGATGAAGATGATCTTGTAGTGCTTCTGAGGGGGAGCTACGGCAGGGATGCGAGGAGCTCTGTGTTCCTGAGGTTCTGGGGGAGGAACGTGGACGTAGATGTGCTTCTGAACCAGAGGAGCGCCAGAGTAACCACCGGCGTATCCACCGCCGAAACCGGAGTCACCACCCAAGCTGCTTCCGAGGGAGATTCCACCAGATGAGTGTCCACCTCCTAGGGAGTGAGCGCCCAGAGAAATGCCACCGGAGGAGTAACCACCGCCCAGGGAATGGCCACCAGAAGAGTGACCACCGCCCAGAGAAAGACCACCGGAAGAGTGACCGCCGCCGAAGGAGAGTCCACCAGAATGTCCACCGAGGGAAAGACGACCACCTCCTAGGGAAGGCGCTCCGTAGCTTCCAGAGGGGGCGGAGTGCCTGGTTGGGGCCGAGTAGCTGTAACCAACTGGGGGTTCAGGCCGGCCATATGCCAGCGCCACGCAGGCGAGTACCTAGAACAAACAACATTTTATAAAGCAAGGTGTTTCAAAGAACAACCAACTAATTCAAGAGGCAGCGATCAGAGGGACAAGGCCGGACGCTGCTGATACACGCCGTGATTACGTCGCTGGCTCTTGACATTTCTATTAACGTTTGTCCAGTATCATGTCAGGTGCAGCTTTAGACGTCCAGTAAACGAAACGCCTACCATTACTAATTAAAAAAGACGTATCTTTCGAAAAAATAACGTATAAAATTTTTCGAATGTACGTTTTGCCGGCAAATATTTTTAACCGCAATTATTACGTTCTGTTTGCCGTTAAATGGAGCGTTATCTACGTACTTACACGGACTCGGACATAATATGTTATAACCGCCATATAACCAACCACAGATAGTTTTACAAAAAATGTGGCGAAAGGAAAAAAGTTTATATTAATTGGCGCAGCAATATCAATTCGCTAAGCAAATAAGTGTGTTACAGAATGTTTTTTTGATTGTCCTAAATATGGGAGTAATAAAATAAGAAAGTGACTCCAGTAAAATATAATAACAGATCATATCTGTAGGTCAATCATGACGTAAGACCCGTATGCGGTAGTCGTAAACAATTTGAAATAATCCACGTTACGTCATACGGAGGGTAGGCGATGTGAATTTTGATAGCAGGTGATGTGTGCAGAGATCCCTGGCATACAGATCGCGACGTTTCTTTTATAGTCGATTTAAACACTTGTGTGGAAATGGACTCGGTGAAATGAGTTCGCACTCGCGGCGAATAACGATCGAGAGCTGCGTCGTGCCACCGAGGAAGATTCGCGATCCACATAATGGAAATTTGCATAGTCTAGCTGGGGCGACCCATTACACCAACCGAGTTCAATCTCGGCTTACTACAGTGTCGGTTGGTTATGCAAAGACTGTTTTGGACACTAAAATTATGATTACTATTATGATTCAATTAATTTAAATATCGTTGATAAAATTATATTTTAGACACTTGTATTACAAGCTGCACCCTAACGAAACAGTTCTTATTATCACTGACTCCAGGTTTATATTGATCACAATTTCAATGTCACTACAGGGTACACTGAAAATTTTATGTCACTATTTGGCACACTGCGACCGTCCATCTCAATCGGCGAAAATTGATCACTGTATACACTGAACACTTCAGTTCCACCATTTTATCCGCCTAGAGAGTTATCCATTTGGGAACTTGTCACATTTGTTGGAATTACTTTAAAAAATCGCATGTGCCAAACAGAACTTAAAATTATTTAAACATAAATAATGAATTAGTTGTTAATATCCGCAAGCAAACTTACCATGAATGCGCGCATATTTAGCGTGAGAGAGCGCGTCTCGAATGAGGGTAGAGCTAGTTACGGCGATAGATCCTGTATACCGACTAGAACAAATCCACGTTTGGAGATGTTCCTATCGCTGTGAGCTTGTGTTAACTGATGACATTCGCCATGCCCACCCGCTCTTAAATACCAAGGTGCTCATCTCGTCAGAACACTCCATCCCTACGTGCATTTCACTCGGTAACGTGCAACTATCGTCATTATTTAACATGTATACGGTCCTTTCTTTTCGGCGAGGCCCGGGGCCGCAGCGCTGGCCATTCGACACGCTGCCTTAGAGACCACCGCTCGCTTCTTCGCGACGCCTACTACAACCTCTACATACTATATGGTCCAAATTAGCTCGAAAACATTCACTATTTTAAAACTCTGACAAAACTACATATTTTTTCCTTCTCTTTTTAACTGCTTATCGTCGCAAGCGCACGTGTGGGGTTTACTTTGGAAAGGCATACGAGCGCTACAACCCCCGAGAATTGCTTACAGATACAACGATTTTAATCAAAGATGCTAAATAATTCTGCCTCATATGAATATAAATGACAGTTTTTTACTGAATGTGACCATGAATATTTGTTGCGTATGGGTCCCTGGGTATTAAAAAATATAATATAGAAATTGCGTCATCAAAGTTGCAGCACTCCACATAATGGAAGCGAGTCATAAAGTTGGTTTGTTACGAGGTTCAGGCTCAATAGGTTTCTTCAAGCAGTTCAAACGCGAAACCTCTATCCGATTATCCACTTTGGCTAATAAACTGTGCGACTTTGTGGTACCTAGGTAACCTAACTAGACACTCTGAAACAATAAAGCGTTTTCTACGTTGAATAATGCATAAAGCGCTGTGAATTATCATTTATTTACGGTGAAGCGAACATAATAATAACTCTATCGAATAATAAACTCAACACTTACTATCTCAGTTGAATATTGTTAAATTTTGGTCAACTTTCATCCTGCGCAGAAACAGCCTTGGAATGCCATTTTAATTCACTTTTAGGACCAGTTAATCAAAAAATATCACCTTAAAGAAAATTTAAAAATTTAACTTTTAGGAACTCCATAAATAAGGAAGGTATTATGTCACTTTTAAGAATCCTTATATTTACAATTGCACAGTATTTTATATTTATTTTCATGTTTGTAAAAAAGTTAAAGGGAATCTAAACTTCATTCTATCGAACAGTAGACAACTTGCGGCCACTTTTAGTAACTTAACACGTTACAGGCCATCCCCTATAATAGGGATGATGAACAACGTTGAACATGGGTGTGTATACAAGAGATCGTGGAAATGCCCGCAATTTCTAGTCGGGTCTACATCTGATCAGAGGTCACAGCTACAAACATTTTAACTACAGCTAGGTTCACCATATTTCGTGAAAAGTCCTAATGAAAACCCGGATGGAATTATTATCATACTTACCACATACATATACCTTCTCAAAACTCCAGATACATCAAAAATTCTTTAAACAAAATTAAACATATCGACCTAGGACCAGAAATAAGGTTAAGGTTATAACCTTATTTTTCTGTATGTTAACTATAAACTTAATTTCTTTGTCCCAAATCCAGCCAGCTAAAAAGAGATCGAGTTTAAAAATTACCCACTTTGCACTCACCACCCAAAAAAGCGTTCTAACTAGATTAAGCAAAAGCTCTAACTTAAGTGTGTAAGTTAATTATTTAAATTCCAAAGTAAAAATTAAGTAAGATAAAGGTCTGGCGAGTATAGTGACGTAGAGATTTTAATCGAAGATCATATAGTTTTGAGACCTCATAATAATCAGTTAAAAACTCCCTTAATTCCCCTACTATATTTACCTTTTTCTTGTATATCTTAGGATAGTCGTTATAATAACACCAACTATGAAATCTGCTATCTATTACGGTTTTAACGACACACCTCCAGAATTGTTCTGGTAGGAACAATTAAACAGACTGCACGGATCGGCTTATTTTTAGTAATTAGGGTCCCACGATCCGCCTCGGCAAGGAACCCTACAAATGAGATTAGTATACGCACGTAAATTGAAAGAAGCGATAGAAATCAGAAATCAGAATCATTTATTCAACGTAATTATCATGGATAAACTTGTTGAAGGTCAATGTAACATTTTTGAATTTACGTCATTTCGCAAGGTGTTATGGCTGAGGAGAAGAAATGACAAGAAACTGCAACAGCAACACATCTTTTAAAAACCAATGAGAATATACATTAAGAAAGAAAGAAAGAAAGAAAAAATTACAACTTATTTAATAACTAACTTTTTTACATAAAGTAAGCTTCACATGAGCTTTAAATTTATTTTCTGACAAATTTAAAATATTATTTGATATTTTATTGTAAAAACGTATACATAACCCCAAAAAAGATGAATTTAATTTACTTAATCTAGAGTTTTGAATAGCAATTTTATGTTTATTTCTTGTATTGTAAGTATGCCTTTCACAGTTTCTCGGAAGGAGAGATACATTTTTACGTATATACATAATGTTTTCATATATATATTGACTTGCGACCTTCAGTATATTTATTTCTTTAAACAGCTCCCTCAAAGAGTCCCGACAACGCAGCTTATAAATAGCGCGAACTGCTCTTTTTTAATAAAGTATAATAAAGCCACTTCTTCGTGTGGGTTGTGAGGTAGTCTACCAACCCCATCAAACCTGGTATCAGGGTTACTATTGAGCCGCCAAAGCCCCCTGACATGGCTCGTACTTATAACGACTACTAATTTACATCAGTAAGTAGTAATCGGGACCAACGGCTTAACGTGCCTTCCGAACCACGGATCATCTTACTTTCGGACAATCAGGTGATCAGCCTACAGGCTGGTTAGCCTATTTCTATTGCTATTTTCGGTGGCTACCGGTGGCTAGTTTGGTTAGGACATTAAAGTTATTTTTGTGTAATGTCCCGTTGGGGATTCGAACCCTCTTTAAACTAAACTCGCTGGTAATTCCTAATATAGTGAGCAGATACAGGAGTATAAACAGCTTAATCCACTGTAATGAAGTCCTGAGATGGATATGAACGCTGCAAGCGTCCTGTGATTTTTAAAATTCGCTTCAAATCCAGCGTACTAAAAGTAAGTATACCTTAATTCCTCAGTTCGTACAAAATTTTCGTACTGTTAAATTGAAATCGCGTAGGTCACAGAATAAACTTAGTTCTGTAACTGCATCGTTCACTATTCCATGCATTATTTTCTCTGCGACCGAATGGGTAGCAACTTTGCCATTCTAGTGTACGTCTAACTTCAATTTATACTTACAGAGTGTTAGTGACAACGTAATGTATACGAGGGGGTGATCCAGCTCATAATTCTGAGTTAAAATCAGATGAAAGTGTTTTTTAAATAATTTTATGTCTGGTAATAAATGTGTTCCTCTATTTAATAGATAACTTGTAATGTATACCATCATTGATTTAAAAAATATGTTGCTATTGCAGTTTCTTCTCATTTCTTCTCATTCTTTCCCCTCAGCCATAACACCTTGCGAAATGACGTAAATTCAAAAATGTTCAAAAATGACCTTCAACAGGTTTATCCATGATAATTACATTACATTGAATAAATGATTCTGATTTAAATTCTACACTTTTGCGATAGATAATCCCTGAGAATAATGAGCTGAATCATCCCCCTCAGTATTAGTTACTATGTAACTTCTTTAATAGGACGACGAAGTAAAAGGCTACGTCTGTATTCAGCCAATGAATAAATGAAAAAGTAACTGTATGTTTGTGATCTTTCACGCCTAAATCGCTAAACGATTTGAATATATTATAATATACACCTACCTTTCATTCAAATCGGTAGCTTAAGCCGTTGGTCCTGGTTACTACTTACTAATGTAAGTATATGGTCGTTACATGAGCCATGTCAGGAGCCTTGGGCGGTTCAATAATAACCCTGACAGGGTTGCTGAGGTTGGTACTCGCAATCGTCTTCTTAACCCATACGATAGAAGAAATAGTTAATTATTCATAATCTAGTACTAAGTATGAACATACTATTTGTCAAAAAAAACAAATTGTAGCTGACTGCTGCTGCTTAGTTAAGATTCATGATGTAGATTTGAGTTTACATAACACAATTTTCAAAAACTTTTATCAAAATCCTAACTACAGTATTTATTAATGTAAACTAATTATTTATTAATTAGGACATGTTGATTCCAGTAGCTAATAAATCAATTTGTCCTTACCTAAATAACTATTGTTATTTTCTTTGGCAAAAGTACCTACCGTTATAACTTACCTTACTACGGTATCGTAGGTACCATAGTAAGGTAAGTTATAACGGTTTTGATTTCACCTAGATTTCGAGTGTTTGTAAAATATTACACCTTCTTCTCTGACTTCTAGCCAATATCCTTTATTCAACAAGAAAAATCCGGCCAAGCGTGAATCTAGCTAGTTGGCTTGTTACCACCAAACAAAATATTTGTTTTAAATATTATTGGACAAAAAATATACTTAAATTTTTCGCTTATGTCGGGATCCTTGGTTTTCTTTTGTTTGTTACTTTATTAAATCATTTATTTTAGTAACTTATAATGTAAGTAAATACTATAATACACATTTGAAAATGTTTATAGTCACAGTTTCCGTAATAGTCTTCCGTCTTTTTCCTCTAATTGTGCAAACGTGTTTATATCCTTTTGACAATTAAGTTGCATTTGCAATGCAATTAATTTATGTATGTTTCACTGTTGTTCCTCGAGTGCACTACAACGGGAAAGTTTTAATAAAAGCTTTATCGAATAGCTTGCCTTGTTAACCGTTCAAATACTGAATAGAAATTTCTGAACCAAAAGTTAGATAAATAAACTAAGTAACTTATAAATCAAAACTTGCAAGCTCTCCACGGTTTTACAGCGCAGCGCGCGAAGATAGCTTCGACCAATAGACACAGCTAGTACTGTCTACGTAGATAAACGTGGTACGGTCATTGGTCAAAGCTCAATTCAAAAACCTCGATAAAATTCGCGCGTTTGCCTGCCGTGGGCTGTAGTAAGTAAGAGCTAGGTTATAGAACTGAATTAGTGTTCTCTAATTATCGTATTTGGAAAAGAAGCGTTTGTCTTCTTTTGATTTGAAATCGTACTAATAATTATTATACGCTCACGATTATGTGGGAATATAATTTGGGGTAGTCAGCATATTCCACCACGTCGCTGCATTGCGGGTTGGGGGAGGCGTTTTTTTAGGTAGTAGCCGGGACTTTCGACTTAACGTGTCTTCCGAAGCACATAACCCTTCGGTCAACAATAGCACGCATAATGGGCCATCTTAGAGTCTAAATGCGGAAAACAGAGCCCACTAACTAACCCCCTCCGGTTAATTCAGGGAAGGTCGTACCCAGCATTGGGTTGGGACCTATATGTATGGGGTAATCAGAGGTACCTACAGCACCACATGATGAACTAGGTACGCGCGCTTTACGGAGCTTTATTAAATTAACGTAATAGGTGATGAACCGTATCTCCGTATGTAATGGTCGATAGTCAACTGTGTTAGTCAAAATTACCGACTTAATTTAATAAAATAGAAAATCGCTATAGTCATTACCTACCTACTATTCTATTCCCCGCAACTGAGTGCCTTTCACAGCCAACCTTTCCCGCTTTAAACATACGTTTACTCGCTCAAGCAATTATGTACACTCGATTTCGAATTACTTTTGTCAAAAAAGTCGTCGATAATTTAATTATTATTGATTGAATTTTTATAGGTCTTACAAAACTGGACTATAAACATGGTCTACATAAAGTTTTATCACACTTCTCTGTGTCTCGCATTTACTTTAAAGACAAAAGCAAGTATTGTGGGGTACAATACCCGAAATTACTGAGCCAGTTCCAGTAAGTATCTACATTTAAGAATGTATGTTATCACTAGTTCGATTCATTAAGTCGACAGTCGAACTAGCGAAAATTATATATCCTACTAGTTCTACTGCATATTACTTAATAGTTTATAGCAAAATTTTCATGTTGGAAGGTCAGTAGACTGCTCTGTAGTTCTGTACACACCTGACAGTGGTCAAAAAACCCGCCGCGCCCGATAGCTGAAGTCTAAACAGTACCTAACTTATTCTATTTAGTTCAACAGTCGAACAAATGGAAAAATAAATCTCACTATTTTGACGATCGAACTAATGGATCGAATCAGTGAGAACAAACGTTTAAAGGTGGTTATTTACACATTCTTTTGACGTGACTTATTGTATTGTATTAGATTTAACTACATGGCCGAACAAATGGAGAGCGCTGAGGGATCTCACCCGGTACAAAATTTAAGACAACAGGCCTGAGAGTGCCCAGTTTTCGGCTCAGGGCGTCATCTGAGAGGAAGAATATTTGAAATAATTAATCGCCTCTAATGGGCGATAGCGATAAGCGCTGAATGAGGGAAATTACCACCGGGGTAAGTAGAAATTATGGAATTCTAACTGCTTCGATCCAGCCATACTTTTCTGAAATTTATATAAAAATCTCATTTAATTTTTCGTTAGTCCTATAACGCGTGGATTACGAGCATGGCTTTGTCAATGACCTTTGTAATGGTTGAGTAAGCCCCGCGGCGCAGAACCTACAATTATTATATCACATGTAGAACGTAAATCATGAACATACAATTTGTAAAAGAAATTAATTGATAACCGGCGCGATGTCAGGATTGCATCATTCGTTTATCGCCGAGTATACAACTAGCAATGACATGCATTCATCAGACAAGGTTAAGTGTACATGTCAAATCTAAGTATTACAATACTTGACCCTCCCTGATTGGATAATGATGCTAGTCTAAAACTCTTTGAAACTCGAATCTCATTTAAAATTACTGCTTCAAAACCCACGAATAGTTCGAGATGAACAGAACGTGGGTAGCAAGTCTCAAGCGAAGACATAAACATAGGTAGTAGAGAGATACTGTGTTTGCATTGGAGCTGAAACATATTGGACTGGATTCCTGCTTTGAGTTTTCTTTTTTTCACGTGACTTATTGGTTAGTGGTTGGTGGTTATCGTAGGTATTGTATCTCATATTAGTATCTGCTAACCTAGATGGGAAATAGGCGTAAGTTTATACAGGTACTTATTATTAAACAGAACGACCAGTTCAGTACAATTAGCGATTATATTGCGTTTTGCGCGAACGTCTGCGCACCTTGCTTCTATGCTGTTCTGGGAGCAAATAAAAAACATAGAACACGTTCAGCTGCTTGTCTTCCCGGGCATGTCGTAAAAACCGACAGAGGGATTGTGTCCTCTAACATGATGGACTAATGTTATGGGCGATAGGCTGATCCCTTATCACCATAAAGTTCATCATATCCAGCTTACGACATCGTATCAACAGTGGCTGCAAGTTGTCTTTGATTACTTGTGGCTCTGCCCACCCCATTAGGGATTACGGGCGTGAGTTTATGTATGTATGTATGTCTGCGCACCTTAATATTTCCTGCGTACCTGACCGCTTCCGCTTCATATTTCAATAGAGATATAAAAAAAGAAAAAAAAAGAGATAACATATTACAATAGCTACAATGCGCGGTAAGCATTAGATCTGTCAAAGTATGTAAGCTAGTGTTGTGATGTTCATTAGTATAGTGATATGTCAGTCGATATTAGGTCGATCGATTATTTTCTATCTAACAGTATGAGACTTGTAAGTTTGCCTCAGATAGCATTAACTGCCTGGCCGGGCAAATGGGGAGCGCTGACGGCCCGCATCCGGTCTACTTTCAGGATAGAATAGTATTTTTACATCGAATTATCTGATCAACGTTCGTAAAGAAGTGCACGGCGCGCTGTGTGTAGTGTGGAATAAAGTGATTGTCTGCGATGCACACGCTGTGGAACCAGTTTCCAAAAGCTCCGATTAAAGAATCCGGTTAAGCTGGAAGTTTTATAATGTTGACACTTAAAACATTCTTTTAACAAGCAATTTAATGAAAATGAAAGCATTTTCTACTGTTGAGATAAATAAATGACGAAAGCGAGCTTCCTCAGTCCACAGGACGCGATGCAATTGATGCGATATCTGAACAAAATTAAATGACGATTTGTGTAGATACCTAGTAACTGTTAAATCTAGTACAGAGTAGATGAACTTAGATGTATTTTTTTACAAATTGACAAAACATGTCTATGAAATAATGAGCTAAGACGTCGTCAAAAATAGCCAAACGTCTACTTTTTTTTGTTCTAATCAAAGGAACTCAGTGTTGCTCTATGGTTCTGATACCTTTACCCTGAAATCGCACATCCATACCATTTTCTATCGCGTCGTGGAGAAAGTCACGTATCATTAGAACTAGAGTCGCGTATCACGTTGCGAACCATCCCATAATGTCGACATTGTCAAGTTGTCAACTCACGAAACATTAACTTACATCGTACATACGTTCCTACGCACCTTAAAACTGAATCAAAAACACCATAAATCAAAATTGTATCATTTAGACTCCTAGGTCAAAGATAAATTATAAAAATTCTGATCACTAAGTAAAGACAGATGTGTATGGGCAACTACCAAAATTTATTGTTTTCTTTTTCTATTTTTGTGTGAAAATATCAATACGGTTCACAGAATACATCTATTTATCAGGTTTCAACAGTATAGGTCTTATAGTTTCGGGAAAAAGTGGCTGTGACATACGGACGGACGGACGGACGGCCAAACACACGTGATGAATCCCAAAAGGTTCCGTTTTAACCCTTAAAACGCTTTACCAAAATAGTGTACTTGGACCTATCTAGATTTCTAGTTATTTTATAATTCTATATTAAAACTCTGACACTAATTAATTACTGAAAGGAACTTGTTGTTCCTTTTATAAAATCTTGTAGAGCATTTTCTTTGATGACAGGTATAATATTGTATATTTAGCAACAATTAATTATACCTAAAATTACTCTTATCTTTTGATAAAAACGTATTTAATAATAGAAAAATAGTCCACCTGATTGAAGAAATAGGTACCTATATTATATCGTATTACGATAGACAACTTCTTCTATCGTATGGATTATGAGGTGAATTACCAACCTCATCAACCCTGGTGTCAGGGTTATAATTGAGCCGCCAAAGGCCCCTGACATGGCTCATGCTACGACTACATTAATAAGTAAGTAACCGGGACCAACGGCTTAACGTGCCTTCCGGAGCACGGACCATCTTACTTTCGGACAATCTGGTGATCAGCCAGTAATGTCCTAACCAAACTAGGGATCACGAAGTGATTAGTCCCACCGGGATTCGAACCCGGGACCTCCGGATCGTGAGCAGAACGCTCAACTACTGGACCACAGAGGCCGATAGACAACTAAACAGATTGAATCCAAATCCTTCTTATTCGTAACGAAATGTGGCTCTCGGCTCTTTACAGAAACCATATAAACCATAGGTATATCGTAGATTTGAGTGCCTCGCTCTAATGAAGAAACTTTGTGACATAAAAGTGAACATATCGGCGGTCGTATAGGGGCGGAATGGACGCAAACATTGCAAGTCGTCGGAGTTCAAACGACAATGATTGAATTTTGGTTTCCCTGTGACGAATGAATCAGCGACAGGATAATATTGATTTCTCCACTTAAAATTGGACATTTCCATTCCCCGTGTTAGGTAATTAGGTTTCGATTTATTGAAGTGCTATTGAAGCTTAGTAAGCATGAGTAGTTGAATAGGTCGTTAGTAACAGGGTAATTAACGGTGTTAAACGTCGTATTGGTAGGCCTTGAACTATTGCGGGCAAGTCGCACTATCAGCGGCGGCTGTTACGTTTCCCGAGAGCTCCTCATTACGAACGGAGGTCGTGGTTGCCCAACCACGTATTCTCCTCGAGCCACCAACCACCTGCGAACCTTGGCATGACCTTTCTGATACATTCACCTGCTACTGTACCGAATTATGAATTATTAACAAAAAATACTAGGCCCGGCGACATTAAGATTATGGTCCGGTCAACAGTTTCCAACGCAATTGCGTTCTTACTTGTTCGTAACTTGTATGTACAAAAGTCACAAAATAACTTCAAGTCTCAAATACTCTCCGCATTGTTATTTATTTACCATGTTTTACAGCATGATGTCAGCAATAAAAAGAATTTTAGTTGAACCATATTCGCAATTCCTCTTTTATGTATCTCTTTATGGATTTTCAATCCGCTCAATTCTGGTTTTACGCGTGTTTTGTAGTAAATAAATAATAAAGAACATGCGTTATTACATAGTACATAGAAGTAATACTATGTCTAAGCTTATGGCCTCCGTAGTCCAGTGGTTGAGCGTTAGGCTCACGATCCGGAAGTCCCGGGTTCGAATCCCGGTGGGGACATTACACAAAAATCACTTTGTGATCCCTAGTTTGGTTAGGACACTACAGACTGATCACTGACTAAACATATGCCAGAGGACATCATGTACTTAAAGCTATTTATATTATGGCGTTGATAAATACACTAACAAATAACTATGAAAGGATTTCATGTTTTTGTTTTTTATTCGTGGATGTAAACATATAGACAGCCTCCGTGCTCCAGTGGTTAGGGCCCCTGGTGTCAGGGTTACTATTGGGTATTTGACTGGGTCAAAGATAAATTATGAAATGCTAATCTAGAAATAGAAGCCAGTCTAAGATGATCAAAAATCAAACTCATTTCACTTTTCAACTTATTTTCGAATTTTATATATGAATTAAGTAACAATGAGTACGCCATTTGACTGCTTTTATTGATGACGTCACAGGACAGTATTTCCATACAAACTCCAAAGAAAACTTTCGTTTTGACGTTTCGTAAAACGTTTCTCATTTGACTAGGTTGTCAAGTAGCCTGCGAAATGCCCCTGACATGACTCATGTAACGACTACTTAGTACATCAGTAAGTAGTAACCGGGACCAACGGCTTCACGCGCCTTCCGAAGCACGGATCATCTTACTTTCGGACAATCAGGTGATCAGCCAGTAATGTCCTAACCAAACTAGGGACCACAAAGTAATTTTTGTGATATGTCTCCACCGGGAATCGAACCCAGGGCCTCCGGATCATGAGCCCAACGCTCAACCACTGGAGTAAGGACATCGTTTTTATTCAATGGATGCTGGTTTATTCAAGTAATGCTGGTGTGGATAGCACCTTCCCTGTTGAAACGATACGATGACACTTCACTAGATTAACAAGATGTAGGTATTTGGAAGTAACGTAAGTGAAGTGCGGAGAAGAGCAACGTTTTGTTTATTAAAACAAGGCTGCGAGGGTCTTTTATGTGGACATCAAAGGAAATTCACATTTTATGTCTGTGAGGTATCGACTTAAAAAATATTTCAAGATGAACAAAGCGGATTGTCAGTCTCGCAGCGAACAATGGTGGGGCTCTAGTCGAGAACTGTTAAAACCTCGGCATCGTGCACACATTTACATATTTCACCGAGGATCACCAGCTGTCTAATGCTCGCAAAAACAGCAAACCGCAAAGCGTCGCCGTCGGCGCAACCGCTGTGACCAGCATTCTAATTATCTATCAATATATTTGTTTATTAGGTAACCGACCACCAGACAAATCACCTAGTGTCTAGCCTGAATATTCAAACCTTTTATCTCTTCCTTGCGCGAAGGTATCGTGTTTAGAATATATCGGTTACAAAGGGTATTATGTAAGAACCTGAATATATAACGATTTTATGAGTGTTCTCCATTTGCCATTGTTTTCGCGCTTTGCCATATATACCTTCAAAATATTTATATCGTACTTAAATTAAATTTAAAAAAAAAACTTTATCGCATAGCCCCTATCGCCTAGCATTGTAGGAGCGTCACAGCACACTAATTTTCAGAGTCAATGTTCTGTTTTAGTTAGATCTACAATCCGATAATTTACCTTCTCTTCGTTAGGTATTACTTTTTTTTGACGTGACTTATTGTGGATTTGGCGCTCCGAACTACTTGGACGGACAAATAGGTAGCGCTGAGGGCTCTCACCCGGATTATGTTTGTAAAAAAACATACTATATAATAATAATAAAAAATAAATATCGGCTAAACAAATTGTAAAATTTATTTTATCAAGCTAAGTATCAACAGCGGTTACATTCAAAATATCGACTGTGTAACCGATAGTAGAGGCGCGTCGGCCACTCTGACTTTCATTAGAACGGCAGCCAAAGCAACAGATTTATCTCCTAGATAATCTAACCGAACAGTGGCCGTCATTAAGACGCCATATTTCTTAATACGTGCATCATTACGCAATGGTAGCAATCCTAAATACACATCATCTGCAATTGTCAGAAGCATTATCATATCTTCCGCGCGTAGGAATTATAAAACAGCATACAATTAACAAAAGACATTTATTAACATTCAAGTGTTCATCATAGCGTGTAAATATGCAGTTTTTGTATATAAATGAGCGAGTTCTAACTTGGTTCTTACGTTGGTTTGTGACTGCTTTTTTACGAGTTCTGCTATGTTTTCTTGGTGGCTCGCCATGTCTTTAGACAATATACGTACAATCTTAACTCTGTAGGAAAAATAAATTTTTACAATTTGATTTAAGACATAGGTAAAGCTACCACGTGGTTGTAGTTCTACCAAAACGTTTATCTTGTATCTATGTAAGTATACATAACTCCAAACTGAAGCCGTCACTCCCAACCTTGTTACGGCCCAAAAACTGCCAGCATTATGTGGCAAATCCACTTTCACTGCCTTCTGACTTGACCGCATACTAACCCTGGTCAAAGCTTCGACCACATTTCATTCACTTCGTAATGTGAGACTGATGCCGCAACTAACACTCGTGCACACTCTCAACCAAACGAGATTAGGATCGATCACCTTTCATATATATGCTGTTGTTTTACATTGCTTTTTGTGGTGTCTGCCAGAGAGACCGAATAATTGTTATGTAACTGAAGTGAAGTTGAAATTTTTGCAATAACAGCATTACTGCAGCCAAGTCTGCTGCGCGGCCTATAAAACGGTACTTTAAAAGCTGTAAAAGCACCGCACATCCATTGCTGGGTACACCCTGTAGCTACCATTATACCATTACATTACTTGGCGCCCACTTGTCTTGTTTTTGCGCGCTCATTTCGTTTTTTATTATCTACCATGCCCGTACTAAGATATCTATCTTTGCACTATTTGTATTTTTTCATTACGTTATTTCAGTATCACCTGGATTTATTATGTTTCTTTACATAGTCTGCTTAGTGATTGAATTAGGTACTGAACAACATTGCAGTAAAAGGGAACTGTCTAGTTGACATGGCATCTATTTTTAGTTTGGATTAAAACTTACGTCACTTACGTGACTGAGAATATATTGTGTCCATAAACAGCGGGCTTGTAAGGGCATACGTCTCCACGCATACCATATTCGCGCTCATAATACGGATATTGAGTGCACACGTACTTTTATGCAATACATAACTTATGTGATCTAACAGAAACTAACTTAATGGTAAATACCTACTTCTCCGTGGTCCAGTGGTTGAGCTTTGGGCTCACGATCCGGAGGTCCCAGGTTCGAATACCGGTGGGGACATATCACGAAAATCACTTTGCGATTCCTAGTTTTGTTAAAACATTACAGGCTGATCACCTGATTGTCCAAAAAGTAAGATGATCCGTGCTTTAGAAGGCACGTTAAGCCATTGGTCCCGCTTATTGCTTACTGGTTAAGTAAGTAGTCGTTACATGAGCCATGTCAGGGACCTTTGGCGGCTTAATGATAACCCTGACACCAGGGTTGATGAGGTTGATAATTCACCTCACAACCCAAATGATAGAAGAAGTAATACCTATCCAGCAATTCACATAATGATAAAAAATTCATCGGAAGACAAATCTTCATCGGAAGTTTTATCAGAAAGTACTTCTTACATCAAATACTTCCTTCGCATTTTGCAAATACTTACTTGATACTTCAGAACTTGAATAACACTTTATGTGGCGCCTTACCGTTTGTCCGTGGAGAAAACCAGCAGTATACTTTAGAGCACACACCTGCCCTATCCCAGGAACCTTTTTAAGGATCTATACATTTGCTGCATAGTCACAACCTCTATTATAATACGTAGTCGCCTCTTGCATTAGAAAATTATACCCCTCCCCAACCTCAACCCGTGCAGAAATGTTGGCAATAGTACAGAAAGAGAAAAAGGATGACATTAAAGCATTCTTGGCAGTGAATTGCATATACGAGTATACGAGTAGGTACGCAACGATGCGAAATACAAGAATTCACAAATCTTTTGAAAGGCTTCCATTTTAAATCCTTTTGAAGACGGCGAATCTCCTACACATTCACTAAGCACTTACGACGCTCATACTATTATGTAGCTGTGCAAAAAGAAATAGGGTAGATATCTCCTCGGATATATCGCGGGAGGGCGGGGGAGAACGTGATACTTAGCGAATGTGTACGTGCACATAATCGATACAGTAAACTTAATGAACACAGGACTGATTGTTGGCCATCGTTAGGTAGTTACTACAGATAAAATGACTCCGAGGTACAGACAGATTGTCTTGTGGAATACCGTCGATTAGAAAGATAATGTTTTTTTATTTTAACATCGAGCAGGTATTTTATCCGTATACTATTGTCCGTTTCATCTCTGTAAACCTCGGGGAAGAATCCGTAAAAATACGAGTATCGCTCGATAATTTTCTGAAGGATGCCTCTACATCTATTATCTTCGTAACAATGATCATCTCCATAGCATTATCCCGTTTTTCGCAGGATCCCTATCGTGAAGATTCGACAGGTCCGGTTTTGACAGCCTGTTTGACCTTCCAACCCGCGATGGGAAAACCGGCCCAATACAGGTTAGGTCACATACCCCCGAATATGCATTTCTAGGGAATGTGGGTTTTGCTCACGATGTTTTCCTTCATCTTCGTAACAATATTTTGTAACATTTCGGTTAAGTATTAGAATATTTGGATGCCATAGTCAACCACATCGAGGGTCGTTTTCGCCGCCATGATTTATTTACTTTACGTATTTTTGAATCTAAGATGCCATTTAGGCTCGGCGCAAACGGGCTACTTACCTTTTTTTTTGACGTGCATTATTGTAGATTTGCCGCAGATGACATTAACTACTTGGCCGGACAAATGGGGAGCGCTGAAGGCTCTCACCCGGTACCTACAACGTTTAAGACAACAGGCCTGAGGGTGCCCAGTTGGGCGCGAACCATAGCTCAGAGCGTCGTCTGAGAGGAAAAATATTTGTGTGCGTCAAGCTAGCGGCCTCAAAAAAAAAATGGGCACGAAAAAATAATTTGACCATACCAAAAAATAGTACTCTTATTGAAAAAAATAGTACTTGTTGTAAAAAAATTAGTACCATCACGGTTCTGGATTTATAGCCATGTTTTATTGCACTTGCTAGCTTGACGGTGAGCGAAATTTGGCGAGAGTTAACGACAAGGTCTTTCGCTTTGATTTAAACGCCAAAAAATAGTATCGAAATAGTACTCACCCCCTGCAAAATACCGAAAGTAGTACTTCAACGGTTCCAAAGTTATAAAGGTAGTTCTTTGATCCCGCTAGCTTGACGTTTTGAAAATACCTATTATCTGGGGAATGCTTGCATACTTCAGTTTGTAACTAATGTCAATAAACTCGTATGAAATAGTACTCCCTACCATCATAATTTGGACCTGATTCTCTTTGTAGAAATATGTCAAAAAGTCATTATAACCTATGTCATACATTTATTAAGACAAGTACAGTCGCGAACAAAATTATTACACATGGTCAAGAATGTTGTCAGATTTCAGTATTTTTCCCCATTTTTGGGTAAAAATTGGTGAAGTGCCAGGGTTGTTAGATGAAAGTAATATCATTGTTGAAACTCTTTGAGTTATTCTACAAATACTGCAAATTGTTTATTAACAAACACTTCGATCCGTAACAAATTCAACATGAAGGTATAAATTATAAAATAAAACAGCAGATTAAAAATGTATTATGTATGATGTATTAAAATCACAGATTGTTTTCGATAAGAACTAGACCCATGCAGCCATTTTCTATTAAAATTAGTGCATATGGGTGTATGCAATAGGATTTTTTTGTAATAGCAGCACTGAAGTGCAAAGAAATGGTAGGGTAGACCTCCAAAATGGCAATACTTACGAATAAATTGTGAGGTTATGTAATTGTCTACGTGACTGTATCAACAACAAATGTATGGCATAGGTTATGTTGATTTTTTAACATTTCTACAAAGAGAATCGGATCAAAATTATGATGGTAGGGAGTACTATTTCATACGAGTTTATTGACATTAGTTACAAACTGAAGTATGCAAGCATTCCCCAGATAATAGGTATTTTCAAAACGTCAAGCTAGCGGGATCAAAGAACTACCTTTATAACTTTGGAACCGTTGAAGTACTACTTTCGGTATTTTGCAGGGGGTGAGTACTATTTCGATACTATTTTTTGGCGTTTAAATCAAAGCGAAAGACCTTGTCGTTAACTCTCGCCAAATTTCGCTCACCGTCAAGCTAGCAAGTGCAATAAAACATGGCTATAAATCCAGAACCGTGATGGTACTAATTTTTTTACAACAGGTACTATTTTTTTCAATAAGAGTACTATTTTTTGGTATGGTCAAATTATTTTTTCGTGCCCATTTTTTTTTTGAGGCCGCTAGCTTGACGCACACAAATATTTGAAAGAATTAATCGACCCTAGTGGGTCGATGGCGATAAGCGCTGAATGAGCGCTTGATACTTACCGCAGCCACCGCTGACTATCGCGCGCTACTCGTACCCACTGCACATTTGACAATGGCAGAAGCGCGCGACAACACTTTTCTAACCCGCTCTCTGCGGGGTCTTACTTTTTTTTGCCGTGACTTATTGTAGATTTGCCGCTACTTGGCCGGACAAATGGGGAGCGCTGAAGGCTCTCATCCGATACAACGTTTAAGACAACAAGCCTGAGGGTGCCCAGTTGGGCGCGAACCTGGGCTCAGGGCGTCGTCTGAGAGGACGGGGTTTTACAAATAAACAAGGAGATGGATGCAAATAAAAGTAAAAAATAAAAGTACGGAACTAGTAGTTTGACAGCATAGATATATCTCGATCGCGGTCTAATAGCCGGCCAATTCTTGCCAGGGCGAGGATCGGAGAATAAATGAAAATCTAAAGTGAATGTTCGTTAGGTTATATTTTCTGAAGCAATGAAGTCGTGAACCGTCGAATGACAGATTTTATTCCCGACAACAACAGTGTAGCCAGAATCATAATATTCGTTCACAAACCAGCAACGAAACGTAATTAGCATAATAATTTTATTATTCAATGTATACGCCACCAGAACGCCACAGTAGGACGCCTAACAGCGCGACAATGGTGTTCTATTCAGGCGGACATAACCTAATTGTAGTTAGTGCCGTCCTTCTCTGAAAATATATGCAAGAAAGAGATGCAGCTAGTTCTAGTCCTGTCAAATTAAGTTGATGGTTGCTTACACTTAATGCTTTGGTGGAAAATGTTGTATGTATTTCTGTGTCGGACGTGTCCATGTTTTGTTAGGAAGCATCCCAATGTTTTGTTAGCATGGTTCTGATAGCGCGGACTGCTACACATGCAACTTACAATTCAAACAAGACTATCGATATCGGAATTGGACCAAGCTTTTGGCACTGAAACGCTGCTTGTAATAATATTTTATTTGGCCTCGGTTGTGGTTTCGTATCGTTTCGTTGATATATATTGCTTATTTTTATATTAATGGCATTTTACATGGGCTAATGATCAAAACGCCTGCCTTTAACTACGTAGATCTTTGCCCGTGAAAACCAGGGTCGCGCCACAAACAAAATGCATGCAGGTGACACTGTCTTGTTGGTTGCGCAACCGAGACATGTCACCTTATGTCAACTCCATACTTTTTATCACTGTCACTGTCGAGTCGCTTGTGATTATCGTATCCAAGTTAGCTAAGGCCCCAGGTGAGGTAGCGTTAAGTAAGCACGTACATTTACTTGTTGCGCCATCATGGTGTCCTAGTGAAATAGAACTAGGGAATGCAATCCTACATTCGAGATCCGAGATCGGTATCCCGCGATATCTCGTCAAATTTCTCGGGGTCAATCCCGAAGCATAACATGACGAGATCCCATTCGAGATTGGGCGAATCTCGTTTTTGTTTCGATTATGCTGATTTCCAAAGAAAACTTAATTATTTAGTAAGTAATATTGAAGAATAAAGATTTTAGTTTTCTTTCAAAAAATATTTTGTTCTAATTAACCTCAATATCACAAATAAGCCGTTTTCATCGCATTCAGGCATCCTAAATTTACATTTTTTATGAACTAGACGAGATCTCGAATTTGAGATCTCGACTCGGGTTTGCATTCCCTAGATAGGACCCCTTACACTTCCATCAAATAAGAGATTTAACGAAATTAGCAACAAGTCGGCAAGTATAAGTTTTAGCAACCAGAAATAAAACTTAATTATTCGCACAGTAATTGTTGTTGTTACTCATTTAAAGCGGTGTTACGCAAGCATTATATTAGCATGTTATGTCAATCCATTTCATATACATAGATGCACTTATTTCTCAGATATACCTACCTCTCACTTTCCTATGACTAACCACATTTATTATATACCTGTATTCATGATTGCCTCATCAGATTGCAACTCGTTAAATTGGACTGCGTCCGACCACGTGACCTTGAAAATATATTTATTTGTATGCCAAATCAAATAATTATCTTTATAAATAAAGGTCTCTTTGGTAAAGTATTGTGTCCACGATCCGGAGGTCCGAGAGTCGATCCCGGGCATTGTACATTGCATTGGGTACATAATTATTCAAAAATATAATAAAAATAAAAGTTGCTTGATATTTGGATGGAGATTTGTATAGAATTATGTTGTTACCTTTATTATGTCCGTTTAAATAGCATTATCCCGTTTTTCATGGGGTCCACTTACCTAATCTGAAGATTTGACAGGTCGGGTTTTTTACAGAAGCGATTGCCTATCTGATCTTCCAACCCGCAAAGAAGATACCAGCCCAATACAGGTTAGGTCACATACCTCCGAAAAATTTATTTCTCGGGAATGTGGGTTTCCTCACGATGTTTTCCTTCACCTCTGAGCACGTGATACAAACATGAATTCGAAAACAAATTCGACAATCATTGGTTCAGGTCTGTGCTGGATTGGAACCTGCGATCTCAAAGTGAGAGGCAAGCGTTCTACCAACTGGACTACCACGGCTTTCATAGCATTAAGTAACTTAGTAATTATTTCAACCATTTTCAAAAAGCAAGCACGTATTTTCTTAAAAATATACTTAATGGTGCTGATTCCTGTACACACCATCTAATTTTATTATATTAAGTCATTTTCTTATCCGCCGAAAAGGAAAGGGACGGGGTGACAATCGACAGGCGTACAATTTATGGAACACACGTCAATACGGCGGAAATTCAAAAAACCCTTCCAAAATTTTATACTGGCCAACCCGACAGAATTAACTTGACAGCACACGTCAAACGGGTTGCATATGAACGAGATGCCTATTTTATTCGCCATTTTTAAATTAACAGTTGTCATTCATCCGTCCGTTTTCTTTTCGGAGCATAAGAAAATGTCAGGTATAACTTAAAATAAAATCAGGATGTGTTTGCAGGAATCGGGGCTATTATTTATTCATTCTGTTAGTAGTATATTGAAATGCTGGACTGTTGCAAAATAACTGCCTTTATTGTGTGTAAGAATACAAATGATATCCGTTTGGCAACAGCGATTCTTTATGATCAGAATAGAGGGATAAAGGATGTATCACATCAATATTTGGGTAAACAATGAAATGTTGTCATTTGACAAAGACATGTTGATATTTTTCTTTTCTTATAGTAAGTTCTTAAAATTCTAGTCTCGGAATAATAAACAGGTATGAAGAGCAAGTCAACTAAAAATAAATAGGTAAGTAAGTAGACATCACATCTTCAGCCCATTATCATAGAATAAGGAATACTTAATACTATTTAAAGAGACATAATAAAGGTAACAACATAATTCTATACAAATCTCAATCCAAATATCAAGCAATATTTATTTTTATTATAAGTATTTTTGAATAATTATGTACCCAATGTGCAATGAGAAAATAGATAATTATCCCTTTTAATTTGTACATCGCTATGTTTTTTGGGGAAGTCCAGCATTTCGAATGCAAACCGTAGCAAAATGCATGAGCGATTGCGCGCTAACTCCCAAGTATTGGGAGGTAAAATAGTTTCACTAGCCCCCGCAGCACTTAGTTATCGGAAAAGGCAACTGTAGCTGTCGACACAGGCAATTGCAATTACCGACGTATAGGCGCGACTAAATAATTTAATTCTAATTTCAAACGCAAAGAGCTCTTGCATGCTACGTCCTACCCATCTTAAATGTTGGAAGGTAAAACAGTTTGGCTAAGCCCCTTAAACATGAGCAACTCTTTTCTGTTAACAGAGGCCATGAAATAGAAGAAAGAGGTTAAAAAGGCTCATATAAAAGAAATACAACATGTTGTATTAGAACCGCTGTCGCCGATTCAAGCCCACTCTCTTTTACTACTCCTGCAAACAGATAACTACGACAACTCTACTATAATGCACTTTACCGGAAATGTAAATTTATGTGATGAACAGCAATTTATTTTTCCTTTTTGTAAGATACTGCACACAGAAGCATTTTTTTGATGAATAGCTAAACTAAGGTTTTTAGCTTTCCTGTGATAAGATGGGATATGCTTGCATGAAAGTCGATATTTGAGTCATAAAGTTCGCGGACTAGTGGAGTGCAAAATTGAAGTATGAGCTATTTGCTCATACTTGTATGGCGCATGTGGTGCGCTCCCTTGGCCCTTCCAACCTTTTTCTTCTATTCCGTGATAGAGGCAATACACAACTACAACTACCGACGCGCAGGCGCGTCGCAAACGCTGCGAGCAAAGTGGTGCTCGCGTGTAAGAGTAACTTTAGTTATCTATTTCACGTTATGCTGCAAAAAGTAAAAAATGACATGATACAATGTAAATGTCACATGCCATAATATAGAACGTCTCTAGTGCAAGAATACAATGGGTATATTCGATGTGTTGTGTCTCAGTAACATGAGAAGCTGTATAAATTGCATAACCTCCTGAGTCCCAAGGTCCGAGAAAGAAAGTTGTTGCTAATACCGGGTGTTCTATAGGCAGAACAAATCTTTTATCATCACTGAGTCCTGAACTTTAATAAAACTATGGCTACTATGAACAATAAAATATGGCTGCCTGTTTCTAGCTCAGACGAAATGTGTGACAAAGACAAATATATACACTACCATAATAACTGCACTCTTCTCAAATTTATCTACAAAGATAAGTACAATACGAAAAAAAACGACTTTGTTCTTCACAAAGAACGCCCGGTAAATTTGACAAGTTTTGTTTCGCGATAGTCAGGACTCACCTATGAACGCCATTTTGTTCTTTGCTAAGTACGCGAGGACTCAGGAGGATATTGTCTTTTAATACGACGCGTATCTCTGTAATGAAATGATGAAACAATCATGATGAAACGTTCTTGTTAAACATTTTTATTATGTTGACAATTATTGAGTGATTCTCTAATTTAATGCGTTCTGTATCATTTAGCAATTTGCGCCTGTTAGCGCTTACTTACTGATTTGCGAGTTGAATTAATGCATCCTAAAGAAAATAAATAAAACAAACTTAACTGCCAGAAATACAGAACGTCGATTTATTGATTTCTCTGCCCGTTTCTGTTTATTTCTCGCCCGGCTCTTTTTGGTAATTTTCTCCGTAATTCCTCGACAGAAATTCGAGACCAGAAAAGCCGTATCGAGCGAGGTTCCTTAAATCGACATTAGATGGTCGCGATAAGTTGACCAACTGCAAATAAGTTTTTAAACGCGAAAAATATATTATTTTTATATAGATAGAAATACTTTTTCGTATTTTGTAAATCCTTTTTTGACAAATTTCATGATTCTAGGTCGATTTCAAGTAGGAACCTATACCTACAGGTCTTGATTCCCCTACGAAATGTATGCAAATAAGGCTAAAATGCTAAAAATGGCTGCATCTTTGGATCGCGTTGATTTATAAGCTTCATTTTTTACTGGATCAAGGGACCGCAGACAAAATTGACTTGATACCACGCGGTCCCGAGAAAAAGGGTCTTGGCAAACAGACGGACGAACAACAAAGTGATCCATTAAGGATTCCGGTTTTCCTTTTGACGTTCGAAACCCTAAAACGGAGCATTATGATCACCTACAGACTTAAATATTTCATTATGTCTTTGCGATGAATCATAAAAGCGAAAAATAAAATACGTCACAGGATTTGGCAAATAATCTCATTCCGAAGGATAAGCTGAATTGTCTACATCCCACTACTCCCGGCCTCGCCTTATGAACTAATAGAGGGAGCGTTTAGTAGACAATGTTGCAGCGTTAAATTGCGATTTTAAATTTTCTCTAGCAAAGAAGCTTTTATCGCAAGGCGTTCTTTTCTTTCATCATTACTCTTTATAAAGACAGAGTAAACAAATTCAGAAGTTGATATCTCGCAACCTCAGAATACGTAGTCATCGTGAAACTAAATAAAAATACGTAGATACTTCATTTCTCGGTTTGTGCACAAAATGCATCTTGTTTACTTTCGGTTGGGATTTTCAAGCATCACTGAATGTGTTTTGGAACGGTTCCGCTTGTGATTTATATAGAGTTTCCAAAAAATACATCTAGGAATTAACCATTAAAGTTCTTGCGACGAGACGGGGGCAAAAACTGGTTTCTAAATAATGGCTTGGTATAAAATAGTTCGGAACTCGAAAGCTGATTTTAGCTGAACTAAAAGTACATTTATTTTGGTATACGATTAATAATGTAGTAGAAAATTTAAAGCTACTCAACATTCACTTTTGCTAATATAAAAAGGATTAAAGCTAAAAATAGAATTAAAACAAAAAAATAAAAAACTTACGAAGGAAAAAGTAAGCTCAGTAGCGGGACGTTGTATTTCGTAACTGTACTCTTTAATATTTCAGCCATTATTAGTTAGCCATTATTTCAGCCATTATTAGTTAGCATATCTATAATAAGTAAATAAATATATTAAAGGTAGATTTTCATTTGGCCTAAAATGATGGACCAACACATTACGCCCATTCAAGTGGATATCAAACCAATGTCATTTTTCTTTCTTGTACTCAAGCTCTACTTTCAACCATCATCATAAATGTTTACAGAACAATACCTACCAAAGTCGAATCGAATTCTATAAAAATTAACGTATCTGCACCAAACATAGAAATTCAAACAAGAGAGCACTGTTTGCACATGAAGTCCAATATCTAGTAGATCAGTATATATAAAATAGTGGGTATACCCATGGTATAGTCGTTGGTCCATAGTTGATCAAACCACGGACTATAATATATTTTGCAAGAGGCAACCAACACGCCTTTTGTAGGAAATTTTAATTAGAAATAAGTACAGACCTATAAGTAAGAACATTTACATTCCGCAACTTTTAGCAGATATAGAGCCACGATTAAGACGCGATGCAGCATGAAAAAAAAAGAAAAGACTTCAATCGTCAAGAGCAAAACGTTAAACGATACAGCTTCGACGCTGCATCGTAAAATCTACAGCCGCGTAAGACGTCACAAATTCATTCGAGTTCCCGAACCGAATGAAAAAAAGACATGACAAGATTTTTATTTGTAACAATAATGGCCCCGATTCCTGCAGACACCTAATTTTTGTTAATTTTAAATTGAATAAGAATATTTTTTTGTATTGGTTATAATTGGATGGGCGCTGTCAACTTAATTCTGTCGGGTTATTGGCCAATATAAAATTTTGGAAGGGTTTTTTAAATGTCTGCCTAAAATTGATGTGTGTTCCATAATAAATTTCATACATGTCCATGGAAAGGGACGGGTCCCTTTCCTTTTCGGCGGATAAGAAAATGACAGGTATAACTTAAAATAAACTAAGATGGTGTGTACCGGAATCAGCACAAATATTTACTTAAGTACATTACTTTAACTAATTACCTACTTTAAGGCAAACTACTTTAGAAGAGCGTTAAACTTCTTACGTAAGAGACCGTTAAATTCAGCTTTATATCACAGAATAATAGTAAGTACCTACTACGTAGGCCCTATCTCACTAGGACACCATAGTGGCGCCATCAGGCAATTGTATAAACGCTACTTCATCCTGATTTCTTGTTGGTTGCGCAACCACAGAACAGATAAGTCGAATATTTACTAAAGGAAAATCACTCTCGGTCGGTCAATCAGATGAACTGGGGATTCGCGGAGACGGACATGGCAATTTTCAAATCGCGATAGTTCGACAGAAGGTCGAAGTGAAACTCGGGGTGAACTCAGCCCGTAGTTGGTCCCTAGTCACTGTGCCAGTCAGGAGTTAGGTGCGGAATATTAATAAGCCTCGGATGAATAGTCGTGCATCAAACCACGCGCTGAGAAGTCGCTGATTACTCCCACAATGTAACTTTCTGTCTTCAATGTAGCTCTTAGATATACAGAGTAGGTGTGGGTGAATCTACGCCATTCAAATAAGTACACGTAATTTCAGTGGCGCAATTATTTTTCTAACTTTAAAACGACAGTAATGGCGTATTGGGGTACGTTTTTGTCGATCGCGTCGTATACGTCGAACACTTCAGAAATACCTACATAGAGTGGCATAAGGATAGGAGGATAAGAAATACTAGCAAAAAATCTACCGAAATTACACTATTTAGGTGGCGTTAAATAGGTACAGAATTAGTATTAAGTATTCACCACACTTGTATGCGTATTTCCGCATTGCAACAAAACAGCTTCTGAATCGTTTATTAATTTCATCTTTCGTTGCAGATCGTATTTCTAGCGACAACACAAATTGCCGTATTTCGTAGCATTGCCACAGGAATAGACTTTAGACATGCAATGAATTTCGTTCAACAAGTATTCTATAGTAAACGTGTGTTTGAATAGTGAAATAGTCCAGTTAAAATAATATATTGTCTGATATAAAGTACTATTTGAGTATTCCGTGGGTCAGACAGATCTCGAGGCGGTAGCACAAAAAATATCTATCGTGACTCGGGCGCATAAAATATTCGTCTTGTCCACCAGTTGGTTTTTGACGACACGCAATTTCTTTTTTTCGATATCTTACCTATACTTTTATATACTTCTTCTTAAGTTTTATAAAAATATAAGTTATCTATAAAGCATAAATATTAAGTTAACTAGATTTATATTTTAATGCAAATTAATTGATAGATAGGTAAGCACAAAGCAAAATTTCGACACATATTTAAAATTGTGTCAAACTTCAGTACATAAAATACCCTTGGAAATTGAATAAAATCGTGCCTTTTCTGGCTGATGCCCAGAAGAAATGTTGTTTATTTCCTAGAAGAATAGCAATATTAAGGGCCTTACAAAATATGAGATTATTCGACCTCATATCCGCATTACCATACGAAATGGTGGCCATGACACGGCTATCGTAACATAACATTATGGTATAACATATCATGCACTATTTTATACTCAGACAGCTATTTACAAATCCGTACTTTTGAAAAACATTTTATTGCAAGCTTACTGTTGAATATTCAACGATTACATTCCAATATCCAAATAAACAGCATAAAACATTTTACAACAAACTATCTTAAAAGCCTATAATATTTTTAAATATATTCATTAATAAATTGACCGTTTAACACATTGGGTAATATTGTATATTTTATTTGGGTAATATGTATATTTAACCTCGCTATATTAATTTTTGTGAATATGATTAAGAGTCAATGCGTGTCATCTATGCAAGGGCTGTCAGTTATTTGTGTCAAAGGGTGAGAGTGACAATTCTAAGAGAAAATCCTACTTACTTGTTGAGTAAGTACCTTACAATGACTTTATTGGAAGAGTGGGAAGATATTTATATGACGTGTTTTGTACAGTCATGAGCAATATAATGTACCCACTTTAGGACTCTGTCGCACTAACATATTTGACATTTAGTGAAACTTACAGTACAATTTATCAAAAAGGTTAATGTGACATGGTACCAAAGTGTATACATATTAATGCTCGTGACCGTACTGATTGTTATTATAGCGTAAATAACCATCCTAAACTTAAATTTGAATATTCCCAAAGTGGCTCATGATCTACTCAACGAACTGTTTACAAAATAGCTCAAAGGTGTTCGTACGTACAGATATCGACGATCATTATGCCTGTCTAGCCCGACGTCAAAGTTACGTCATATGTAGTAAACTCAACAGACAGGGTTGGTTGGTTATTAACTTCAGTACATACATACCGGCAAGGGAGTCCAGTTCTGTAAACAGACGTAATATACCTGTATGTTAATGACATCGTAACGAAAACGTTGAGGGTTGATACATGCCATGATTCTGAGTTGATATCAAGTGGAAATTTCCGTCGCAAAAGTTAAAAAAGGAAAATAATTTTAAAATACACTAAAATTTTCATTAATTTTCCGACCAGAAACTCCACTTGATATCAACTAAGAATCATGTTGTTATGATGTCACTAACACCCTATCTACTATCTACGTGTACAGAATGTAAGTGACATCGTAACAAGTACTGAGGGGTGTGATTCCGCTCATTATTCTGAGTCAATATCAAGTTTATAATGAAAAATAATTTAAAAAAAAACACACAAAAAATGCATGAATTTTGCGACGGAAAATTCCACTTGATATTGAGTCAGAATCATGATCTCAATCATCCCCCTGAGTATTCGTTACGATGTCACTAACGCATTGTATAAATAAGAGCGTAGGGATAGGAAAATAGGTAGAGACCACTTTGTAACCAGTAGATTACTGCACATTGTGGCGTTAAAGCCGATTCTATTGTAACCATAAAGGACTTTTCCCCCGTTACTTTAAATTTCATTTTTTTTCTTTTGTGAGGTACCACTCTAGAGCGAATACACCAATATATTAACGTATGTTAAGTACCAACAAGAACATATATAACACAAAATCACGCCTATTTCCCGTTGAGGTCATCAAAGATCATGGATTCTATTTACTACGATCCTGATGCACCTCTTTTGCTCCTTCCATTGTCATCAGATGCTCGCCGGCTTGAAGTACTTTTCACCTGGGGGGTTAGAATGGTCACATCGAAGCAATTCATCTAAGACAGCAATATTGCTATTTGACATTTGTTCATGTCAGTGTAGCATTACTGTCGAGGTAGAATGTCATCGTATGCGCATCTTTTTTTTTGACGTGACTTATTGTAGATTTGTCGCAGATGGCATTAACTACTTGGCCGGACAAATGGGGTATGCGCATCGTTTCTTAGTAAATTCATGTCGAAAAACGTTTTGTCGGAGTGGAGGACATGTCGTAATTATGTATTGTCGGAATAAAGAAGTGTCGTTTTTTTTTCTGACGTGACTTATTGTAGATTTGCCGCAGGTGGTATTAACTACTTGGCCGGACAAATGGGGAGCGCTGAAGACTCTCACCCGATACAACGTTTAAGACAACAGGGCTGAGGGTGCCCAGTTGGGCGCGAACCTCGGCTCAGGGCGTCGTCTGAGAGGAAAAATATTTGAAAGAAGAAAAAAAAGAAGAAAAGAGACCCTAGTGGGTCGATAGCGATAAGCGCTGAATGAGGGAAATCGTCGACCACGCCGGCGGGGTCGGTATCGGGGTCCTGAAGTGTTTAAAGAAGTGTCGGACTTTCATATTGCCGAAGTAAAAACTTGTCGGATAACAGTTTGTCGGACTTCAGTTTTTAACCACTTTATTTTATGTGCGCAAATGTCAATATTGTTTTTTTTTTTTAGATGAATTACTTACTTCGATGTGTTCTTTCGATGAATTGTATGTACGAGTAGGTCTGCCTCTTCCAACTCTACCACTTACACCCGAATCGTAAATCGTTTTGTAAGTTTACTTTCATTCATTCTCCCTACATGTCCGACCGTACCAACTAAGCATTTCTCAATTCTCAACTACAACTGCAAAAAGCTACTAATTAATTGCCTACAGTCCTTTTTGATATAGTAAGGTAGTTTCCAACAGTTACTTTGTACTAGACTTCGCAACACGAAATTACTATGGAATTTGTATGAAAAGCAACCTGTGACTTCATAGAAAAACGTTACAAAATGTCGCACTAATTATTACGTTTTCCTTTATTAAATTTCACATATAAGTTAAATAGAAAAAGGAAAACATTTTATGACAACTTTAGAATTTAATAATTTATCTTTGACCTAGGAAACTACCCAATTACGACCTGGAAAAACACCTCCCCTTCATCATTCCACTCTTCGACTCTGATATGTAATAGAACAAACATGTTTTGTCAATAAAAGCGCTTTATCCATAATGTGATCACTTGTGTGTGATTGACGAAGCATAGTCTTCTTGGAAGGTGACGTCAATGGTATTTTCAAAGTGATCGATGTGCGGTGTCTTCTAATCTTGATACAAATTACGAGATCCAGTTTACCGACCCCCCCGTAATCCTGCGAACATTATTCAGACTATAGGATAATCATGATGAATCGGTGTCATCTACCATTTGGTCAGCCAAAACAACCTATTTTATGGAAGAAAATTCACCCACCTTTTTAGGGTTTTTAGGGGAACCACAAAGAACGACGCTGTTTTAAATAGTTACAAAATTAGCATTTGGGTTACAGGATTTGTGCCCGGTTAATGGCAATTCGCTCGCCACGGACATCACATGGGACTTAAAAACATAGTTGGCGAGGTGTGGGTTTATAATTATTATACTATACACCTCTGTTTACCCCTTCAGGGATATAGGCGTGAATTCAGCATTTGACCAATATTTCGACGGCAAGTGATGACACGTGAAGATAAAGCTATTAAAGTTATTTACCAATAGTATTTACTAAGTAATCTAATATTTATCAAGGTTACTAGCTTTTGCCCGCGGCTTCGCTCACGTTAAATTCGGGGTAACACCATTCCCCTTTCTCTATGTACCAATTTTTAGCTTCCTACCTTGAATACTGCGAAAGGTCCCGTATAAAATTTCCACCCTCTTTGAAGGGGCTGGGGGCAGATTTCCAAAAAAAAATGATGCACAATTTTTATGTAAGTTACAAATAGTCCATATAAGAATTTTTAGCTTTCTACCTTGAAAATTGCGGAATGCTCCATACAAACTTCCACCCCCGTTTAAGGGAAGTGGGGGGTTAGAAAGAGACAAAAAATAGCCTACGTCACTCTCCATCATCTCAACTATTTCCACTTAAAAAATCACGTAAATTCGTTGCTCCGTTTTGCCGTGAAAGACGGACAAACAAAAAGACACATACACCTTCGCATTTATAATACTATATAGCCATATTAACATAGATTTTCCGACGGCATTCACTACGCTTCGCAACATCCAGATCTTTATCGTACATCACGGTCATCAGCCCACGCCACTCAATAACATAATAATGATAGCTATCGTCATTAATCAAAATAGAAAATTATTCAAGGCATCATAAAAGTAATACTGAACTGATTTGATCAATTTTTTTCCGTAAATACACAAACCGATTAAGAATGAAATTACAGATATTTTCGTAATAAAAAGGATGAGAATATACACGTGAACGAATAGCAAAATATCATGTCAACTTAAGAGTAAATACCTACCGTTGAAAAGGGTCTGTTCTGTACTCTCGCCGTAAGTAAATCTTTTAATATTCTTCTACAACATATTTAGGTCGAAACTTTTGGTCCAATACACACCAAGGAAACGCCAAAATCTGCTAACATGGGGAACTAATATAACAGACATACAAGTTAAATAAACAAATGAGGCAATTAATAATATTCAAAACCACGAAGATTTGTTTTAGCATCAGTTTACGAATTTCGACTGGCACAAGATCCATTGATAATATTACTATACAGGGTGTTAGTAACATCGTAACGAAAACTCTGAGGGATGATTCAGACCACGATTCTGACTTGATATCATGTGGAATTTTTCGGCGCAAAAGTATGGAACTGAAAATAATTTAAAAAAACAATAAAACTTCCATTAATTTTGCGATCGAAAATTCCATTTGATATATTGATATACTCAGAATCAGGATCCGAATCATCGCTCTCAGTATTCGTTATGTACGATGTCACTAACACTCTGTATACTTACTAGTATCAGCCTTGAAGAAGCACACGTTAGAGTCATTTTTTAAGTAAAATAAATGTTAATGAAAATTCGATATTTTATATCGGTTTAGTTAGGATGGTCAACGGAAAAGTACCTAAACCTGCAAAAAATAACATTAAAAATCTTACCGCTCAAAGGAGGTATCATGCACTCCGTTTTATTAAACAACTTGTACTTAAGTATATTTTATTTTATTTCCTACTTTTATTTTATAGTGTTTTTTTGTCATTTGTATAAAAATATGAATGACAGTGTAACAATAAAAGTTGTTATGTAATAACTGGATTTTATCTTCTTACCTACAAACATGGCCATTGAAGCTTAGTTTGTAAGGAAATTACTGAAATATTTTAATGCATTTTTCAGTCATGTACACATTCATACACACACACACACACAATACAAACCTTCAGCATTCGTAAAAAAAATCTAAACACTCACATGTAACTTAGTAAGTAACTATGAAGTGTTAAATTCCTAACATTAATGTTTAGATTACTCTATTGAAGTATTTTAAGTGAAGGAAGAGCCAAGCCTTCTGACACAGACTTTCTTAGTCTACAAGGCGCTCGGGTCGACTAGATTTTATGCAACGTGTACTAAACATACATAACAGTGATAAAATTCCCAGTCACATACCAAACCAGACGTCGACTTTACAAAAGCTAAGCAGAAGAATACATTCATTGTTTTTCTTGGTCCCGATACCGACCCCGCCGCCGGCGTGGTCGACGATTTCCCTCATTCAGCGCTTATCGCTATCGACCCACTAGGGTCGATTAATTCTTTCAAATATTTTTCCTCTCAGACGTCGCCCTGAGCCGAGGTTCGCGCCCAACTGGGCACCCTCACGCCTGTTGTCTTTAACGTTGTACCGGGTGAGAGCCTTCAGCGCTCCCCATTTGTCCGGCCAAGTAGTTAGTGCCATCTGCGGCAAATCTACAATAAGTCACGTCAAAAAAAAACTGTTTTTCTTTTTCACCCTTTCTACTAGAAAATTATTTTTAAAAAAAGGCTTAAACTGTTTTCTAGGATCCCCTGTTTATTTATAATCCTTCAAAAAAAGAAGCTAATAAGCTGTTAATACAAGGAATCATTAGGGTCGTTGCCTTGAAGAAAAAGCATTTAAAAATGTAAAATAATATTTTGTCGTAACTTTCTCTCTTTCGATAATAGTACTTGGACTGTAAGGTCACGAGCATTAATACGTATACACTTTGGAACCATGTCACATTAACTTTTTTGACAAATTGAACTGTAATTCTCACTAAGTAAATGTCAAATATGTTAGTGCGACAGAGTCCTAAAGCGGGTACATTATATTGCTCATGACTGTACATGTACACGTCTAGTTCAACGGTTACTAAACTTTTAAGATCACGAAATACTCAGTAAGTCATTCCCTTTTACTAAGAAAGTCCATGCTACATAATAACTTTAAATCGAAGCCTGTAACGGGCTTGATAAATGTACCTAACTAGTAACTTTTCCAACAAACCTGTAGATTCTACAGAAAACAATGGTTACTCTGGTATTTTGCGAAGTAAGAGAAATTATAAAACAAACGTTATATTTTTTACTATTGCGAATGAACAAATACCAAATAAATTCAATAGGCTAAACGTCTTTTTTTTTTTGACGTGACTTATTGTAGATTTGCCGCAGATGGCATTAACTACTTGGCCGGACAAATGGGGAGCGCTGAAGGCTCTCACCCGGTACCTGAAGGCTCTCACCCGGTACAGGCTAAACGTCAAAACACAAAATTACTATGGAATTTGTATGAAAAACACACTGTGACGCCATAGAAACTTATTGTTACGTTTTTCTTGATTAAAATTCATAAATACGTTAAATGAAAAAAATAAAATAGTTTTCGTTACTTTTAGATTTGTCTTTATTTAGTAATCAGAAATTCCTAATTTATCTTGGACTTAATACACGATCCAATTGGTCCTGTGCTAAGGAGGGTAAAAAAATATAAAAGTGAGCTCGCTTTCCATTTTCAAGGATGCGAACTTTTCTAATGTATAGGTATAAATTTAATGAAACCTAAGTCTAGAAATGGGAAAGTATCCTCTCTAAGAACGATTTGACATGTAAATAAGAAATATCACTGACGATTTAGTTTATCTTTATTCAAATTGAACGTAAAAGTGGGCTTAAAGACTTCTCCTCCATTATCCCACATTATGATGGAAATTAATTCCGAAGTCGCGCCGCAGCTACTTAGCTTTGTTATTGGTTGGAAACAAGGGGTAGCCTATAGCACTTATAAATGTGGAATATCGGAATGGGTACTCTTTTTCCTAAAGCTTGGCACTCATTGCCTTATGAGTTATAAAATATTCAATTTGCTAAGTACGTTACTTAAATGTTCAGAACTATAGGATAAAAATAGAACGTCAGCGGATTGCGACACTAATACCTAGGCATTGTAAGTATGAGAGCGTTTCAGAGTGTAGGTATATGGTCACGCATCACATATAAGAGTGAGGCCACGTGACGCGTTGTAGGTCCGTTGCGACGACGGAGCTGTGTTGTTCCACATATTATGACTCAATATGAAAGACAGTCGCCGCTACAGCAGCAGCAGCGCCCTTAGGGTCACAACTCACCGATACTCCAAGACCACGTCGCAGGCAGTGGCCGCCCTAGCAAAATTTTTAGGTGGAGCAAGACATCGCAGTGGTCCCTTCAAAATACAGTTTTTTCGATTAATTTACCGTCACCAAAATACCTAATTAAATGTATGAGTTTCATGTGGCCGCTAAGAAGTCTAATTAACAGGGCAGGTATGCCCAAACCAAATACTGCCCTGTAGATCCGGGGCTGCCAGCCAGGGTGGTCCCGTCTTGGCTGTTTTGGGGCCCCCTCTAAAAGGGCACCCGGTGCGGTTGCACCGTTCGCACTGCCCTAGGGCCGCCACGTCGCCAAATGTTTTATACATTATACATTTCAATCTGTTTGTTGGCGACAGTCGCCGGCGACGTGGCCAAGACGTCTAGGTTAGCTATGGCCCTTATGGCACTGCTCGCACCAGGTAGAAGAGTTTGATATTCTCGCCCACTTGGATGTGAATGAGGCCATATTGTAAGTTATTCTGTACCAATCTAGAAAACTTCATTATTGCTTTGCAAGCTGATCAACTCTATTTATAGAATGTTTGTGGCGTGTACACAAATACCAATGTAGCCAATGTTTCTTGCATCGCCAAGCGGCGCGTGGCCAAGTCAACATCGAAGTAAAGTCGTGGCCACATGCCGCTACTTGTACTCTTTTAGTAACTTTTCATATTACATTTCGTAATATTTCTGAATACTCAAGACAACCGTCTAATCTAATTACTATATGTAAAATTCAGTGACTTGTATTATGTAAGACAAAAGTCAATGTTTATAAAAGTTGGTTCTGGATAAAAGCTACCTACCTATCTATGACTGATCTATAATCGTAATCGAAAAGGAGCTGCGTCAGATAGTAGTGTTTGTGTTGATCAGTTCAGGAAAATTGGCATAACATAAAATATCTTACTCTACGAGTACCTACGGATGCCTCTTAACCTACGTCAAATCTATGCCCTCGTTAACATACGCGCAACACATGGACGTAGGGTAAAGTACTTAATGACTCGAACAGATGTTGTTTCTATTGAACCACAATCATTAAATCACTGCCAGCGCCCACAGTACGCCTTGCCACGGTAAATGTCTGCTCCCGAGATCTCTACCGACTTTAAGAAAATAATAAAGTTGATTTTCCTGCCAAAACGTTACTAAAAAATTGTGAAACTCATTATTTCTATTCTACAACACAAAATTACAAAACTAATATCATTTTTACTACGTTAGACCTAGAAGTTGACACATCATCTTAAAGTAAAATCATACTTAGTTACTTAAAATGAAAAATCTTCCTAAATATATACTTACTCAAGTATTGTTTTACTTCGCACATGTCTGCATCCCTGCCAATTAATAGCACTAATTGGTGACCGTTCCACTACACTGGAAGCCATAACATATTGAATCGTCTTCGCCAAAGGCATTAATCTAAAGTTACTTATTTAATAGGGAACTTCTAGTGTGAACCAAGACCTTAATATCGAGGAACGTGAAATGAGACTGATGATCCTACAAGAGCTGATAACAGGAGTAACAGAAACCCTCCAGACATTGCTAGCACGCGAACAATAAAGTATATAAGTAATTAGGAAATATAAAGAGGTATACAGGCTGTTAGTGGCATCGTGACGAATAGGTACTTCTTCTTCTATCGTGTGGGTTGTGAGATGGATTACCAAACCTTATCAACCCTGGTGTCAGGGTTACTATTGACCCACCAAAGGCCCCTGACGTGACCCATGTAACGACTACATACGTGTAATTATAACAAACATTTACAATAATTAGTATTTTTCACAATATTTAGTTCAATTACACGCAGAACGCATTCATTGTCAGCTAAGGTGTCATCTAAATTCGCTAATATTACCGTATAGCGTATACCGTATACCGTATAGCGATAGGAAAAATATCTACTTACTTACTCGTAATCAGGTTGTTATTTACGTTATTTACTACTGGAAAATCCACGGGCAAAAAACATTTTACGCCACTGCCGAGATCTTAGGAATATTATCAACAATAAAACACAGATATCAATCAATCATGTTCATAACGTCAATTGTTAGTAAAATTATATGTATATATACAAAAGTACTAAACATTACCCATATCGACATCCCCTAGTGCTTCTACTGTGTATGTTGATAATTCAAGGTACAAGTTCATAGTTGTAAATATTATTTATTAGATTATTCTTGAATTTAACAACTTTTTCCACATTTTTGCTTTTTAAACCAGTCACTGTTCTATTGTTATCTATGATTATTAACGGACCAGGTACATGTGTTTTTTCGGCATCTTTCTCTTTTTTCAGTTCATCATTTACTTCCTGTGGTTTATTCACGAAATATATTTCGGGCATATTTACACCATCCTCTATATCACTTGATCCGTCTTCAGAAAAAATAATATATACAACCACTTTTTTGCCTTCTTCTCCTCGACCAATTTTGATATCAGGAGGTGCAGCCGCTACTAATACCTTGTAGTCCTTGTAGGGCTGCTTGATGATAGGCAAATTAAGGTAACTTTCCCCTGTCCACACGGCATCAGCAGAGTCGTTCTTTCCCGGGATCTTGATGGGGAACATCATCCGGGCCACCTGGTTGGAGCAGCCCATGCCCAGCTCCGGAGGCGCGCCAGGGAACGACTTCGCAAATATTTCTCGTCTGAGAATAGCTTCTGGTGTGAACTCTTGTGATATTTTTGCAAAAAGGGCGCCAAAAGTTTTCGGATGAACTTCTTCTTTGTATAAAAGTGGTTTAAACTTTACATTGAATCCATTTTTTATTGGAAAACTTTCGATGAAGAAGTCCGTGGAGAATATTAACAGCAAGGAGGTGATAATCTGTAAATTAGATTGAAATCGGTCACTTAAATTTTCTTTGATATGAAATTGTTAGCACGATAAGAAGGGCACTTACACGCTCCATGTGTACCGGAGTCGTGGGTCGTGCAATGATCGCGGTATGCGTGTGCGCCAGTCGGCCGCGCGTCGTAGACTTGGCGCTCGCAAATGCCAGGATATTGATGCTTCTGTTATCACAACATTATTCGACCGAGAATGTTGGACATTTGCAGTAATACCTACTCAATTTAAATTAACAATAGGAATTGCACTAATGTGCCTATTGTTTACGTTGCCTTATGTTACGTCATGCACGCGTATACGTGCCTACGTTTGTTTTACTTTACTCTACATTGAGTATAGCAAGCCGTTGTTAGTTGTAACACCTAATAATGCACATTAGGACGCAATTCTGTCTTAAATCCCTTTTTTCGAGTTTCCGCACCAAGACTGCACTAAGCATGCGAAGAATATCTTTCTGTCTGTCAGTACTAATAGGCAACCATAATATTCTGCGTAGCTACAAGAAACTAGTCAACACACTTACATTTAATAATTCTCCACTCTACCAAAGCTTCGTTACTTGGATGCGTTTGCAATTCTCAAGTTTATTCGTACACGAACTTGTGCGAAGCAGGTAATTTATGTAGGAACAATAAATTCCACTGTAGTGCCAATAAATATGTCGTCACCACTACATCTTACAGATTTCCGACCGAACTAACTTGGGAGTATTGGCTTTCCATAAATCTTGGTGTTTTGAGATAAGACTGTAGGGAATCAATACCTCTTACCGTGTCACGAGTGAGCGCTGAATACAACTTTTTCACGGCCTGAAAAGCAATGTCGTTTTCTTTTCGTTTTCTTAAATAATGGTCTTAATAACTTAAACTAACTTAAATATCAGTTCCATAAAAATGTTTTTTTCTCGTTCAGCGCCCAACTAGTACTTTCGCGAAACTCAAACTATCCCAGAAGTAAGTTTTCTAATAAACTGAATCTGATATAATATGGCATCCAGTGACGTGAATAAATTATTCCTAAGGCTGACCTATTGTTTGTTACTTCTACGTTGTTGAATTTCAAGCTAAGTTAAAAAGGTTCATGTCCTATAAAAGATATACTGATGTATATCTTCTATCACGTTAGTAGATATAAAATTAAAACATGCTTTTTCATTAATGTTAGATCCTGTACTTTTCTGGAACCAGTGTTCATAAACCGGTGGTAGCCTTATAATAGCAGAAAACCTATGATTGATTGTTGTTTCAAACGGAATACACATTTTCCAGCAAAACAGAGAAAATAAAGTCGATCTTTAATGCTTTTTCCCATAGGTAGTTGAAATAGTGAGGTGAAATTGATAAGTGAGAGGTGAAACAAGGGAAGTTCACCAATTAGAGTGGAACAGGAGCCGCGCAGCCACCCCACATGACGAGTTAATCAAAGGCCAGCATCTCTATCACACAGTTCAGAAATTGCAATAGCTAACTTTGTCTGTGCTACCCACATACTTGTTACATTGCGTTGCATTTGGCCTTCAGAACTACTAATTAATTGTAATAGATATTCCACATGAACAACAAGTTCTGCTCAAATGTGCCCTGAGAGAAATTTCGTTTACTTACGTAAATTTGGCTTATTCTGCAGCATTAATCATGAGTGTTTGTTTTCACTTTGCAAAGATGAAAGATCTACACTATTCCAACAAAGCTAATTGTGCAGTTAGAGTTTGGCGTGAATAATATTCGATAATTTGTGTGTCGTTGGTCCTTACGTGGATGTAATGATTTTAAAGTTTACGCCTCTGTACAATATGACTATCTTATAACATCTACGCACTGAAAACTTTACTTCGATTTTTCTTGAAGACAGACAAGCCTAGTCTTTTTCAATCAAGTAAAGTTAATTACTTGCCTACTTCCTTCAAGCATCGCCGTCCTAAATGTAGCAGCGATCACACCGGTTTTGGTGGGTCTAATAAAATCAACTCAAAAAATAATAACAATGCTAATCTTTATCTGGCGACACAAAAGTTAAATACGTTTTATTTTTATTCGTGATACTGTCGAAACATACGTTTACAGTATTTTTTTTTCTCTATACTTGATAGAATCATGGTCTGAATCATCCCTCTTAGTATTCGTTACGATGTCACTAATACCCACCTGTATATACCTACATTGATGTCATATACTCCTACCATTTCTGATGGAATGCTGAATTGAAGACAATTGTAGCAGCAGTAAAATGTTGACTGTGGTATGGCGGGAGCTCCTCTAATGAACCGTACGTTAATGAGATTTCCCATCGAAGCTTTGTGCGCATTCAATTGAGTTTTCGTACAGAACGCAAATAGAATAACTTGAGACTGGTTATGAAGCACGTCATCTGTTTTATTTATACTTACTTACTCTTAAAAAAACTTATTACGGCGCCGGTCAGGAACAATTATTTATTATATACAAGGTGTTAGTGACATCGTAACGAATACTGAGGGGGATGATTCTCAGTTAATATTAAGTGGAATTTTCCGTGGCAAAAGTATGGAACTGAAAATAATTTAAAAAACAAAAAATTCATGAGTTTTCATCAACTCAGAATCATGTTCTGAATCATCCCTCAATGTTTTCGTTACGATGTCACAAATACCTTTTTGAAACCTTCATGTTTGACAACACATTTTAATCATACACACTTCAAGCGTCATATTTTATTTTTCTTTTCCGGATAATTTATACAGTGTCTAGGAGGCACTCCTTTTTTTAGTATTTTTTGTGTGATCCGTTGGCGGTTGCAACGGATCACACAAAATGTACTCATTGGATCATATTATGATCCGTTGGTAATAACTCTTTTTTCATGACTATAATGCGAGAGCGGCGAGGTCTACCACACGCTCTGCAGATGTCGGTGGCAGGTGGTCCGTGCCATCTACGTGTCGGCTGGTTTTTTCTGCCAAGAGGTCAAACCAGACGTTGTTGTTGTCAGAAATCAGAATCATTTATTCAACGTAATTATCATGGATAAACTTGTTGAAGGTCAATATAACATTTTTGAATTTACATCATTTCGCAAGGTGTTATGGCTGAGGAGAAGAAAATACAAGAAACTACAACATCAACACATCTTTTAAAAACCAATGAGGGTATACATTACAAGTTATTTAATAACTAGAGGAACACATTCAATACCAGACATTTTTATCATTTAGGTAGTCATTAATCTTATAATATCTTATAATAAGCTCTTGTCTTTTTTTGTTGTTGTTGTCTAAACCCCAAAGGCTAGCCGACCGCGTGTATCCCGAGTCACAACGTGGTTTTTTCACCCAGCGTTCCACAACAGACATGATCTTCACACTTCGCCAACTGCAGGACAAGTGTAGAGAGCGGAGAATACCTTTGTTTGTAGCGTTCGTGGACATTTAAATCGTTAGCTCCATAATTGGGTTGCTACTTGTTAATCGTCTTGCAGCATCTTTTCGTAGCAACGGTACTTAAACGATACTTCATTATAATAATAATCTTGTATTATTCTTTTTCTATGAAGTTAGTTCGGTTAAAGTAAGTCTCGTATAAGCCATTACCACAAAATGGTTTTGTCAAAGTTGGTTTATTTCAGTTTGTCACAACATACCTAACATGCATGCAAACACAAACAGTCGTGTACAATTGTAGATACCTATTTGTTATTATGTTGCATGTGAAAACAGTATTGAGCAAAAGTGGTATTTCAGTGAACGTTTGTAAGTTGGTACTTACATAATTTATTAACGAAAGTGTACCTACATGTATGTAAATATACCTTACACAAAATAGTACAGTCATGAGCAATATAATGTACCCACTTTAGGACTCTGTCGCACTAACATATTTGACATTTAGTGACACTTAAAGTTCAATTTGTCAAAAAAGTTAATGTGACATGGTACCAAAGTGTATACATATTAATGCTCGTGACCGTACCAACGTTCTCATACCAAGATCCAGACTCTGCTTTATGAGGTTTTAAAGCTACCAATCCTGCAACAATAAAATAAAATATACTAGATTATCCCAACAGTAGGTAGGTAGGTACCTACTTCAAAAGTCATAACAGATGGGAACTTCAAATAAGCATTTAAGCCAAACATGACCTCTATCCAAAGAATATTTAAGTATCTAGATCTCAGATTCAAAGTGAAATACCTAGAAGTTTCAAAAGTAAAATAACATTGATGATTACGTTACATAGGTAGGTATGCAATTTTAATTAGTATTTCTCGAAATATATCACAATACTTACTTACTTACTTTAATATATTTTTTCATGGCCAATTGTAAGTTGCTCTTGCGTGGAGTAATTACTCAGAAGTTTAAGGCGAAACAATCGTGGCATCCAATGTCCAATTGGTCTCATGTTATAGGTAGGTCCAATCAAGTCGTGTTGTAATAACTACAAAAGTGTCGAAAGGGCAAGAACCGGCTGCATATTGGGCAGCAGGTGGCATAGGGAATAGAAAGCGTAGGTCGACGACTTTGGCCAGTCGCGTGGCTGACGATAAAACCGTGGACCGACCCGAGTGCAACGACCTTGATCTTGATATAGTTCTAACAATACATTCCTTCACCTGGAAATATATTCATATATGAATTTAAAACCCTGTTTATTTTCAGCAAAGTTAGTCACGTGAACTTGTTTGTTATCGCAACTCCATTAATATCAATATTTATATTAATATTTGATCTGGGTAGATGTTTTAAAATTGTAAAGTCGCTAAAACGCTCATGGCTAAGCTTAAACAGTGGAAATTAATTTAATGTGTTTTCATTGCGCGTTTCTCAAAGTTTTGACGAAATAAATATTTAACTTTTGACGCTCGTTCTTGATTAGCCTGAGTATTATCTAAGAAAAGTTTTCGCCCTCAGTTAATGTATCTTTAAGGGGATTTTAAATAATAAATAAATATTTTTTTAATGTTGTGGCTAAGGATTTAATAATCCAAATGCGGTCTGTTAAAACATTCAAGTTCTTGGAATAACGCGCAAGTACCCACTACTTATTCAGCGCGTGCTATAGAAGCCGACCAAGAGATCACGCACGTCATGTCTAACACGATGGGCCTATTACGGGAAATAGGTTGGTGACCCACCTCCTCCTGTAAAGAATAAACGAAGTGGCCCAAATTACTGCATTTTCTGGCGATTTAAGTTGCAACTGACCCACTATAAACATAGAACTCGATTAAGAGTAAAGTTGAGTTTCGTTCTCATTGTGTCCTCGAGTCGGCGGATTAGATTAAATTTAAACATGTGTTACAAGGAATTAAAGACATTTGTATTGTAGAAGTTTATTGCGTGGTGTATTTTGTTTATGTTTTTTAGACTCACAAACTGAGCTTCTAGCCCGTACTGCTAGATAAAATAAAATCGATCGAACGAGTCTCGACTGATACATCACTATACATGCTATGAATGTCACAACACTGGCTTTTGCAATTTGACAGATCTAATACATTAAGAAAAAATTTCAAAAAATATAAGTGCATATTTCTATGTGTCTGCTGGAACCAGCTCCAAAATGAAGACGTGGCCTAAAGGTCTATGTAACCAGGCCAAAAATTCCAAAAAAAAAGATTTAACGTACCGCGCATTTAGCTATTGTTGACCTTTATGTAAGTACCTATATTGAAAATGTATAATCACTAATTGTATTAAACAAAACATTTTACCTATTAGCAACAAAATCATGACATTCCTTTGGTTTGATCGACGTGTGTACCACGACAAATCCGCATTACAGAAGCAAAAAAAATCAAATTGTTCAGTTTGATAGAATAATTTGATCATACTTTTATATGAGAGGTAGGTACTTTACATACAATATTGTCAATTCGGTAGAATTTGTCATAAAATAATTATATTATACGGCTGATATAAAATTAAGTCTGACATGGCAGTATTCGTGACCACGCGAGTTCATGCATGTTTAGACATGTAACACGAACGCATGACAGCAGAGTTATTGATAGTAAAACAATTGTATCGAAGATCATGAATGGCAAAGAGCTCTCAATCGATTTCAGTTATTGGAACATACTATGTCAACAGATCTTGCCGTGTCTGAATCCTTGTCTATCCGCATGCAGTGAAATACAATCAAATATAGTACAATTAAGCATTCAATCTACGGGCGGCATCATATTAGTGCGTTGCGTCGTCGCACGAGTGCATACTCAAATTGCGTCGTTAAACTTTCAACCTCAATATTATACAGGGTGTTAATGACACGTAACGAATACTGAGGGGGATGATTCAGACCATGATTCTGAGTTGATATCAAATGGAATTTGCCGTCGGAAAATTCATGATTTTTGTGTTTTTTTAAATTATTTTCAGTTCTATACTTTTACGACGGAAAATTCCACTTGATGTCAACTCAGAATCATGGTGTGAATCATTCCTCAAAGTATACGTCACTAACACCCTTTATAGAACTAAATGCCGTGTAACTTATTTGATGTAGCCGGTTCATGTATAAAGTCTTTCTTTTGTACCGATGGTACATTTTAATACCCAATCACAGCCCAATATTGTTAGGGATCCACAAAGCACAATGAAATAAAGGTACGCTGGACTCGAAACGAGCCCAAAAGGTGAATATTCGGACCTGTCGTAATGAAAGGACTCGTCAATCTGCATTATTCGCAACTACCTGCCTAATCGAGGAGCTCGGTGGCGCAGCGGTAAACGCGCTCGGTCTGCGATTGTTGAAGTTAAACAACTTTCGCAAAGGCCGGTCGTAGGATGGGTGACCACAAAAAAAAGTTTTCATCTCGAGCTCCTCCGTGGTTCGGAAGGCACGTTAAGCCGTTGGTCCCGGCTGCATTAGCAGTCGTTAATAACCATCAATCCGCACTGGGCCCGCGTGATGGTTTATGGCCCGATCTCCCTATCCATCCATAGGGAAGGCCCGTGCCCCAGTAGTGGGGACGTTAATGGGCTGATGATGATGATGATGATGACCTGCCTAATTACTCGCAAATTGCGCCCAGGTTAGTAAGTACGTTTGTTAGGAAGGCACCTCAAAACTGTGACAAAAACGTCTAGACTCAATGAGAAAAGTATTACGTTTCATTTATTTCATGCTAAAGTAGCGGTTTATAAGCTAAGTTCACACAAAATCTAAGTACCACAGTGTTATGTAAATTAGGTTCACAATAAGTACCTATAGTCCGTGTCACGAAGAAGTCTGCATAGAATATTATGATTTGTCAATTACTTTCATTGAAATCCGTCTTCTTCCGTGACCCAGATTATTTTTTTACACCTAGGTTATATATTATTTAGTCGTCGTATTGTAATTAAAAAAATTACCATGTATATTTATTCAAGAAATATACATAATATTACTTATACGATTGTTTATTGCTGTTCATTTTAACAATTGTAGGTACAAAACGCTGCGATAGGTACGCACGATAACGCTGCTATTTCGATGAAAACTTTAGCAGCGTACTATTGTTGAAGTTTACATTGAAATGCGTACGAATATCGTCTCATAAAAGGTGCCCTACATAGGGAAGCATTACACATACACAAAGGTTCTTTTTATTAAAAAGTTTATTTTTCCCCGGCAAAGTACGTAACTCTTTCGTTTTGCAGGCAAGAAACTGTTGGAATACTGACTTCAAGAGCAGTATACAGCTAGACCTAGTATGGTGTGTTGACTTTGAAAGAGAGCAGCTAGAGCCCCGCTAAAGCCCCGACATTTCCCTATATATTGAGAGGAGAAAAAACATTACCCTAAGCTAAAGGCATCCTAAAAAAAACACTTCTTTAAATATACCTTCACCCTAGACTTCTTTCAGAGGAAAAATGGTAAGTAGGTAGCCAAAAGAAAACTGTAGTGTGTAGTGACTTATTGTAGATTAGTCTAGGATTGCATTCACTAAGGGGTCGGATCATTTTTAAGTTCCGTTGGGTAGTAAAGACAAACCTACCTGTTATCATGCATGTAGAAAAAGAACGAACAGATAATAGAGACAGGTACCTACTTAAAAATAAAGCTAAATATACCTGCTATAAATAGGTATTTTCTGTTAATTTTAAATATATTAATTATGTTCAAGAGAGTGAAATTAAATTCCTTATATTAGACAGTGAAAGTGTCATAACCGATAGAACCCCGTCAAAATCAAATTATATTGTCTTCAAACGCTTTGTTTATTATTAATTATTGGATACACCCTGAAGAACAAGTGTTGTGTCTTGAATCGGAAAGTATACAAACGTAGGATACAAATATAAAAAGGAGAGAAGGAAGCAAAGAACGTAGAGACCATATATTCCACCACGTTACCTTTGCTTTTGTTCCATGCAGCTAATGTCAAGATTATTATATATAGTGTCGCCAAAGGCCCCTCACATTGCACATGAAAGGACTGAAAACCGAGTAAAAGTAACCGAGGCCAACCGGTTAATTAGCCGATCAAAGCAATGAATTATCTTACTCTTCGGACTATCAGGTAATTCAGCTAGTAGTAACTTACTAAACTAAACAAAGCTGAGTCTCACAAAGTTGTCTCGATGCAAAAGGATCACTCGAGCCTCCAGTTCGTGAGTCAAACGTTCTAACTACTAATCATGAATTCTGTTGTAAATTGATAAACAAAGATATATAATCTTTATCGTGTGGGTTGTAAAGTTTCAACATCACTGTAATAACTCTGACACCCGGGTTGTGTCAGAGTTATTATTAGTTCACCAGGTTCCCAAACAAGGCCCGGGTAAGGGCTACGAACGATCCTACCGATATACCTAAATATTTTACGAGGTAAAATAAATAGATAATTATAATCTGACGTGTTGATACAGACAAGTATAATCATAAAATGACGTGGGTACCTAAGTACCTATACCTACCAAACAACACAATATAAACGATATCAATATACAGGGTGTTAGTGACATCGTAACGAATACTTTGAGGGATGATTCAAGCCATGATTCTGAGTTGATATCAAGTGGAATTTTCCGTCGCAAAAGTATGGAACTGAAAATAATTTAAAAAAGACACTAAAATTTTCTTGAATTTGCCGACAGGAAATTCCACTTGATATCGACTTGAATCATGGTCTGAATCATCCCCTTCAGTATTACTAACACCCATGCGTACTTGTATGGCAACCTGTATGTACTTGTATGGGGTACCGTGTAAATGACATAGTAAAATAGTGAAAGGGATCATTCAGCTCATTATTCTGAGATAATATCAAGAGGAATTTTCCATTGCAAAAGTATGGAATTGAAAAGAATTAAAAACAAACTAAAAACACGTGAATTTTGCGACGGAAAATTCCACTTGATATGTACTCAGAATCATGGGCTGAATCATCCCCCTCAGTATTCGTTACGATGTGACTAATACCCTGTATATAACATCTGGAATATTAGACTAGTTCGCTTAAGATAATGCTCTTACATAACCGAGAGGCTCTCTTAACCTTAAGGAAGAAATAATGTTATTTAACTGCCTTTTTATGTCTCATTTATATCCGCACAAATCTTATCTCTGAATTTTACTGGTGTTATCCAGTATCGTGTTTTGAAATACTTTCATAATCCTGAAAGTAAAACCGGCCCACCTTTTTAAGCTGTACTTACTGAAGAGTGAACTACCTATTTACATTTTTACGATCGCTTTTTAATAATAATATAAACCCAAAGTCAGCGATGGGATCCAAGGATTACTTAGAAACAAAGTCAAAAAAAGAAAGAAGTTAATTGCTGACTAGTGGGACTTTAATTAGTGAGAGTGATACCTATGTGGACGGGTGCCTATAAAATCGTACATTACCAATATTCCGGCCTCTGTGGTCCAGTGGTTGAGCGTTGCGCTCACGATCCGGAGGTCCCGGGTTCGAATCCCGGTGGGGACATAATCACAAAAAATCACTTTGTGATCCCTAGTTTGATTAGGACATTACAGGCTGATCATCTGACTGTCCAAAAAGTAAGATGATCTGGGCTTTGGAAGGCACGTTAAGCCGTTGGTACCGGTTACTATTTACTGACGTAAGTTTCTTCTTCTATCGTGTGGGTTGTGAGGTGGAGTACCAACCTCGTAAGTAGTCGTTACATGAGCCATATCAGGGGCCTGACACCAGAGTTGATGAGGTTGGTAATTCACCTCACAACCCACACGATAGAAGGAAGGACCAATATTCCGCGGAACACTCGCGGAACCGCCTTTGCATGTATTGCGCTTCATAAGCCGGTTGAGCGTGATACGTGCGTCGTACATAATCCAGATCATTGCTCCACGCTTGCAGTATGAGGTTTTGCAGCAAGGGTTTTAAATAGGCAAATTACTTTCGACGCGATATGTCCATAAAGCGTTAGTCTGTCAATCTGTCCATCACAATTCTCCAGCTCTGAACGGATCAACCAGCAGTCCGCAAATTTGCATACATTGTGAATTGCGTCGACCTGACACCAAATATCACCTAATATTTGGACAATTAACTATTACTAGGAACACCTCGCAATAACAGTTAAATCACATGAGGGGATAATTCGGCTTATTCAGCATTACACTTAATATTATTTTCAAGTTTTGTTAAGGACCTGCTAACGAGACGCCTACAAAAAAGTGATAGCAAAGTTTTCCTAGCAAACGGGCCGGTTTCCGATCCCAAAGTCCGTACTAACTCGTATTGCAGTTTGGTTTCAAGTTTTACGTATAAAATACGACTTATTTAAACATTTAATAACAGAAGTGTCTGTGAGGGAATGTACAAGACAAGTACGCACTTGAATTAAAACTGTATGAAAAGATTTTTAACTGTAAGAGTATAATAAAGATATGATAATTTCGTAAATATTTTTGAACCTACCAGGTGTTGTGAATTCCGGTAACTAACACAAAACTAGGTACTTATTAAATATTTTCACTTAAATCCATTGTTTTAACAAAATTCTCGGCTATAAAATTGTGGCCAGCCTACTCTCGTATTTTTGATAGCAAAAAGCATTAAGCCGAGCTTTTAATGTATTTTTGGGTAATAAATTATTCTTGCTATTTAGCTGAATAAAACAGTTTTATCTGTATATTTAGTAAGTAAATATATTAAAATTATAAAATATCTATATATATATCCATCCAGCCGTATTCGGCCATGGCGACAAGTCTCCAATCTAGGAACGCCTAAGATGCGCTCTTATATGGCTGACGTAACCGATCTTAGCAGCGAATGTACGGCCACATTCACTGCACGTCAGCACACCTCCGATATAGTTGTAAGTTATGGCCGCAGATGGTCGGGCCTTCAGCTCGTCGCGTTTCAAATCAAGCTCTTCCCGACGTTTCTGTTCAAAGCCATACACCTTGGTGTTCACAGTATGCCTCCATTGCGGCCGATCCTGGGCCAGTATCTCCCACCGCGATGGGGCCACGCCGCATCCTTTCATGTGGCGTTTGAGCACATCTTTGTACCGCAAGAGTTGGCCGCCCTGTTTCCGCTTGCCCTCTTGCAATTCCGAGTAGAAGATGCGCTTTGCTACTCTGTCATTAGACATACGGGAGACATGCCCACACCACCGCAACTGCCGCCTCATCAAATAGGCCTCAACGCCTCCAACATTCGCACGTCGCAGGACTTCAGTGTTTCGAACACGATCGTACCAATGAATGTTTAAGATGTTACGGAGGCAGTTGAGATGAAACCTATCTAACATGCGGATGTGCTTGCGGTACGGGCACCAGGTTTCGGAGGCATACAGGAGATTTGGCAGGACGATCGCCGTATACACAGACACCTTGGTATGTAGCTTAATCTCGTGCGAACGGAACACCTTGGCGCGAAGTTTACCAAATGCAGCAGCAGCGGCTCCAATTCTACTGTTTACTTCATCGTCAAGGCGGCACTTAGACGTTATCGTGCTCCCCAGATATTTGAACTTGTCTACCCGCTTAAGCAAGTCCCCGCCGAGCACCACGTCGATAGGGACACTCAGTGTATCCAGAGCCATGACTTCGGTCTTCTTGATACTGATTTTCAGGCCAAATCGACGACATGACTCGTAGAGACCCGACATAAGCCGTTGCAGACCATCCGGGGATTCCGCCACGAAACACAAGTCGTCTGCGTACATTATCTCCGTGATGGTGGTGTAAGACACTTTGGTGTAGGCTTTTAGTCTGGCCAGATTGAAAACACCGCCATCGGTACGAAAGCGAAGACGGACGCCTTCGGACAGAGTTTGCAAGGTGTCCCGAACTACAACCGCAAAATAAAGGGCGAAAAGAGTCGGCGCTAGAACACATCCCTGCTTGACGCCACAAGTAACACCGAAGTATTTCGATTGATCGCGCCCCATACTGACACAGCATTGCATGCCATCGTGCAGGAGTCGAATTAGCCTCACAAACTTGTCCGTGCATCCCAGTTTCGCTAGTACCATCCACAGAGCTTCACGAGGCACACTGTCAAAGGCCTTTTCTAGGTCAACAAAACAAAGATACAGAGGTTGACCTTGCTCTCTGCTCTTCTCCTGAAGTTGCCGTATAGAGAAAATGGCCTCACATGTGCCTCGGTCAGGTCGGAAGCCAAACTGTGTCTCCGGCAAGATGTTTTCGCTTAGCTTCACTAGGCGATTTAATAGAACGCGAGCAAAGACCTTCCCCGGTGAAGACAGAAGAGATATGCCCCTGTAGGAATTGCAGTCTGAGCGGTCTCCCTTGTTCTTATACAAGGAGCAAATGCGAGAGACACTAAAGTCTGCAGGCACGCTCCCCTCATCCCACATACGCAAGAACAGTCTAAAGATAGTGACATGCAGTTCCTCACCTCCGTATTTCAGCAGTTCACCGGGTACATTGTCAACACCGCACGCCTTCCCGTTCTTTTGCTGCTTAATAGCAGCAACAACTTCGTTCAGCGCCAATGGAGCGTCCAGCTCACTTGTGGTGGGGAGCGATGGCATGGAATTGATGAACTGCAAGTCTGCAGCCCTATCAATATTAAGCAGGTTGTTGAAGTGCTCCCTCCACCGATTGAGTACATCCTGCTTGTTGGTAAGCAGCATCGAGCCGTCCTGAGATCTAAGTGGGATGTTGCATCTAGGTGTCGTCCCAATAAGCTTACGCACCTCACCGTAAAATGCACCCAGCTGGTTCGTATCGGAAAGCCACTGGATGCGCTTAGCCCTGTCAAGCCACCACCTGTCCTTCACCTCCCGCACCAACCTTCGTAGTTGAGTACTGCTACTCTTGACCTGCTCCGTCTGCCGGCCAGGACTCTGATGAAAGAGTGCTCGGTGTTTCCTAATTGCCTCGGTCAGCACCTCGTCGTTATCGTCGTACCAGTCGTTATAGCGGCTGCGTGTTACACCTACCGTGTCTGACGCAATATCGACTAATTTCGACGAGAGCTTTTGCCATTCAGTTAGAGGATCACCACTTTCTGTATTTAGTGTCCGAACCGTGGCACTGATTGCCTGAGCATATTTCTCCTGAGTGTCTGGATCCTGGAGCCTATCTACGTTCAGACGCACAGGTTTCACTCCTCGAGATCTGCGAGGAGGATGCAAACGGAGCTTAAGCTTCGTCAATACGAGCCGATGGTCGCTCCAGCAGTAAGCACCTCTCATAACACGAGTGACGTGAACTTGGGAGAAGTCTGTCTGTTTTATGATGGCATAGTCAATCAGGTGCCAGTGCTTGGACCTGGGGTGCATCCATGTGGTCTTGTATTTGGCAGGAAGCCTAAACATAGTGTTAGTAATAGCCAGTTCGAATTGGGCACATAGCGATAGTAACAATTGGCCGTTACTGTTCATTTTACCAACACCATGTCTTCCCAAGACCTTAGGCCAAGCCTCGAAATCACGACCGACTCTCGCGTTAAAGTCACCCAGCATTAATACCTGCTCACTAGGACGAATCCTAGAGAGGAGCTGCGCGATCTCTTCGTAAAACTTGGCCTTCATATCATCACCCCCGTCCATAGTTGGTGCGTATACACTGATCACCGTCATGAAGTTGTCATTGTCCAGGTGTAGGCGCAAAGAAGTAACGCGGTCTGAGATGTGCACAGGCCACTGCTCCAAATTAATTGCAATGCAATTTTTGATTGCGAAACCAACACCAGATCGCCTGGGCTCGGTAGCAGAGGTACCCTTCCAATAAAAGGTGTATCCGCCCCCGCGCTCCACCAGCTCCCCCTCATCAGCCAAGTGCGTCTCACTGAGAGCAGCAATATCCACATCGTAGCGTCCGAGTTCACGGGCTACTATGGCAGTTTTCCGTTCTGGGCAGATGTTGCAGTCGCGATCAAGGAGGGTTCGCACATTCCATGCGCCGAATGTCATAGTCCTGGTTTTAATATTCTTTAAACTAATATTTTTATTTTGCATCAGTCGACCACGAAATAAAAGATGCAGAGGCAGCCGTGGCTACTACCTCCAAAGGGGGTTGGGCTAAGCATTTGTTTGGGACACCTTTTCTAGTCCCCTCCCCGGCTGAGCGGGGGAAGCAGTGCCCCCCTAAATAGAGCTGCTTCGACACTCAGGGTGCTGCCGAGCCCGCATTGTTAGCCCTGTGCAATGCAGAAGCGACCACTCTCCCTGAGCCGCCTGTGTGCAGTCATTAGCCAAAGCCCAGTTGGCATCACAACCAGACCTCTCTGCCTCTGCCTATCGCCACAGGACGAAATTTGTCGATCGGAGTCCAGACGTCGGAGAAAAGTCATTTGCGCAGGATATATTATAGTGCTCAGGTGTGCGCGCCTACACAGGAGCACTCTCTCGTCCTGATCTCACTATTCCCAGTGGAACGGAAAGCCGTTACAACCAGAGAGAGGTTCGGATGCAGTGTCTGGCCGATAGTAACTGAGCCTTCTACCATCGCCCTCGGCCTTTCACCATGCCTTGCTGTCTCGCCAGATCCGCCAAAACCGGTTGCATATCTGCGTTGGTTTACCTTCACCACCGAAACAGTCTTCATGCACTATACGGGAAGGATCCGTTGTCAGACCTATCGCCTAAGCGACAAGCCCCCCTCTGCCAGGTTCAGCCCGCGAGCCAACGCGGTTTGCCGGGGTGTGGCCTCTGCGTGCACCGCAGCTACTTGGAGCCACTGGCGAGAGATTATGGAACGTTTGTGGCCAAAGGATCATTACCGTCCTCAATGGACTGGCTGGTAAAGTCCCAAAGTTTAGTCTCAAACGCCCCACTACACCCCATAACCAAGTAAGTAAGTATATCTTACTGGAAACAAAATGTTTATCTGTAAATAATTAAAAGAACATATTTTAAAATTAACACACATGGTTATCAATAATATTATACCGTTGTAAGGTGTTTGTATTTTCTTAATGTGCCTCGGCAATTAACGCATTTCCAAATACAAACAAATGGTAATTTCTATGTGCATCAATTATTAAGATTTATCATGTATCAGAATTTGAGTTCAGAACTATAATATGTATGAAAATTAGCTTTGTATTTGAAATGCGATTAACATTAAAATAGAAGCACTGTATCCTCCAAATCCCGCAGAAAGCGACAGGCAATACTTTCATGTGTCAAAGCTTCTAATATCCGCCCTATTTACAATAACATTACGGATTGTAGCATAACTTCCGAACGCCTATTTCCTCTCAACTTGTCTAGCGGATATTCAGCGCCGACAACGGACCATATAAAATATTGAATAACGGTGTTCAAAAGCTATGCAAAGGTGCATCACCAGTTCAAACAGTGCGGGAGTTGGTTTATATTCAATTTGGCGCAATCTCTTTGTGTTCAAACAAAGATTTGCCGCTTTGTCCAATGATTTCATGACATTCTTAAAGATTTTATTTAATAATCTGTTTAGGGTCGCTCGCGTCTGCAGATTTGAGGCTTTACACGTGATGACTGATAATCAAAAATCGGTGACACGTCTTCTTTGACAAATACGCGCCACGCCACGTAGGTAACATGAGTTCCATCATAATGCCTGGAGAAGCCTGAGTAGGCTTCTCTATTCGTGTATGAGGTGAGATGGACCACCAAACCTGGTGTCAGAGTTATTTTTGAGCCGTCAAAGGCCACAGAAATTACACTTGGAACAAACATTATGAGGCATATGACACGCACGCCATGCGCCGCATGTCTCGCAATGTGTGTCTTCGTATTCGAGGGGAAGCATGCGTGGGCTACGCACGTAGCAAACACACACACATAGCAAAGCGTGCGGTACGGCACACGGCTTGCGGGGCACATGCGTCGCAATAGTCGCACAGTTTGTATCTGGCTTAAGAAATAAGCTCTTAGTATCCATAGGCAACGCGTGGTGTCACAGATTAGCACGAAGTAGTTACTACGTAGTACCGTCGTAGTGTGTGTGTGATCTATTCAACTGGCTACGTAGGGAACCCCTGTGTCCCGTGGGATTAATTTCAAATTACCTAGGTACCTATTTTAGATATACGTATAATAATAAAATATACTTTCTTTAAAAAGTAGGAAGGTCAAAAATTCCCACGTAAGATTCGAGTCAGTCATTCAATCCATCTATGAATGTCAGATTTATTATAGCAAAACAAACCATAGTCGCTTGAATTAGCTTTAGAATAAAAATATTGATTTAATTTTACATTGTGTGTCGCTATTATAATAATTGTTCGAGTATTATGAGCTAATCTATTGTGTCGGGTGCTCTTTTATTTTTAAAATACAATGGTTTATTATTCTTTCTATTTTATTCGACTACCTATCTATACTCGCGCGTGTTATACGGTGAAAAATATCCAAAGGAAAAGAGGTATGTCTGTAAGTACGAGGTTTAGAACCGTGGGCGTTTGCAATTTAACCTTTTCAAATGCTACAAGTAGGGAAGTTCAAGTGTGGGACTTCCCTGATAGCATTTGAAAAGGTGCTATAAAATTTACAGTGACGCATGAAACATGTTTATGCATTAAATATTTCATGGAAACTCGGACCAAGACAGTACATTCTTAGTCTTAGGATGGTTACATTGTTATTATTTGTGAGCAAAACAATAAGCTAAGTGTCCCGGATTGTCAGAAAAGTCTATAATTACCAATATTGAACTCTGAAGTAAACGTTAAGGAAGTAAGGTAAGGAACAGTTAGATCCGGGAACGTGGTTACTGTTATCTGCAACTGTTATCTGCGGAAACTGTTATCTGCAACAAAACAAACATAGCATCACGCATGTATCCCCAAAGGGGTAGGCAGTGATGTATATATAACTATTACAATACACTCGTCTCCAACTACTACGCGTATGTGGTCTGCGATTCATAAAAATCTCGCACCTTTGTCCGGTTCTCCCGCTTCCCCGTCCCTGTGTGCAGCTTACATCATACATACATAAACAGCCTATATACGTCCCACTGCTGGGCACAGACCTCCCCTCAATCAACCGGAGGGGGTTTGGAGCATACTCCACCACGCTGCTCCAATGCGGGTTGGTGGAGGTGTTTTTACGGCTAATAGCCGGGACCAACGGCTTAACGTGCACTCCGAAGCAAGGAATCATCTTACTTTTTCGGACAATCAGGTGATGCCTGAAAAGTCCTTACCAAACAAAGGACAGTCTCACAATGTGATTTCGACAATATCTCCATCGGGAATCGAACCCGGACCTCCAGATCGTGAGCCTAACGCTCTAACCACTAGACCACAGAGGCTGTGTGCAGCAATAGGATCTAATATTTTTAACTTAACACATTTCTCGCTCGGATCCGATCGATTGGGGATCGCAATTCCGGACCAATTTTCAAACCCGTTATTTTCGTTTTTTCCCCCAGAACAATACCGGTATACCGGGATTTTAAAAATGTGTTTTTTTTTATTGAAATAATAATAATAACAATATACATTTATATATATTTACAAGCATGCATATGTACTTAATAAAAATTTACCTTAAAAAGTTTTGGTTTCCAACTATGATTTTTATTTATTTTGTAAACAGTGAATGTGTTAAGTGCCACACTAGGACCGCATGGTGGTGCCACCAGAGACGCGCCACCAACAAAAGGTATGCTGATACTGTTTTGTTAGACCTCAGCCAAATTACGAAAAACGACAGCGATTGATACGTCACCCAGATTGACATCTCATACAGTTTTATCACTGTTACTGTTTCACGCCTTTCACGTTTCACGTCTTCGTACCCTAACAGAGATTACCAGCATTCAATTCATGGATATCATTCAATCAATAATACTTTATTACACAAAAACATATACACAGGACATAAACATACGAATAAAAATGAGCACAATAGGCGGTCTTATCATTATATTTTACCTTTGTAGAATATAGAGACAAGTATATGTATAGTAGGTGCATCCATTGTTCCAATGCTGTTTTAATTAAGAAAATAGCAACGTACTTTAGCTTTAGACTTTAATGTAAATGCCAAGAATATTCTACACGAAAACCGCGTCAGAAACTATTTCTTGCGCTTCTTTCGCTGTCTAGAAGTAACGGATATAATAGGAGACGTGTTGCAAGCTATTGCGATATTGCAATAAGATAATGGGAAAAAAACCTAATCACTCTGCGCAACCAAGCGACGGTGCAGTGCCGGGACAGAACAGACTGCCCTGTACTGTTGCCGGAGTATCGATAGTTAGACCATAGAATAAGGTATAATACTACGTATAGAACGGCAACTCTCCGCTGCCCACCAGCGTCTTCAGCTAGGTTTACGTCACTTTCCATCAGTATAGTTCATAATGTTCGAATTTTGAAATTGAACGCTGACGTTCTTTCGTCTGATTCGAATATTTGGTCTCACAGTAAACATATATTTTTCATGATGATTGTTTATCAAAACATGCTAATAATTTGTAATAAAATTGAACCTATATAGGCCCTATAAATAATTTGAACCTATAAATAATGTCAATGCAATTCATTAATTCAGTGTTTTTTTTTTAGTCTACTTATATCTAGAATAGGGACCTTTTAGGTAAGCAACATTATCGATACTTGCTTAATCTTTTTGAGAGGCAAAATGACGTCCAGAGCAAACCTATTTGAATTTAAACAAAATGAAGCTTCTGCGAAGGTCTAAGAGCGATCCCTTGGAGTAAATTGCCGTCTTTGAGCCCGTATCCTAATTGCTATTCCACATGTCTGAGAACACATTTTCGAAATCTTTTGATCTAACATGAAATTGGTTCGATTATTTCCCTTCAGGTTGGATGATCAAATGTCAGTCGCCGGTGTAAAGCCGATACCTTGCAATTCCATCTAATTTGATAAGTGGACCTCGGAATAAACGCACAGAGAAAGATGATCTAATTGGTGGTTACCAACAAACAAGTCCTGTAAAAGTAAAAAACAAACTTTTTGTTTTCGTTAACGCTGTACATACTTAACCCTTTCACGGACAGAGACCATGGGTCATTGATGGTTCATAATAGGTAGTATGACACCTTGGAATCGGAACGTCCGTAAACGTTCTTTCCTTGAAAGTGTTAATATAGGATGAAAATAGATGACATAAACTAACGAATCCCATACATTATACTATAGCAGGTATGGTAAGTACTCTGGTGTGGTAATTTGTCCTAAGAGGTCGCTTACCTACCACCCAGCATACAACCACGATTATCTCCTAAACACCACTACATAAACTGCCTATATACGTCCCACTGCTGGGCACAGGCCTCCCCTCAATCAACCGGAGGGGGTATGGAGCATACTCCACCACGCTGCTCCACTGCGGGTTGCGGGAGGTGTTTTTACGGCTAATAGCCGGGACCGACGGCTTAACGTGCCCTCCGAAGCATGGAATCATCTTACTTTTTCGGACAATCAGGTGATTCAAGCCTGAAAAGTCCTTACCAAACAAAGGACAGTCTCACAAAGTGATTTCGACAATGTCCCCATCGGGAATCGAACCCGGACCTCCAGATCGTGAGCCTAACGCTCTAACCACTAGAAACGGAGGCTGTGCCTAAACACCACTATTCGAAAGAATTTCGGAGAAATATTTTCTTGGTTCATACTCAGATAGATAGATAGATAAAATACCTTATTGAGCACAATGGACACAAAATACAGAGATAAGGACAACACATACAGAAAAGCACAACAGGCCTTATTGCTCATGCAACAATTTCTTCCATTTCAATATTTCATTTTCATTTTTGGGAGGCATTTCTCATGTTTCACTTTAAGTATGAACTTATTTTTTTATATTTATGTATACAGGGTGTTAGTGACATCGTAACGAAAACTTTGAGGGATGATTAAGGCCATGATTCGAAGTTGATATCAAGTGGAATTTTCCGTCGCAAAATAAGGAACTGAAAATAATTTAAAAATGACACAAAAATTTTCATGAATTTTCCAGCAGGAAATTCTACTTGATAGAAACTCAGCATCATGATCTGAATCATCCCCCTCAATACTAGTTACCTGTACGTACTTTTACGGGGCGTAAGTGACATCGAGAATACTGAGGGGAGTGATTCAGCTCATTAACCTGAGTTAATATGAAGTGGAATTTTGCGATGGAAATGTGTCTATTCGTAACTGTAATTTCTTCTATCGTGTAATTTCCACCAAGATATATAGATAAGTAATATCAGAAAACTTGGCGGCTGATCAGACCTTTTGCAGTAGCAGTGAAAAATGGTCAGGCGGAACTTTTGCTAACGGTACCTATACTTCTCCGATCTCGCAAGGAGATAAGGTGTAATTTCCGTTTGTGGCTAGAAGGTCAGCTTTTGACCTCCACTCCAATCGTATTTTATTTCAAACCACTATGTCTTATCAGAGGCTAAACAACCCTGGCGCACAAAATGCTGTACCTACCAAAGTAACATTATTTTTCTTAGATTATATCAAACAGGCAAAAGATAATGAAATTGTCCGTGCAAATCCCGGTTACTTATAAGAAATAATAACAGGAATAAGTATAATGAGGTGTTGATGCCTTAGACTACAATAAGTATGTGAAATATAGACTTTTTTATTAACTTATTACTTCACCGTGGCTAAATTGATAAACATATATTTAGTTTCTTATCATCACCAGCCCATTAACGCCCCCACTGCTGGGGCACGGGCCTTTCCTATGGATGGATAGGGAAATCGGGCCTTAAACCACCACGCGGGCCCAGTGCGGATTGGTGGTTATTAACGACTGCTAATGCAGCCGGGACCAACGGCTTAACGTGCCTTCCGAAGCACGGAGGAGCTCGAGATGAAACCTTTTTATTTTGTGGTCACTCATCCTATGACCGGCCTTTGCGAAAGTTGCTTAATGACTGATCAGTGGATCAATATTCGAATATAATGATGAATTATCTACTTACCTTCTGAGCACCCTCAGGCATGTTCAGTTCTCTTAAATTGTTATACCGGATGAGAGTCAGAGAGCCCTCAGCGCCCTATTTGTCGGGCCAAATGATTTAATTCTCTTTTCTTTCTTCTCTTTTTTCTTTAATTTTCTTTGTTTAATTTTATCTTGTTTTATTTTTAATAATTCTTTATTTTATTTTTGAAGAATGAATAGATTTAATGACATAATATACGGAATATCTATGATAAGAACTTAAAAAGAACATTTATATAAGTACATTATGATAAATTCAACATTTAGTTTCATTCACAGTTAAACCGAAGTGACTTTAATAGCAAAACTTACCCTTGTCAGTTTAACAGCGAAACATTTAAAAGAGCAGTAAAGTTAGCAGTTGCAGTAATAAAACAAAGCCGTTAAACAACTAGACAATCAGTAGCAATAAAATTTTCTAATCAATTCCGAGGTATTTATAGTCCCCGTAATGTTTTCAAGCCAAAATGTGCAGTTAAATTATCTGGGGGGTTAAAATGGCCATATCAAAGCAATATAAGAAAGCAATATTGCTATTTGACATTTGTTTGCATTGCGCACTTACTTTTATATGCGCAAATGTCTCAATATTGCTTTCTTAGATGAATTGCTTCGATGTGGCTATTTGAACCCCCCTGGTGATTAAAACTCGAGCGGATGCGGTTTCATCCCGGTCGTTTGAGTCGTTTCCTATATTCTGGACTGAGTTTAAAAAAACAGAACGATTTTTTTCCGTTCAGCTGCTTTTCAGTTCGGCATGCCTTAAACCGACCGAGAGATTATCGCTTTTGACCAGATGGACCTCATCACCTGTACAGCAAACACTTTTCACCATACGGTTCATCATAACTCATCTTAAGACTTCGTATCAAAAGTGGCTGCAAATTGTCTTGGTGATTAATGCATTCGTAATAATATTACAAATATAACAAATCAACCTGATTGGTTGGTTAGCAACACCTACTGCTCAAAATGTACTTTATTATAGAAGGAATCTTAACGTATAATTACGTCAGAAAATATAACTCTTTTTTGAAGTCGGTTAAAATAGGTAGTGAAACCATTGGAACTCTATTCGCAAACAAAATGTGGCAATCCCAATCAAAAGGCATCTAGTGCACTACTGCTCAAAATGTACTTTATTATAGAAGGACTCTTAACGAATATAATAACGTCAGAAAATATAACTCTTTTTTTAAGTCGGTTAAAATAGGTATCTAGTGCACTAGTTCCCACTTGTTTTGGATTGCCACAAATACGTAATGTTGAAGAATTGATACCGACAAAATTATGAAACCGTTGTTTTGTTATGATAAATACTCTGTCGAATCGTTTCACATTTAGCTAAATATTCCAGTTATTTGCTTCATCGATAAATCAATTTCAATTATTTCAACAACAGTGTTGGAAGTGAAACATGCTATTCCACTTAAGCTTAAAATATAATACCACTTATTTCTGAAATGTATACATACTATCCCTAGCATTAATATTAAAAAGCAATAGGTACATAATTTTAACGCAAAAATTAAATGAAATTCAAATTTACTATTTACAAAACAAGATAAAGTATGTTTTCTCCCTATAAATATACAAGGAAAATAAAAGAAATAGGTACTTAAAGGGTTGGGGAAGCGGGCTGTCAAAACAAGACGCAAGTTTTATAAATAGACCCTCTCCGTACCTGCCCGCCACAGAACCCTCAGGGGCAATCCAACTGCTATCAAACTATGGCAGATCTTCCTCTACGTGGGTACCTACGTAAGACACAGGTCGTAGGGTAGTAGGGTAGGTGGGGGGATTATATTTTATAGTCTTTCTTTTTTTATATTTATATACAGTTTACACACAGTTTACATAATACAGGGCGTTAGTGACATCGTAACGAATACTCATCATCAATTTAAGAGCCACGCTCTTGTCGGTGCAGCATTTCCATGCTACTTTTTTAGGGAAAAATAGAATACTAAGGGGGATGATTCAGACCATGATTCTGAGTTCATATCAAGTGGATGTCTCTTTTTGTGTTTTAATTTATTTCTTTGCGATGGATTTACGATGGAAAATTCTACTTGATATCGAGTCAGAATCATGGCCTGAATCATCCCTCAAATTTTGATGATATCACTAACACCCTGTACACGGTATACTAAATAAGGGTCATATACATTATACATCATCATCACCAGCCCATTAACGTCCCCACTGCTGGGTCACGGGCCTTCCCTATGGATGGATAGGGAGATCGAGCCTTAAACCACCACGCGGGCCCAGTGCGGATTGGTGGTTATTAACGACTGCTAATGCAGCCGGGACCAACGGCTTAACGTGCCTTCCGAAACGCGGAGGAGCTCGAGATGAAAACTTTTTATTTTTGTGGTCACCCATCCTATGACCGGCCTCTGCGAAAGTTACTTTACTTCAACAATCGCAGATCGAGCGTGTATACCGCTGCGCCACCGAGCTCCTCAATACATTATACATATTATATCAATATCTATAATAGCTAAATATTACAAGAAGTCGGATGTCACCTGCAATATCCTTCTCCTGAGAAAATAAACAATTTTTTAAAATTAGGTCAACTCATTTGGATTAGCGTTTAATTATTCTTGCCCAAAAGTTGCTGTCGCGTCGTCCCGAACAAACTGATATACGAGCACAAACAACATGGGTTTGTATAGTTATAATGAAATATTATAAAATATCTCTATATTTATAAGTACTTACTTTGGAAACGGAGAACGGAAAAAAATAAGCACTTAAGGCAATTCTTTCTCCATTTCGTTACTTTATAGTAAAAACCACGTAAACGCCTTTTCGAATAATCACATAGGATGTATTTTTTCTTAAGAAAACATCGCAATAGACTAGTTTTAATCTTGGTAAAAAAGTGTGATCTTAATTTTTACCCCGAATGAAATAACTGAAAGCAATCGAGATTTTGTTGAAGAAAATCAACATAAGAATGTGAATCTTCAAAAACGTGCTTGCGTAATTTTCCCTGTTTGTCCGGCCAAGTAGTTAATGCCATTTGCGTCAAATCTACAATAAGTCACGTCAAAAAAAAAGTTTTACACAATATAATATAACCTTTAGGGGGAGAATAGAAAACTGTAAAATACAGTATAAGTAAGTATATTAATTATCCCATCGTATTTAATCGCCCAATATGTCTTCCACAACGGCGGAAGTTCCAATTTTAACACAAACAAGCCGAGCAACTCATCATACTTGTCGGCTTTATATCTAAAACCTCTGATAAACTACAGTATCACAGGATTTATAAAAACATAGGCACGATACACATAATAAATTTTGCCTGGTTGCCAATTTCGACATATTCGTACCTGATAAACCTGTAGGACAACAATTTTAACTTGTTACAAACCTCACAAATCACTGTTTATTACAAGTAAAAGTGTTTGGAAATGATAATAAATTATGATTTCACTCGTTGCATAACAGATCACGTAATGATTATATTTAAATCGTCTTTTAGAACTGGTTTCTACACACCAAAACATTTTGGGGAAATGTAAATCAAACCGTCCAGTTTTTAAAATGAGAACATTTTAGTAATACAAGGTGTTAGTGACATCGTAACGAAAACTTTGAGGGATGATTTAGAGCATGATCCTGCGTTGATATCAAGTGGTATTTTCCATCGCAAAAGTATGGACCTGAAAATAATTTTAAAAAACACTAAAACAAACAAAATATTTACATAAGTATATATTAAAGAAACACTAAAATATTTCAACAAATTCCACTTGATATTAACTCAGGATAATGATCTGAATCATCCAATTCAGTATTCGCTACGATGTCACTAACACCTTGTATATACAAAAGTTATGTATAGGTAAGTTATAGTACTTACCATGATAGGTACAATAGGTACATACACCCGTAAGGGGAACTACAAGTCATAAGGGGCTTTAAAAAGGCCACATTATAGCAATTCATCTTAAAAAGCAACATTGCTGTTTGACATGTATTTGTTAAGGTACACTGAGCACTGGACTCTGCGTCGAGCGGCCGTCCCGAACGGTCGTTTGTTCAGAGGTCCCGAGCTGCGCCCCGCAGCTCCCCGCGCTGCGCCCCGCAGCCCCCCGCCGCGCGCCCCGCGCCCCGTGCCGCCATTGTCTGCCGGCTACCTGCTGGCGTGACCCTGCCGCCATACATTGAGCCAACAATAGTTCTTCTCAGAACTTGCTGGCTTATCTAAGTTTCAAGGTTAAAATAACGACTGTTATTTTACAGTTGCATCGATCTTAATTTAAAACCACAGTTTCGTGGTCCTCAGTGGATACCTTGCGGTGTTAACTAAGCTGAGTGGGACGTGGCCCTGGGGCGTCCGCTTGCCTCACTTTGAGGCAGGCATATTACCCGGACGGGGCTAGAACCACCGGCCTTGGGGTCTACCCTAGTCGACTCTAGCTGTCACCCGGGGTAGAGTGACCAATCTCTACCCCTTATTCTTTTCTCTTCGTGTTTCGGGGTGTAAAAACCCTCCGCACTTAGAGCATAGGAACCCTCTTGCACAATAAGATCGGCAAAGGGATACCAGCTTAGGGCACACCATAAGCACACATCCTCTTTGTTAACCCCAACCAAAGAGGCAAAACTCACTCTCACACACCCTCGAGCAATCCCACTCGAGTTGCGAAAGTTAGCGAGCGATCGCCTCAGAGTTTCTTGCGCCGCTTATTCTCTGAGGAACGCTTTTGCGAAGCGGTAGTAATTATTCTATAGCAGATTGGCCGTCCCTTAAAAATGGCCGACAGCTCCGAGCTGTGGGCCGAAATCGGTAAACTCATTTTGACGCATATCCTAGCGGATAAAAGCAGCGCGCTTTACGCTGAGATATGCCGTTTAGTACCGCAAGTTGCGGCGTTAACTTTGCCTTCCGCGCCCCGCGTTGATAGCCCTCGTGCCGACCGTGCTTCGTCACCCAGTCTCCCCGCGACCCCCTGCCCCACCGCGTCCTTCGCGTCGTTTCCCGGCCCTGCCCGCCCCGCCGCGTCTCTTGCTTTGTCCCAATCGCGCGCGTCATCTCCTTCCCCTGCTTCCCTCCTCGCCGGTGACGATGAGGTATCGTGCGATGTTCGTATGGACGTTGCCGAGTCCGATTCGTCGTCGGAGTGTGTGGAGTCGTCCTCTTCGGAGGACATATTCACGCTCGTGGAGGGCCGTAAGGGAAAACGAGCCCGCCGTCACCGTGAATCTGAGCCTGCTAAGGTTCAGAAAACGTCCTCGGGAACGTCGATCCCCTCTTCCATCCCCGAGGTCCGTAAGGTCCCTTCCAGCCCTTCTAAGGCTGTCACTGAAGTACAAAAAGGTCCCACCCCTCCGCCCTTGTACATGAGGGACAAAAATAGGTGGAATGAAGTCTCCCTTCGGGCGAAAGAGGAGAACATCGTAATCACCAGCGCCCGCACGACCCAAGATGGGATCAAAATCCAGGTCCCGTCATCTTCTGAGCATAGAAAGCTCACTTCGATTCTAAAAGGTAGAGGAATACAATTCCATACCTACGCCCTCCCGGAGGAACGTATCCTCCGTATTATTCTAAAGGGAATCCCTAAGGAGTGGGAAACCACTCTTGTTAAGGAGGACCTTATTAAAAACGGTTTTCCGGCTCTCGAGGTGCACCGTATGCACCGCGGTCGTGGCCAAGTCCCGTACGACATGGTCACCGTTATATTAGAAAGGACGGATGAGGGCAAGAAGATCTTCAACCTGAAGACTCGTTGCGGTCTATCTGGCCTTAAAGTTGAAACTCCCCATAAGGGAGGCCCCCCAACGCAATGTCATAGATGCCAACTTTACGGGCATTCTAGTAGGCATTGTCATGCCAAGCCTAGGTGCGTAAAGTGCCTAGGTGATCACGCTACCTCGGATTGCCTTAGAGGCAAAAACGAGGTGGAACCCCCTAGCTGTGTGCTGTGTGGTCAGCAAGGTCATCCTGCGAACTATCGCGGATGCACCAAGGCTCCACGCACCCACCATAAGGTAGCTCAACGAAGGGCAGCCCGCGCTGCAGCTTCCCAACCCGGTCCCACTAAGGCCCATATGGCCCCTACCTCGCACTCTACTCGCGATTTCCCGGCTCTGCCACTCACGCAAACCAAACTCGCGCCACAGCGTCCATCCGCATGGATTCGTCCCCCGGCAATCGTCCGACCCACAAATCCGCTCCGCGCCCAACCTAGTAGCAACTTAGGTATTCCTGCAGCCACTCTTGCGCCTCATCCGGTTCCTGCGATGGCCCCTCAGGCCTCTGCGTTTCCTGTCAACCAGTTTAGGGAATTTAGTATTCTCTTTAAGTCGGCCCTTAGTCAACTTGACAGTTTATTAGACTCCCTGTCCCAATTTAAAGCCTAATAATGGATTGTACGAATAAAAGTAGAGTCAAACCGCGTTCCCTTACAATAGGTTTTTTCAATGCTGATGGCATCTTAGGTCAACGTGCAGAGATTCACGAGTTTGTAAAACATTTATTTATTTATTTATTTTTATTTTATATTTGGGAGACCAACAGCTCTTAACAACTATAGCAAAAAGAAAATCATACTTAAAAACTAAGCCAATAACAGGTTTCCACCTATAAAAAACAGTATAAAAATATTAAAACTTAAAACTTAAGCGCACTGCAAAGGTTTAAGGACATGCACAGATGCCTAAGACAGTACAAAGACGCTGACTTAAACAATAAAAATAACGCTACTATCTTAATATTAAAAACTATATAACAAAGTGAAACTACAGTAACGATGACAAAATAATTGAATAAATATATATAATGCAAGTTGCTTATAAAATATTATTAAAAAAAGAACGAGAGAGTTCGCGTCTTACCGACTCACAACCAGTGTTAAAAAGGTCAAGGTCAATTTTATTGCTAAGCTGGTTGAAAAAACCGCTAGCTCGCCAAATAAATTCATTCTGCCGATAGTTAGTTGCTGCTGATGGTAGGTATAGTAGGGAATTATGACGAAGATTTTTACTTGGAGGCCTCAGTAGCAACTTAGATAGCAAATCAGGGCAATCCACTTCACCGCAGGCGATCTTAAACAGGAAAACGATGTCTGCGATTTGACGTCTCCTATCAAGTGGTAAGAGATGATGCTTCTTGCATAACTTAGTGTAAGTGCCCAAATCATACGGTGTTTTGGTTCGGTAACAGAGGTAGCGCACAAACTTCCTTTGCATTTGTTCAATACGGTCAATGTAAGTGCTGTACCTGGGATTCCAAACCTGCGATGCATATTCCAAGATACTGCGCACAAACGTGCAATAGAGGACTTTAAGCGTTTTCACATGAGTAAAGTCTCTGGAAACACGCATCACAAAGCCCAGCGCCCGATATGCCTTTTCAATGATATAATCAACATGGCTGCTAAATAATAGCTTTGAATCATGAAGCACGCCCAAGTCGCGGATAGAATTATCTTTATTAAGAATGATGCCCTTTAGAGTGTAACCAAAAGATATCTGCGTACGCTTTCGACTGTAGGTAACTATGCTACATTTGGAGGGATTGAGATCCAGATAATTTTCGGTGCAATAGCCTTCCAGTCGCAAGAGGTCGGACTGCAGAGAAATTGCATCACGAGTAGAACGAATCGGAGCGAAAATCTTCATATCATCCACAAAGCATAATAAGCGAGAAGTACGGAAACACAGATCGATGTCGTTCACAAAGACAATAAAAAGTAAGGGACCAAGCAAAGAGCCCTGAGGGACACCACTTGGAATGGACACCCAACTTGAAATGTAGTTATTAATGACTACAGCTTGCGAGCGATTCTTAATGTAAGACGAAAACCACCTTAGTAGGTCTCCGCTTATACCTACTTTAGAAAGCTTGAATAGTAGAAGGTCGTGTTGGATTCGGTCAAACGCCTTACTATAGTCCGTGTAAATGACGTCGACCTGTGCCCCATTTGCCATTTCATCAGTTATGGTGTTATTCAAAAGTATAAGGTTGGAGACTGTGGATCTACCTCGGAGGAATCCGTGCTGGAATGAACTGAGTGACTGCTTCAATGCTGACATCATCAGGTAGATATTTTATTAGTGCAGGAATCTTTCCTCAAACCCTCTAATCGCGACCCCAAGATGGCGAATTATAATTTAGTGCGAAACGACAGGATCTTTGCGCCCAAAGGGGGCACTCTCATTTATTATAGAAAGTCACTTCACTGTATACCTATAGACCCGCCTGCCCTCACTGACATTGAGGCTTCGATCTGTCGAGTGGGCATGACAGGACATCAGCCAATCACACTAGTGTCGGCTTATCTATCTCCTAATAACTCTAAGAGGTTACTTAGAAGTGACCTCGAAGCCCTCTTTAATCTCAGTAATTCAGTCATAATTGCTGGCGATCTTAACGCTAAACATCTTTCTTGGAGTTGCTTAACAACAAACACAAGAGGCAGGGTATTAGAAACTCTAGCCGAGCCCCTCTATTATGATATAATAACACCATTGCAGCCCACTAGATATCCCCCTGACTTGAACCACAGACCAGAAATACTCGACTTGGCGCTTCTAAAGAACATAAACTTACGTTTATGTTCTATAGAAGTACTACACGAGTTACAATCCGACCACCGACCTGTTATATTAAAACTAGGCTCCCGTTTAGACGCCCCTGATAATCCAGCAACCCCTAAGACAGTACTGGACTGGGAGAAGGTGGCCGAAGGCCTCCAGTCTTCTAGTTCAGTATACTTAGATAGTATCCCAGTAGAAATAGCCTCCTTAGAGGAGGCCTCGACAGCTATTAACTCCCTCACGGATCACGTGAGGTCGGTTTTGAATGAAAGTTCAAAACAGGTTCCGGAGATGGAAGACCATCGCTGGAAACTGCCTACCGATATCCGTGATCTGCTAACGGAGAAAAACGCAGCCACCCGCGCATATGATTCCAATCGCACCGAGGAATGTCGCCGTCATTTGCGTCTCTTGCAGCATACTGTAAGAAAACGTATTAATGACATGCGACAGAATCGGTGGGATAATCTTTTGAGCGGCATTGAGCCCCACCACCAGGCCATCTGGCAGCTGTCTAGGTCTCTTCAAAAGGATACGGTTGTTCCTACTCCTCCTCTCAATAGGCCTAACCAACCCCCCGCTTTTGACGATGACGAAAAAGCCGAATGCCTTGCCGACAGTCTCGAAGCCCAATGTTCGCCCAGTACTCTCCCTATCGATCGTAGGCACCTCTCGACGGTGAACTCTGAAGTTCAGCGTAGGGCTTCTGTACCTCCCACCGATCCTCCTCTTCCACAGGTTACTGAGGAAGAGGTACTAGGTATCATCAAAAGATTTCATACCCGAAAAGCCCCTGGCTCAGACGGTATCACGAATCGTGTCCTTAAAAACTTCGGTGCTCCCCTCATCTGCTTACTAACGGCAATATTCAACGTCGCCATGAGCAACTGCGTCTTTCCACAGCAGTGGAAAGAAGCAATTGTAATTGGTATACCAAAGCCTGGGAAACCTAAAAACGAACCTTCCAGTTACCGCCCTATAAGTCTCCTCAACACCATGGGGAAGATTTATGAGCGGCTCATATTTGCTAGATTACGGGACTACGCCGAATCCAATAGTCTTATTCCACCAGAGCAGTTTGGTTTTAGAACCAAACACTCCTGCGTTCAACAAGTGCACCGTATTGTTGAACATATCTCCAGTCGATTAAACTTAAAAAAACCTGTCGCTACGGGAGCGCTCTTCTTCGATGTGGCGAAAGCGTTCGACAAAGTCTGGCACAACGGCTTGATCTACAAGCTTTATTCACTGGGAGTGCCAGACCGTCTCGTGCACATCATACGAGACTTCCTCTCAAATCGAACCTTTCGCTACCGCGTGGAAGGGACGCTCTCGTCACCGCACCCGATACATGCCGGAGTCCCACAAGGCTCCGTCCTCTCCCCTTTACTATTTTCATTGTATACTAGTGACATTCCCAAATCCCCTAATACCGAATTAGCTTTATTTGCGGATGATACAGCCATCTATTCTTCGTGCCGTGGTCGAGTTATGATGACCGGAATCCTCCAACGCGCGGCCAATGCCTTGGGCAAGTGGTTTCGCAAATGGAGAATCGAGGTAAACCCGGAGAAAAGTGCAGCGGTGTACTTTTCAAAGGGCTATTATAACACGCCACGGTCACGCCGTCAACTTAAAATCATTAAGATGTTTGGCAAGCCGATCCCTTGGGAGGAGCAAGTCAAATATCTCGGCGTAGTCTTAGATAGACGTCTTACTTTCAAGGCCCATATCAAACGTGTGCGCGATCGCGCCGCGTTTGTAATGGGCCGTCTTCACTGTCTTCTTAACAAGCGAAGTAAATTGTCCCTTAGGAATAAGGTGAAAATCTACACGACTTGCATCCGTCCGATCATGACCTATGCAGGGGTAGTTTTCGCTCATGCGAGTCCCTCTCAAATCCACCGTCTACAGGTAATACAAAATCGTTTCATGCGGAAAGCCACGGGAGCTCCGTGGTTCCTTCGCAATGAAAATCTGCACATTGACCTAGGTCTACCAACCATTGCCCAGTGGCTCAAATTAGCTTCCAAACGTTTTTTCGATTCTGCTCCGCACCACCCAAATCCCCTGGTAGTTGCGGCTTCCGAATACATCCCGCTTAGGGACGGTACTGAAAAGTATCGGCGTCCGAAGGACGTAATATACGATCCCGACGACCCGATTACTCTAGCCATAGAGGCAGCCAATCAGCTCGCGACACCAAACACTTCAGGACCCCGATACCGACCCCGCCGGCGTGGTCGACGATTTCCCTCATTCAGCGCTTATCGCTATCGACCCACTAGGGTCGATTAATTCTTTCAAATATTTTTCCTCTCAGACGACGCCCTGAGCCGAGGTTCGCGCCCAACTGGGCACCCTCAGGCCTGTTGTCTTAAACGTTGTACCGGGTGAGAGCCTTCAGCGCTCCCCATTTGTCCGGCCAAGTAGTTAATGCCATCTGCGGCAAATCTACAATAAGTCACGTCTAAAAAAAAAAAAAAAAAAAAAAAAAAAAAAAAAAAAAAAAAAACTGAGCACTGACTGTCATATGTGTGAATATCAATATATTGTAAAATTGGTTTTTGCTTCATTAATATTGCTTCAATGCGGCCTTTTTAGAATCCCAAAATGCAACTTGCAACCATATTTGATAAAAAGTTTTAAGATTCATTGTGATCCATTGAAAAGTATCGGCGTCCAAAAGACGTTATACGATCCCGACGAGCCGATCACTCTAGCTAACCATAGAGGCGGCCAATCAGCTCGCGACACCAAACACTTCAGAACCCCGATACCGACCCCGCCGGCGTAGTCAACGATTTCCCTCATTCAGCGCTTATCGCTATCGACCCACTAGGGTCGATTAATTCTTTCAAGAAAATATTCTTCCTCTCAGACAACGCCCTAAGCCGAGGTTCGCGCCCAACTGGGCACCCTCACGTCTGTTGTCTTAAATCTTGTACCGGGTGAGAGCCCTCAGCGCTCCCCATTTGTCCGGCCAAGTAGATAATGCCATCTGCGGCAAGCCACATTAAAAAAATGATTATCCATCAATGGTGACAGCAGGTCTGCTCATCTGTATTTTTGTGTGATTTCGGTCTTCCCATCGCCTATAAACCGTTATGTGGGAAAAGACACAATTCTTCTGTCACATTAACGACATGCCCGGAATGATAACTCGCCATTATGTACTATTACAGGTTTTAAAACTATTTAAGTAAAACATTAAATATAATTGTAAAATAATATATAATATTATTATAAATTAAGTTACATAATACATACAATAGCATGTACTAAGAAATCTCCTACCTTCTGAATTGCTTTAACATTTTATCGGCTCTAATGGAAAAATCATTTGAACGTTTTATTGCCGCGTCGTTGTGCCTTATAAAATACCTGGTAAGTATGTATGTATGTACATGACCATGACTATGTATGGACCAAGCATAGACTCTATTTGCAGACATGATAGTCGAAAGTTGAGTAAGTTGAGTAATTTGCAAGTTATCTATCTACATAGATAGTTGCAAACAATAAACTACTCAGTTGTACACAAATGGTTATCATAGACTCACATTGACCAATTACTTAACTGAATTCTGTGAAACAAACTATATGAGTGCGTAAGTACTTTCAATAGCTTCGATAGGTAAAGGCTTCGGTACACCAAAAGCATTAGCAAATCAAGTGTGGCGCGGCACATTTGTATAATACAATACAAGAAACTGTATGATGTGCATCAAACCAAAAGCAGTATACGCGCAGGAGTGGGGCGGCGGCTGTTTAAACGGTATTCAGCGTGCGTTAGGGATTTGACACGAAACTGATATTAATGCATTAAAAGTACGTAAGTACACGGAAACACTGCGGAAGACAATTTCCCTAGAATTAAGTATGACAACTGAAGTGAAGTTAACTGAACGCGGTTGTAACGGGGATTCGTGTTGAAACTGCCCTGCCTCCGCCTCCACGCATCTTATAGCCATCTTATAGCTTTTGGTATGCCGAACTCTTAAGCACATAATGCACTATGATAAATAAACATTTAAAACAGTTCAAATAAACATGATATCAATAATCCACCCATAAAACGCTTTTAGATTCGCATTAGCCAAAAAAGTATTCGCTCAATTCTCTCGTCCACACCTTAAATACCCACACGTGCCAATTTGCAAACCATACCTAAAACTTAATTCTGCACATTCATCTCAAGACCCGTGTCTACTATGCATGTTTTCTACACAAAACATACTCCATCGCTCATGTACTTAAGTTCAAAAATATTTCTAATAAGTATACTTGCTACCACTTTTAATATTTTCAAGTGTGTAGAGAAAAAAACGCAAGAGACACAGCTTAACGCAAATATCTCTACCCTCAAATTGCTGTTATACTGCTGTTATACGTTGCTGATCACACATTTCACATTCCGCATCCACATACTGTAACGATTTTGGTTTCATTCAAAAAAACGTAGTAAATATAATATTAGAGGTTGTGCCAAAGCAATAAACAACGAAATGGAATGAAAGTACGTACAAATAAAATGGAAGAACCCCTTTGGTTCCTAACTCTTGTGTATGATTTAGATGAAATATAACTAGAGACGACCGTTGATCAGTCCTGGCTGCAGCGTCTGGTGCAGGCCAGCGTCCACAGACTGCAGATCAGGCTCGATCACAGACTGCGATTGCAGTATAGGCTCGATCACAGACTGCACGTCCGACTGAATCACTGAACCCGTACTCTGCAGAGAATCCTGTTGCGACAAATTATCGTTTATTTGACTAGCTGCTTCATTAGCATTGCCCTTGTATTTCACATAAAATACTTCATGCTCAGAATTTACTGGTGGCTGCAACTGGGGCAACGGTTGCGGCTCGGGTCGCTTCACGAGCACATAAATTAAGGTCTTGTCTTCCACCAACGCCTGCTGGCTGGCTACCAAGCCCTGGATGTTAATCCTGTTTCTCGACTGTTGTGATGGCACTTTAATAAATACTATGTTGTAAACCTTCTTCGGAGGTGTAGGTGGTAAAATCTGAACTGGCCTCTCTTCCATTTCTTGCGGCGGAACGTGGAAGTATATGTGCTTGGTAACCACCGCCGGCGCCGGTGCAAGTGCGGGCTGACTTGCGTAACCAGGGCTGTAGTCTCCGTGGTGCAGACTGCTGGGTTGCTGCGGCACTTCCTGTGATGAAAATGTGTTATAGCCTCCGTGGTTAAGGCTACCGCTACCGATACTGGGTTGCTGCGGTACTTCCTGTGGTGAAATTATATTATAGCCTCCGTGGTTAACGGTACCACTGCTGATACTGGGTTGCTGCGGTACTTCCTGTGGTGAAATTATATTATAGCCTCCGTGGTTAAGGCTACCGCTACCGATACTGGGTTGCTGAGCCACTTGCTGTGATGAAATTAAATTTCCACTACCAACGTTACTCTGGCTGGCTTGGTTGTAATAACCGTTATTACCACTATTGATTTGGTACTTGTTATCGCGATGAGTAGTGATCGGCGTGAATCCTGATTGTTGGAGATAGTTTCCACCTTGGTACTGTCTCAGATAATTCAGGTCATTAGGCGCTACAGAGTATGTTACCGTGTTGCCCAGATATTGATGGCTGGGTTGGTCGACGACGGCTGGGTATCGCTTGGGGTGATTATAGCTATTCACTAAGTGGTTGTGGTTCACGCGTGGAGCATCCAGCAAAGTGCTCGGGGCGTGGTAGCTATACCCGGCGCGTGCGCCAGCTGCTAGAGCCACTACGATCCCGACCTAGAACAACAATATCATTACAAATTTCAATTAGCAACTACAAACACACGCGTTAACATTCACAACACAAAACACTATACTCCGTGATTAGACACTTCCACTAAATTCGAATATCCTGTACTAACCATAGAAACAAGCATATTGGGTATCTCGACTGTCATCACGCCGATTTCGAAATGAAGTTGGGATGTTAGGTGACAAGTATATATAAACGCTTTCTCCGTGATACATATTGGTTTGATGTTCGTTAATTTTGCATAAAGTATGCGTTTTGGAGCTTCACTCGCTTCCGCTGCCATTAAGGTATAGAGCATAGTGGCCGGAATTGGCCGCTCATTATTAAAATAAGAAAACTTCTCTAGATTTTTTTTTATCTTATGATCCTTCGACAGTCAGAGAGTAAAAACGGATACGTTGAAGTTGTTGAACAATTTCTCTCGTTAAGCTATGCGAGTGTCGGCTTCAGTCTCAAACTTAAAACCATAAGTCTTTATGTTAGTCCGTTGCAGTACAAAGCGAGCAAAGTTTTCTAAGCCTTTTATAAAGTCTTAAAATGAACACTGCGATGTCACGTCGTCTACACGCTCTTATGCACTTAATAAACTACCTGCCTTAACGTTATGCTGACACACATTTAAATTTATAATTTTGACACACAGATAAATAAAGATCAATAATGTGCGATGTCACACGAGTGACGTGTGATTATTTAATCCAAAACCCTTTGATGAGTTCCGGTGGTTCCGGTTATATTTAGATACAGTAGTAAAGTACCTACTCATTTGGTTGTAAGAGCCTCTTTTTCGATTATTTAACTGGTATTATTGGCGTGGTATTATTATTGGCCACAACGGTAAAATGGGAGTCATTTATATTTTTACCCGACTATGGCAAAGCAAAAAGGAGGGTTATGTTGACAGCATGCATATATGCTATAACATTTACGTCTGTTCCCTTCTAAGTTCTTATCACACTTTATTAGAGTAGGTAAACTCAGACGTTATTTTATATAGTAGATAGATAGATAGATAAAATACTTTATTGAGCACAAGGTATTAAGGTAGTAAGTAGTAAGGTGGTAGGTGGTTTAGTAGGTAAGTAGGTATGACAAAAAGTAATGAGACATTACTCTTTTTCACTATTCAAGTCTGTTTTCAGGAGAAAATGTAGAAACTTATGTTTGCTAACGATAAAACTAGCGTTCGGAAAGCGGACCTTTCTGTTTAACCACACATTTCAAAGTGTAAGACGGTAAAGATCTGGAAATGTGTCCCGGGCGCGCAGGTTTCCTTACAATGTTTCCCCGGTCATAAAACCGAACGGCAAAGGGACCGTGTAGTACTTAAGTTCGGTCTGATCAATAAAAACCTAATTTCAAGCCGAGTTCGAAGCTAACACGAGTCACTGAACAAGATTTTGCAGATTAGATAGAGATTCGCATGGTCAGGATGTCTGCGCGGATCTGACTTATTATTAACATCCTTTTTCGTGCTTATCATATGTCTGCCGTACTTTTAATGAGGTCATCACATCCGATTTTAAATAATTTAAGGAGGAAACGTTCTATGTACTGATATCCTAGCCTACATAAGTAACTCAAATTAGGTAAACATTCACCCCAAATAAACGCGATAAACGCTTTAGTGGCGAAGGCAAATGAAAGGGTTAATAATTGCCCTCATTCATAATATGAATAAAACTTTGGCTGGATTAGTAGTCTTTCATTAACGAGGGTTTGCAACAGCAATTTCGAAGTGATGCAGGTCTGTACCTAAAGCAATTATTTAAAGAGGCCATTGTAATCAATTTTGAATTCACAAAGATAAAATTGCTAGCATTTCTGATGTGCAAATTATTATTCGAATGTAAAAATTGATGTTACGTATTCATAAATGAATGTGTCTATTTTGTGCTCATTGCGCAATATATAGATTAGCTAATTTTAATAATTACGTTACATATTCTAGATAAATAGGCATCGTCGGTCATTTACCTTATTAAAAAAAATTAAAACTCTTAGTTTAATTGATTATTCCACTAATTTGTCATACGATTGGAATAACATTTATATGGTAAAGTTTAGCGCACCAACTGCTAACCCCGAGCATTAAACTGTTTTAATTGTTCGACAAGAAGGCAGTTGCCTGGACTCAAAATGTATGAAAGTACATGTACCATTATTCTTTTTCACAAGATTATTTTATTGAGCACAAGGCATCCGCTTACCTAATCTGAAGATTTGACAGGTTTGGTTTTTTACAGAAGCGACTGTCTGTCTGACCTTCCAGCCCGCGAAGAGAATAGGTCATACGTCCGAAAATTGCATTTCTCCGAAATGTGGGTTTCCTCACGATGTTTGACTTCACCGCGTTTCATTCAAACATGAATTCGAACAATCATTGGTTCAGGCCTGTGCTGGATTCGAACATGTGATCTCAAAGTGAGAGGCAAGCGTTCTACCAACTGGGCTAGCACGGATGAAAGTGGTTGTATGATAATCAAAAATAAATTACTGGCCGTGGGGACGGTCACTGTCCATTTCGACCGCATTAGATTTATGTGTGTATGGACATCGTCCAATTACTGGACGTATTGCGCATTGCCGCGTGATTTGTGAGGTATCCCTCTGCGCTGTATTAAATTGGACCCGAATCCGAGATCGGTTTAATTTCAGTTTATCATTCAGGTATGGTGTATGGTGCGAGATAAATGTGAATACATTTACATAATCGCATGAGCACGTTGCCACATGTGGGATATTACGTGCAACGGGGAGCACTAAATCCCTACCCATGCCATGGTTGGTGGTGCTGTACATAATACTTCCTGTATGTAAGGATATTTATCCTTTCCAACAAACAAGAACTTTGTGGCAAAAGTCGCTGCGTTACCGAACTAAACTCCATAGGAGTTGTAAAAGTTGCAAACAAATAATTTGACAATCGACACGTCAAAACTTTTGTAGGTACGCTTTGTTGCAATAACAACAGCATCGAACTACATACTTTTACACATTTATTTGCTAGTTATCCTACAACTTCCCAGGTGAGATCCCTCAGTGCTCATTTGTCCGGCCAAGTAGATGCCAAGTGAGGCAAACCACCAGCAACTTCCTTAAAATCTAGGAAATTGATTTATAAATGACTTTTCAAGATCTAATTTAAATTAGTATTCAGGATGGTACGTACCCAAAATACGTACCTCGAAAATGTTGGGACGTACTAAAATCCGCAGAAATATTTACCGAAACCGAATTAATGCGCCGTGAAATAACGTTTAGGAAGGACTGCGGAATACCCGCTAGTGTAACAGGATGATGGGCAGTTTTTACTCGAGATAAGAAAGGGAGAGGAACAACAGCGTATCATTCGCATCGCCCTATCCCTTTCTCCCTGTCGTCTTTGTGAGGAAGCCTTCTCCCTTATATGGGGGCTCACGTTGTCCACGTAGTAGCTTCTCACCACTGAATTATGGAACAAGCAAAGCGCAGGTGTCCTGCCCTCCCCCAACCGGCCATATTGCCAATAATTTGTCATAGAACCCTATGGACACAGCTGTCTAGAAAATGAGAAGACGCGGCAAAAGTATCCCATATTTATCATATTTAAAAACAAAACAATGCGACTAAAACTATAAGTTATTTATCTTGACAGTAATTTTAATTAAAATTCACTCTGCAAGCCCGTCCTCTTCAGGTATCCAGAATATTTTTAATTAGGTAACCCCCACACACGTGGGCACAATAATCGTAAAGGTAAAGGGCATTTCTACGGGAAGGGCCGATTGAGTGATTCCAGTGAAAAAAGTACCTGTAGCATCTAATTACGTACTTGGAAAAAATACTCACGTATTTATTGGACTCTTGGCTTGGTGGAGAGTAGTTTAGAAGACCGTAAAGTTTTATAAAAGCGTCAAAAAAAAATCCAGAAGTTTGAAAACGGGCAGAATTTGGCTTAAAATGACGTGAAGCCATTCCAGAATTGACTCGTTATTGCTACATAACTTTTAAAATACTAGTTTCCAGAACATAATTCCAACGTTCACAGAACAAGGGATAGTTAATAAAGCTAAATACGTAATTGTGTTTATTGTGAACCCTTTAGTTTTAGTACAATAACATTTTTTAATTTTGAAGCCAGCATGTGTCTCAATTCGGTGAAATTAAGTTTTGTCAACTTACATCAATAACTACGCGCAGTACTATCATCACTACCCGGTTCCCGTGGAGAGCCAGGTGCGCCCGAGTGCCCAAGATGTGTGGATGGGCGGACTGCTGCATAGAGGAGGGTTTTTCGAAGGGTCGAAATCGTTCGTTTTTTTGGGGTAGTGTCAATTCTAAAATCGGTGGAAGATATTAATTTTGTTTATGAAGTATTTAATAATATATGTGCTAAATTAATTAAGTATTTAGGTGATATCTGACTATATGTTTTGTATTAATTGATTTAATTGATAACTTTACTAGATAATTGATGAAATGTGATATTTTCTCAATTCGATGGGTCTGAATTCCCTGGAAAATGGGGCATCGAATTGAGAATTACTTGCACCGAATTGAGATTTGATATTGTTTGCATAACAAATGGCATCACGCCTGTTACCCCGAAGGAGTAAGTTAGGGAGAGGGTTAAGTTATTATTATTCTGAGAACATTATTAGTATTAGATGTAATAATTCAATCAAAATTTAGAGCGAATAAAGCAGTCGGCCAGAACGTATTTGCCGGAGGGATGGCTCCAGTGGAAAGTCATTCCTCACACGAGACAAGACCTCTTAGGCCCAAACTTGTACCCGCTTGTTCTGAAAAAAATTAGATTCGCTCTCCCGACAGTCGAGCTTGCAAGAGCATTTTGCTCAGAATGTACATCCCTCCCGGAGAAGACCTACCGGAGAAGACCTAGCTTTAGAAATTAAAATACTGGGATGGCCCTTTTGTGTAGGTTTCATAATTGGCCCACCTTCAATCAGTTCAAGGATCAAAGGATCAGCTGTTCTAAATGAGCTGATAGTGGTTTCACTCGCTTAATTAAAACCACTGCTTTTAAGCCGTAAGGATGCGTCTAAGGAGCTAGCAGATAGTAAAGATATAGACTATCTATCTACAGTTCGGTCCTCATCATCGAAGTCAAAGAAATTGTCCAGGGTCGATAAATTAGAACAGAACTTTAGTGAGATGAAGGACATGCTTTCCAACATCTTAAAGAGGCTCGATAATACTTCAGACGATGAATGTCGTTCGCACGAAGGATGTCTTGAGGAGGATACAACGAAATCATTCACCTGGAAAGCTCCGGATCTATTACCTGAAGAAGATGTAAGTAGAAGATTTTGATTTCGCTTCCATGACTAAGGAACAAGATCCTTGAGGGAATCAAGTGCTTGAGGTTGGGTGAACTAGCATAAAAGCAGATTCGTTATTCGTCTTTCACGGCTTTTGAGTTAAACCTTGCTTAAAGAAGTTTTACTCGTCAAACACCACACCTCGACAATTTTCTCTTAGCCAATCAACAGAAAGACTAGTTAGAGGAAGACACCTTATACGTGGTAAATTATCTGGAGAAGCTTGGATGGAAAATAAACAGAAATAAATCTCTGAACCCACCAACCCATTGTCTGGACTACTTAGGGATAATGTGGGACACAGAGAAAAACAGAACCTTTTTACTGGACAGCAGAAAAGACAACTTAACATGTATCCTTATGGAAGTATTGAAATCAGGAACCTGGAATTGGGTCACAGGAAAAAGTCTTGTAGGGAAATTGAGCTTTGCATCTTTCACGGTCCCTCTAGGAAGATTACATATCAGACGTCTTCAACGTGCAGCCAATTGTCTTCCTCAACACCAGAAAACACGGAAATTTCTAATACCGACAAAAGCTCTATAGGAATGTTCTTGGTGGTTGGAACACCTTCACAAAGGACGAACAATTTTCATATATCAGGGCACAGTATTCATCACAACAGATGCTTCAGACAACGGATGGGGTGCTCATGTCAACGAGTCTCTAATCAGCGGAGTTTGGGAGAAGAGCCAAACCTTGTGGCATAATATAAATCGCAAAGAGCTGTATGCAGTATACCGAGCATTTCAGATGATGTTACCCCAACTACGAGAACGACGAGTCATTATTCAGTCCAACAACAAAACGGTTGTGTCCTATGTAAGGAATCAGGGGGGAACAAATTCCAGTCTCTTAACAGACCTAGTAGCAAAACTTCTGGAACTTGCTCAAAGGAACAGAATATAATTTTTTGCTTATTACATTCTGGGTGTTTTTAACGAGATTGCCGACAGCCTCTCGCGGCAGAAATCTCTAGCGGACTGGCATCTGTCGGATCGAGTGACGAACTTTCTATTCAAAAAGTGGGGAATTCTTCAGATAGACCTTTTTGCAACTTCTCATTCGAAAGTAGTTCCAATTTATGTGGCCTGAGATGTGAGAGACAAAGGTGCTATTTTCATAGATGCATTCAGCAAAACATGGGACTTCGACCTAGCTTGGGTATTTCCTCCACCAGCGCTGATACCTCTACTAGACGAACGCAAGGGAGATTAACGCTTAGAACTACGCATGTCAAAGGGAAGTGAGGAAGGTGTAATCTCACATGGTCAAGCCTAGGCAAGACATGAAATATATCATTTTCTACCCTTCGTGGGGAAAAGTTTCCTATTTTTTACGATATTCATTTGTTTGTCTTTCGTCATCTTAATACACCTTTCATACACATATACGTCCTCACGCAATCCAATCCACACCTTTTTCGGTCGTCTCCTACCCCCTGTCCATGCACATTCATACTCACCATATAATTATCATCTAATATGACTTCCATTCCTCTTCATCAGATGTCCATACCACATCATTATTGGTCATTCATTGCATTATTTCTATAATAACTGACAGCATTTCTAAATTCGCTGGCTTATTTCTCAATTCCGTGATTCATTTTCTCAATTCGCTGAGCCGCTTCTCAATTCGGTGTTTCATTTTCTCAATTCGGTGGTTGCCCAATTCGGTGATTAACTTTTCTCATAAACCACTTCACCAAATCTGGTCCCAATTGCATCATTAGATTCAAGATGAAATATAGTTCAATATTTGTTATTAAAATATTCATAAAAGCCTAATTTCAATTTCGGCATCGAATTGAGAAAAAATAGACCCTTCCGTAGAAATGCCCTAAAACATCATCAACCTCAGAAGTATGATGCTACCAAAGGTAGTTTCCTAGATCAAATAAATTATGAAATACTGATTATTAAATAAAGACAGATCAAAAGGTGACCCAAAACGTTTTCTTTTATCTATTTAACTTATCTATGAATTTTAATAAAGAAAAATGTAATAATATGTGCTTCAGTTTGTCACGTTTTTCTATGACGCCTCAGGTTGTTTTTCGTTTTCATACAAAATTCCGTGGTAATTTAATGTTTTGACGTTTAGTAAAAAGTAACTAGTAAAAAGTTTGACTAGTTGGAAACAACCCTATTTTCACGGCTTTAGCTGATACATAACTAGTTCTCGTATAATAGAGATAAACACGGAATATTTTTTAATTTTGTGTTTCACTTTAGTGCAATACATCTAGTGTTTATAGTGCCAGTAATTTTATTTTAGTACAATAGTGTGTTGAGGAACAAATTAATATTTTGCATTGTTTTTTTTAGCGGCCCCGCCCGCACGCTCACTCCCCTGACGGGCCCCTGTCCTGAATAGTTATTAGACCTATTGTTCGTCACTTGTATCCCGTACTTCCATAGTCTACCAACTTTTTATTTCTATTTCTCATTGGTCATCTATTCCCAGAACGCGGACTGCGAAAATACATATTCATTCCGCAAAGTTTGGAAACAGGAAAACACGTCTACTTACTTATTTATCAAAGTAAAATATGAAAATACTTATGACAAATATTTTATACCTACTTACCTTCTCATGTATTTTTTTTCTTTTGTTACAGTTACTGAAAAGGAAATAAGGCTTTGGTATGTATAATTAATGGTCTTCGATTTAATTGTTATTTTTCGCCGTGTGATGTGATGATTGATGTTTTTTTTTTGTCTATATAGGCACAAAGGGTTCCTGAAGGACTGTCCAAACGGCCTGCTCACTGAGCAAGTGAGTATAAATTCAGCTTAATGCACACAGAGCAGGGAACGCGGGACACGTTGGTCGGACCGCAAACAAAATCCCGGACCCGGCCAGCTTGCCCCGTTACCCGGCTCTATGGCTTTATAGTTGTTACATTATACATAACGCTATTAGTACCTAGCCGTGGTAGCCCAGTTGGCAGAACGATTGACTCTCAATGAGGTCACAGGTTCGAAGGGTCTTAACCAATTATTTTCGAATTAAAATTTGAATCATAAATTATTATCACGTGCTCAGCGGTGAAGGAAAACACCAATATGAAAAAAGTTAATTTATCTTAAGTACAGTTTTCACTACACACACACTGCGAACAGCGAACTACGAACAGGATTAGCAGAACGTAGTGGGTAGCTAGCTCAATGGGATGGGCTTACCTATAAAATGCTACTTAGGTTCTATGACGATCTTGTGACGTAGCGAGTAGGCGCCGCTACTTCAAAAGCGCACCCCTGATGCCGGGCAGCAGCGGTATCAGTACTGGTTGGAGACTGAGGAAATGGTTTCTGGTAGGGCTCTAACTAGAACATCACCCATTGAGAAATTGGTCGGTGTACTGCGGAACGGAAGGCGATTGGAGCAACCACCGTCCTACACGCCCTATCTATGGAGTAATGATGGCGATTACACCACCGACAAGAGCGCAGCTCTTAAATAAAGAGAGAGAGAGAGAGACAGTTTTCACTAACAGTAGGTATCGCCGTCATCTGTAATGATCAAGAACGACGGCGATACGGCTCACCAGCTATCATGTTGGTCTAACAGAAATCTCGGTGAAACGTGGGTACTTAGTTCATCTTGTGATGGACGTACCTCTAGCTATCCTATTGGGATATAGTCGTGAGCTTTAGTTATTATTTGGATTAATAAGCAAGGACTTCTACATTAAGAATCCACTAGTTATTGCTAATAAAATAATTTTAAAAATATAGATATCACAAAACATGTCGTTGTTTTATACAAGTTTTGACATAATTACTATAAATATACAGAGTGTTAGTGACATCGTAACGAAAACTTTGAGAGATGATTCAGGCCATAATTCTGAGTTGATATCAAGTGGAATTTTCCGTCGCAAAAGTATGAAACGGAAAATAATTTAAATAAGCTCAAAATTTTTCATGACTTCTCCGACAGGAAATTCCACTTGATATCGACTCAGAATCATGGTCTGAATCATCCCCTGCAGTATTCATTACAGTGTCACTAACACCCATACCTACTTGTATGGCTACTGTATGTACTTGTATGGGGTGTAAGTGTCATCGTAACGAATACTGAGAGGGATGATTCAGCTGATTATATTGAGTTAATATCAAGTGGAATTTTCCATCGCAAAAGTATAGAATTGAAAATAATTTAAAAAAACTAAAAAAATAACATGAATTTTGCGACGGAAAATTCCACTTGATATTAACTCAGAATCATGATCTGAATCATCCCTCTGAGTATTCGTTACGATGTCACTAACACCCTGTATATATTTATACATATTGCCTAATTATCAAGAAGCAATATACCTAATAATGCCCGAGCAATATGATAAATGATTAATTTTAGATAGTAATTACTCACTTTGCCCGATAGAACTACACATTATTCATAATTCCCGCATTAATCACTTGAACCATAGCAATTATTATTGTACAAGTATTGATATGGACTACAAACATGATAAATACGCAAATTGTACAGTATTTACAATATATTCGACATTTCTATAAAACGGACGTTGTCGTCAAACTCAACACATAACGTAAGTACGTGTCACACAAAAACGAAGTGGAGACTGGTAAAAATACAGTAAAAGTTCATTCTACCCGTGAAGAGACTACAACCCGAGCCGTATCACTCCTTTATTATCCTACACACTACTAAACAAGCTATATCTTACAGCTCGAGATGTCTCTAAACAAAAATGGTTAAATTGTACTAGAGTTCTGCCCGTTCCTATACAATGTTCATACCTATACAGGGTGTTGGTGACATCGTAACGTAAACATTGAGGATTCAGGCCATGATTCTGAGTTGATATCAAGTGGAAATTTCCGTAATAATTTTAAAATTCACTAAAATTTTCATGAATTTTCCGACAAGACAATCCACTTGATATCAACTCAAAATCATGGTCTGAATCATCCCCCTCAGTATTAGTTATGATGTCACTAACACCCTATCTACTTGTATGGCTACCTGTATGTACTTGTACAGGATGTAAGTGACATCGTAACAAATACTGAGGGCTATGATTCCGCTCATTATTCTGAGTTAATATCAAGTTGAATTTTCCATCGCAAAAGTAAAGAATTGAAAATAATTAAAAAAACACAAAAAATGCATGAATGTTGCGACTAAAATTCCACTTGATATTAACTCAGAATCATGATCTGAATCATCCCCCTGAGTATTTTTACGATGTCACTAGCACCCTGTATGCACACTTATACGTCCATACTTACGTATAATTATATTAACTTTTCCGGCTTGTTAGAAGCTTCAACAACATGTGGATTAGAATTCATCACGCTATATCTAAAGAGATATAAATCCTAAAGAGGATTGACCTAGCTTTACACAGACAATTACGAAGAACAGCGATTACTTACTATAACGATGTATCGGTCGTCACCGCTACTCCACTCAAGGTGCCCGGTACAAAATATGAAGAACTGTAGTAATTTTAATTCCTTTTAATCGTGAAAATGAACAAACTGTCCGAGTATCAGACCCAATCCTTGGATATTATTATTCGTACTCGTAGATGAAGCATAATACTTACAAAGAGATAAAATAAATATATCATTATTATGAAGTCGTTTAAGTTGAATCCACCACTACTGCAATTCTTTTTACATACTCCCGTAGTTGTACCTACTTACCTACTTTTAGCAGTGGAGGTTATCCGTGAGAAGCATGAAATATATCTAAGTTTCTAAAACTTTAAACATTTGAGAAATCCTTATAGATAAAAAGAAAAAGTGTGAGTTTCAATAGATGTTTATAATACCTAATAATATATTAAGAATTTAATTTCGTTATATATTTGACGATCTACTTAATCATACCTGCTTATTATGGTGATATTGATAACATAAGAAAGTAATAGTTGTCGACCTGCCGCAATATTTATCAAGCCAAGTAGGTTGTCCACGATAGGAATTTTGTGTTCATAGACAGTTCAGCGGATGCTAAATAACTATTCAGAATTAATGAACAACTGTATTTATCACATTTTCAGGGCTTCATAAAGATCTACAAACAGTTCTTCCCACAAGGTGACCCCAGCAAGTTTGCGTCACTAGTCTTTCGAGTGTTCGACGAAAACAATGTAAGCAATTTCATTTGTTTTTCCATTAAGTTTTAATTAAACTTGTACCTCTTGCCGCCGAGCTGTGTTCGCTGTTGTTACCACAGTCTGGTCGTGGGCGAAAGACGGACAGAACAAGCCTCTATAAATATAAACTCGTGATATACATATACAAATTATTTCACCAGCCCATTTTCCTTTAAGAATTATCATAAGCAAGAAATTAGTTTGCTGACTTTTCAACTCGGTGGCTTCAGGTTGAGTTAGTATTCAAAACGAAACATCTTCAAGTTTGGCATAAATATAAAATTAATTAGGTATCATAATATAGCACTCTGAACAGGAGGTACTAACTTTCTCGGTGATTTTATATTAGCACATTGAAATAATTAATTAGGTATCTGCCTTCTAAATATGAATGTAGGTAGAAACCAAGTAGTAATCAGTAGAAACTGATGACCCTGTATAACCAAAAAGTATTATTATAATAAATAAATGTGTTGTTTATATACATATAAGCATTTATAAGCGTTATAAAAATCAATCCATAAAATCTGATTTAATAGTCTCGTCCAAGATAGTTTCATTTAAATTTCTCTTAGTTTCGCGTGTTTTTGTCGAAATCATCTCAGCGAAGACACAGCGCAGCTGTGCACTATGTTTCGTAACCAGTTATAGCATATTGAGCACCATCATTACCAATTTAATAGTTCTTAGATCCGTAATTAATTGTAATTGTACAGTTATGTAACTGAGCTGTGTAGTTTGTATTAATGCCTCGCCTGTCTATGTGTTGCCAGTGTTCCACCTTGACAATACATTCCACAAACCCGATATCAGCTGTCGATATTATCACTCACGTTAGTCTCGTGACGATTTTAGCACAACTGATGTAACGCGCCTTTCAGGTAGGTATACCTATGAATGTTTAGGAAAACATTATCTATGCAGTACAGTCATGAGCAATATAATGTACCCACTTTAGCACTCTGTCGCACTAACATTTTGACATTTAGTGAGACTTACAGTTCAATTTGTCAAAAAAGTTGTAATGTAACATGGTACCAAAGTGTATACATATTAATGCTCGTGACCGTACACTCCACGTGGAAAGGATCTGAAAAGTATATTACTAGCCTTCACCATCCCACTACAGGGCACAGGTCACTCTCTCCGTTTCTCCACTCGTCCCGATCTTGGGCTTTGTCTTTCCAAGATGGTAACTATGCAACGCGAACTTTTTCGCGGTCAGCCACTTGACATTACATTTATTCTGGCTCCTAGTCTATGGTCTTCTTTGTCCATAGTCCTTCCGGCATCCAGGTAACGTGCCTAGCCCAATCCCACTTCAGGGTGTTAATGTCATCGTAACGAATACTAAGGGGGATGATTCAGACCATGATTCTGAGTTATTAACAAATGAAATTTTCCGTCGAAAATTCATGTTTTTTTTAGTTTTTTTAAGTATTGTTAATTCTATACTTTTACGGTGGAAAATTCTACTTGGTATTAACTCAGAATAATGAGCTAAATCATCCCTCTCAGTATTCGTTACGGTGTCACTTACACCCCGTGCAAAGTACATACGGTAGCCATACAAGTAGGTATGGGTGTTAGTGACACCGTAACGAATGCTGAAGGGGATGATTCAGGCCATGATTCTGAATTGATATCAAGTGGAATTCCATAATTTTGCGACTGAAAATTCCACTTGGTATCAACTCAAAATCATTGATCCCTCAAAGTTTTCGTTACGACGTCACTAACACCCTGTATAAAGGACACCTCCTGGTCGCGCAACTGATTTGTTGCCGGCAACCGAATCCCGAACAATTTCCCGCTGGTTGCGCAACCATGGTCTCTTAGTAAGATAGAGCCCTAACTGCTAACCGACTCGTAATGTGAAATATAAAATCGATTCCCAAAGATTAATTTGTAAAGGACCGCTCCATTGACTTTTTAATTTGGGAACTCTACATAATACCCGTGTTAATACGTTGGTATTATGGAAGCAATTAGGAACAATGTGGTACATAGGTGCCTATAGGTTTCTAAAGGTTTAAATACATTGAGAAAAAATATTACCTGTCGGTATGCTGCCTATTATATTGACTTTTTATGACAAAGGTAAATCAAAAAAGAGCATTTGTCAATTTCTGTTTAATAAACTGCGGTGCTTTAGTGACGAATAAAAAGAAATTGCCCTATTTGAATGTTTTAGATAATTTGTATGTATTACGGAATGAGATTTTAAATGGTTATCACGTGGTCAGCAATGAAGGAAAACATCGTGAGGAAACCTAAATTCCAGAGAAATGCGTTTCTGACTACCTATGTGACGTAATCTATACCAGGCTGGATTTCCCTTCGCGGGTTGACAGCGCAGACAGGCAGTCGCTTCAGCAAAGTACAGGCCTGTCGTACACACCTGTCGAATCTTCAGATTAGGTAAGCGAACGATAGAGAGATGACGATAACACACATTGCGTACATACGGTGGGTTCGCAAAGCCACAAGTAATCGGAAGACATTAGGGAACTTTGCAAGAATCGTATGGTGACAGGTGATAAGCCCGTCGCCTATTATAAAGGTCTATCGATTTAAAAGGTTCCCGATGCCGCGTTTGTGTGCAGCAAGCTTTATATCAATATTTTATCTTCCGCAGGACGGGTCGATTGAGTTTGAAGAGTTTATACGAGCGTTATCGGTGACGTCAAGGGGAAATCTCGACGAAAAGTTACATTGTAAGTATTATTTTGTAGCATGATAATCATTATTTTATTATATAACAATTTTTATTCACTTCTTCGTTATAAAGTGGTACATTATTACTTATACCCATAGTAATTTTTTCCTACTTTTTTAATTACTATATTTTCCAGGGGCTTTCCGCTTATACGACGTGGATAACGACGGCTACATCACCCGAGACGAAATGTACAACATAGTAGACGCAATCTACCAGATGGTGGTAAGTTAATAACACATAAACATTACCTACCAACATTATATACTCACATCCGGACCTAATCGTAAAAACGTAAAGTAATTCATTCGTAATTATTATTTTCGGTATCTATCGGAAAAGACAGTAGATGCTACCGCAATAACTTACTCAGTAGGTAGGCAGCGATTCCCAAAGCGCCACGTCACAGTCACCAGGGCTCCGCGAAACATTATTCGCATCAAAGTTAAAGTGAAAAAAAAACATTTGAAATAAGAATAATATAAATAAATATTTTTAATAAACGTTTCTGTACTTATAACAGTCTTGGATATGTAGTCATAGATATGGGGTTCCATAATATAAATGGTAGTTGGTGGGTGTTCCGTTATCTTAAAAGTTTGGGAGCCCCTGATATATAGAGCAGTCCGTCGATTAGAACTTTATATGACACAATGGTTTCAGGGACAAACCCCGCAGCCGGAGGACGAGAATACTCCACAAAAGCGCGTAGACAAGATCTTCGACCAGATGGACAAGAATCATGACGACAGGCTGACGCTGGAAGAGTTCCGCGAAGGTAGCAAGGCGGACCCGCGCATTGTTCAGGCCCTCTCGCTTGGGGGCGATTAATCTACGGTCATCCTCTCGCCGGACTTCACATTCACTTAGAGAGCTACTGTGGGGTGTCGCTGCGTGTGGTGCTGTCTTTACTAAGGCGTACACTACCTCCTAATTTCCTGACTTCATATAGTATGGTACAAAAAATTATGAATATTCTAAAACGTGCGAACTAACCGTTTAAACGGCCATCTAAGCGATTAATATTTCAGCTATGGCCAATATGAATTTCGATTACTTACAATAAATTTCTTTCCTAATATTTAGTTGTGTACTCGTATTTTAATAGACACTTTGTATTTACACCTACAATTCGTATTATAATTTAATATTTTTATAATTTACTTACCTACTGACTTGACAAACCCTGTCTTAATGTATATAACTCTATAGTGGATAAAATCATTGCAAACGTTGATACAAATGGACTTAAGTTTACGATGACTTCTGACACTTTGATTTAAATCCACCTTAGCTTATAAAGTTGTTCTAATTATGTCACTACCGTCGCAGCTTCAAAATTTATCTACTTACCTACTTAACGGTTTGTTTCCAAATATGAAGTTGTACAACCACACACAGGTCTTAGATCGAATACTATAGCCGTCACATACATACAGGGTGTTAGTGACATCGTAACGAAAACTTTGAGGGATGATTGAGACCATGATTATGAGATGATATCAAGTGGAATTTTCCGTCGCAAAATTATGGAACAGAAAATAACTTAAAAAAAAACAAAAATTTTCATGAATTTTCCGACTGAAAATTCCACTTGATTTCAACTCAGAATCATGGTCTAAATGATCCCCCTCAGTATTCGTTACGGTGTCACTAACACCCATACCTACTTGTATGGCTACAGTATGTACTCGTGCGGGGTGTAAGTGACATCGTAACGAATACTGAGGGGGATGATTCAGCTGATTATTCTGAGTTAATATCAAGTGCAATTTTTCATCGCAAAAGTATAGAATTGAAAATAATTTAACTTAATATTAACTCAGAATCATGGTCTGAATCAACCCCCTCAGTATTCGTTACGATGTCACTAACACCCAGTATATCACCCTCATGTTATGTAGCTAGGTAAAGGTCGTGTACGCTCTTCATGTTGTTTTATGGCGACGTGATTCTTTAGAACTTACTTATCATTTGATAGGTATTCTTGTTTGCAAGCTCAGTGATGACGTGCTGTCGGTCAACTCCAGAACAAAAAAAAACATTCACGGCCTTCATAGCCGTGTTTTGATGTTGGCATCTTACTAATTCCATATTTGACATAATTATAATATTTCTAATATATTACATAACATACGTACAAGTACCTTCATTCTAACGGATCAGCGTGTTTGCGTAGTTTAATGTTTAACCCTATATAAGTATATTAATGTTAATTTAAGGAATGTAATTTTTAAATGTCTGCTTTGTAGCGTTAGATCATGAAGATTAAATGTAATTGTTGGATGTTATAAAAAATATATTTTGTACCTATATAAAAGCGCCACCCGCAGCGAGTTTGACATGGATTTAAGAATTAAGTAATATTTGCCAATATGAACACCGGTAGAAGAGCGAGGCTTTTTACTTTGGTTCGTCAAATCTTAGTAGACACATTTTAATTAAAAGTAAAAGTCGCCCTCTTGCCCCTTTTTTTTAAAGTGACTTATTTCTCAGATGGCATTAACTACTTGGCCGGATGTCCCTGTCCCGCATACATCCCGCCAGCATTCATTTTCCTCGACATTTTGATGTCTCCAACCCCATTCGAATGTGCTCCTTAAGTCCTAGAGACAAGTAAGTAATAAATAAAAAGTACGGTGGCAATATGCCAGACATCGCGCCGCCAGTCGGGTGGACCCCTTGTTCTATCTGCACTTCGTATACACCTATCTACTTGCCTACCACATGTTTAATCGTCCAGATGTTCCTTCCCCTATGCTTCTTAGAACCAGTAGCTCTTTATTACATTTTCATAATCATCAAGTGACACTTTTTCTCGTGAAAACATATACGGCTCTACCACAAAATGGTGTTTAGCACTAGATACTGTCAGCTATGCAAATTTTCACCCAATTTCAAAAGAGCACGATTTAATTTTGGGGAGTCATTCTTCTTAAACAGTGATTTTTCAGAACATAGTATTGTGGTAGAGCCGCTATTGTTTAACAATAATAGTAGTCACGGAATTAATTTAATTAAATATACTTAATACGTAGGTACTTAAGTAAAATATCCTCGCCATCCATTTCGTGTTGGCAAATTTAAATGACGCTCTTTAAGAAGTAAAGACGTGAATACCTACTTGTGGTACTGGGCCTGCTTATTCTGGCTTGAGACTCAAGAATAGGTTCGATGTGAATGAGTTGAGCTTTGTTTCACTCCGCCTCGTGCTTAATCCGACGACGAGCTATATCCGTGCGAGAGAATGATCATGGACTCTTCGTCCCACGTTTGTAAAAACTCTTTTTGTAATTTATATTACTCGTATTGTTTATCTAAGTTTCCATGTCTTTTAAATAAGTAGATTATATATTCTCAAACTTGTAATTATTTGAGTTAATTTGTAAGATGTTATAAGGGTCTGTTTATTCACATGTTAGACGAAACGAGCATTACGAATGAACAAGCACTTGTATTTGAGCAGCGTCTCGTCGGGCGACACGAGGTGTGCGTCAAGCTAGCGGCCTCAAAAAAAAATGGGCACGAAAAAATAATTTGACCATACCAAAAAATAGTACTCTTATTGAAAAAAATAGTACCTGTTGTAAAAAAAATAGTACCATCACGGTTCTGGATTTATAGCCATGTTTTATTGCACTTGCTAGCTTGACGGTGAGCGAAATTTGGCGAGAGTTAACGACAAAGTCTTTCGCTTTGATTTAAACGCCAAAAAATAGTACCGAAATAGTACTCACCCCCTGCAAAATACCGAAATGAGTACTTCAACGGTTCCAAAGTTATAAAGGCAGTTCTTTGATCCCGCTGGCTTGACGTTTTGAAAATACCTATTATCTGGGGAACGCTTGCATACTTCAGTATGTAACTAATGTCAATAAACTCGTATGAAATAGTACTTCCTACCATCATAATTTTGATCCGATTCTATTTGTAAAAATATGTTAAAAAATCATCATAACCTATGCCATACATTTGTTGTTGATACAGTCACGTAGACAATTACATAACCTCACAATTTATTCGTAAGTATTGACATCGCCAGCATTGCCATTTTGGAGGTCTAACCTACCATTTCTTTGCACTTCAGAGTGTTGCTATTACAAAAAAATTGCTATTCCATACACCCATATGCAATAATTTTAATAGAAAATGGCTGCATGGGTCTAGTTCTTATTGAAAACAATCTGTGATTTTAATACATCATAATACATTTTTAATCTACTGTTTTATTTTATAATTTATACCTTCATGGTCAATTTGTTACGGATCGAAGTGTTTGTTAATAAACAATTTGCAGTATTTGTAGAATAACTCAAAGAGTTTCAACAATGATATTACTTTCATCTGACAACCCTGGCACTTCACCAATTTTTACCCAAAAATGGGGAAAAAATACTAAAATCTGACAACATTCTTCTTGAGCATGTGTAATAATTTTGTTCGCGACGGTACCTGTCTTGATAAATGTATGACATAGGTTATAATGACTTTTTGACATATTTCTACAAAGAGAATCAGGTCCAAATTATGATGGTAGGGAGTACTATTTCATACGAGTTTATTGACATTAGTTACAAACTGAAGTATGCAAGCGTTCCCTAGATAATAGGTATTTTCAAAACGTCAAGCCAGCGGGATCAAAGAACTGCCTTTATAACTTTGGAACCGTTGAAGTACTCATTTCGGTATTTTGCAGGGGGTGAGTACTATTTCGGTACTATTTTTTGGCGTTTAAATCAAAGCGAAAGACCTTGTCGTTAACTCTCGCCAAATTTCGCTCACCGTCAAGCTAGCAAGTGCAATAAAACATGGCTATAAATCCAGAACCGTGATGGTACTATTTTTTTTACAACAGGTACTATTTTTTTCAATAAGAGTACTATTTTTTGGTATGGTCAAATTATTTTTTCGTGACCATTTTTTTTTTGAGGCCGCTAGCTTGACGCACACGACACGAGAGCAACATCCCGACGACGACGCCTGGTGTCCGTGCGTGCCTCTGCCCCTCCGGCGGGGTCTCACGCTCACCTGCCCCCTGTTCCACCAAATATATTATAATATACATCAACTAATAACTATAGCTTCGTGTTCAGAGCACTTTTCCTACGATAACCGCCTTACCAATAAAAATTAACAAGAGGTGAACGTAACGTGTGTATAAATATAAGACAGTCAAATTAAATTTAATTCAAATATCAAATAATGAGGGACTTTCCAGACTCCGTTCTCCAAAAATAATATAGGTGGCGCTGTCAAGATTTAACGTCATAATTACCTATTTTCTCATTACTCCTTTTTATTACATTAAACGTACAATGTAATGGCAGAAGCATACTTAATGTTGTTCTCTTTTTTGATCAGAACAATAATGGGTGGAAGATGTTATTGTGCCTGGGTGTAATAAAAAGGGTCATTCATAACCAACATCACAGATCATTTATACCCAAAAACAAAGATAAAAGGTACCTAAGTATGTCTGTTAGTTGTCAATGACATTTAGAAGGTTAAACAAAGGAAAATCTTTACAGCCCCAACTAAAGCAAATATAAATTGTTACTGGCAATAAATTTATTTTATTCTTATTCTTATTCTATATTGTTTTTGAGGAACATAGCCTGGAAAGTCCCTCACTGGACTGAATTTCGCCTGGCCATCAAATACTTCACACACATTTACCGCTTGTTTACGTTATATTGGTAAAGCGGTTAGTTTATAAACTTTTCTTGAAACATCACGTTACATTACAATGTTATTGTTATTGTTGATAAATAATTAGGTTTTTAAGTGTTGCGCCCCATTTAAAGTTAAATTTGCATTTTGGGATAATATAAAATTTTTGGCAAACATGCGTTTTGGGTTTTTACAGCCCTATAGGTATTAAATTTTTTCTCCTAGAAACGCGTGCTATGTGACAGCCGACGTAAATTATAAGTAATCTAATCATAAACGTCTACAATTTGAGACGCCACATTATAATCAAAACTTATGAAAATTGTAATTTAAACTTTTAGGTAAGGAAGGACGTTGATTCATAAAACAATGATTTTATTTTGGATAGTACCTAACTTGAAAAGCAATTTGGTAGTGATAACGGTATTTTCGAGAAGTATAATTGATCGATGATAACGATAATGAGATTATAATAGCGATAAGTACCTAGCAAGACTTATGTGATCGTGTGTGTGGCGCGCTCCAACGGCGTTCGAATCTCTTGTCGAGTATAAACAAAGTGACAAATAAATAACTTTAATTACCTACTACGTACTTTGTTCATAACAACTTATCCATGTATTAGGAACGTAGTGTGAAGAAGTAGATAATACGGTTTAACTTTCGATATAGCACGTTTTTCCACGAGGGAGGTAGTCAGTCGCAGCTCTCACTACGTCCCAAGTACTTGCCGTACTGGGCGGCGCACGGGCCGCTCTCCGCTTGCGGTATCGCTCGCGCCGCGCCCGCACCTGATCTCGCGCACTTCGCACTTTCATTCAGAGAGCACACTCTATTCTTTATATTGTCTTTGCCAAATTTAGTGTACAAACTACTCTTTGACTACTATAGGTACATCTTTCTCCATCCTTTTGGCAAATTCTGAATAAATATATTTTGGAAGATTTTTGGATATTTCCGTTAGCGACTCTCAACATAATGTAGGTATGTAGTTTTAACATTAAGAATCTTAATAACTTATAAGATCATAACAGCTTTATATAACCATCTACTTAAATTGTTATATTTTGCTAAATTTAAAGTAAAGGAGATTGACAGGGTCCGGTCCAAATGTTACCCAGAAAAGAGTACTATGTAGGTACGCAGCAAGATAATACCTAATATTAGATTCTATCTTCCGTGGTTTGCATTATAACAAAAATTATTAAAATGCCCATATAAAAGTTTTTACCCCGAGTATTTATGATAGATACAAGTTAATAGTACCTACCTGGAGATTATGAGTTTATACCCACCCACTATCTATTACATTTACATGAATGTTTTGGAGCCATGTGTATAAAGTACAAGGATAATACGGTACAGATTCCCCAGTAGATACTACGGGATAGTTTAAAATGTTTAAACGGAATTTCATACAAAGATAACATTATGTAGATACTGCTCTCAATTCTGGGTAGCGTTTAGAGCAAATCCCATACAAAGACTGGCAATGTCCTTTCATATAGTAGGTAGATAGAGACCTACTTAAGTTACTTGTAACGGATATACCTACTACCCATATAAACTAACTCAACTATTTGCTACTTACAATATTTCTGCTACTTTTGCGAAGGCGTCTTTAGCTCGGAATTCGACGATCGTAGCTTAATGGTAGTTTCGGATCGCAAGTCAATTTGTGTCTTTAAAAGGTATTAGTAGGCGGTAAGATGCGTTTTTCAAACGAACTAGAGTAGGGAAATTGTTGCGGGCTGTGCATTTGTTAGGTTAAGTAGCTAATCATGTGCATAAGTGCTATGACTTTGTTGGGCGACGCCATGACATGAAACTTGCTTGTTATCAGCTTTTCGTAATAATTTATTTTCATACATAGGTACTACAATAATACTTTCGTTTCTATTTAAGTAGCTTAACATTAAAAACCTTCGTACAATCACTTATTATCGCAAATACGTACTACCTATTTGATTTGGACCATGAAGGAATACCAGCCTGACACTTTGACACCGACTCGCTACCAGCAAGTCCCCGTAAGCCTCTCACCTTCCCCTGTTGTTCTCCCGTATTACAATATTAGGGGCAACATCAGCTAGGTATACCTGCGGATCTAAACTTAGGTACTCATATTTGTTATAACATTGTGTATTTATTCATTTCATGTCATAAGGAATCATTTTATCTAAATGTGCTAGTACTGTAGTCGTTAATAGAGTTAAGAACTTCGTAATATTTAAAATAACGCACTCGAATTAAGTATATCGTTCGATCTCTTGCCTTATTGCAGCGGTGGGAGTTTGTGGTGTTAGACCCCACGAATTTTCAATATGTATTTTTACTAAGACAATCAACGTTCTCAAAGTTATTGTACCTATAGAAAGAAATCATTTAATTAGGTACACCTTTGTCGCATTTTCTGTCCATTCAAAATGTTTAATCTTATTAACGTTACCAAAAAGTGTACTATTAAAAAATCCTAAATAAGCCCCTCTGCTAAAAAACCGAGTTCATTTGCTTTTGTTATAACTTTTAAAAGTCACACTGAAGATTCCATGTGAATATTACGAATAAGTTCTACCTAATAAGGTATCTTTCATGATTAATTTTTTAATTATTTTTAAATGGGTACCCAATTTAAAAGTAGTAGCGTTTACTTTAGTTATCAGGAAAGAACAAAAGCAAAATTCGTAGGTACCGCTTATTTTTCTATCTATTGTTGAAATCAAACATCATAAGAATTTTGTTTGGCTTTCGTTGATTGTCTTTTATTGTCGTAACCCATTGGTCAAGTAGTATTAACATTGATTTTGAACTGTCAGCTATCGTTATATAGAATTTTAATAATTACCTACCTATCTAAAATAATATCTATGGCTTGTTCATGTTTCTCTAGAATATCTATCATTGGTGGCGAACTAAGAAATCAACCAGATTACTCATTAAGTAATAAAAGGTATATTACATAAAAAAGAAATCCATTTTCAATATAATTTACCTACTTAATGGTGCTAATTCCTGTAAATACCATCTAATTTTATTTTAAGTTATATCTGTCATTTTCTTATCCGCCGAAAAGGAAAGGGACGAGTAATCGACAAGCATAAAATTTATGGAACACACGTCAATTTTAAGCACAAATCTAAACCAACCGTCTAAAAATTTTACCATGTCAATAACCCGACACAGTTAAGTAGACAGCACGTCAAACGGATTGCATACCAGCGACGTACCTTTTGATTCGCGCGGGTTATTCAATCATTTACTCATTCTTCCTAAAATTAAGAGCTGTGAATCATCCGTCCCTTTCCTTTTCGACGGATATGAAAATGACGGATATAACTTAAAATAAAATTAGGCGGTGTCTGCAGGAATCGGGGCCATTAGGTACCTAATTTAAACAACAATTTTGTTTATAAGTAATTTGTTTCCACGTATGTCAACATAAATACTTACATTGTAATTATTCAGAAGTAGATCCAAAACGGATAAGGGTACTTAACACGCTTTTGCCTTTATAATAAGATTGAACCTTTTAATTTACTTCCACATTCGCAGTGCAAGATTTTTTACATAAAATTACAAATTGTGCCGTTCGCTACCAAAATCCTTTAATTTACTATCTACATAAAAATATCTATGACTCTCTCTTTCTATGTAAATAGTAATTATTATTATTATTCGCCTACTTTTCTAGACAATTACGATAATATTCACTTTTAATATAAATGAATGATTAATAAATAAAGAAGTTGAAATTATATTTGAGTTTTATTGAACGTTTTTTTATTCATAAACCTAGTTTTCGAGTAGGTACAGTTAAAGCCATTTCTATAGGAACACACACACCCTATTAATTAATGGGCATGAAACTCAGATATGGTCAAGGTGGATGTGACCATCAAATTAGGCAGATCAGACATCATAAAATATACCTACAATCTGAACCTATAATATTAAAAACCCATTGTGCTTTGTACAATTATATTTACTATCACATCATTATTTCAATAAATACTAGTAATTTATATTGTTCAATGTTTTGTAATTTATGTAGTTCTTTTTACTGCAGCGATTTGAAGATATTGGCACGGTTCTCTCAGCCACCACGAAAAGAAAAAGATATAAAATTTACGCGTATATTTATTATGTTTATATACGATTTCGAAGTTTTTTTAATAGACAACATAGCTGAACAAGACGGCTTCTATACGCATGAGTAACCCCCTCGTGTGATAAAAACATTAATGAAATAAATAAGTAATATACAATCTAAAGGTAACCACATGTTGCAAACAGAGTTGGGCAAAATTTATTGGAGTGACCAATAACGAATAAAGTTTTACTCGTTACTCGCGAATAATAAATAATAAACGAAATTTCATTTATTAAAAAATATTCTAATGACGGAAAAGCAAGTGTAGATAGATCTGCCTAGGCAGATCATGATGTGACATCATTTCGTGATTTGCCAGTCTAATACCCGCCATATCGTTTAAAGCATAACGTTTGACGATATGCACGGACATTTTTGGGCAAATCGATTCTGTAAAGTGACCAAAGTATTAGCACATTGTCTTTTAATTAAAATTATAATAATAATATTAAATTACATAATAGTAAACCTATACCTATATAGTGTTAAATAATAATTACAATAACTTTATTAATAATTAAATTTATTTTAATGAATAACTAAAATAACATCAATGATAGGTAATTTAAAAACTTTATTTTTTGTTTATTTAGTAGTTAATTGATTATTTTATTTACACAATTAATTATAATGAAAATAATATTAATTTTAATTCAAAAAACATCTGATAGGTACTGCCTACGTAAAAATATTATTTAATAAAAAAATATTTTAATTAAAATTAATTATATTCTGTGACTAATTTATATTTTGGTCACCATACAGACTTATGACGCCGCTATTTTTCTCGCACATATACATGTATAGTATACACACACGCCAATGTGCCAAGTGACTAGCACGGCAAAATAATTGGCCATAACACAAAATGCCCGCAGCACAACATGATCTGCTCAGGCAGATCACGAGCGGCCCAGTACACATACACCGTAAGATACGTTATTATTTCTTTACAAGTATTCATAATTGTTTCATGACTACTCTGCCTTCAAATAATGTTTTCCGAAAATATTATATTTAAATATTCGCACAAATAGTTATAAGTATGTAACGTAATTATTCTGTGAATTATTATTTATTCGAATAATCCCAACTCTGGTTACGTGCCACCATCAATACAACTATATTTGCTATATATAGGAAACGTTCGGAGATCTTTTCCCAGAGCATTTTTCCTGTACACATTTTTTTTTTAATTTTCGGCATGATGGCGGAGAGAAACGGTGCCACATAGTGAAATCTTCAAACCCGTTAGTTTACATACAATACTAATTAAGGGTAAAATGGTATACAAACATTGAAATGCCACACATTACAATAATTTAGTGGATAGAGACATTAATTGATTTTTTTAAGAAGGCACTGCTATTACTTATTCATGACACTATTGTTCAAGCAGGGCACTGTCTCAGGAACTCCTCATCGAAGTAAGCGATGGTTACAGTCATGTCATCCCTGAACATGCGGCTGACGTCGGGCGCGAGGCTCAGCAGCTGTGACAGCCGCGCGTGGTCCACGCCGTACTCCGTGCCTCCGATCGCATGACGGATCAAGTGTGTGGCTGCATTCCTATCCTTAGGCTTACTCTTTAAACTCTCTTTCCTATGAAGAAGTAGCTCATTAATATCTCCAAGTTGAATATCTTTCTTTGGCAGTTTCAATGGATTAAAGTGAACTTTACCCTTCATATGTTCACCAACAAGCTTCACTGCTTGAAGTGGAGTCAACATATCCCAAATACCATCTGAGGCAATGATTAAAAACTTATCTTTAGGAGTCAGTCGATGATATAATATATCCGGCTTTGCTGTGAGGTAGGGGGGAGTGTGATAGTTTTGCGGGATTGCCTTTGGACCAAGAAATGGCACTGCAACATCAGCCAAAGTTTTCTCCGGCCACTTGTACCTGTAATCCCCGATGCTGCGTAGTGGGGCCAACTCCCCAAGCAGTCGGTCTCTCCTGATCACTGTTTTTCGCTCCTCAACCGGGTGTTCATTCCAAATTCTTCTCAATTCGTCATAGTTTTCGGAATTGTGTTCTTTTGTTATTTTTTTCGCAATCCATTCATTGTCTTCAGTCATCACTCCAAGCACAGCATTACAATCTCCTATATTTGCAACATGCAAGTGAGGTCCATCTATATGCGACACGCAGGCAACAGCGCCGGACAGAGCCACTGATAATGTTTTAGTATTTATGTCACCTTTTTCTTTAAAAGGTTCTAAAACTTCTTTAGACAAATCATCATCTAATTTTAGAATAGCCTTCTCTAAACTAATGGGAACATCTGGCTCTTGCGCTTTTTCTACTAGTTCAGCTATATATTTATTAAAACTATTTTCATAAATTACTTTCAAATCTCCTACAATTTCAGCCTGAAATGAAAGAAATCAAAATTTAGCACAGTGTAATCACCAATATGTTTGTTTGTTTGTTAGTGAATGTTTTAGATGTTCAAAGTAAACTTTATGACTTACATTATCATTATATGTTTCAAGCAAACTAGGTCTTGTTTGCTTCCTGGCATATTCTTTTAGATGCTGGATGGGAAGGAGGGCAGCCGCAATGTAGTATAACATCCTCTTGGATATCACTTGAGCACAAGCCGGACCACCATGCCCATCATACACACCCATTAGCAAACCTGTTAACATCATGGATATTTACTAAAACATCAAGTCCTCTAATTTAATAAAAAAATATTGCAGAGAAATATGAATAATTACCTACTGTACTAGTGTAACATCGGTGAGTTTTTCCACAATTAATAACATATTCAAGTGATCTGTGGGTGGTGTTAAGTGAACAAATGAACATATGCCCATAGTAAGCCAGCACCACCCTCCACGCAACACCAATGCTGCTAAGGTAAATAACTTTTGTTCTGGCACGAAACCTGGAGAAGTCATTCAGCAAGTGGGATCCGAGTACTAGTACTATTGATGATAATCGTTTAATACATCATTATACTTTGTATTAACTGAGAAGCTAGGTTTATTTAGGCATTTATCAGGAGGGATTAATTATTTTCAATAAAAAGAAAATATTGAATTATTATGTTTTTTTAATTATGTTCTGCTTTCCACAAAAAGATCCTAATTCAATTCCTAAGATTTCATATCTCACCCCCCCCATTAATATAAGTCTGGCAAAGCTAGCCGATACCTAAATAAAATAAGGCACTATCATAATTATGACAGAATATAAAAAATAAGGATTTCAAAAAATGCAAAAACTAATAAAAACAGCAGGCATACCTGTTGTCATCTTGCATTTTGCTTCACTCCTGGTATCCTCAATGGGGCTATTAGAAGCCAACTGATTGGAATCATATGACTTGACTGAACCCTCTGTAAACTCCAAATTGAACTCATTCTTGCGCAGTGTAGTGGTGACCTAGAAAATAATCACATAAATATTATGACTACTGCAAAAGAGAAGAAATATTAGACCACTTTATATCCCTAAATCAATTCACTGTACTGATTGGCAAACATATTTCAATTACTACTACTATCTCTTTATACCATGTTAGTGACATCATTACGTATACTAAGGGGGGTGATTCAGACCATGATTCTGAGTTAATATCAAGTGAAATTTTACATCGCAAAATTCATGATTTTTTAAAATTATTTTCAATTCTATACTTTTGCGACTGAAAATTCCACTTTATATTAACTCACAATAATGAGCTGAACTATCCCCCTTAGTATTTGTTATGATGTCTCTTAGACCCGGTACCAGTTCGTACAGGTAGCCATACAAGTAGATATGGGTGTTAGGCACACCGTAACAAATACTGAGGGGAATGACGAGAAAATGATTCTGAGTTCATATTAAGTGGAATTTCCTGTCAGAAAATTAATGAAAACTTTTGCTCTTTGATTTTTTTTCCGTTCCATACTTTTGTGACGGAAAATTCACTTGATATCAACTACAATCATCGGCTGAATCATCCATCAGTTTTCGTAACGATCTCACTAACACCCTGTATAGATATATAGTATAGTAGCAGCTAGACTCGACAGTATACTTCTTGAACTTTTAAACATATAACATTGATTAAATTGTAAAATTGATTGAGACAGATTTTTTTGATATTTAAATTTAATTTTTTTATTACATGAAATTTTGAGTGTTTACATTAAGTACACCTATATACTAACAATATATATATACTACATTAGTTCGGGGACCTCTAGCAACTGACACTGTATCTCTCCTTTTCTCTTAATTTGTGTATTATGTATGGTGCTTCAATAAAGATTTTATGTACAGTCACAATCCTCAGCAGTAAGGAATTGAAAAAATAATAATAAGAGAGTATAGTTGCAAATTATTTTATTTGAATGAACAAAATCATAACATTATGAGTTTTAGGGGTAGGTTTAGGGGTAGGGACAGGGAATAGTTTAGTTTTCAAAACATAACTAGTTTCTATTTTGAATTTTATAATGATACAAAATCATTCAAGATGACGGGAGGTGTCTAACTGAAGCATGAATGAATTTAGAAGGTTAAGAAAATAACATAAACAAAATAAATAGATGTGATGATCTATAAATTTACGAGGAGAACTATAATATAGTATTTATAGTATTTTACACTTCTGTGGGATGTAACTTACTTCTTGAGGCGACAAAGCAACTGTGACATCTTTCTGACCCTGGCAGACGCGAGAGGATGTGCTGATCAGCCGATTGCAGGCTGGTGCATGTCCAAAAACACCACGATATTCAAGTTTTTGTACTCGACACCAATGACTAATCAAACTGTATCTAAACCTCAGATCTAATTTTAGATATGTGTTCCAAAATACATTTATAGAAGGGCAATTCATATTTACGAGGGTTAGCCGGGCATATTATGCAATCACTGCACTGTTTATATTCACTAACACATTGAATATTTTATGACATGGAAAAATTAAGAACATTAATTTATTATATTAAAAAAAGCTAGGTAATTTATGAATGTTTAAACTGAAATTTTCCAAATATATCCTTAGGACATCGCGCAACCTTTTTGACATTTCAAAATTCAAATATCACTTAAATTTGTCAATGTAAAAAAAAATATTGATAAAATCTTTTACTTTCATAAGTGTATACTTAACAAATACATATTTTTAAATGAATCGTACGTACTCGATTAGAATTATATTTCCTCTTTCTGTTTTTTATTATCAATAAATATTATTTAAAAACATTTTTATTGTTTAATTTCCATCTCACTGAAGTAATATGTGTATCCGAACTCCATCAATATATCGAACGAGTGCGATGAACGAGCGAGACAAAACTACGCATGCGCGATTTATATCGAGTGGTCTACCATTTCTTCAAGTCTGTATTAAAAAAAAAATCATATAAAACCATTATTACTTTTATAAATTATTAATTTTAAACAGGGAACAAAACAACTAATTTCAGTTAGTATTATTTATATAAATATGTTTGTATAAACCTAAAAATTATTATGTGAAATTATAACATGGCTCGAATTCGATTGCTTTAAGAATAGAGCACCGAAAGAAAAAGAAAGAGAACGCATGCGCAGTGCGCTGCGCATGTCGAATTCGTCATTCATCGTTCGCTTTGGCCGACATTGGAGAACAGTCATTTACTAAATCTACCGATTTTTGCCAACGAGTTATTAGTTTTAATAATTCAAAATGCCTAACCAGGTGTTAACCATAGAGCCTCAAAACGAGCTCAAATTTAAAGGTAAGCATCTCATCGTTTTATAATGTGTGAACTGCGAAGTGCTGCACTGAAACTTAGGCAGCATACATAGGTCGCGAGCTAGCTGCTGACAAATGGAGTTTCTATTTCCAGATATCGGCGTTTTGTCGGGGTGCGGTTTTTTTCGCATTTTCCCTATTTTACACCGCAAACACTTAATTTAAACTTCACTTGTAAGCTCAATCTAGCCAAAGAATTAATTAGTGACCGTGATCCTTGATATTCGCGTTCACTGTAGAAATGAGTAATGGTGAACTCATAGGTCTTGATAGCTCATCGATGCTTATATCGTATTGTGTCCTGTCAACGTATGTTACTGTTATTTGATTACGAGTTTCACTATCGTAATTAATATAGGATCGATAAACACCGTTTTACCCACATTGTTCTACAGTTACGCGCCTATTATTCAGTTGGTATGTCTATATATATAGATATATACCTACATCTCATTGTCCTAAAAGAATATGTTAGTTAGTGTTTATAACCGGCATGTTCAGTGCCCTTTTTTAAAATTAAAGCTAACTGTGGAATAGTATTTATTCAAAAACACATTACTGCATAAGGAAACCCTAAATATGTAGGTATCTAATCATCTATTGTTTCATGATAAATGTGTGGGTAGGATTGAGTTTTATTTACATTTCTTGTAAAGTAGGTAGAACTTAAAAAAGTAGGATTACTGAAAAGATACTTGTAACCTATGGCTAGGTTCTACATGTGTCTACACCCAGCGGGATCCCCTGTCTGGGAGACATAAGAGTGATGCAGAGAATTAGATCTGGATTTTTTCTACTGAATTATGCTGAAAACAGAATTTGTTCCGTTAAAAAAATGGAAATAGAAAGTTTTCTAACCGACCTCCAGCCAGCGGGATATTTACCAAAGTCTGATAAAGTATAAATTGGTATTAACTTTTAGATCTGTATTTATTCTGTTCAACAAAACAAAAATACTTCTGACATCCTTACTTCAGCTACAATCAAGCTGCAATGAAACCTCCAGTCAGCGGACTTTTTCTCTCACAGCTTCAATTTGTACCTGATACATAGTTTTTTTTGATGATGTTTTTGATTTGAGATGTCAGAAGTATTTTTTTTTGTTTTGTTGAACAGAATAAATACAGATCTAAAAGTTAATACCAATTTATACTTCATCAGAATTAACTTTGGTAAATATCCCGCTGGCTGGAGGTCGGTTAGAAAACTTGGTATTTCCGTTTTTTTAACGGAACAAATTCTGTTTTCAGCATAATTCAGTAGAACAAATCCAGATCTAATTCTCTGCATCACTCTTATGTCTCCCAGACAGGGGATCCCGCTGAGTATAGACACATAGGTTCTACTCCAGATGAATATGGTTCTTGTATATTGTTAGTTCACAAAATTATCTAAATGTGTACTTTACCTACTACCCACCCCTATGATTTTAATAGTAAGAAATCTCAATCCATCAAAGCCCATCAGAAGTATGCATTCAAGCTATGTTCTCCAAAAATAATATAGATGGCATTGTACAGATTTAACATGATAATTACCTATTTTATCATTGCTCATAGGTCCATCATTATTCAAAAATATATATAATATAATATAATGTACTGGCAGAAGCATAGGTATACGTATAAGAATAATGAGAGATTTCTAGCTAGGTACATTCCCCAAAAAAATATAGATATGATGATGATGATGAGTGCTGTGTGCCTTCATTTAACCTTCTAATATTATGGATAACAGACATTTGCATCTTTTTTTTGTGAATGATGACCCTTGCTATTACACCCAGGTACAACACAGCTACCACCCATTTTTATTCTGATCAAAATAAAGAGAAGCTAGGTATATAGGTAGCAACATAATTATATACCATATCTGATCCAAATATCAACTTGAAGCTTGAAGTTGCAGTTTTGTTTTATCTCATCACTAATTATGTTGTTCTTTAAATGCCCATTTTAGATTGCTACATATATTATATACCTACACACATTTTAGATAATACTAGGAGTTTTAATTACGAATTTTATTATATAATCAAATATTAAAAAATGTCTTTAGTTGTAGATTATCAAGGAACACTTATTAAAAGTTGAGGTTCTATTTTAATCCATAATATCAATAATAATCTACAATCACTTTATAGTCATCTTCAGAATGGCGCGTGTTTTTGTTTATGTTTGACAATCAATCATAATCATTATTTAAGACAGAAACAATGTTACTGAAAGTATTTGCTACTTAGATTGATATAGCTATTCTTATTTTTTCTGATGATATACTGGGGGATTAAAATAGCCACATCGAAGCAATTCATCAAGAAAGCAATATTGTTATTTGACATTTGTTTGCATGGCTAACTTTTATATGCGCAAATGACAAATTGCAATATTGCTTTCTTAGATTAATTGCTTCTATGAGGCCATTTTAAGCCCCCAATTCATTTTCGAGCTAGATCCCTATGACATCATAGGGGAGGTACAGGCAAAAATACATTTAATTTTAACATAATTAAGCATGACACCTGCATAACAGATATAAAATATATAAGATAGTTTAGTTAGTTCTTAGCATTACTTTAAAAAATGATCTTTTTTACATGAAAATCATTAAATCAAAACTATCCTTAAAAATAAAAGCTTAGTTAGCAAGTTATATTATATTATCAACAAAACTATACACATCTAAATATATTACCATTACTTTCAACAATAAGTCATCTTAAACCTACTACATAAGGTATTTTTATTTACTAGACATTGAAATCATCTATAATATCATGTGGCTCAGAATCTAAAGGCGTATCGTTTCACAATGCTAAACTGCCTCGATAAATGATGTCACTTCCGAATATTTATTATTTAATTATCATAGATCGCGAACCCTCTTTTCAGTAAATAATATCTAACTGAATAATATTATAAATGATGAAAGAAATATACAATTTCAGAGATCTCGTTGACGCCATTTAGTGAAGTAATATTTTTTTAACCTTGTAACGTTGCGCCTTTAATAATATTGTTCTTTTTTTTACCTAAACTGATAAATTACGTTATATATATATGTATGATATAATACGGATAATCATTTACCAAAAAGTTGACATAACTTTTACCATGTTAGTAGAACACTTGAATCTTATTGTGAGGTCGCAAGTTTGAATCCCAGCACGTGCCTAAACCAATGATTTACGAATTTCTTTTCAAATTCACGTTTGAGGCTCACATTCCCGGAAATGCGATTCGGAGGTATGTGACCTAACCTGTATTGGGCTGATTGTCCTTTCGCGGGTTGGAAGGACAGACAGACAGTCGCTTCTGTAAAAAACCGAACCTGTGAAATCTTCAGGTTAGGTAAGCGGACCCTGTGAAAACGGGAAGACGCTAAGAGATGTGAGACATAAATTTTTCAACTTATGCACTATCTATAGTTTCTGATCATGATTAAAATAGGTAGGTATTATTTGAAATCACAGAAGATTATAATTCAAGGGCATACTAGAAAGGCAATGGCCCCGATTCCTGCAAACACCGCCTAATTTTATTTTAAGTTATATCCGTCATTTTCATATCCGTCGAAAAGGAAAGGGACGGATGATTCACAGCTCTTAATTTTAGGAAGAATGATTGACTGACGTAAAATTTTTAGACGGTTGGTTTAGATTTGTGCTTAAAATTGACGTGTGTTCCATAAATTTTATGCTTGTCGATTACCCGTCCCTTTCCTTTTCGGCGGATAAGAAAATGACAGATATAACTTAAAATAAAATTAGATGGTATTTACAGGAATTAGCACCAATATATAGTTTGTTTTAATCTTGACATCATCATAACTGTAATGCATTGTCAACGAGTAGCTGCCTAAGGATATGAATGTGCATAACTTCTTCACAGTTTACACCTTTCATTAATTTGTGACTTAGTGCAATAACTGCACTTTGCAATTTATGCGTGTCTTGAGAGATATAGTCAATATTATTGATTGTTTTAGTTGATTCCTCAGGACTATTCGAGCAGGGGTATACCACATACTTACGACTGATAAACCCCAGCACGGATACAGTGCTCTTCAAGATAAAGACTACTGCACCAAAGAAGTATTGCGTTCGTCCCAATTCTGGAATACTGGAACCTAACTCCAAAGTGGATATTGCCAGTAAGTCACGCCTACAACCATAACCGTAATGTAATATATTGATATCTCTGTACTACAGTGAATACCAGTATGGAGTCATAATAAATTGATTGTATACCTTGACCTTTCATAATCGCGTTAAGTTTAGATAAAGTTATTATGACAATTAAGTTTAAAAACCTTGTCACTTCCAGTCACTCCACAACCTGTCTATGTGGATCCGAATGAAAAACATAAACATAAGTTTATGGTGCAAAGTGTCATCGCGCCAGAGGGCAAGACTAACATAGATCAAGTAGTAAGTGTACTTCAAGATACATTCCAATAACGTAAAAGTAAATAGGATTCAATGAATTAACGGTTCTTTATTTATTTTCAGTGGAAGGAGATCAGTCCAGATCAGCTCATGGACTACAAGTTGAAGTGCGTGTTTGAGACTCCACGTGGTACTAATCTCAATGTAAGCAGCAATCATTAACAAAGGTTTATAAATAGACATATTACACCACTTTGTATAAACATAACTGTAAATTTTGATAATCAGGATGCCGGAGACAACGTGGCCCAGAACGAGGTCACAAAGAAGAGAGTAGCAGTGGCTGAAGATACTAAATCGTCGACAAAGGTAACTTAAATGTTATTTTATTTAGTGTGGTGATTAACTGTTTAACTTATTAACTAAAGAGTTCCCTAGCCCTAAATAAATATTTTATTATGTCTAATTCAAACTGATGATTCATAAAGACCCCTCACAATGACGTTTCTCGAGTGTGAGCGTTTGTCGATATAGTACCGTTCCGCAGACACAATCATTTACAAAATAGCAGACCAGGAATCTACTGTTGGCTTTGCTGTTAAAAATAATGATAATTATAAGTAATTAATGAAGAAAATAAAATTATTAAAAAGTTTGCGATTAAAGGCGGTTTAGTGTCATGCGGATTTATTCAACACTTGCAAAGAACTTTTTCAAATGTGTATTTTATTTCAAAGCTTGACATGCGCACGGGACTAACCTAGTACGCCAGCGTTCATTTTACTGTCACACGGTACACACGTACGTGTTGTACTATCGAAATGAATGTTGGTTCTGAACTGAGTGATTAGTT